>NC_051069.1:24067230-24667230 GCF_004664715.2 Peromyscus leucopus | reverse complement strand
TTGTTAAGCCATTGACTCTTCTGGCTCCCACAATCCTTCCCTCTCCTCAACAGGATTCTCCTAGCTTAGTTCAATACTTGGCTGTGGATCTCTGCATCTGTTTCCATCAGTCACTGGATGAAGACTCTCTGATGACAATTTGGGGTAGTCACCAATCAGATTACAGGAGATGGCCAGTTCAGGCTATGTACCAATAATGCTAGATTTCTCAGCTGGGGTCGTCCTAGTACATTCATGGAAGTTTGTCTTACACCAAGTTTTTACCTGATCCCAAAATGTGCTCCACCCACATTTAAATGTCTCTTTCATTACTGCCCCCCCCCCACAACCCAATCCCTCTTTTTCCCATCTACCCAGCTGACAGTCTACCCAGGGATCTCTTCTATTTTGCCTTTCCAGGGAAATCCATGTGTTCCCATCCCCCATGTGGGCCCTCCTTGTTACCTAGCTTCTCTGGGGCTGTGGATTGTAGCATGGATGTTTTAAAACTCCAACTATTTTGCTTGCATTCAACAGTTATATCAAGGTGTCATATCAACTTGGTGGGGTACTTACAAAACAACTCTTCAAATAAAGAGTCTCATTTCCTTTTCTATCATTAACTACTGGTGCCAGGTAATTTTTACATGATAGGCTATCCCCTACAGTCAAAGAAGAGCAGAAAACCAGGCAAGGCTCCAGGATCTCAAAAGTCCTCTGATTGTACTCTCCTGTAGGACTGGTCTCTGTGAGATTCCAGCTGAATCTATATTCTCATCATCAGAAACAGGAGGTAACAGAGTGAAACACAGTGAGCTGGAGTTCAGAGACTTGGGTCCTGTTACAAGCCATAATTTGTAGACTTTGGATAAGTCAAGTCACCTTCTTGGGCCGTGATTTCCCAAATGAAGAAAGTAGTCTAAGATTAACAACCACAAAACTTTGTTCTAGGTAGCTTTGGTGGTCCTCAGGACACTGTCTAGAGATGCAGGAGTCAGGAGAGGAGTCTGTTAGGTACAGTACACATTCCATTGTACCTCCTCAAACAAAGTATCAGTCACTTTTACCTGCATGTGTCGGTCTTCTGGGTGAGCCTTGGTTTGAAAGGGTAATTTGATACCTTGATACACTTTCAAAGCTATTTTGATTACTTACAATCAACAACATTGATTAGCATCACCTACACTTATATGTTAACATTTTTAAGTGTTCATTTCAGTAGTTGAATTAGGCAATGAAATTTTCAGCAAGGCCTTCAACACTACATTCTTCTTTAATTCTGCACTATTCACTGAACCTCAGAATTTGTAGAACCCTGACCTCCTCTCACTGCAGCTGGAAGGAAACCAGTACAGCAGAACACTTTAAATCTGTATCCTGTGTCCTTAGGGATGATACATTCTCTCTACATCTGCCTGGGACTCATTGTTCATAGTCCAGTGTCTAATGTACACTTGGGGGATCAAAAACAATTATTCATGCCCTACCATGTTCAGACACTGTTCTAATCTTTAGAGATATTGTGAGAGTTGGAGAGATGGCTCAGCAATTAACAGTGCTAACTGCTCTTGTAGAAGACCTGGATCAGCTCCCAACACTCACATCAGGTCACTCACAACTGCCTGTAACTCTTAGTAATCTGACACCCTCTTCTAAGGATGCCTGTACACCCAGGGTGCACATAAACTCATGTAGACATACACACTTACACATAAATAAAATGTCTTTACTTTTTAGCAAAAAAAGAACTTGAAACATATGCCATCAGACTTTACCAACTAATGAAGGGACAGAGTAACTAACAAAAAAACTATAAAACATTATGTAATGATTAAAAACAAAGTACTAGGTCATGCTTGAGTGTATGACCCCCCTCTTCAGTTTCTAACTAGCAAAAATTGGACTCTGTGAGTTAAAAAAAAAAGACATGAAGCTAGGAAAGGGTGGGTGAATTGGGGAGAAGTTAGGGGAAAAGTGGGGGTAAATGTGACCAGAACTCTTATATCCATGTTTGAATTAATAAAAATAATACTGTGGTAAAGTATATTGTGGAATAGTATGGCAGAGTGTTATGTGGCGTTGACTAATGAGTTAGTGTCTTAGAGAAGATTTCAAGTAGTGTGGAACAGAGGCAGCCATTAGAGAAGTGGTAAAGAGAGACCCTAGGGAAGGAGGACTCCCTGGTACCTAACTTTTGTAGCTACTACACAGGCTACTGGGGAAATTTGTCACCAGTAGTTCTCCCTGGCTAAAGACTCTGCCACACTCTCAACCTGCTGGTTAAGAACTGCCTGCTGGTAGAGAGCAGGACATCCGTCTTTGTGTCGTAGCGATCGTGGTGTTGATCATCCGGGAGCAAAATGAAAATGGGTGATGTTGAGAAAGGCAAGAAGATCTTTGTTCAGAATTGTGCCCAGTGCCACACTTTGGAAAACGGAGGCAAGCATAAGACTGGACCAAATCTCCATGGTCTGTTTGGAGGAAGACTGGTCAGGCCGCTGGATGCTTGTACACAGATGCCAACGAGAACAAAGGCATCACCTGGAAAGAGGACACCCTGATGGAGTATTTGGAGAATCCCAAAAAGTACATCTTTGGAACAAAAATGATCTTTGCTGGAATTAAGAAGGGAGAAAGTTCAGACCTAATGGTTTATCTTAAAAAGGCTACTAATGAGTAATTCTACTGCCTTATTTATTACAAAACAAATGTCTCATGGGTTTTAATGTGTACCGTAATTTAATTCATACATCAAAATTCAGATCATGAATGGCTAACAATGTTTTTGTTGGGACAGTCCTAATTTAAGTAAAACTGACTTGTAGTAAAGTGGCTATGATCTTTCTAAAAAATAACAATTCCAGTCACTATCACAGCTCTCCCTTTCTCAAGATCAGATTGGAGTTATTAAAGTTCTACTTTCCACAAAGATGGGGTGTCATCTCAAACCTGTTGAATGGTTTTATATATAAATTTATATAACTAGGAATATTAATATATAAACACTATGAAAATTCTGTCACTCTCTCAGAAACAAGAAGATTCACCTGTGTTTCAGTTTGTATTCACTGGCCTGTTACAGGCAATGGAACGTCAGGAAGTAACTGTCTAGTCTGGACTTGATGATGTCATTTTAATTAGAATTCCCTGTAAAAGGATGCTGCCATTTACCATTGAAATGCACTTACTGTGATCTATGTATAATATCAAATAAAGAATATTTAGCACTTAAAAAAACTGCCCACTGGTGAAGTCATGGTGTAACTATGATGGGCACCACAGCTTGCTCAGAACTGCTCCACAAGAAGGAACTTCTGACACTGTGAGCCAAGGCAAAGACCTGTGGCTGGGGAGAGCTGAGGACCTCATGAAGGAACAAAGAGGTTAGTGACATCCTCTCAACTCTACTCCATCTTCAAGATCCTAACTGGAGGTTTAGGTTAAACACAGGGCAGAAAAGTATACATGCCAGTCAAGATAGGGCCCCACTCACCTTTATCTTGGCTTCAGTGTCTCATGTATGTGGCCTGATAAGCTGTCAAAACTATGTGAAATTTTTTCTGGAAGATAGTGTCTTTCTCTGGATGGTTACGACCTTTTCTTAACCCAGCATGAGGTTCCTGGAAAACTCCAATTTCTTGGGAACATATATTTGTTGCAATAGTCTGACAGCTAAAAGGAAAAAGGAAAGGCACAGAGTCCCTTTAAAATACCTGCATATTCCTGCCAGGATGCTTACAAAATTGCCTTTGAAGATGTTGTTCCTACCCGTAGATTGATAGTGCCATTAGCCTGCAGCATGGAGGGAAACCTCATTTTTGCAGAGGGTGGTGGTCACTGCAGACACTCATCCAGTCAAGCTGGTTATGACTGGTGACTATTAAGGTGGCCCAAAAATCAGTCATAAATGGAAGAAAATAATCAGAAATCTGTGTCACCACCTTCAAGACAAGGCAAATTTTTCAGTATCATTTTCTTGTAAAGGTAAGGTAAAGAAACAGTCTTTTACTCAATGACTATTATAGGCCATTCTTTGGGTAGCAGAGGTGGCAAGGGCATCCCAGTCTGTAGAGAGCCCATAGGCTGAATTACTTTATTAATATCTCTCAGATCTGTCAGCATTCTTCAATTACCAGACTTTTTTAAAATAACAAATACAGGAGAATTCCATGGGCTGGTAGATTCGTCAATGTGTTGAGCATTTAACTGCTCTTGAACCAGCCATTCTAAAGCTTGTAGCTTCCCTTTTATCAAAGTCCGTTGACTAACCCAGACAAAAAGGTGAGGTGTTGGTACTTCTGAGAGTTCAATAGCAGTTGTGCTTTGTTTATGTACAGCCTGAACAGTTGGTGACTGTTTTTTATAGCATGTTATGATATTACACCTAGAAACATGCATTGGTGTGTATTTCCTTCCTAAGACTGCAGGAATTTTAATGTGGGTATTCCACTGCTGTAACAGATCTAGGCCTCAAAGATTCACTGCTACATTTGCCATATTATAGCTTCAGCCTTCCTCTCTGTCCTTCTGGCCCTATGCATTCAACCCATCACGAAATCTGTTTTATCTGAGATAGGGTTCCAATCCCTAGAAATTGGACGTCTACCTCTTGAAGAGGCTGATTTGGATGCCATGATTTTGGTGTAATTATAGTCACATCCACACCTATGTCTACCAGGCCCTCCTGAACAATGCCATTAATTCAAACTCTTAGCTTTGTTTTTTTGTCCATTTATGGAACTCTGCCAAAATATTCATTTTTTTTATGTTCTTTGGAACTTTTGATTTATCTACCAGAGCTGTTCTATCATCCAGTGCAGTATCACTATTTACATTAGACACTGGGTTATTTAATTGTCCTGGAGAGGAATTTCCTTCTCAGTGGCTGGAAATGTTTGGACCATGTTCAATTTGGGGTCATACAAGAGACCACTTCAGGCATTTCCTGGTGGTAAAAAGTTGCCTCATATCTATTATTGATCTGCACTCATTGGTCCAGTGTTGGCCTTTGCCACATCTTCTACATATCCAGAAGGTTGAGGTCTCCCATTTGGGTTATTTCTAGAAGGAATATTACTTCTAGGAGCAACCCGTGTACAGTTTTTACTTATATTACCCGATGTACCACATTTAAAGCATTTGGTACCATGGGGCCTTCTTCCACCTCTGGGTATTACCTCTCCTATCCAAGCCTCATTACTATAGTTAAGAGACTCAACACCATTAGTATACTGAATCCATTCTTCCAAAGGAGCTGATCTGACCTTAAATTGTGTAAAAAGTCTTTTCCATTCTGCATTAGCATTGCTAAATGCCAAGGACTCAGTTGATATTTGTCTTAATTCTTTATCTGACACAGCTTTTATTATAACTGTGGTTAGCCTTTGTAAAAAATCAGTGAAAGGTTCTTGTGGTGCATGGAATATCTTTGTGAATATCTCAGTTGGTTTTCCCGGTTCTGGAATTTTTCCCAAGCATTTAGAGCTGCTGTATGGCATAGGAATATTGTATGCTCATCATAAGTGACTTGTACATGTACATTCTTATCAGCAAAATGCCCTTGACCAAGAATTTGATCTTGGTAGATATCAAAACCTTACCTTGCTGTTCCAGGCTCATAGCATCCTCTCTCAACCAGCTTTTCCATTGCAACTGCTGGCTATATTCTAGAACAGCTGAGATCAACTGACTCCCGTCATCTGGTATGGTTCTATTTGAGTTAGACTATGGATTTAACATCTGTCTTACAAGTGTTGAGTGTATGCCATACATGACTACCACTTCCTTCATATGTTTAAAAAAGTCTCTCATTGGAATAGGTTGTAATATATATTCTACATATGACTCAAGGTGTCTATCATCTGTGGGCTTCTCATAAATAATGACAGGATAAGGCATTGTATGAGAGCAATTTGGAGATATTACAACTTGTATGGTCTTGCCCTTCTGCTTATTAGGTCCCTTGTCATATTTACTGAGAGTTTCTTCTAGGGTTTGCAGACAAGCACATAGAGTCTGTTCTAGCAAATGAACCTCCTTTGTTTTAAGGGATTCAGAGATTTCATGGAGTCATGTAACCTTTTATGTTCTTCTGAAACACATGATTCCATAGACCTTGTTTTATCAGTTAATGATAATCTGTCTTCCTTATAAAGTGCCTGAGTAACAACAACTTCACCTAGAGAAGGTTATTGTTCTATCCATTAAGTATTCATATCTATTATCAATAAAATCAAACCTGTCTATACATTTATTATTAATGGACTGAAGTTCTTGTAATAAAGATTCTTGTAAAAAGCAGATTCCAAACTAAAGAGTCTGTTATGTAAATCTTCATTATGACCTTGTAACTCCTGGTTAGCAGATTCCAGAGAAAGAATCTTTTTATGCAAGCCTTCATTTCTATCTTGTAAAGCCTGTATCCGTCCAAATAATGACTCAACTATGTTATTATTATTAAAACAGTATTTGAATGCTGTGTGAATTATTGCAGTAAATGCCAAAATGGTGCATGCCAGTTACACCCTAGGAAGGTCGTATATTTCCAGGAAAATGTCATTCATAATACAGGCAAAAAAAGTTTTTAAATTCTTGTGAAGTAATATTTTCTGCCATATTATAAGAAATATTCAAAATTTGTTAACCATTTTCAAGGTGTAAAATTATCAAGTTCTCTTACCTGAAATGAACCCCTGGCTTGCTTGTATTACCATCCTTGCAAGGGTTTTGGGGGTGTAGTAGTGCTTTTCGGGCAGCAGGTGTTACCAGTATAGTGCTAAAGAAGGCTCTGCTGAAGACTTTGGCTGGCAGCAAAGGCAGGCAGAAAAGGAGTGTCCCCTGTGCATGTGTGGAGGAGCAGCAGACACAGTGCAGGGACAGAAGATCTTCCTGAGTCTCCCATGAGCTTCGGGCCAGGCTTAGCTTTTCTGGCCCCCTTGGCCACTCAGCGTTCTTCCCTCAGCCAAGAGGCCGGTTTGTGGGGTTTTGTGGCCTGAGCTCAGGGCATGGAGAGCTCCAGGCAGAGAGGACAAGGGTGGCCACTGGGGCCCAGAGGCCCTCTCAGCACCTGTGAGCAGCCATTGGGGAAGTGCCTTTGGGGAGCCAGCCAGGCAGCAGTGTGGGCAGGCCATGCCTCCTCATCTATTGTAACTGGGCAGCCCCTGAGGCTTCAAAGAGACACGTGGAATCCATGGGCTCGGACAGGAGCCAGCACAGGCTCAGCAGTTGCACCTCCCACTGCGGGGAGGAGGGGGACTCACTAATGGCGGCTCTCACTATTCTGGGGTCTAAGTTTGCCACAGGACCAGGACTCAGCCACTCCTTTTATATCAGGAATGGAACCAGACTCACCACAGAGGTGCTCCCTGGTGCCTGCGAGGCTAGTGGTTGGCTATACGGACCTGGAGGGCATTGCACATGCCCTCAAGCTGGGAAGGAGGTAGAAAAGGAAGGAGCAGTACCCAGTGTTTATGGGCTGAAAGGGTAAGTGATAGGTCCCCAGGAGAAGCAGGAATTTTAAAAGAGACAGAGAAGAAAAGAGACAGGGAAGTGTGGAAAGTGTGCCACAAGAGCCACATAGGCTGAGGGTAGAAGCCACCTGGGTTTTGGAGTGTGTCCCATGTGAGTGCCAGATAATGTGGAAATTTAACAAGGCAATGCCAGGTAGTTTATCTGGTAGTTAAAAGGAGGGTTATTTCGGGTAACCTACAGCCAGTAAAGGGGTTGGCTACAGGATCCAGAAGAGGTGAGGTACAGTCCAGCATGGTTCTCTGGAGAACTCTGACTTGGTCTGCAAAGCAGCATCCAGGATCATGAGGAGCCAAGAGGGCCAGCATGTACAGATCTCAGGTCTTAAGGGCTCCTGTCTTGGCCACCCCCCAGGGGCAGGTCATAGGTAGGTGTGGCAGTTACCGGCTGCCTCACTGGGGCAGTACTTCAAGGCCACAACTGGAACAGCTGTGCACTACATTTCTTCTTTCCTTTCCTCCCTCTAGACCCTCCCATATATCCCTCCTTGCCCTTTTCCAAATGCATGGCTTCCTTTTCTTATTAAGTGCTGTTATATTCCAAAATATAACCTGATCTTCTAAACACTGTTGCATTTTGTAATTGTGTAACTGTAGCTGGAGTTTTCCAGTGTCCTGTCCAGTCCAGAGCTGCTCAGATCCAAATAAACACACAGAGGCTTATAATAATTGAAACTGCTCAGCCATTAGCTCAGACTTCCTACTGACTAGCTCTTATACTGCGTGCATTTCTGTTAATCTAAATGTCACCTCATGTTCCATGGCTTTACCTGTGTGCCATTATATGCTGTTCCCTGGACAGCTGACTGGCATCTCCTGACTCAGCCTTTCTCTTCCCAGAATTTTCCTTGTCTTCTTATCTTGCCGATACTTCCTGTCTGGCTTCTGGCCAATCAGCATTTTATTTATCAACCAATTAGAACAACACATTCACAGCATACAGAGCAATATTCATAGCACCTCCCCTTGTGTTTTTTCAAAAAGGAAATTTTGAACTTTAGCATAGTAAAATTACATATAACAAAACAGTTATCAAGCAAGATTTATAATTATAATATCTAGTCTATTTGTATTTGGCAAAATTAAAGAAGGTATCTATCCTATATTTGTGAGTCTAAGGTTTCATATCTAACTTATATTTTATCATAACTAAGGAAAACTATAGCTATCTAGTCTTCAACTACAAAGGCCTCAGAAAAATACAATATTATCTAAGTAAACATGAAGAGTATCGTAAGCAACATCCAAACCCTGGAATGACAGAGACAGTTGTCTGCCTGGACAGTCATCCAAAGGTCCTCTGCAATGTTGGGGCATCCATCTTCAGCCCAGTCACTTTTCTGTGTCCTGTAGAATGTCTGGCAGTTTCTTCTGCAAAGCAGGAACCTGAAGGACCATCTCACCTTGCAATGTTCAGTGGTGACCTTCCTATGGGTCCTGCATGTACAGTCAATACAGCATTTTGTCAAGCAGTTCAGGCAAGAACAGGCTATTTTTGCCAAGATGAAGATAAACTCCATATGGAGTATCTTTGATGTACATCACTTCCTTGAAGGAATTTGGGGCTCCCCGGAGCAGACTTGTCTCACTGTCCAGAAAGTCTAAGTTTTTAAAACATTTTAAATGCCATATTCTGTAGGTCTTTGAAGTGTTTGAAAATTATCTACCTAATTGAAATATATCTGTGTATACCTAAAAAACTTAACTAACATAACAATAAGTTTGATTATCGTAGATGACTACTTATTGATCTGTATGTCTCAATTATCCATTACAATTTAAATTAGTTCCATAAACATAATACTGTAAACAAGGGTAAAAACAATACATATAGTTTAAAGAAATTAACTTAAATTTTTACCAGTAAGCTAAAATCCACAGCAATGTAAAACATATAAAACAAGTTGTTGCACTTTAAAAATGGGTCCAATAATCTATCCTTTTTATACTATCATCTCTATATCCTATATTTTTATATCATATCCTCCTTTCTTCTTTTACAAAGACAGTGACTATGAGAAAGAACAATTTGTAGCCAACAACCTAAACAAAAATAAGCATCCATAATCCATTTTTTGGGAATGTGGGCATAGGTTTTTAGGCTACTTCCTGCTGATAGAGGGTGCTTGTAATCTTATGAGGACACAAACAAAATTTCTAGGATTATGGTCAAGCCCTGACTGGAGTAGTCTGTGAGGCTGTATTCTCTGAGCCAGTTGCCTTAAAGTTGATTTTGGATGTTAGATGATCTGGGCCATGGTGTCACTGGAGAACTTTCAGGGGGTCTTGGCTTGTCAATCCTGTTATATCTTAATCTAGAACAAATCCATAACCTCTTGCTTCCTGTGGAAACAAAAAGAGAGTCTCCTTTCCAAAGAAACATATCCTTAGATTCAAATTTTTTTAAAGATTTTATTTATTTATTTATTTATTTATCTATTTATTTATTATGTATACAGAAGAGGGCACCAGATCTCATTACAGATCGACCATGTGGTTCCTGGGAATTGAATTCAGGACCTCTGGAAGAGCAGTTGGTGCTCTTAACCTCTGATCCATCTCTCCAACCCAGATTCAAATTTTGAAGTCAAAATACTTACTCCCAGCATTTCCCAGTGTCCTGTAATTCTTTCTGTAGAGTTGAGGCCTCATGGGCTTTTCCCCATCCACTGTGGCATGTCCAAGGGTATCTTCCTTGTTCAGTTCACAGTTATATTGGTAAGATTTATGAGTGTGGCTTTTGACATTAGCAGGAGACACAATCTCAGAGCAGACTCCCTGATCCTGGCTCTCACAATCTTTCTATATATTCTCCTCTTCTAGAGTGTTCCCTGAGCCTTAGTTAGGGGGAGCTGTGTCTTAGATGTATCCCCCCGAGATTGGCCTCTACAACTCTGCATTTTAATTGCTTGTGGTTTTCTCTAATCTTCTCCATCTCTTGAAAAGAGAAGTTTCCTTGATGAGGAGTGAAGACTATCATTATCTGTTGGTAGAAGGACAAATGTTTAGATCGTTGTTAGGGATTCTGCTGGTTTAGTAAAGTTGTGTTTATCGGTTGTCCTCCAAGATCCTTGACTTCACCAGCACTGAGAAATCAGCTAGTGTCTAGTATCAGGCATGGTTTCCCTCTTGTTGAGTGAGTTTTCAGTCCAGATGGAGAGCTGTTGGTTACTGACAAGGTATGTGTGCCTCTACTCTACCCTTAGGGTTATTGTACCACACTGGTTGTTGTTGTGGTTCATAGACATCAATGGGGTAGGACTATTGGTGGCTTCCCTCTTTTGGAAGGTTGCAAAGCCTCTCTGGTACTATAAAAGCTAGTTCTCAAGAAGGTCAGTTCTAGCTCAGGGGCCTCTGGGTCCTGGTTCTGAACTGCATGGTGTCCCCAGCAGTAGGGACTTACCTTCTACTCCGGGGAGTAACCAAGTGCACTGGCAATAGGCTGTATGCTTTGGGAGTCTTTTGGACAGCCCTGACCAACAACTCAAAAGAGGGCTCCTACTATAGGGGGTTTTGTTATGTAGTCTTTGTATCTCGGAGGGAGCATTGTCAGCCCAAATGAGAAAACAATCTAAATTATATATGCATATTTACATACAAAATGATGTGCATTAAAGGGTTTTATTTAGACACTTAATAGCATGATTTCTTATGACTTGCTCAGAGGTCTTTATTGTTATTTCACTCCCCCTCTTTCTTCTGTATTTACTCCTTAAGAGTCCAGATGTTTATTATTCAAGCAGTTCATCACTCAAGCACAAACTCTGATCCAGATAGGGCCTGGTGACTGCTGAACAAATCTAATAACACTAGATAAAGTCTGGGAGGAATACCCTTGGGACAAAACAAAGCCAGCAAAGTGCAGAAGGAAAAAAATCAGAGAAGGGGGTTAAAGGCACTGTTCACTCAAACTCTGCTGGCAAGGCTCTCTCAGGTAGCTAACAGAAATATATAAACAGCGAAGGGAAAAATAAAAGTATTCATTCTTTTTTGGGGGGGAAGGGAGAGTTTGAGACAGGGTTTCTCAGTGTAGGTTTGGAGCCTGTCCTAGATCTCACTTTGTAGACCAAGCTGGACTCGAACTCACAAAGATTAACCTGGCTCTGCCTCCTGAGTGCTGGGATTAAAGGCTTAAAGGCATGTGCGACCACTGCCTGGCTATTTTTTTTAAGATTTATTTATTTATTATGTATACAGTGTTCTGCCTGTATGTATGTCTGCAGGCAAGAAGGGGGCACCGGATCTCACTACAGATGGTTATGAGCCATCATGTGGTTGTAGGGAATTGAACTCAGGACCTCTGGAAGAGCAGTCAGTTTTCTTAACCTCTGAGCCATGTCGTCAGAAGTATTCATTCTTGACGTGAACCCACAGTCTTGTTTCTCTGTCTACCATTCCCCTCCTTTCTAGGGCCCTGTGATGCTCAAGACTGCACTGGCCATGGAATTTTTCTCCCTACCCCTTCCTCAAAGACACATTACCTGGATCAGATTCTTCTAGCAGTCCTTTGAACGATGAACAGGATAGAATTTTCTGTTGAAATTCTCCTTCAACTCACACCTTCCCTGTGTCCCTGTGGGGGCTGGGAGTGAGTTAGACCCTCCCTAGACTATCAGAATGGAGACCAAGAACCCTATAGGCTTCACTGCTGAGGTGACAGCTTGCTGCTGCTTGGTGACAACTGATGCTAGCTAGCATGTGGCTCCTTTCTGTCCATAGACTGAAGAATTAAAAGAGCTCAGAATAAACAAAAGCAAACTTCATGGCAAGCATTGCAGACCGTCCCGCTCCCCAGGGAGAGGAAAGTCTCCAGGGCTAGGAGACTCCCACCCTGTTTTGGGGGTGTGAGTTTTTATATGTATTAAGTGACTCCCATTTGGTAACCCTTCCTACTGTCCTACCAGACCTAAGGCATTCAAGGGTCCCTTTGGGGTAGATATTAAGTCCCTTGCTTCTGTCAACAGACATCAAAACAGCTGCTAGTTGTTAGGGTCTGTCATCAAATCAAGGCTGATCTCTAGCCCGCCTCCCCCATTTTGGTGTTTTAATGAAAAAAAACCTTAATAATAAAGAGGAACTCAATGCTGAGAAGGGAAATAGGGACTCATGTCCTTCCAGTCTTTCTTTCCTCTGCTCTGCTGTCTTGACTTGCGCTATGGTCTCTCCCTCCCTCTCTGTACCCTTCTCCCTCCCTCCCTCCCTCGGCCTATCTCCTCTCTCTCTTCCTCCTCTTCTCCCTTTCCCCCCTCCCTTGCTCTTCTTTCTTTGTCAGTCAATAAAGTTTTGCCACGTTTAATAAGTACAAAGCTCCCATTGTTAACTACATTAATTTTGAAAGTTAAAATAGATCCAAGAAGGAGGACATATCACACCGGTCTTTCCAGTCAACCAGAACACTAGAGCATCCAGTGGAAAAAGAAAAGGCTGTTACAGATAGATGAAAAGGAGCAAGGTGAGTCTGGAAGAGTTTTATTTGTACTCAATACAAATCAAAAGAAAGGCTGTTTCCTCTGCATCCTTTATTTTTACTATTTCTTTTTGGACAATATTCGGTTGGTTCTGCTACAAAGGGTCATGTAACTATTTCCTTCAAATTAAAACCTGCCTTCCTAGAAGGGAGTTCCGATGACTCAGGACCAGAATCTAAAAATGTTCTAGAAGCTCAGAAAGCTGCAAGATTGCAAGACTCCTCCCAAAAGTTGTAAAAGCAGTAAACAACTGATGGCCCAGAGGAGCTGCCTGCAGGTCGGGTCAGAGAGCTCCAGGTGCAGTTGAAGCAGTTCTCACCCATGCTGCGGTGGGATACTGGTGACAGGGCTGCTTTGGGTCACCATGCTCCTTCCTGTAAGTAACCCTGTAGAATCATGGGTTCACTTAGATAGACTGGGGAGGGACTGTGCCTTTGACTGCTCTCTGTGCAGTATCTGGCATGAGCAGATGCTTGTCACATCTACCCAGGGAAAAGCCCCACAGCAAATATCAGTAATATGTTTTTGTAGCTGATCAAACTGCCTAGCTTGGTTTTTCTCCTGTGATAGTATCCTGATGGGGTAGATAGATGTGAATATGCCTTGGGATCACAGGATGTGAGAAAGCTCAGTGTGGTCGAGAATTAGTCTGGAAAGCTTCCTAAAGGGAGGGGGTTGTCCTGTTGGCCTGGTGCCATTCCATAAAAGGTTGTCTTCTTAAGTCAGAAAAACAGCGGCATCTATTTAAAATTTGTCTTTGTACATTTGCTTTGTGAAGGTGTTTACTATACAGGAAGAACGGTGGGGAAGATTTACCACGCTGTTACTTCCCCCACTTAGCTCTTCCCCTTGAACGAGAGCCTGGTGGTGGTGGGGATTGCTTCTGAATGCCAGATGCCATCTTCCTGGAGATTTTCTTAAGGATTTTATAACTAGTAATACAAATTAATGGCCATGTTATTCACATACAGAATTACATAGTCTACTGAAATAAAATTTTATCAGGAATTTTTTTATAAGCCCCAGTAAGAGGTCTTTTGTGATCTATACACATTGAATTCCCTGGACCTAAGGTCTAAGTAGATACAGTTTAAAACAGCAAACAAACAAGACAGCGCCATACTGCTTCTAAACATGACTGCACTAATTTATACTCTCATTAATTTATACCAACAATAGGGTCTTATTGAAATTGTGACTTATGTTATTGACCTGGTTGAGTTTCATTCAGCCATGGTTATATGTTTTGACTTTAGAAAATATATTTAATGTATTCCATCACACCTGAAAATGCATTTTAAAAAATTACATAACTACTCTGATCAATCAGAAAAGGCCTTTCAAGTTAGCTCAACTTCTAACAGTGTTAAAAACTACAATCTATTGTAGATGTATCCAACCATCTTATTAAATAGGAAACACAGAACCAATGTCAAAGAGAAAGCCGAGAGGTCAGAGCTCAGAGGTAGAATCTTACCATTCCTCCTGCATACTCCTAGCTTCCTGAAAGAGAGCTATTTCCTGTGTGTAAGTCTTTTCATAGTCTTTTGTTCTGCCTTCTCATTGGTTGTAAACCCAAACACGTGACTGCCTCGTCACTGTCTGCATGTACAGCCCCCTAGGTCTTAAAGGTATATGTCTCCAATGCTGGCTGTATCCCTGAACACACAGAGATCTACCTAGCTCTTCTACCAAGTGCTGGGATTAAAAGTGTGTGCCACCACCGCCACACTCTTGATATGGCTCTAATAGCTCTGACCCCCAGGCAACTTTATTTATTAACATACAATGAAAATCGCATTTCAGTACAATTAGAATACCACAATCTATGTTTTTAGGAAAGAACTTCTTTGATCAAATAGAATTTACTGAAAGAGCAAACACTGAATATTAGTCACCAGATGTTCATCTATATTTGGTGCAAATTTAAACTAACAATGAAGGGTAGGCAGGTAGACTATCCAATAAATTCCTTACAAACATCTGATTTGAATGTGTGCTGCTGGGAAATCCTATAAAAGCAAATCACTAGAATTTTTGTATATCAGACACAAGAATTTTTTTTTTTTTTTTTTTTTTTTTTTTTTTTTTTTTGGTTTTTCGAGACAGGGTTTCTCTGTGTAGCTTTGCGCCTTTCCTGGGACTCACTTGGTAGCCCAGGCTGGCCTCGAACTCACAGAGATCCGCCTGCTTCTGCCTCCCGAGTGCTGGGATTAAAGGCGTGCGCCACCACCGCCCGGCCACAAGAATTTATTTTAAAAGAAAAATATATATCAAATTATGTAGCCAGTCAGCATCAGCTGGCCACAGGGAGGTCTCACTAGCCCATATCACTAGCTGGGGAGCTGGTGACAACCAGTGGGTTTTGTGGTAAGGAGAGATGGTTTTCTTTAAGTGTGTGGCCCCTGGTAGGTCTAAGGCGCTCTGGTGGGTGCTCCTACACCCTTGAGTTTATGGGTGGTATTAGCTAGACTCATTAGGTCACAAAAAAAATTAAAAACAGGACAGAAAGTTGGAAGAGAAATGGGGGTGGATCTGGAAGGAGTTAGAATTTTTAGTTGAAAGTGACTATAATAAAAATACATTATGTGCACTATGAAATTCTCAACAAATTATATATATAAATATATATATAGTGATTGACTGACTAAGAGTTCTTGTTGCTCTTCCAATTTTTTCAAAGTCCTAGGGTTCAATTCCCAGCATCTACATGGTGGCTCCCCACCATCTATAATTCCAGTCATAAGCAATCTGATATCTCCTTAGGCACCAGGAATGCAAATGGTATATAAACATACATGCAGGAACAACACTTAAACACATAAAATTAAAAATTAAATACATATACTGAACGTACATATATACACAAATAAACACATATACCTATGTGTGTATCGTATATATCTACACATGTAGGATTTATATTTTTCAACATTCTTAAACTAATTTATAACTTCCTTATAGGGACAAATGAAAAAGACACTGAATAATTTTATTTTCAATCAGACTGAAGCATCAGAGAGCTACCTAGATGGTGGAGACCAGAGACATCTAGATTATAGAAAAACAGACAAGAATAGAGTAATCAAGGCAATAAAAGGAAAAAGAAGTAACACTTTGAAAGAACCAATGCACTTTAAATATGTCAAACACTTGACAACGCAGAATTATACTCAGCATAATAGTCCTCAATATTAAAAATAAGAGAGAAATTTAATTTTGAGAATCTTCCACCAGAAAATTTAAAATTACAGAATATTATAGGTAGATGTTAAGTAGAAGAAAAAATATCCCTAAATGATATAACAGAAATGTAAGAAAGAATGAAAAATAAGAAGCTAAATGAATAAGCATTCTACAAAATAATAACTTATATAAATAATGATTTTAAAATTTATATACCTGACAACGACATTTGAGATAATTCAATGTAAATGGAGTATAATTCTATAAGCTCCTTCACTTCCAGGCAAATATTTAAGTGTACATTTATTTTAGGAACTAAGCTCTACAAAGATGGCTTAGGAGGTCAAGGCATTTGTCTCTGAGCCTGATGCCCTGAACCTGGAACCCACATTAGAAGGAAAGAACCGATTCTCCTTCAGATTGTCTTCTGGGGCTGGGGAGGTGGCTCAGGGTTTAAGAGCACTGGCTGTTCTTCCAGGGACCCAGGTTCAATTTCCAGCACCTACATGGCAGCTCACATCTGTGTATAGGTCCAGTTCTAGGGGATCTGACACCCTCACACAGACATACATGCAGGAGAAACACCAATGCAATTGAGATCAAAATAAGTAAATTATTTTTAAATAATTGTCTTCTGTCCTCCACATATATAGTGGCATGAGAGCTCCTGTATGTGCGTGTGTACGCAACACACACACACACACACACACACACACACACACACACACACACACACACACACACACAGGGGTGGGGCAGGAAGGTATTTTGTCTTGTTGCTTGGTTCCTGGCAGTCAGCCATAATTCTTATTACAGCTAATGTGATCTTCTTCTCTGGTTGTCTTTGGAAAATGTCTCTTTGTCTTTCATTTTTCAATAGTTGGAATGCTGTTCACCTTTCTGCAATTTTTTTTTGAGATAGAGTTTCTCTGTGTAGCCCTAGCTATCCTGGAACTTGCTACATAGACCAGGATGGACACAAACTCACATAGGTCCACTTGACTCAGCCTCCAAAGTGCCTGAATTAAAAGTGTGTGTCACCATATCCCACCAGTCTATTTTACTTGTTATGGACTTTGCCATATGATAATAGTGATTTTTTTAAAAAAAATTCTGTGAGAAAATTCCCATATCAATGCCATATATGGGACAATGATTTGTCCCAAAACATAGGAATATGTCACTTTGTCCTCTGCCTTTCGACATGCTTCATTTTGGGTTGAAATTGGCGCATTCTGTGCACAATTGTAGCTGGAGAGCTTCTCTCCAGGTCTCACCAAGCCCCGGCAGTCTGACAGCCCACTTATAAAATAAACACACAGACGCTTATATTATTTACAAACTGTATGGCCATGGCAGGCTTCTTGTTAACTGTTCTTATACCTTAAATTAATCCATTTCCATAAATCTATAACTTGCCACGTGGCTCATGGCTCACCAGCATCTTCACATGCTGCTTGTCATGGCTGCAGCTGGCAGTGACTCCTTCTGTCTTCTTGTTCCCTCCTTTCTCCTCTCTGTTAGTCCCTCCTATAATTCCTGCCTGGCCAATGGCCAATCAGTGTTTTATTTATTGACCAATCAGAGCATTTGACATACAGACCACAATAGTACAGCACACAATAGTACAGATTTGAGTAGATTACTAAATTGTGATCATTGAATATCCTTGTTCTCTCTGTTTCTGCTTCCTTCATTCCTTCCTCCTTCCTTCTGGCCACTTGCCATGCCATCCGGTAGTACTGATCACCCCTGATCTTATTTTCAGCTGCCCCTCTTCATAGGGCTCTTCTCCAGTTTTTATTTTCATTTTTTATTACATTTGTGTGTGTATGTGTGTGTGTGTGTCTGTCTGTTTGTCTCTGTATGTGTGTGTACCCACGTGTAATTCTTGCTATAGTGGATGTGTAGAGGTCAAAGGGTGACTTTTAGGAATTGGTTCTCTCCTTCAACCTGGGGATTGAACTCAGGTTGGCAGTGTCGGTAACAGGTGCTTTTACTTCCTGAACCATCACACCAACAATCCTCTCAGGAATTTGAAGAGAACCCTCTCTCTGCCTTTGGAACCCTGTCTCCTTTCTTTCCAATTGCTCACCCACCTCAAGGCTCCATGGTTATGAGGCTCTCTCTCCCAACAAGCTCACTTCTGAAGGGTAATTTTTTGTCAGCTCTTTTCCTAAACCAAAAAATTATGCTTTGAGTAGACATGTGCTTCCTATGCTAGGTCCTTACTGTGGGGAGCTTTGTTAATTTATACAACAATTGAGCTGGGTTTAAAGTTTACAATTACTGTGATTGCCCTCAACGTACCAAAGTCTTTAATTCCTTGTCCATCTGTAATGTTTGGAGTCAGGACTACTTTGCCATAGAGGTTTTCTCTGTTTTACTCACACCTCTAGATTATTCTAAAGCCTTTTCTAAAAGGTAGCACTATGTCTTAGAAGAGGGTTGTGGTGGTTTGAAAGAAAATGACTACCAGGGGGAGTGGCACACTTAGGAACTATGGCTTTGTGGGAGTAGATGTGACCTTATTGGAGGAAGTGTGACATTGTGGGGTTGGGTTTTGAGGTCGTCTATGTTCAAGCTAGCTACTACCAGTGAGGTAGTCTACTTCCTGTTACCTGCATATGGAGGTGTAGCAGCTCCTTCACCAGCACTATGTGTTCCTACATGCTGCCATGCTCCCTGCCATGATGAAAATGGACTAAACCTCTGAAACTGTAAGCCACCACCTCAAGTAAATATTGGCTTTTATAAGAGTCACCATGGTCATAAATGTCCCCTCACAACAATAGAAACCCTTGCTAAGACAGGAGATACCAGTAGTGGGGTATTGCTGTGGTAGGCCTGACCATGTTTTTGTTTGGAGGAATTTGGACTTTGGTACTTTGTGTTAAGAATGCAGTGGCATGCTTTAAGCACTGCTTAATGGGACAGACTAGTAGGAGCATGGAGGACAGTGGAGCTAAGGGTAATTAGAACAGTCTGAGGCTGGCTCATAGGGTTTCAGAGGAGAAGTGTTTTAGTATGTTGCCTAAAGATCATTCTTGTGATATTTTGGGTGAAGAGTGTAGATGCTTTTTGCCTTTGTCTAAAAAGGTTGCTTGAAGCTAATGTAAAGAGTTTTGGATTAATTGCCTTGGCAGAGGAAATCTCAAAACAGCCTAGTATAGACTCTGTTGTGTAGTTACTAGTGTTAACTCTAATGAAGATATATAATGAAAAAGAGCAAGCTGAGCAAAGAAAAATATTTGATGAGAAAAGAAGCACTAGAAAGTGGAATGGAGTGAAATCCTGCACTCAAGAAGATAAAACAGATTAAGAAATGGAATAAAGGGTGTGGTGACCTCAGGGCAAGATCCCACCCAGCTACGTCTCCAACTTGTGAAAATAAATTAAAGAAAAGCTTAGATCCAGGTAGGTGTGGTGGTGCATGCCTTTATTCCCAGCACTGGGAAGGCAGAGGCTGGTGGATCTCTTAGTTTGAGGAAACCTGGTCTACAGATCCAGTTTCAGGACAGCCAAGTTTAGGCAGTGAAGATGGGGAACAGGAAGCTGGTAATGATGTAACTGAATGAGGGGGCCATATTCCAACCCCAGGAAGCAGCAGAACTAGGCAGCTTTGGCCACATGGTTCTGGCTTTAGAGACAAGGAACAACTAAAGAAAGCCACCGGGGCCAGGCATGTGTCAGGGCTGTCGTGCATGAAGACCTAGAGAGGGCAATTAGTGAAACTGTGAAGCTGAAGCATGGATTGCCTTGGAGACTCCAAGTTAAAGATACCAGAGTCATGGGATACTCACCAAGGAAAGCTGTGAACAGGGAGTGGATCTAGCCCAAGAGAACCAAGTGTGTTACAGTCAACCAAGCTGAACTGAACTGGAGCTCTGAAGATCATTTTGACATGAGACATGGAGATACAATGTTTGGAATTTTCCTAGATGATTTTTGGACTTGCTTTGGTCCAGTATTTCCTCACTATGCTCCATTTCCTATGTTTTGGAACAGTAATATATACACTGTGCCACTATATGTTGGAAGCATGCGGTCTGCTTTTGGGTTTTGATTGTACAGGGGATCACAGTTAAGAGATTGCATGAATCTCAGAAGAGAATTTGAACTTTATACTTTTAATTAAGTTTGAGACTGTTCTAGACTATGGGGACTTTTGAAGTTGTACTGAGTGCATTACACATTATGACATGGCTTTAAGCTATTGGGGGTCAGAGAATGAAACATGGTGGTTTGAAAGAAGATGACCCCCAGAGGGAGTGGCACCATTAGGAGATGTGCCTTTGTGCGAGTAGGTGTAACCTTGTTAGAGGAAGTGTGTCACTGTGGAGGTGGGCTTTGAGGTCTCTTATGCTCAAGCTACTCCCAATGAGACAGTCTACTTCCTGTTACCCACATATCAAGATCTAGTGGTTCCTTCTCTAGCACCAGGTCTGCCTGCATGCCACCATGCTCCCTGCCATGATAATGGACTAAACCTCTGAATCTGTAAGCCAGCCCTCAATTAAATGTCTGCCTTTGCAATAGTTTCCATGGGCCTGCCTTGAGCCTGGAAGTGCTGACATACTCAGCACTCAGGAGGAAGAGGTAGTAGATCTCTGTGAGTTTGAGGCCACCCTGGTATACAAAGCACGTTTTAGGACAGCCAGAGAAACCCTGTCTCAAAAAACTTAAAAGAAAAAAAAAAGGATGCATGGTCATGGTGTTTCTCACAGCAATAAACCCTAAACAAGTGTCATTCATTTTCAAAGCCAGAAAAATCTCTGGCCACACAGATAATGCAAAGGACACCAGGCTGGAAAGCATCTCCTCTCCAGTCTTCTGTCCATTCCATCCCTTACAGGAAAAACCCAACTGAGCAGTGATGGCCTTTAATCCCAACACTCAGAGGCAGAGGCAAAAAGATCTCTGAGTTTGAGGCCTACATGGTCCTAACAATAGTATGAAACTAGAACACTTTCTTAATTCGTGCCTGGGATAGAGGTCTTTCTAGAATAAATGTCAACAGAGGACATTTCCTTGAAATGAAGATAGGGGTCAGGCTGCACCCTGACTTCTCAAAGGCAGTTACACAATAACCCATCCTCAGTACTTTCCAAGAAAGTGTTGGCTCAGTTGCAAATAAGACAGGTTTCAGGCATTAGCAGCCCAGCCCAGCCCAGGCTGGTTAAAACTAATCCATTAGTGTTTATACTCTGCACCAGCCAGAGCTACCTGGGCAGTCCGGCCTGCTTTTCTTCTTCCTGCTGGTCTAAATCTTTGGTCCAATCATCCAAGAACAGCCACCTAAACAAGAACAGAAACACCCCTTCAGGGATCTTTGAAGGACAGCGGTAATAATTTGCACACAAGAAGATTCATGTGGTGATATTTTGTTCCCCAAAGTATTGTGCACCCTAATAAACTTATCTGGGGTCAGAGAACAGAACAGCCATAGATACAGAGGCTAGAAAATGGTGGCACACACGCCGTTAATCCTAGCATTCCAGAGGCAGAGATCCATCTGGATCTCTGTGAGTTCAAAGCCACACTGGAAACAATCAAGTCTGGTGACACATGCCATTAATACCAGGAAGTGATGGCAGAAAGCAAAAAAGGTATATAAGAGGTGAGGACCAGGACCTAGAGCTGGTTAAGCTTTTAGGCTTTTGAGCAACAAACATTTTAGCTGAGATTCATTCTAGATGAGGACTCAGAGGCTTCCAGTCTGAAGAAACAGGATCAGCTGAGGAATTGGCAAGGTGAAGTAACTGTGGCTGGTTGTATCTCGCTGGTCATTCAGTGTTCACCCAAATACCTGGCTCTGGGTTTGTTTTTATTAATAAGAACTTTGGAGATTCATGCTACAGACTCATTTCCACATGTGAATCAAGCAAGATCTCTTGAGAAGTAAGAACTCTTATGGAGAAACACTGTACTTTAAACCATGCATTCTTCCCTATTGTAAAATAGCATGCCTATAACTAACACCTGCACCCAAGTGATTCCTCATTACCCAGATTTTCATCAAGAAAAGAAGCCGGCACTTATTTCATAATCATATAACTAAAACCCCTTGGAGGCAGAAGAGTTCCAGTCATTCCTCCGAGGACAAGGCTTCTTAGAAATTCTGAATATCTAAATTCTGCCCCTCATTTCAGCCTCTGCTTGACTTGGTCACTGGGGTTTTGCCATCTAGATTTCCCCTTCGGGTGAAGGGTGTGAATCCCACTGAAAAGTAGCCTCTATCCTATGCCCTGCAGCTTGCCTCTGTGATGTGCTATGGTGCAGGAAGGCCATGCAGTGGTAGCACCCTACCGGCCACAGAAGGAGCCTCCCCAACAAGCTCACCCAGGTCTTAGAAATGAGGGTGGTGTCCAAACGAAATGACTTGTCTTTTCCTACATTCTGTACTGTTGAGCAGTAACCCCGCCCAGCTAATCTAAGCTGAAAAAGATGAATCAGATTTCAGATCAAAGACTAATTGTTCATATAAGTGGAGGGGAAAACGAGTTAAAGATTCAAGGGCTTTTTTTTTTTAAGTAATAGGTAAGAGTTTTAAAGTAATTCGTTTTAAGGTTGAGAGGTGGCCGAAAAACTGATGATAAAGAGACTCCGTGAAGACTGGTAGACCATCTTCTATTAGATGTTGTCACAGTTCTTGGTATCATTATTGGTGAAGTATTTGGTCTGCTCTTTGTGGTTTCGAGGAGAGAAAAGAGAATCTGGGAGGTGGTATAACCTGGAGGATCCACCTAGATGTGACTGTCCTGCCCACTTCAGGTTCATGGTATCTTAGCTGCTGGTGGGCTCCAAACTGATAGCTAATGGGATGACAGAGGCTGGGGGACAGCAGGAACAAACAGGAGGGCCAAGATGTCACCTGAGAATAACTTAACTGAGAGCAAAGGAATCAGGAGCCATGAGTGTACCACACCTGTGTGTGATTTCCTTTCTGTTTCATTCCATGATGAGTTTCTGTGATTCTGTCCTAGGACAATTCAAACCATGAAAACAATGACCAGTCTTAAGTCACTGTGGGTGCTGCTGTTCATAGTTATCTTCTGGGTCTCGTTCACAGTTTTCAGAAACCCATGGAAGGTAAGGAACTAGTCTCTTTTTCTGTTTTACTTGATGCTGTGTATCTAGGAAAATGTAAGTTGCAAAGACCTACCAACTGGAACAAAGTTCGATGTGCTCAATATGGCTTATCAAGCAGCTTTCACAAACCAGCATTACTGACAATTGTTAAACAGGGCAACAAGTGAGGAACATCCCAAACCTTTCATGTATAAGCTGGGACCCAGGACAAAGGGTACTTCTCAGAGATGGGGAAGCCAGAGGAAGGGCAAGCTTTATAGGCAGCCATTCACGTGTATGCTTACACAGACACTGCTCTGTGCTGCTTGTGGATAAGTGCAGCCATTGTTTGACAAGGTCCACAGCCTGTGTTTGCACCGGCCTTAAGGAAACTTCTGTAGGACAGAATACATTCATTTCTATGTACTAAAATGGACCTGCCTTCTGAAAACTGTGGATAATTACGAGTGGGAAACATTTCCCTCCTCCAGTACCAGGCAGTCTAAATATATATTCAAACTTTTACCTCATTGCAGCGTTTAAGGCTTACATTTTATTTTGTTAGTGTTGGCTTTGTTGTTTGTTTTCTCTATTTCATTGGTTGCTTCTCTGCTATGGAGTGGGGCTTTAGTTGGTGGTAGTGGTTAGTTGCTTTTATTTGTTTGCAGAACTTTTTTTTTGTTTTTGTGATATATGGATTCACTCTGTAGCATAGGTTAGCCCTTCTTTTGCTGTAGAGCTCAAGCTCACTCTCAAATTTGCAGTTGTCCTGATTCAGCTTTCACTGCTTTTAGAGAGCTATCTATTAAACATATTCTTGTTCACAGTTTATTATTATTATCTACACAAGAATTGGGTTCACGCAAGCTACTTTGCATTTACTGAAAAGTCTAATTAGTGAGTGATAGCAATGATCCATCTTATTATTACTTCCTTGGAAATGCTAGGATACTTTTAAATACCTTTTCAAATCATAGAGACAGGCCCACTTGCCATGAGACCAATGTCTTTCTGAAGTTTCCCATGTGTCCCAGTTAGTATTTCTATTGATGTGATGAAACACTATGACCGAAAGCAACTTGAGGAGGAAAGTGTTCATTTGTCTTATATTTCTACATCATAGTCCATCATTGAAGGAAGTCAGGATAGGTACTCAAACAGGGCAGGAACCTGGACTCAGGAACTGATTAAGAAGCCATGGAGGGGTGCCTCATACTGGCTTGTTCCTCATGGCTTGCTCAGCTTACTTTTTATAGCACACAGGACCACTAGCCCAGAGGTAGCTCCACCCACAATGAGGTGAGCCCTTGCACATCAATCACTAATGAAGAAAATGCCCTACAGACTTATGTATAGCCCAATCTTATGGGTCATTTTCTCAATCGAGGCTCCCTCCTCTCTGATAACTGTAGCTTGTGTCAAGTTGACATAAGATTAGTCAGCACACCATATTATTCCATAATACTCACAATAACCATTCAAGGAACATAATTATGACATGATAGTTGATAAAAAAAAAAACTGATTTACACTTATGTGAGTGCAGTACCTAGAGGCCAGAAGATGGTGTCACATCACCTGGAGCTGGAGATACAGGTGGTTGTTAGCCAATGGCAGTTGAACTCAGGTTCTCTTTGGAACAGCAAGCACTCTTAACTGCTCAGCCCTCTCTCCACCCCCATATCACCACCATTTTGAAGAAGATCCCAGCAAGGGCTATTGGAGGTTGAATGTGTTTACAAAATAAGTCATTGAAAACCAGAGTTATATTGACAGTTTAAATAAAGACATCTCTGTGTGAAACATATGTGACCACAAAATCTTAATGTAATGTGAATTCTACACCTCTCAGTGTTCTATAAAAGACAAAAGTTGGTTAACCTACCAAAACTTTTTACATTCTACATTAAATAGTAACTTTTTCTTTGTTCTCTATTCTATTTCTTACCCATTCAGATATGGGTTCAGTTCAAGTTGCCTGTGCCCTTGAGTCGCTGGAATTTGGTCACAACATCCTCATGCCCTACAGTGCCTCTGAACCTACCGGTTTCTCCAAAAGGGACAGAGCTGAGAGTCAGGGAGGTCCTAGAGAAACTAGACCAACAGATCCCTCCCAGGCCTTTTACCCACCTCAACACCACCACCAGTGCCACACACAGCACAGCCACCATCCTCAACCCTCGAGACACACACTGCGTGGGGGACAAGCTGGATGTGCTGTTGGAAGCCAGGGACCACCTGGGACACAGGAAGGAGTATGGTGGAGACTTCCTGAGGGCCAGGATGTCCTCCCCAGCCCTGAAGGCAGGAGCTTCTGGAAAGGTGACAGACTTCAACAATGGCACCTACCTGATCAGCTTCACTCTGTTCTGGGAGGGCCCGGTGGCCCTGTCTGTCCTGCTCATCCATCCCAGTGAAGGGGTGTCAGCTCTCTGGAGAGCAAGGAAACAGGGCTATGATAGAATCATCTTCACTGGCCGGTTTGTAAATGGAACCTCTCAGGTCCACACTGAGTGTGCCTTGGTTCTAAACTCAAGTGTCGAGCTGTGCCAATATCTGGATGCCCAGGATCAAGAAGCGTTCTACTGTGTGAAGCCTCCAAATGTACCCTGTGCAGCTCTTACCCACATGCATTCGAAGAACGTAAAAGTTTCCTATCTTAGTCAGCAAGAGAGGAGCCTCTTTGAAAGGTAAATTATTATTATTTCACATTTCTGGGGAGAAATTGGTAATCTAGGATGCAGGGAATGTATTCTAACCACTGTAATTCAGGGACTCTGTAAAAAGAGTCCTTTGCGAGGGGACCTGTGAATTCATTTGGGGACAGTATTCAGTCTCCAGGGGTCCTCAGACATTGGTGATAAGTAATACTTATCAATGAACCTAAAAAATGCAGGTTGACTAAGAACAAAAGGAAAGAGAACTGTGTGTGTGTGTGTGTGTGTGTGTGTGTGTGTGTCTGTGTGTGTGTGTGTCTGTGTGTGTTTCTTCTAATCATTTTTTCTGTGTCTCAATACACTGCATTGCATACATACCTTTTGGATCCCTAGCTCCTATGAACTATGAAACAAATAAAGGGAAACTTACTAAATGACCTGAAATTCTAGGCAGGGAAATTAGATTATCACTGAGAAGTAGCAGAAGGATTGGCCAATCTGGGCTCTGGAACTATGCTTGAGTTGAGGCCACTGCAGATTAATTTCTGTATCTGTCTCTTTAAGGTCAAATATAGGTGTGGAGATTATGGGAAAATCCAATGTGATTAGTGTCTCCAAATGCAACAGTAAGTGGTTCTGTGCTTGGCGGGCAGTGCTTAACCCTGGACCCATTTAAAGGTCCTTCTCTCTCTGCTGGACTTGGTCACTGTCTCTGTTCTCATAAGGTGGGCCAAGGCACAAAGTCCGTAGGCGAATGAATGTTTGGATTCACTAGGATCTTTTGTGCTTGCTTTAGTACCCACATATCTCAGCAATCGATTCCTCAGTTAGAAAGTCATCTGCCCATCCTACACAACAAGCTGCAATTGACAAAACTCTCTCCCAAGTCTTTACCTAGTTCTTCATCCCCACCACCACCATCTCCTGCCATCTTCCCAGCCTCCCTAGAATTATACCTTAGACATCTCCAATGTGCCATCTAGGATTCAATTTACAACCATGCTTCATTCTTGGTGTATGAAATTTTTTCAAAGAACCTCATATGTGTATTCACTTCTCTCTCTCTTTCTCTCTCTCTCTCTCTCTCTCTCTCTCTCTCTCTCTCTCTCTCTCTCTCTCTGTCTCTCTCTCTCTCCTTTGAACAGCTCTCAAATACCACCTAAAATGATTTAAGACAACTGTATCTTTTGTCTCTCCACATTCACCATGGAAATTTTGCTCATTGCTAAGACATTTTTCATCATAGAAGGAAAACACATGTTTCTGATTGCAGAAGTGATGTGTCGTGCTTACCCAGGAAGCCCAAAGTCCTATTCATGACCCTCAGGACCACATAAACCCACACCCATGATTTCTAAAATCTGGAATTGTCGGCAGGATCGTGAGGTATTCAAGGCCATCCTCACCTACATACCAAGTTGAAAGCAAGCCTGGGCTACATGAGACCTTGTCTCAAAGACAGACTTAGAGAGGAAGAGGGAGAGAAATGGTAGTTCTTTTCTCACATACATATCAGTACCTTCATAGTAGTTGTTAAAATATTAGCTTACCCTTTGTGAGTGATGAATAAATGTGACCCCAAACCTGCTGCCACACCATGCATGCCACCTACACACCCATACCTTCCCAGGTCTCTTCATTACCCAGAGACTAAGGTTGAAGATCTGGCCCTTCTTAGACCTCCAGGTCTCTCTCAATGCAAATTGGCCAATTTATAGCCAACTTCACCCTGCATTTATCTCAAAGCATTCATATGTTCATGGTGACATTTTAGACACTATGAGAGCATGTGACAAGCTCAGGAGCCATTTCGAATAACACGCTCACATTGAAGAGCTCTCACCCTATATAAGAATTGATGAGGCTGTTCTCATGGCAGGGCTAACAAATAGTTAAATTTTAGTTGAAGATCATTTTTATTCTGAGAAGAAAAACCCCATATACTTTCATATAAACATTAATAGGTATCACTTAGGAAACTCACATCAGAGGAAACTTTTACTGAAAATAAATATTCTATTATGAAAATAATTTAATAAGCTTCTTTTCATTGTCACCAAATACCCACACGCCTATCTAGAGGGTTCTTTGGGAAAGATGGAAGGCTCTTAAACACAGGTGAATAGAACAGTGTTTTAGAAGACTCAATCTTGCTGATTTCTTGGCAGAAGAAGCTGTTCCAGCAAAAGAGAGATGTAAGCTTGGGAAGGCATCTGCAGTCCCCAGTGGGCACGTCTGGAAAAACACCTGGACTCCAGCCTCCTGTAGTTTGGCTCCGATCAAAATGAAGGACTGCCTGAGAGGAAAATTCATCCATCTGATGGGTGATTCCACAATCCGCCAGTGGATGGAATACTTCAAAAGCAGTATCAACAGTATGTCTCAATATAAGCTATTCACGTCTCTCTTGGAAACTACGTTTTCATTTCTAGCGGTAAAAAGGAGTACAGGAAATTTCTGCTCCATTGTAGTTCTATAGTTCTTAATCAGGAACCACCAGGATTACTTAAAAAATGATACTATCAATTCCTTTGAACCATGGTTCTCAAGCTATTGATCATGAGTCCTTTGGGGACAAAAGACCTTGTTCCAGGGGTCAAGAAAAAATACCTGCATATCAGATATTTACATTATGATTCATAACAGTACCAAAATTACAGTTACGAATTATCAATGAAAATGATTTTTGGTTGGGGGTCACCACAGCTTGAGGAACTCTATTAAAGGGTCATAGCATTAGGAAGGTTGAGAACCACTGATCCAGAAGAATATTCACTATGTCTAACATCTGTTTTGAATGAAATAAGGTAACAGACAGCAAGTATTTATCACACTGCAAGGCACACTAACACATAGGCAGTACCCAGAAAGAAACAGAGAGGACATGTTAAATCATGATTTCCAGTAAACAAATGGCCCCTCATAATTTTGTCTCTCTCAGCTAGAAAATTGAGATTCTAGTGAAACTTTATCATCACATGGTCTGATGTTGCAGTTTCATAGGTCATGCAGCATCTGAGGTGTGAATGACCCTCCCCCCTCAGCATGTAGGTTATAGTGGGTCGAGATCACTGTATACTGTATAAGGTTAGATTCTGTAGCCAGAATGTGCTTGGGAAAAGAGCACTGGAGTGAGTTGGAAGCAAGGGAGACCCTAGTTCTACCACTCGCCCCACAGACTCTCCAGCGTGTCTCTTGCAGCCTCACTTCCTGCCTTAGACTTCTCAGCCAGCCCTCCCTTCCCCATTAAGACATGGGACAAGGCAGCTGTGGTCACTGACTACATAATTTCTCAGAAGCTGTAGGGATAGAACAACTCACCTTGCTGTTCTGATTAGGGACTAATTGGCAATCTGGAACAGAGTGGACATTGTCTTCTATTTATAGTGTGTTTCCTTTCAGAGGTGTCTTGATTCAAGAGATTATTTTTCTCAAAGGTTGAAGGGGAATCATAAGTGCCCTTTGAGTCACAAACTGTCATCTTGGACAATTTGACACCCTGTCTTGACTTTCTTATCTACATGATAAATGGGTGTGTGTGTGTGTGTGTGTGTGTGTGTGTGTGTGTGTGTGTGTGAATATCACTGAGGCAAGTGTCTGCATCTGTCTAGATAAATGCTTTTGTGAAGGGCATCACAAATGAGCCATCATATTACTGTCACTAGTGTAGATGAGACACTTGATGCCATTCCACTCTTAGGGAAAAAAGAAGAACAGAGAATACAGGTTTAGATTCCTGGAGCCGTTACAGAGATTTGCTTGGCTCTTTTTGCACATAACATCAATTAATAACCTTCCCTATCTATCCTCATTTAAGGGCAGGGCATAGGTAACATGTCCTATAAGAACAGCATGAACACACTAATCGCATCATCTTCCAGTAAAGCTGAGTTCAGAGACAAGCCATCCCCTGCACAATTCAACCTGAATGATTCTGGAATGGGGCTGTTCCTTATCATAAAACACCTTGAGTTGTTTGGGTATCAGATACCATATGCTTATATGACTCTAAACACCAGATCTTCTCTCCTATATTTGTAGCTAGTTGATCTCTGTAACTGGATTCTGCTTTTGTTTTGGGATTGCCTGTTGGTTCTCAGCACTGAGGTCTGTGGATCTGCATGAGACCGGAAAACTGCAACAGCAACTCGTGGTGGACTTGGATGAAAACATCAAAATCCAGTGGACAAAACACAGTTACCCCTTTATTACGTCATTGGCCTACTCTGTCAAAGAGATGGAGTACATTGCACGGATAATTGACAGAACTGGAGGAGAGAAAAACACGGTCATTGTCATTTCTCTGGGTCAGCATTTCAGACCTTTCCCCATTGACCTTTTCATCCGAAGGGCCCTCAATGTCCACAAAGCTCTTCAGCGTCTTCTCCTGAGAAGCCCAGACACTATGGTTGTCCTCAAAACAGAAAACATCAGGGAGATGAGCAGTGATGTGGAAAGACTGGGTGACTTCTATGGTTACACCCAGTACCTTGCCCTAAAAGATATTTTCCAGGATCTCAATGTGGGTGTCATTGATGCCTGGGATATGACAATTGCATATGGCACAAATGATGTCCATCCACCACAGCATGTGGTTGGAAGTCAAATTAATATATTCTTAAATTATATTTGCTAGCAAACACATAACTCTGAAAGTCACTCATTGAAGTTCAAAGATGCAGTGAATTCTGCTGGTGCGTCAGGTACCAGGATGTCCGAGTTAGTCCAAGGAGTTAGTCTGCACTGTGGTCCATGTGATCCACCCAGTTCAGCCTGACAAGGCCCTAGACTGGGCTTCTGCTTCAAGTTGAAGCTCAAAAGAATCAATGAATGGTCCTCCTTTTTTTGATGAGGTCCTCTCTTTTCTGATCAGAGCCACACTGCTCTTCATCAATGGGAAGTTAGGATTCCCTTGGCTGAGACCTCCCTGTTGCTCTGACTCCAGGAAAATGAAGTAATTTTGTATAACATTTTTAAACGTCTTTGATTCAATCTTTAAATATTTTTGTGGAGACTTTTTACATCCATGTTCATCAGGGAAATTGTTCTGTACTTTTTTCTTGGTTGTGTCTCAAAGTTTGACATCGAGACAATACAGATTTCAGAGAAAGAGTTTGTCTTGTATCTTCTGTTTGTGATTAGTGGAAGGGTCTGAGAAGCATTGGTTAGGTTTTCTTTAAAAGTTCATAGTATCCAGTAGTGAATCTGTCTTGGCCTGAACTTTTTTTTTGAAGAGAGACCTTTAATTATCGCTTCAGTCTCATGGCTTATCATGGATCTGTTTAAATTGTTTCTAATTCCTAGGTTTAGTTTTGATAGACCATATACATTTAGAAATGTCCGGCTTTTTGAAATATAAGATTTTGGATCAACCAAAACAAAATATGCATGAAAACATGTGGGGTACCAGCCCCCACATGTTTCCAGGTTTTCCAGGCTTCCTACTTGAAGGAGAGAGGAATATTAATATTCGGTAGAATGATAGGCCTAACTGAGAGGAAGAACAGAAGCACAGGATAGTTGTGGGAGGAGTTGGGTCAATATCCTATGGCCCAGAACTTTATTCAAAAGGGCTTTTTATAACAATGACACTGGGGCCAGGCTAAATACCTCCACCTTGCTAGATACAGCCAAGTGTAGACCCTTCCAAATACCTGGTACCCAGTCTCGTGGTCCAATCATCTCCTTATGCAGTCCTACTGGGTAAAGTAAGCTCAGATCTCACTAGGAAACCTCTGTGGACTCTCACAGAAACACTACTATGAAACCTAATGTTTTATAATTTTAGAACAATATAAAAAATTTTTTAAAAATTTTAAATGAAAAATATAATAAAATAGGAATGAATAATGAAAAATATATTAGTTATTTTTACTCTTATATATTAAACAGAAATTTGTAGTTTTTTCTTTATAAATATATTATAAATTATACATTTCTGTTTGTTTGTGTTAGAGTTGGTTGTTTTGTTTTGTTTTTTGGATAGGGTTTATCTATGTAGCCCACACTCTCCTGGAACTCCCTTGTAGACCAAACTAGCCTTGAACAGAGAGATTGCCTTCCTCTGCCTCCAGAGTGCTGAAATTAAAGGACTATGCCACCATTGCCCACTTTTATCTTTTGAATTTCTCTATTATCTTTATTTATTAGGAGAGGGATATATGCCACAGTGTACATATGGGGGTCAGAGAACCATGTTTAAGAGTCAATTCTCTCCTTCTACCATTTGGGTCCCGATGATTGAACTCAGGTTATCGGGCTTGGTAGCAAGGGCCTTCACATACCCAGCCATCTCACTGACCCTAACTTATACCTTTTAAAAAGAATAAAGGTGCTTAAAGAGATGGCTCAGACATTCAGAGCACCTGCTGCACTCCCAAAGGACCCAGATTTGATTCCCAACACACACATGGTGCTTCACATTTCCTGGGGACCCAACACTCTCTTCTGGCTTCCACAGGCATCAGGCATACACATGGTACACAGACATAGATGCAGACAAAACACCAACCCACAAAGAAAATTTTATTGTGTTTTGTTCTATTATTCTTAATTAGATGTATTCATTTATTTTACATCTGACAGAAGTTTCCTCTCCTTTCACTCCTCCCATTCCCTCCTACCACTTACCCTGCTCCATTCTCTCTCTCTCTCTCTCTCTCTCTCTCTCTCTCTCTCTCTCTCTCTCTCTCTCTCTCTCTGTCTCTCTCCTCCTCTGTTTCTGTTCAGAAAGGGCCAAGCCTTCTATGGGTGTCAACAAAACATGGGATATCAAGTTGAAATAAGACTAAGCTTCTCCCCTTGTTTTAAGGCTGGGCAAGGCAACCCCCAGTGTGATGAATGCATTCCTGGAAGCCAGGCCAAGCTTTACAGACAGGCCCCGTTCCCACCACTAGGAGTCGCACAAGTAGTTCAAGCTCCACAACCTTCACCCAGTAGAGGGCCTGGGTCAGTCCCATGCAGGCTCCCTAGCTGTTGCTCCAGAGCATGTGAGCTGCAGGAACCCAGTTTAGCTGTTTCTGTGGGGTCCCTTGTGATGGCCTTGACCCTTCTGGCTCCCACAATCCTTCCCTCTCTTCAACAGGATTCTCCTAGCTTAGTCCAGTACTTTGCTGTGGATCTTTGCATCTGTTTCCATCAGTGACTGGATAAAGACTCTCTGATGACAATTTGGGGTAGTCACCAATCTGATTACAGGTGATGGCCAGTTCAGGCTACATATCCACTAATGCTAGGATTCTCAGCTGGTATTATCCTTGTAGATTTGTAGGAGTCTCTCTGGCACCAGGTTTTTACCTGACCCCAAGACATCTCTTTCATTACTCTCTCTCCCTCCCCACATCCCCCACCCCTCCACAATCCACCAGGCCCCCAGTCTACCCTGGGGATCTCTTCTATTTCCCCTTCCCAGGGAAATCCATGTGTCCCCATCCCCCATGTGGGCCCTCCTTGTTACCTAGCTTCTCAGGGGCTGTGGATTGTAGCATGGATGTTTTAAAACTCCAACTATTTTGCTTGCATTCAACAGTTATATCAAGGTGTCATATCAACTTGGTGGGGTATTTACAAAACAGCTCTTCAAATAGAGACTCTCATTTCCTTTTCTATCATTAACTACTGGCGCCAGGTGATTTTTACATGGCAAGCTATACCCTACAGTCAAAGAAGAGCTGAATACCAGGTGAGGTTCCAGGATCTCAAAATTCCTCTGAATGTCCTCTCCCGTAGGGACTAGTCTCTGTGAGTTTCCAGCTGAAACTATAGTCTCATCAGAAACTGCCGTGGCCGCGTCGAGGGACCCCCCCAGCAAGACAACCACAGATCCGATATCAGATGAAAAACACTCAATGGTTTACTGATAACAAGCAGGACTGCCCTTGGTCCGAATCCAACACCCGACACAGCGGGTGGAGGAAAATGGCCTTGTGCTCTCAGGATGGGAGGTTTTTAAAGGGGAAAACTGCAAACAGGTTGGCAGAAGCCTTGGTGTCATATGAGTGGATAAGGGTGTGTGTAACCTTTGAATTTACTAGTTAGGGTTTACAGTTGTCATTTTGGGGTCTGGCCTGGACAAGTCCCAGGCTTTGTCCTTGAGTTGCCATAGGGACTTGGTGGCCTTGCACCTACTGACTGTGAGGGAAGACTCAGTGGCCCAGGCTCTGTCCTTGAGCTGCCATGGAGGCTGGCTGGACTAGCACGTTCACATTGACTCATGCACATAGCTGTACGTTGGTGAGGGGTCCCAGACAATAAACAACTGGCTAACTTGAGCAGTCAGAATACGTGCAGAAAGGGAGCTACTGCAAGGACTAAGCCATAGCCCTCCCAGAAACTGCTTGCTCAATCTCGGGAAACTGAAATTGAGGCCTGATCTCTGAGAGAAGACTGAACAGCCTCTTATAGCTTCTGCTTGGTCCTTTCAAAATAGAAGGTAAAAGAGTGAAACACAGTGAGCTGGAGTTCAGAGACTTTGGTCCTGTTACAAGCCATAATTTGTAGACTTTGCATAAGTCAGGTTACTTTCTTAGGCCATGATGTCCCAAATGAAGAAATTAGTCAGAGATTCACAACCACAAAACTTAGTTCTAGGTAGCTGTGTCCTCAGTGTCTAGAGATGCTGGAGTTGTGAGAGGTGTCTGGTAGGTGCAGTACAGGTTCCATTGTACCTCCTCAACCAAAATATCAGTCAGTTTTACCTGTGTATGTTGGTCTTCTGGGTGAGCCTTGGTTTAAAAAGGTAATTTGATAATTTGATACACTTTCAAAGCTATTTTGATTACTTACAGTCAACAACATTGATTAGTATCACCTACACTTACATGTTAACCTTTTTAATTGTTAGTTTCACTAATTGAATTAGGCAATGAAATTTTCAACAAGGCCTTCACCACTACATTCTTCTTTAACTCTGCACTATTCACTGAACCTCAGACTCCTTAGAACCCTGACCTCCTCTCACTGCAGCTGGAAGGAAACCAGTACAGCAGAACACTTTAAATCTGTACTCTGTGTCCTTAGGGATGATACATTCTCTCTACATCTGCCTGGGACTCTTATTTCACAATCCAGTGTCTAGTGTACACTCAGGGGGATCAAAAACAATTATTCATGCCCTACCATGTTCAGACATTGTTCTAATGTTTAGAGATATTGTGAGGGTTGGAGAGATGGCTCAGCAGATAACAGTACTAACTGCTCTTGCAGAAGACCTGGATCAGCTCCCAACACTCACATCAGGTCACTCACAACTGCCTGTAACTCTTAGTGATCTGACACCATTTCCTAAGGATGCCTGCACATCCATGGTGCACATAAACTCATGTAGACACACACACACACACACACACACACACACACACACACACACATGCATAAATAAAATGATTTACTTTTTAGCAAAAAAAGAACTTGAAATATATACCATCAGAATTTACCAACTAATGACAGGACAGGGTAAACAAAAAACTATAAATCATTATGTAATGATTAAAAACAAAATACTATGTCATGCTTGAGTGAATAACCCACATTCTTGAGTATCTGACTGGCAAAAATTAGACTCATTGAGTTAAAAAAAAAAAGACATGAAGCTAGGAAAGGGTGAGTGAATTGGGGAGAAGTTAGGGGAAAAGTGGGGGTAAATGTGACCAGAACACATGTATCCATGTGTGCTTTAATAAAAATAGAACTGTGTTAAAGTATTCTGTGGAATAGTGTGGCAGAATGTTATGTGGCATTGACTAATGAGTTAGCATCTTAGAGAAGATTTCAAGTAGTCTGGAACAGAGGCAGCCATTAGAGAAGTGGTAAAGAGAAACCCTAGGGAAGGAGGACTCCCTGGTACCTAACTTTTGTATCCACTACACAGGCTACTGGGGAAATTTGTCACCAGTAGCTCTGGCTAAAGGCTCTGCCACACTCTCAACCTGCTGGTTAAGAACTGCCCACTGGTGAAGTCATGGCACAACTATGATGGGCACCACAAACAGCTTGCTCAGACCTACTCCACAAGAAGGAACTTCTGATACTGTGAGCCAAGGCAAAGATCTGTGGGAGAGCAGAGGATCCCATGAAGGAACAAAGAGGTTCAGTGACATCCTCTCAACTCTACTCCATCTTCAGGATCCTAACTGGAGGTTTAGGTTAAATACAGGGCAGAAAAGTATACATAGCTAAGCAATGCCAGTCAAGAGAGGGCCCCACCCACCCTTATCTGGGCTTCAGTGTCTCATGTATGTGGCCTGATGAGTTGTCAGAACTGCATGAAATATTTTTCTGGAAGATACTGTCTTTCTCTGGTGGTACCACCTTTTCTTATCCCAGCAGGAGGTTCCTGGAAAACTCCAATTTCTTGGGAACATTTGTTGCAATAGTCTGACAGCTAAAAGGAAAAAGGTAAGGCACAGAGTCTCTTTAAAATACCTGCATATTCCTGCCAGGATGCTTACAAAATTGCCTTTGAAGATGTTGTTCCTACCTGTAGATTGCTAGTGCCATTAGCCTGCAGCATGGAGGGAAACCTCATTTCTGCAGAGGGTGGTGGTCACTGTAGACACTCATCCAGTCAAGCTGGTTATGACTGGTGACTGTTAAGGTGGCCCCACACTCAGTCATAAATGGAAGAAAATAATCAGAAATCTGTGTCACCACCTCCAAGACCTAAGAGCCATTGCAGGAGAGGAATGAACTAGAGTCACCACTGGGGCCTGGAGGTCCTTCTGCCAACAACCTGTAGCAGAACAAACTGGAAGATGGAGGTTGATGGTGAGGATGGTTTCATTCAAGTCCAACTGGGCAGGTGAGGTAGAAGTTATCTGGCTTGCAGAAAAGTGTTCCCACTTTCAAAAAGGAACAAAAACCTCTCAAGAGGTTTTAAGGGATGGTGGGATGAAGATTTCTGCACTTGGAAAAGTTGAGTCCTTGCTTTGAGAAGTTTTTTTTCTTTTAATTTTAAGATCATAATTGCATTGTTTCTCTAATGCAGGGATTTAACAAGGCAACTCCACGTAGTTTATCTGGTAGTTAAAAGGAGGTTTATTTGGGGGTAACTTACATCCAGTAAAGGGGTTGGTTACAGGATCTGGGAGTGGTGAGGTACAGTATAGTGTGGTTCTGGAGAACTCTGACATGGTCTGCAATGCAGCATCCAGGATCATAAGGAGGCAAGAGGTCCAGCACTTACAGATCTCAGGTCTTAAGGGTTCCCGTCTTGTCTATACCCCAGGGCCAGGTCATAGGTAGGCATGGCAGTTACCAGCAGCCTCACTGAGGTGGTGCTTCAAGATCAAAGCTGGAACAGCTATCCACTAAATCTCCCCCTTTTGTTTAAATAAGAAATTTCTAACCTAATACAAAATATATACAATAGGAATGATTATCAAATATTGTGCAGGAGGAACAAGGGAGAATGACCTAGAGAAGATGGAACTGCAACCAATAAAAACAACATCAAACAAGAGATACATACTAAAATATTAAAATCCAAAGAAGTGTGAAGCATAGGTAAATGGCACATTACAGAGATCATTCCAAAAGGTGTCCTATCCTAAAGAACCTGAATCTAATACTTAATATGTTCTAGCTAAGATACAGGAAGTTTGTAACTATAATTATTAGTCTTTGATCCAATCAAAGACCTGAGAAGAAATATAACAATACCTGAGAAATGGGAGAAGGATGCAAGCAACATTTAGGAGTCTTGTGAGAGTAAACAGAGATAGCTGGCAGCCTGGACAGTCACATAAAGTTTCTCAGCATTGTTGGTGCATTCAAATCGGCTACAGGTCTAGAGTATCTGTCAGACCATTTAATGTCAGCAGTCAAGGCCAGGGCAGTTCTTTGCCCAGTAGACCACTTTGTGCCAAGATGAAGACAAACTTCCAAATAGAAATGTTTCAGAAGCCCCAATTTCTCTTGGGATCAGATTAGTGCTCCCAGGAGCAATCATGTCTCACATCAACAGAATTCCAAGTTATCAAAACATTTAAATGCTATATTCTCTAGGTCTATGAAGTGTTTGAAGATTACCTATCCATCTCACTGACATATGTTTCTGTAAGTCTAGAGAACCTAACTAACATAACTATAGAGATGACAAGCATAGGTGACTATAAATCTGTAAGTCTTATCTACCTAGTTAAACTAAGGACTAAGTGTAAACAGTCTGTAAGCAAATGTACAGTAGAAGGACAATGACCTCAAAATTGTGACAATACACAAAATAGCTAAAGCAAGGGTAGGAATGCATAGTGCAATATGCAATATGACAATAATCCTAAATATGTATCAATATAACAAACATCCTAAACAAAGGTAGAATACACATACAGTATGACAAATATAATTTTACATTTGTATCAATATATAAACATTTCAAATAATAGAAATATTTGTACATTACAACAAATATGGTTCTGTATTTGTATCAATATACAAATTATCTGGAATAAGAATATAAAAATAGTTTACATTTGTATCAGTATCCAAGAATCCATAACAGTTCAATTTATCTAAGGCTGATAATTTAATAAATTAGTTTACTAGTATATACAATAATCTGCCTTAATATCCTCTACCTATCCATTCCCTTTTTTCTTTTCTTAAGGGGAATACCAAGTTCAATGTTTTCTTCCACTCCCAACCCTGTAACTATTATCCACAAACCTGAGAAACATGAAACCTTTGGGGAAAAGGAGCGTTGTTTGCTTTGAATTGCTTCCTGGTGTTCAGGGGGCAGTGGTATCTCTGTAAGAAATATTCCTGTAAGAAAGCTCAGATAGTTAAGTCTCAGTTGGACTAACTGTAGATTCTGCAGCCAATCTCAGAATAATGGGTAAGGTTGTCTGAGATTCTGGCTAACAGTGTAGTATGATGAGCCTTCTTATTATGGAATTATCTTGGAGTGTTTTCAGTCCAAGGTTGATCATTGAGTAATGTTTGTGAGTACCATGGCATCATTCTGGACTGGGTAGAGTTGTTGTCGTGGGGTCCCATCTCCTTCTGGAGACTTCAGAGATTGCTATTGGAAAAGACTTATTTTTTACTGTGGAAAACTTGAACATTATTAATATCAAAATGAAAAGTTTGGATTTAAAGATGACATGACATGTAAGAAAGGATTCTGAGAAATCGAGAATAAGCATGGAAAGAAATAGAATCTTGATGACAATGGTTCCTTTTTATTGGTTTTCTTCTGTCCCACACTAAACAGCTCTTCTGATATGAGACAGAATCTCTTAACCTTTTCTTTTAGCAATATGCTTTGACTTAGAGAAGGAGGGAGCCAAATTCCAAGTCCAAAGCCAGCTTGATATTGAACCAGAACCACAACTTTTCTAGAGTTAAAGAGATATAGATGTTAGGCAGTGATTGTGTAGATTGTTACCCATAGATTCTTTCTTTCTGCTGTAGATGTCTGGATATTCAAGGCCTTATGATTTCTGGAAGATGGGTATTTCTATTATCCTGTAAAGACAAAAACAGAACCCTACCCTAACCCTTGTTGATTAAATTTTTCTTACAACTTGTAGAGATATCACGTCAGTGGATGGGCTTTTACTTCTCCTCATCAAGGGGTTTATCCTGTTTGAATCTAATGTTTATTAATTTTGTTGGTATCCATATCTTTTCTTCTCCTGCAGAAACAAAAGCAAAAACACTTCCTCAACATAGGACATATTCTGGTTTCCATTCTGAGGTCAACACATCTTTGAAATAAACTGATTGGTTTAACTCAGGAGTTTTTTCTGTTGTCCAGTGTCTCTCTGCAGCTGTTGTTCCTTTCTCATCAGCACTGAGAAAATTCAAGGTTAATAAAGCACTACACAATCTATTTCTAGGAGTCATTGTTACCTGTTGCTGTTTATTTAGCATATCCTTTAAAGTTATATTGGATCTTTCTATGGCCTGTGGGATTGTGTGGTATACCTGTAACATACTTTATATTGTAATAAGCAAAAAAATTGTCTCATTTTATTGGAGATATATGCTGGGGCATTGTCTGTCTTAATTTGTATCACAGAATCAGCCTTTTCAGAACTCACAGGAGTTGCCCATTGAAATCCTGAATAGGTGTCAATGGTATCGTATACATACTTTAATCTTCCAAATTCTGCAAAATGAAACACATCTATCTGCTAAATTTCATTTCTTTGTATACCTTTTGGATTGTTCCCTGCAGGTAAAGGAGTTTGGTTATAGAAGGAACAAGTAGGACATTTTTTTACAATATCCTTGGCTTGTTGCCAAGTGATGGAGAAATCCTTCTTCAAACCTTTGTTATTTACGTGGTATTTCTTATGAAATTATGAGGCTCCTAGCATGTTACCTATTAGTAACTGATCAATCTCATCATTACCTTGTGCTAGAGGTCCTGGCAGCCCTGTATGGGATCTGATATGTGAGAGATATATGTATACACATATATATGATATCATATATCAGATATACATAAATATACATGTATATGTATATATACATATATGTATATATGATGTTCTCTATTTCTGATGATTTCCTGCAAGTGTATAAACAATTAAGTTAATTCTGTATTACGAGGAACAAATTCAGCAGTTTCAGTATGTAAAACAACTCTCTGTGTATTGAGTGTCAGTGACTATATTGAGGGGTTCTGTGAAGTCCATAAGTACCATCAGTACCATAAGAATGGCATACAGTCCTGCTTTTTGTACAAAGTTGTATGAACTTTGAACCACTTTACTTAAGTGTCCTGATTTGTATCCTGCTCTCTGATTTATTTGCATCAGTATAGAATGTGGGGACTCCAGAAATTGGCTTTTGACATACAACATGAGGAAGGACCCATTCAGTCATCTTTATGAATTCTATTCTCTTGCTTTTTTTTCTTTTTTTCTTTTCTTTTACAATACTATTCAGTTCTAAATAACAGCCACAGACTCCCTTGTTCTCTCCCTTCCTGCCCGCCTCCCTTCCCCCCATCCTACCCCCCATTTCCACCTCCTCCAGATAAAAGTCTCCCCTGAGGACTGAGATCAACCTGATAGACTCAGTCCAGGCAGGTCTCTTGCTTTTGAAATAATGGTTGTTAATCTCTCCCAAAAAGTCACTGCAGGCTCTTTGCCAGTATTCATTATCTTTCCATAGCAAGGAAATTTCCTCATTAGTTAAAGGTACTACAATTTCTACTGGGTCCATTCCTTTCAACTGGTGAAGTCTTAATTTTCCTTTTGAATCAAATCAGAGATCTTTTCTATATAAGTCTTTAACTTCTTACTTGGTTTACATGGTAGAAATATCCATTCCAATATAATATCTTCCCTCTGCATCAAAATACCTGTGGGGGAAATGTCTGGAGGGGAGTATGACCAGAATGCATTTAAGTTCTGGATTCACATGATCCATATGTGCTTCTCATATTGTCTTTTCTACTAGAGCCAATTCCTTATCAGCTTCAGGTGATAATTCTCTTGGACTATAATTCCTTGTCACCTTTTTTAGTATTAGTCAAATTTTGTAGTCCATCTTTAGGTATTCCCGTGTACCCATTAAATTGGAAATGCTTCCTAACAGTTTTTGAAAATCATTAAGGGTCTGCAATCGATCTCTCCTTAGTTGTACCTTTTGCAGTCTAATTGTTTTGTAGCTCTATCTTATATACAAAGTAATTAATAGAAACTCTTCTCTGTATTTTTTCAGGAGTAATTTGCAGCCCCAGTGAGGCAAAACTTTTTTTTTACTTATTCAAACATGCTTTCTAATGTGCCTAACTTTGGATCAGCTAATAAGATATCATCCACATAATGATAAATTATGGATTGTGGAAACTTCACACAAATTATCTCCAGTGGTTTTTGCACAAAATATTGCCATAGGGTAGAGCTGTTTAACATTCCCTGTGGGAGGACCTTTCATTGATATCTCTTGACTGACTGGGAACTGTTAAAATTAGGTACTGTGAAGGCAAATTTTTCACTCTCATTTTCTTGTAAAGGTATGCTAAAGAAACAGTCTTTTAAGTCAATAACTATTATAGGCCATATTTGGGTAGCAGAGATGGCAAGGGCATCCCAGTCTGTAGGGAGCCCAGAGGCTGAATTACTTTATTAATATCTCTCAGATCTGTCAGCATTCTTCAATTACCAGACTTTTTTAAAATAACAAATACAGGAGAATTCCAAGGGCTGGTAGATTCGTCAATGTGTTGAGCATTTAACTGCTCTTGAACCAGCTGTTCTAAAGCTTGTAGTTTTGCTTTTGTCAAAGGCCATTGACTAACCCAGACAGAAAGGTGAGGTGTTGGTACTTCTGAGAATTTAACAGCAGTTGTACTCTGTTTATGTATAGCCTGAAAAGTTGGTGACTGTTTTTTACAGCATGTTATGATATTATTCCTAGAAACATGCATTGGACTGCATTCCCTGCCTGAGATTGCAGGAATTTTAATCCACTGCTTTAACAGATCTCGGCCTCAAAGATTGACTGCTATATTTGCTACATATGGCTTCAGCCTTCCTCTCTGTCCTTCTGGCCCTATGCACTCAACCCATCACAAAATCTATTTTATCTGAGTGCCAATCCCTAGAAATTAGACATCTAACTCTTGAAGAGGCTGATTTGGATGCCATCATTTTGGTATAATTATAATCACATCCATACCCATGTCTACCAGGTCCTCCAGAACAATGCCATTAATTCCAACTCTAAGCTTTGGTTTTTGTCCATTTATGGAACTCTGCCAAAATGTTCATTTTATTATGTTCATTGGAACTTTTGATTTATCTACCAGAGCTGTTCTATCATCCAGTGCAGTATCACTATTTACATTAGACACTGGGTTATTTAATTGTTCTGAAGAGGAATTTCCTACACAGTGGCTGAAAATGTTTGGACCACATTCAATTTGGGGGCCTGCAAGAGGCCACTTGAGGCATTTCCCAGTGGTAAAGGGTTCCCTCATATCTATTATTGATCTTCACTCATCGGTCCAATGTGGGCCTTTGCCACATCTTCTACATAATCCAGAAGTTTGGGGTCTCCCATTTGAGTTATTTCTAGAAGGAATATTACTTCTAGGAGCAACTCAGAAACAGTTTTTACTTATATGACCTGGTGCACGACATTTAAAGCATTTGGTACCATGGGGCCTTCTTCTACCTCTGGGAATTGCCTCTCCTATCCAAGCATCATTACTGTAGTTAAAAGACTCAACACCATTAGTATACTGAATACATTCTTCCAAAGGAGCTGATCTGACCTTCAATGGTGTAAATATTCTTTTCCATTCTGTATTAGCATTGTTAAAGCCAAGGACTCAGTTAATATTTGTCTTAATTCTTTATTTGACACAGCTTTCATTTTAGCTGTGGTTAGCCTTTGTAAAAAATCAGTGAAAGATTCTTGTGGTCCATGGAATATCTTTGTGTATATTTCAATTGGTTTTCCTGGTTTTGGAAATTTTTTCCCAGGCATTTAGAGCTGCTGTATGGCATAGGGATATTGTATACTCATCGTAAGTGGCTTGTACATGTACATTCCTATAAGCAAAATGTACTTCACTAAGAATTTGATCGTGGGAGATCTCAAAACCTTACCGTGCTATTCCAGGTTCATAGCCTCCTCTCTCAACCAGCTTTTCCATTGTAACTACTTGCTATATTCTAGAACCACTGAGATCAACTGACTCTTGTCATCTGGTATGATTCCATTTGAGGGAGACCATGAATTTAACATCTGTCTTACAAGTGTTGAGTGTATGCCATTCGTGACTACCACTTCCTTCATATGTTTAAAAAAATCTCTCATTGGAATAGGTTGTAATATATATTCTACATATGACTCAAGGTGTCTATCATCTGTGGGCTTCTCATAAGTAATGACAGGATAAGGCATTGTATGAGAGCAATTTGGAGATATTACAACTTGTATGGTCTTGCCTTTCTGCTTATTAGGTCCCTTGTCATATTTACTGAGAGTTTCTTCTAGGGCTTGCATACAAGCACCTAGAGTCTGTTCTAGTAAATGAACCTCCTTTGTTTTAAGAGATTCCAGAGATTTCATGAAATCATGAAACCTTTTATGTTCTTCTGAAACACATGATTCCGTAGACCTTATTTTATCAGTTAATGATAATCTGTCTTCCTTATAAAGTGTCTGAGTAGCAACAACTTCACCCTAGAGAAGGTTATTGTTCTGTCCATTAAGTATTCATATTTACTATCAATAAAATCAAACCTGGCTATACATTTATTATTAATGGACTGAAGTTCTTGTAATAAAGATTCTTGTAATTAGCAGATTTCAAACTAAGGAGTCTGTTATGTAAATATTTATTAAGACCTTGTAACTCCTGGTTAGCAGATTCTAGAGAAAGAATCTTTTTATGTAAGCCTTCATTGCTATCTTGTAAAGCCTGTATCAGTCCAAATAATGACTCCTCTATGTTATTATTATTGAAACAACATTTGAATGCTGTGTGAATTATTATGGTAAATGCCAAAATTGTGCATGCCAGTTACACCCTAGGAAGGTCGTATATTTCCAGGAAAATGTCATTCATAATACAGGCAAAAAAAAAGTTTTTAAATTCTTGTGAAGTAATATTTTCTGCCATATTATAAGAAATATTCAAAATTTGTTAATCATTTTCAAGGTGTAAAATTATCAAGTTCTCTTACCTGAAATGAACCCCTGGCTTGCTTGTATTACCATCCTTGCAAGGGTTTTGGGGGTGTAGTAGCGCTTTTCGGGCAGCAGGTGTTACCAGTATAGTGCTAAAGAAGGTTCTGCTGAAGACTCTCTGGCAGCAGCTGCAGGCAGGAACGAAGTGTCCCCTGTGCATGTGTGGAGGAGCAGCAGAGGCAGTGCAGTGACAGCAGATCTTCCCGAGTCTCCCAGCAGCTTCAGGGCCTGGCAGCCAAGAGGCCGGCTCGTGGGGTTGAGTGGCCTGAGCTCAGGGCATGGAGAGCTCCAGGCAGAGAGGACAAGGGTGGCTGCTGGGGCCCAGAGACCCTCTCAGCACCTGTGAGCAGCCATTGGGGAAGTGCCTTTGGGGAGCCAGCCAGGCGGCCATGGTGGCCTCATCTCTTCTAAAACTGGGCAGTCTCTGAGTGGATTCAAAGTGAGACTGTAGAAGCCATGGGCTCGGACAGGAGCCAGCACAGGCTCAGCAGTTGCACTTTTCACTGAGGGGAGGAGGGGGCTCACTAATGGTGGCTCTCATTATTCTGGGGGCTAAGTTTACCACAGGACCAGACTCTGTCACTCCTTTTGTATCAGGAATGGAACCAGACTCACCACAGAGGTGCTCCCTGGTGCCTGTGGGACTAGTGGTTGGCAATACCGAACCTGGAGGGCATTGCACATGCCCTCAAGCTGGGAAGGAGGTAGAAAAGGAAGGAGCAGTACCCAGTGTTTATGGGCTGAAAGGGTAAGTGATAAGTCCCCAGGAGAAACAGGAATTTTAAAAGAGACAGAGAAGAAAAGAGACAGGGAAGTGTGGAAAGTGTGCCACAAGAGCCACATAGGCTGAGGGTGGAGGCCACCTGGACTTTTGGAGTTTGCCCCACGTGAGTGCCAGATAATGTGGGAATTTAAAAAGGCAACTCCATGTAGTTTATCTGGTAATTAAAAGGAGGGTTATTTTGAGGTAACCTATAGCCAGTAAAGGATCCAGAAGAGGTGAGGTGCAGTCCAGCATGGTTCTCTGGAGAACTCTGACTTGGTCTGCAATGCAGCATCCAGGATCATGAGGAGCCAAGAGGGCCAGCATGTACAGATCTCAGGTCTTAAGGGCTCCTGTCTTGGCCACCCCCCAGGAGGTCAGGTCATAGTTAGGTGTGGCAGTTACCAGCTTCCTCACTGGGGCAGTGCTTCAAGGTCAAATCTAGAACAGCTGCACACTACATTTCTCCCTTCCTTTCCTCCCTCTAGACCCTCCCATATATCCCTCCTTGCCCTTTTCCAAATGCATGGCCTCTTTTTTTTATTAAGTGCTATTATATTCCTAAATATAACCTGGTCAGTCCAAACACTGTTGCATTTTGTAATTGTGTAATTGTAGTTGGAGTTTTCCAGTGTCCTGTCCAGTCCACAGCTGCTCAGACCCAAGTAAACACACAAACGCTTTTATATTAATTGAAACTGCTCAGCCATTAGCTCAGTCTTCCTACTGACTAGCTCTTACACTTAAACTCAGCCCATTTCTGTTAATCTAAATGTCACCTCATGTTCCATGGCTTTACCTGTGTGCCATTACATGCTGCTCCCTGGACGGCTGGCTGGCATCTCCTGACTCAGCCTTTCTCTTCCCAGAATTTTCCTTGTCTTCTTATCCTGCCAGTACTTCTTGCCTGGCTACTGACCAATCAGCATTTTATTTATCAACCAATCAGAGCAACATATTCACAGCATGCAGAGCGATATTCACAGCACCTCCCCTTTTCATTTTTTCAAAAAGGAAGCTTTTAATTATAACACAGTAAAATTACATATAACAAAACAGTTATCAAGCAAGAATTATAATTGTAATATCTAGTTTATTGTATTTGGCAAAATTAAAGAAGATATCTATTTATCCTATATTTGTGAGTCTAAGGCTTCATATCTAACTTATCTTTTATCATAACTAAGGAAAATTATAACTATCTAGTCTTCAACTACATCAAAGGCCTCAGAAAGATACACTATTATCTAAGTAAACATGAAGAGCATTGTTAGCAACTTCCAAAAACCTAGAATGACAGAGACAGCTGTCTGCCTGGACAGTCATCCAAAGGTCCTCTGCAATGTTGGGGCATCCATCTTCAGCCCAGTCACTTTTCTGTGTCCTGTAGAATGTCTGGCAGTTTCTTCTGCAAAGCAGGAACCTGAAGGACCATCTCACCTTGCAATGTTCAGTGGTGACCTTCCTATGGGTCCTGCATGTACAGTCGATACAACATTTTGTCAAGCAGTTCAGGCAAGAACAATTTCTTGCCCAAATGGCTATTATTGCCAAGAAGAAGATAAACTCCATATGGAGTGTCTTCTATGCCCATCATCTTCCTTGAAGGAATTTGGGGCTCCCAGGAGCAGACTTGTCTCACTGTCCAGAAAGTCTAAGTTTTTAAAACATTTTAAATGCCATATTCTGTAGGTCTTTGAAGTGTTTGAAGATTACCTACCTAATTGAAATATATCTGTGTATACCTAAAAAATTTAACTAACATAAATATAAGTTGGATTATCATAGATGACTAATTATTGATCTGTATTTCTTAATTATCCATTACAATTTAAATGAGTTCCATAAACATAATACCTTAAACAAGGGTAAAAACAATGGATATAGTAAAAACTTAAATTTTTATCAGTAAACTAAAATCCATAGCAATGTAAAACATTTTAAACATGTTGTTGCTCTTTAAAAGGAGGTTCAATGATCTACCCTTTATACTATCATATCTATATCCTATATTTCTATATCATATCCTCCTTTCTTCTTTTAGAAAGACATTGACTATGACCAATAACAATTTGTAACCAACAACCTAAAAAAAACAAATATCCGTAATCCATTTTTTGTGAATGTGTGCACAGTTTTCTAGGCTACTTCCTGCTGACAGAGGGTGCTGATAATCTTATGGGGACACAAACAAAATTTCTAGGATTATGGTCAAGTCCTGACTGGAGTAGTCTGTGAGGCTGTATTCTCTGAGCCAGTAGCCTTAAAGTTGATTTTGGATCTTAGATGATCTGGGCCATGGTGTCACTGGAGAACTTTCAGGGGGTCTTGGCTTGTCAATCCTGATATATCTTAATCTAGAACAAATCCATAGCCTCTTGCTTCCTGTGGAAACAAAAACAGAGTCTCCTTTCCAAAGAAACATATCCTTAGATTCAAATTTTTTTAAAGATTTTATTATATATATATAAAAGGGTGCCAGATCTCATTGCAGATGGTTGTGAGCCACCATATGTTTGCTGGGAATTGAACTCAGGACCTCTGGGAGAACAGTTGGTGCTCTTAAACGCTGAGCCATCTCCTCAGCACTAGATTCAAATTTTGAAGTCAAAATAACTATTCCCAGCATTTCTCAGTGTCCTGTACTTCTTTCTGTAGGGTTGAGGCCTCATGGGCTTTTCCCCATCCACTGTGGCATGTCCAAGGGTATCTTCCTTGTTCAGTTCACAGTTATATTGGTAAGATTTATGAGTGTGGCTTTTGACATTAGCAGGAGACACAATCTCAGAGCAGACTCCCTGATCCTGGCTCTCACAATCTTTCTATATATTCTCCTCTTCTAGAGTGTTCCCTGAGCCTTAGTTAGGGGGAGCTGTGTCTTAGATGTATCCCCTGAGACTGGCCTCTACAACTCTGCATTTTAATTGCTTGTGGTTTTCTCTAATCTTCTCTATCTCTTGCAAAGAGAAGTTTCCTTGATGAGGAGTGAAGACTATCATTATCTGTTGGTAGAAGGAGAAATGTTTAGATTGTTGTTAGGGATTATGCTGGTTTAGTAAAGTTGTGTTTATCGGTTCTCCTCCAAGATCCATGACTTCACCAGCACTGAGAAATCAGCTAGTGTCTAGTATCAGGCATGGTTTCCCTCTTGTTGAGTGAGTTTTCAGTCCAGATGGAGAGCTGTTGGTTACTGACAAGGTATGTGTGCCTCTACTGTACCCTTAGGGTTATTGTACCACACTGGTTGTTGTTGTGGTTCATAGACATCAATGGGGTAGGACTGTTGGTGGCTTCCCTCTTTTGGAAGGTTGCAAAGCCTCTCTGGTACTATAAAAGCTAGTTCTCAAGAAGGTCAGTTCTAGCTCAGGGGCCTCTGGGTCCTGGTTCTGAACTGCATGGTGTCCCCAGCAGTAGGGACTTACCTTCTACTCCGGGGAGTAACCAAGTGCACTGGCAATAGGCTGTATGCTTTGGGAGTCTCTTGGACAGCCCTGACCAACAACTCAAAAGAGGGCTCCTACTATAGGGGGTTTTGTTATGTAGTCTTTGGATCTTGGAGGGAGCATTGTCAGCCCAAATGAGAAAACAATCTAAATTATATATGCATATTTACATACAAAATGATGTGCATTAAAGGGTTTTATTTAGACACTTAATAGCATGATTTCTTATGACTTGCTCAGAGGTCTTTATTGTTATTTCACTCCCCCTCTTTCTTCTGTATTTACTCCTTAAGAGTCCAGATGTTTATTACTCAAGCAGTTCATCACTTAAGCACAAACTCTGATCCAGATAGGGCCTGGTGACTGCTGAACAAATCTGATGACACTAGATAAAGTCTGGGAGGAATACCCTTGGGACAAAACAAAGCCAGCAAAGTGAAGAAGGATAAAATCAGAGAAGGGGGTTAAAGGCACTGTTCGCTCAAACTCTGCTGGCAAGGCTCTCTCCAGTAGCTAACAGAACAATGTATAGACAGCAAAGGGAAAAATAAAAGTTTTCATTCTTTTTTTTAGGGGGGGGTGGTTCGAACAGGGTTTCTCGGTGTAGGTTTGGAACCTGTCCTAGATCTCACTTTGTAGACCAGGCTGGACTCAAATTCACAAAGATTAACCTGGCTCTGCCTCCCTAGAGCTGTGATTAAAGGCGTGCGCCGCCGCCGCCGCCGCCGCCACCACCTGGCATTTTTTTTTAAAGATTTATTTATTTATTATGTATACAGTGTTCTGTCTGCATGTACGCCTGCAGGCCAGAAGGGGGCACCAGATCTCATTACAGATGGTTATGAGCCACCATGTGGTTGCTGAAAATTGAACTCAGGACCTCTGGAAGAGCAGTCAGTGCTCTTAACCTCTGAGCCATCTCTCCAGCAAGTATTCATTCTTGACGTGAACCCACAGTCTTGTTTCTCTGTCTACCATTCCCCTCCTTTCTAGGCCCCTGTGATGCTCAAGGCTGCACCGGCCATAAAATTTATCTCCCTACCCCTTCCTCAAAGACACATTACCTGGATCAGATTCTTCTAGCAGTCCTTTGAACGATGAATAGGACAGAATTTTCTGTTGAAATTCTCCTTCAACTCAGACCTTCTCTGTGTCCCTGTGGGGGCTGGGAGTGAGTTAGACCCTCCCTAGACTGTCAGGATGGAGACCAAGAACCCTATAGGCTTCACTGCTGAGGTGACAGCTTGCTGCTGCTTGGTGACAACTGATGCCAGCTAGCATGTGGCTCCTTTCTGTCCATAGACTGAGGAATCAAAAGAGCTCAGAGCAAACAAAAGCAAACTTCATGGCAAGCATTGCAGACCGTCCCGCTCCCCAGGGAGAGGAAAGACTCCAGGGCTAGGAGACTCCCGCCCTGTTTGGGAGTGTGAGTTTTTATATGTATTAAGTGACTCCCATTTGGTAACCCTTCCTACTGTCCTACCAGACCTAAGGCATTCAAGGGTCCCTTTGGGGTAGATATTAAGTCCCTTGCTTCTGTCCACAGACATCAAAACAGCTGCTAGTTGTTAGGTTCTGTCACCAAATCAAGGCTGATCTCTAGCCTGCCTCCCCCATTTTGGTGTTGTAATGAAAAAGAACCATAATAAGAAAGAAGAACTCAATGCAGAGAAGGGAAAAGGTGACTCATGCCCTTCCGGTCTTTCTTTCCTTGCTCTGCTGTTGCTCTGCTGTCTTGACTTGCACTGTGCTCTCCCTCTCTCTCTCCCTCTCTCTCTCCCTCTCTCTCTTCCTCTCCCTCCCTCCCTGCCTCCCTCCCTCTGCCTCTCTCTCTTCCTCCCCTTCTCCCTTTTCTCCCCCCTCCCTTGCTCTTCTTTCTCTGTCAGTCAATAAAGTTTTACCACATTGCACAAATACAAAGCTCTCATTGTTAACTACATTAATTTTGAAAGTTAAAATAGGCCAAAGAAGGAGGACATATCACACCTGTCTTTCTAGACAACCAGAACACTAGAGCATCCAGTGGAAAAAGAAAAGGCTGTTCCAGATAGACGAAAAGGAGGAAGGTAAGTTTGGAAGAGTTTTATTTGTACTAAATACAAATTTAAAAAAGGCTGTTTCCTCTGCATCCTTTATTTTTACTAATTTTTTTTTTCCGACAATGTTCGGTTGGTTCCGCTACAAAGGGTCGTGTAACTATTTCCTTCAAATTAAAACCTCCCTAGAAGGGAGTTCCGACGGCTCAGGACCAGAATCTAAAACTGTTCTAGAAGCTCAGAAAGCTGAAGATTGCAAGGCTCCTCCCAAAAGTTGTAAAAGCAGTAAACAACTGATGACCCAGAGGAGCTGCCTGCAGGTCGGGTCAGAGAGCTCCAGGTGCAGTTGAAGCAGTTCTCACCCATGCTGCGGTAGGATACTGGTGACAGGGCTGCTTTGGGTCACCATGCTCCTTCCTGTAAGTAACCCTGTAGAACCATGGGTTCACTTAGATAGACTGGGGAGGGACTGTGCCTTTGTCTGCTCTCTGTGCATGAGCAGACGCTTGTCACATCTACCGGGGGAAAAGACCCTCAGCAAATATCAGTAATATGTTTTTGCAGCTGATCACACTGCTTAGCTTGGTTTTTCTCCTGTGATAGTATCCTGATGGGGTAGATGTGAATATGCCTTGGGATCACAGGATGTGAGAAAGCTCAGTGTGGTCGAGAATTAGTCTGGAAAACTTTCTAAAGGGAGGGGGTTGTCCTGTTGGCCTGGTGCCATTCCGTAGAAGGTTGTCTTCTTAAGTCAGAAAAACAGCGGCATCTATTTAAAATTTGTCTTTGGACGTTTTCTTTGTGAAGGTGTTTACTATACAGGAAGAACGGTGGGGAAGATTTACCACACTGTTACTTCCTCCTCTCTAGCTCTTCCCTGAACAAGAGCCTGGGGGGATTGCTTCTGAATGCCAGATGCCATCTTCCTGGAGATTTTCTTAACGATTTTATAACTAGTAATACAAATTAATGTCCATGTTATCCACATACAGAATTACATAGTCTACTGAAATAAAATTTTATCAGGGACTTTTTTATGAGCCTCAGTAAGAGGTCTTTTGTGATCTACAGACAGTGAATTCCCTAAGTAGATACAGCTTAAAACAGAGCAGACAGACAAGACAGCGCCATACTGCTTCCAAATATGACTGCATTAATTTAAACTCTCATTAATTTATATAAAAAATAGGGTCTTATTGAAATTGTGACTTATGTTATTGACTTGGTTGAGTTTCATTCAGCCATGGTTATATGTTTTGACTTTAGAAAATATATTCATGTAATCCATCACACATGAAAAATGCATTTTAAAAAATTACATATCTACCCTGATCAATCACAAAAGGCCTTTCAAGTTAGCTCAACTTCTAACAGTGTTAAAAACAGGAACATTTCTTTTTTTTTTAGGAAAGAACTTTCTTGATCAAATAGAACTTACTGAAAGAGCAAATACTGAATATAAGTCACCAGATGTTCATCTACATTTGGTGCAAATTCAAACTAACAATGAAGAGTAGGCAGAAGGACTATCCAATAAATTCTTTACAATCATCTGATTTGAATGTGTGCTGCTGGGAAATCCTATAAAAGTAAATCACTAGAATTTCTATATATCAGCCACAAGAATTTATTTTAAAAAAAAAATATATATCAAATTATGTATCAAATTATGTAGCCAGTCAGCATCAGCTTGCCACAGGGAGTTCTCACTAGCCCAAATCACTAGCTGGGGAGCTGTTGACAGCCAGTGGGTTTTGTGGTAAGGAGAGATGGTTTCCTTTAAGGGTGTGGCCCCTGGTAGGTCTAAGGAGCTCTTATGGGTGCTCCCACACCCTTGAGTTTATGGACTGTGTCAGCTTGACTCAATAGGTCACACAAAAAAATTAAAAACAGAACAGGAAGTTGCAAGAGAAATGGGGGTGGATCTGGAAGGAGTTAGAATTTTTAGTGTGAAAGTGACTATGATAAAAATACATTATGTGCACTATGAAATTCTCAACAAATTAAATATATAAATAATATACATGTATACATCAGAGAAGTGGCTGACTGACTAAGAGCTCTTCCAATTTTTTCAAAGTCCTGGGGTTCAATTCCCAGCATCCACATCGTAGCTCCCCACCATCTATAATTCCAGTCCTAAGCAATCTGACATCTCCTTAGGCACCAGGCATGCAAGGGTATACAAACATACATGCAGGTACAACACTTATACACATAAAATTAAAAATTAAATATATACTGAATGTACATATAAATACAAATAAATACATGTACCTATGTGTGTATCATATATATCTACACATGTAGGATTTATATTTCCCAAACTTCTAAACTTATTATAACTTCCCTATAGGAACAAATGAAAAAGACACTGAATAATTTTATTTTCAATCAGACTAAAGCATCAGAAAGCAACCAAGACAGTGGAAGCCAGAGACATCTAGATTCTAGAAAAACAGACAAGAACAGAGTAATTAAGGCAATAAAAGGAAAAAGAAGTAACACTTTGAAAGAACCAATGCACTTTAAATATGTCAAACACTTGACAACACAGAATTATATTCAGCATAATAGCTCTCAATATTAAAAATAAGAGGGAAAATATAATTTTGAGAATCTTCCACCAGAAAATTGAAAATTACAGAATATTATAGGTAGATGTTAAGCAGAAGAAAAAAGTATCCCTAAATGATATAACAGAAATGTAAGAAAGAATGAAAAATAAGAAGCTAAATGAATAAGCACTCTACAAAATAATAACTTATATTATATAAATAATGATTTTAAAATTTATATACCTGGCAAAGCTAACAACAACAGACATGTGAGATAATTCAATGTAAATGGAGTATAATTTCATATGCTCCTTCACTTCCCAGCAAATATTTAAGTGTGCATTTATTTTAGGAACTAAGCTCTACAGAGATGGCTTAGGAGGTCAAGGCATTTGATTCTCAGTCTAATGCCCTGAGTTTGGTTCCTGGAACCCACATTAGAAGGGAAGAACCGATTCTCCTTCAGATTATCTTCTGGGGGCTGGAGAAATGGTTCAGTGGTTAAGAGCACTGGCTCTTCTTCCAGGGACCCAGGTTCAATTTCCAGCACCCACATGGCAGCTCGCAGCTGTCTATAGGTCCAGTTCTAGGGGATTTGACACCCTCACACAGACATACATGCAGGAAAAACACCAATGCACTTAAGATCAAAATAAGTAAATTTGCTGGGCGGTGGTGACACAAGCCTTTAATCCCAGCACTCGTGAGGCAGAGCCAGGTGGATCTCTGTGAGTTCGAGGCCAGCCTGGTCTACCAAGCGGATTCCAGGAAAGGCGCAAAGCTACACAAAGAAACCCTGTCTCGAAATAACCAAAAAAAAAAAGTAAATTATTTTTAAACAACTGTCTTCTGTCCTCCACATATATAGTGGCATGAGAGCTCCTGTATGTGTGTGTGCACGCACCACACACACACACACACACACACACACACACACACACACACACCGAGGTTGTGGGTATTGGGGGGTATTTTGTCTTGTTGCTTGGTTCCTGGCAGTTGGCCATAATTCTTATTACAGCTAATATGATCTTCTTCTCTGGTTGTCTTTGGAAATTGTCTCTTTGTCTTTCATTTTTCAATAGTTGGAATGCTGTTCACCTTTCTGTAATTTTTTTGAGATAGAGTTTCTCTGTGCAGCTCTGGCTATCCTGGAACTTGCTACATAGACCAGGATGGACACAAACTCACATAGGTCCACTTGACTCAGCCTCCAAAGTGCCTGAATTAAAAGTGTGTGTCACCATGTCCATCCAGTCTATTTTTCTTGTTATGGACTTTGCCATATAATAATAGTGATTTAAAAAACAATTCTGTTAGAAAATTTCCATATCAATGCCATATATGGGACATTTATTTGTCCCACAACATAGGAATATGTCACTTTCTCCTCTGCCTTTAGTCATGTTTCATTTCTGGTTGAAATTGGCACATTCTGTACACAATAGTACAGATTTGAGTAGATTACTATTGTGTGATCATTGAGTATCCTTCCTCTCTCTGTTTCTGCTACCTTCCTTCCTTTCTCCTTCATTCTGTCTGTACACCATGTTGACTTGTAGTATGGACCTCTCCTGATCTTATTTTCAGCTGCCCCTCTTCACAGGGCGCTTCTCCGGGTTTTATTTTCATTTTTTATTACATTTGTGTGTGTGTGTGTGTGTGTGTGTGTGTGTGTGTGTGTGTGCGCGCGCACCCATGTGCATATATGTGGATGTGTAGAGGTCAAAGGGTGACTTTTAGGAATTGGTTCTCTCCTTCCACCTGGGGATTGAACTCAGGTTGGCAGTGTCGGTAACAGGTGCTTTTACTTCCTGAACCATCACACCAACAATCCTCTCAGGAATTTGAAGAGAACCCTCTCTCTGCCTTTGGAAATCTGTCTCTTCCCTTTCCAATTGCTCTCCCACCTCAAGGCTCCATGGTCCAAGGCTCTCTCTCCCAACAAGCTCACTTCTGAAGGGAAATTTTTTATCAGCTCCTTTGTAAATGAAAAACAGTTATGTTTTGAGTGAACATGTACTTCCTATACTAGATCCTTACTGTGGGGAGCTGTGTTATTTATACAGGAATCGGGCTGGGTTTAAAGTTCACAGTTACTGTGATTGCCCTCAATGTAACAAAGTCTTCAATTCATTGTCCATCTGTAATGTTTGGAGTCAGGGCTACTTTGCCATAGAGGTTTTCTCTGTTTTACACCTCTAGATCATTCTAAAGCCTTTTCTAAAAGGTAGCACTATGTCTTTGAAGAGGGTTGTGGTGGTTTGAAAGAAAATGGCCCCCAAGGGGGAGCAGCACTATTAGGAGCTATAGCTTTGTGGGAGTAGATGTGACCTTATTGGAGGAAGTGTGACATTGTGGGGTTGGGTTTTGAGGTCGTCTATGCTCAAGCTACTCCCAGTGAGATAGGCTACTTCCTGTTACCTGCATATGGAGGTGTAGCAGCTCCTTCACCAGCACTATGTGTTCCTACATGCTGCCATGCTCCCTGCCATGATGAAAATGGACTAAACCTCTGAAACTGTAAGCCACCACCTCAAGTAAATATTGGCCTTTCTAAGAGTCACCATGGTCATAAATGTCCCCTCACAACAATAGAAACCCTTGCTAAGACAGGAGGTACCAGAAGTGGGGTATTGCTGTGGTAGGCCTGACCAGGTTTTTGTTTGGAGGAATTTGGACTTTGGTACTTTGTGTTAAGAATGCAGTGGCATGCTTTAAGCACTGCTTAATGGGACAGACTAGTAGGAGCATGGAGGACAGTGGAGCTAAGAGTAATTAGAACAGTCTGAGGCTGGCTCATAGGGTTTCAGAGGAGAAGTGTTTTAGTATGTTGCCTAAAGATCATTCTTGTGATATTTTGGGTGAAGAGTGTAGATGCTTTTTGCCCTTGTCAAAAAGGTTACTTGAGCCTAAAGTGAAGAGTTTTGGATTAATTGCCTTGGCAGAGGAAATCTCAAAACAGCCTAGTATAGACTCTGTTGTGTAGTTACTAGTGTTAACTCTAATGAAGATATATAATGAAAAAGAGCAAGCTGAGCAAAGAAAAATATTTGATGAGAAAAGAAGCACTAGAAAGTGGAATGGAGTGAAATCCTGCACTCAAGAAGATAAAACAGATTAAGAAATGGAATAAAGGATGTGGTGACCTCAGGGCAAGATCCCACCCAGCTAAGTCTCCAAATTGTGAAAATAAATTTTAAAAAAAGTTTAGAGCCAGGTGTGGTGGTGCATGCCTTTATTCCCAGCACTGGGAAGGCAGAGGCCGGTGGATCTCTTAGTTTGAGGACAACCTGGTCTACAGATCCAGTTTCAGGACAGCCAAGTTTAAGCAGTGAAGGGGGAGAACAGGAAGCTGGTGATGATGTAATTGAATAAGGAAGCCATATTCCAACCCCAGGAAGCAGCAGAACTAGACAGCTTTGGCCACATGGTTCTGGCTTTAGAGACAAGGAACAACTAAAGAAAGCCACCGGGGCAGGCATGTGTTGGGGTGTCGCTACATGAAGGCCTAGAGAGGCCAATTAGTGAAGCTGTGAAGCTGAAGCATGGATTGCCTTGGAGACTCCAAGATATTAAAGATGCCAGAGTCGTGGGATACCTGCCAAGGAAAGCTGTTAACAGGGAGTGGATCCAGCCCAAGAGAAACAAGTGTGGTGCAGTCAACCAAGCTGAACTGAACTGGAGCTCTGAAGATCATTTTGACATGAGACATGGAGATACAAAGTTTGGAATTTGCCCAGCTGATTTTTGGACTTGCTTTGGTCCAGTATTTCCTCACTATGCTCCATTCCCTATGTTTTGGAACAGATATATATATATATATACTGTGCCACTGTATGTTGCAAGCATGCAGTCTGCTCTTGGATTTTGATTTTACAAGGGATCACAGTTAAGAGATTGCATGAATCTCAGAAGAGAATTTGAACGTTATACTTTTAAATAAGTTTGAGACTGTTCTAGACTATGGGGACTTTTGAAGTTGGACTGAGTACATTACACATTATGACATGGCTTCAAGCTATTGGAGGCCAGGGAATGAAACATGGTGGTTTGAAAGAAGATGACCCCCAGAGGGACTGGCACCATTAGGAGATGTGCATTTGTGCGAGTAGGTGTAACCTTGTTAGAGGAAGTGTGTCACTGTGGAGGTGGGCTTTGAGGTCTCTTATGCTCAAGCTACTCCCAATGAGACAGTCTACTTCCTGTTACCCACATATCAAGATCTAGTGGTTCCTTCTCCAGCACCAGGTCTGCGTGCATGCCACCATGCTCCCTGCCATGATGATAATGGACTAAACCTCTGAAACTGTAAGCCAGCCCTCAATTAATTGTCTGCCTTTGTAATAGTTTCCATGGGCCTGCCTTGAGTCTGGCAGTGCTGACATACTCAGGACTCAGAAGGAAGAGGTAGTGGATCTCTGTGAGTTTGAGGCCAGCCTGGTTTACAAAGCACATTCTAGGACAGCCAGAGAAACTCTGTCTCAAAAAACTTAAAAGAAAAAAAGAGTTGCCATGATCATGGTGTTTCTTACAGCAATAAACTCTAAACAAGTATCATTTTTCAAAGCCAGAAAATCTCTGGCCACACAGATAAAGCAAAGGATACCAGGCTGGAATGCATTTCCTCTCCAGCCTTCTGTCCATTCCATCCCTTACAGGAAAAACCCAACTGAGCATTGATGGTCTTTAATCCCAACACTCAGAGGGAGAGGCAGAAAGATCTCTGAGTTTGAGGCCAACCTGGTCCTAACAATAGTATGAAACTAGAACACTCTTTCTTAATTCTTGCCCAGGATAGAGGTCTTTCTAGAATAAATGTCAACAGAGGATATTTCCTTGAGATAAAGATAGGTGTCAGCTCTTAGAAATGAGGGTGGTGTTCAAACAAAATGACTTGTCTTTTCTTACATTCTGTACTGTTGAGCAGTAACCCTGCCCAACTAATCTAAGCTGAAAAAGATGAATCAGATTTCAGATCAAAGACTAATTGTTCATATAAGCAGAGGGGAAAAAGACTAAAGTTTCAAGGGTTTTTTTTAAGTAATAGGTAAAAGTTTTAAAGTAATTCATTTTAAGGTTGAGAGGTGGCAGAAAAACTGGTGATAAAGAAAGAGACTCCATGAAGACTGGTACACCGTCTTCTATTAGATGTTGTCACGGTTCTTGGTATCATTATTGGTGAAGTGTTTGGTCTGCTCTTTGTGGTTGAGAGGAGAGAAAAGAGAATCTGGGAGGTGGTATAACCTGGAGGATCCACCTAGATGTGACTGTCCTGCCCACTTCAGGTTCATGGTATCTTAGCTGTTGGTGGGCTCCTAACTGATAGCTAATGGGATGACAGAGGCTGGGGGACAGCAGGAACAAACAGGAGGGCCAAGATGTCACCTGAGAATAACTTAACTGAGAGCAAAGGAATCAGGAGCCATGAGTGTACCACACCTGTGTGTGATTTCCTTTGTGTTTCATTCCGTGATAAGTCTCTGTGATTCTCTCCTAGGACAGTTCAAACCATGAAAACAATGACCAGTCGTAAGGCACTGTGGGTGCTGCTGTTGATAGTTATCTTCTGGGTCTCATTCACGGTTTTCAGAAACCCATTAAAGGTAAGGAACTAATTTCTTTTTCTGTTTTACTTGATTTTGTGTATCTAGGAAAGTGTAAGTTGCAAAGACCTACCTACTGGAACGGAGTTGGATGTGCTCAATATGACTTATCGAGCAGCTTTCACAAACCAACATTACAGACAATTGTTAAACAGGGCAACAAGTAAGGAACGTCCCAAACCTTTCATGTATAAGCTGGGACCCAGGACAGAGGGTGCTTCTCAGAGACAGGGAAGCCAGAGGGAGGGCAAGCTTTATAGGCAGCCATTCATGTGTATGCTTACACAGACATGGTTCTCCTCCAGTACCAGGCAGTCTAAATATCTATTCAAACTTTTACCTCACTGCAGCAATTGAGGCTTACATTTTATTTTGTTAGTGTTGGCTTTGTTGTTTGTTTTCTCTATTTCATTGGTTGCTTCTCTGCTATGGAGTGGGGCTTTAGTTGGTGGTAGTGGTTAGTTGATTTTATTTGTTTGCAGAACTTTGTTTTTGTTTTTGTGATACATGGATTCACTCTGTAGCATAGGTTAGCCCTTCTCTTGTGGTACAGCTCAAGCACAGACTCAAACTTGCAGTTGTCCTGAAATAGCTTTCACTGCTTTTAGAGAGCTATTTATTAAAAATATTCTTGTTCACAGTTTATTATTATTATCTACACAAGAATTGGGTTCATGCAAGCTACTTTGCCTTTACTGAAAATTCTAAATAGTGATTGAGAGCAATGATCCATCTCATTATTCCTTCATTGGACATGTTAGGATACTTTTAATTATTTTTTCAAATCATAGAGACAGGCCCACTTGCCATGAGTCCAATGCCTTTATAAAGATTCCCATGTGTCCCAGTTAGGATTTCTATTGATGTGATGAAACACTATGACCAAAAGCAATTTGAGGAGGAAAGTGTTTATTTGTCTTATATTTTTACATCGTAGTCCATCAATGAATGATGTCAGGACAGGAACACAAACAGGGCAAGAACCTGGACTCAGGAGCTGATTAAGAAGCCATGGAGGGGTGCCTCATACTGGCTTGCTCCTCATGGCTTGCTCAGCCTACTTTTTATGGCACACAGGACCACTAGCCCAGAGGTAGCTCCACCCACAATGAGCTGAGCCCTTGCACATCAATCACTAATGAAGAAAATGCCCTACAGACTTATGTACAGCCCAATCTTATGGGGGCATTTTCTCAATTGAGGCTCCCCTCTCTCTCATAACTGTAGCTTGTGTCAAGTTGACATAAAATTAGCCAGCACACTATATTATTCCATAATATTCACAATAACTATCCAAGGGACATAATTATGACATGATAGATAAAATTGATTTAGTTATGTGTATGCAGTACCTATAGAGGCCAGAAGATAACAATGGATCACCTGGAGCTGGAGTTACAGGTGGTTGTTAGCCAATGGCAATTGAACTCAGGTTCTCCTTAGGAACAGCAAGCACTCTTAACTGCTCAGCCCTCTCTCCACCCCCATATCACCACCATTTTGAAGAAGATGCCAGCAAGGGCTATTGGAGGTTGAATGTGTTTACAAAATAAGTCATTGAAAACCAGAGTTATATTGACAGTTTAAATAAAGACATCGCTGTGTGAAACACATGTGACCACAAAATCTTAGTGTAGTGAATTCTACACCTCTCAGTGTTCTATAACAGACAAAAGTCGGTTAACCTGCCAAGATGTTCTACATTAAATAGCACTTTTTCTTTGTTCTCTATTCTATTTCTTGCCCATTCAGATATGGGTTCAGTTCAAGTTGCCTGTGCCCTTGAGTCGCTGGAATTTGGTCACAACATCCTCATGCCCTACAGTGCCTCTGAACCTACCGGTTTCTCCAAAAGGGACAGAGCTGAGAGTCAGGGAGGTCCTAGAGAAACTAGACCAACAGATCCCTCCCAGGCCTTTTACCCACCTCAACACCACCACCAGTGCCACACACAGCACAGCCACCATCCTCAACCCTCGAGACACACACTGCGTGGGGGACAAAGTGGATGTGCTGTTGGAAGCCAGGGACCACCTGGGACACAGGAAGGAGTATGGTGGAGACTTCCTGAGGGCCAGGATGTCCTCCCCAGCCCTGAAGGCAGGAGCTTCTGGAAAGGTGACAGACTTCAACAATGGCACCTACCTAGTCAGCTTCACTCTGTTCTGGGAGGGCCCGGTGGCCCTGTCTGTCCTGCTCATCCATCCCAGTGAAGGGGTGTCAGCTCTCTGGAGAGCAAGGAAACAGGGCTACGACAGAGTCATCTTCACCGGCCGGTTTGTAAATGGAACCTCTCAGGTCCACACTGAGTGTGCCTTGGTTCTAAACTCAAGTGTCGAGCTGTGCCAATATCTGGATGCCCAGGACCAAGAAGCATTCTACTGTGTGAAGCCTCCAAATGTACCCTGTGCGGCTCTTACCCACATGAAATCAAAGAACAAGGAAGTTTCCTATCTTAGTCAGCAAGAGAGGAGCCTCTTTGAAAGGTAAATTATTATTGTTTCACATTTCTGGGGAGAAATTGGTAATCTAGGATGCAGGGATTGTATTCTAAGTACTGTAACTTAGGGACTCTGTAAGAAGAGTCCTTTGTGAGGGGACCTGTGAATTCATTTGGGGACAGTATTCAGTCTCCAGGGGTCCTCAGACATTGTGATAAGTAATACTTATCAAAGAACCTAAAAAACGCAGGTGTGTGTGTGTGTGTGTGTGTGTGTGTGTGTGTGTAAGAGAACTCTCTGTGTGTGTGTGTGTGTGTGTGTGTGTGTGTGTGTGTGTGTGTGTGTGTGTTCTAATCATTCTTTCTGTGTCTCAATTCACTGCCTTGCATCTATACCTTCTGGGTCCCTGGCTCCTATGAACTATGAAACAAATAAATGGAAACTTACTAAATGACCTGAAATTCTAGGCAGGGAAATTAGATTATCACTGAGAAGTAGCAGAAGGATTGGCAAATCTGGCTCTGGAACTATGCTTGAGTTGAGGCCACTGCAGATTAATTTCTGTATCTGTCTCTTTAAGGTCAAATATAGGTGTGGAGATTATGGGAAAATCCAATGTGATTAGTGTCTCCAAATGCAACAGTAAGTGGTTCTGTGCTTGGTGGGCGGTGCTTAACACTGGACCCATTTAAAGGTCCTTCTCTCTCTGCTGGACTTGGTCACTGTCTCTGTTCTCATAAGGTGGGCTAAGGTACAAAGTCCGTAGGCAAATGAATGTTTGGATTCACTAGGATCTTCGTGCCTGCTTTAGTACACACATCTCTCAGCAATCGACTCCTCAGGTAGAAGGTCATCTGCCCATCCTACACAACAAGCTGCAAATGACATAACTGTCTCCCAAGTCTTTACCTAGTTCTTCATCCCCACCACCACCGTCTCCTGCCACCTTCCCAGCCTCCCTAGAATTATCACTTAGATATCTCCAATGTGCCATCTAGGAGTCAATTTATAACCATGCTTCACTCTTGGTTTTTGAAATTTTTTCAAAAAACCTCACATACGTATTCACCTCTCTTTCTCTGTCTCTCTGTCTCTGTCTCTGTCTCTGTCTCTCTCTCTACTTTGAACAGCTTACAAATACCACCTAAAATGATTTAAGACAACTGTACCTTTTGTCTCTCTACATTCACCATGGAAAGTTTGCTAATTGCTAAGACATTTTTCCACATAGAAGGAAAACACATGTTTCTGATTGCAGAAGTGATGTGTAGTACTTACCCAGGAAGCCCAAAGTCCTATGCTTGACCCTCAGCACCACATAATCACACACCCATAATTTCCTAACTCCAAAGTGGGAACGGGAAGATGAGGAGTTCAAGGCCATCCTCACCTACATACCAAGTTGAAAGCAAGCCTGGGCTACATGAGACCTTGTCTCAAAGACAGACTTAGAGAGGAAGAGGGAGAGAAATGGTAGTTCTTTTCTCACATATATATCAGTACCTTCATAGTAGTTGTTAAAATATTAGCTTACCCTTTGTGAGTGATGAATAAATGTTACCCCAAACCTGCTGCCACACCATGCTAGCCACCCACACACCCACACCTTCCCAGATCTCTTCATTACCCAGAGACTAAAGTTTAAGATCTGGTCCTTCTTAGACCTCCAGGCCTCTCTCAATGAAAGTTGGCCAATTTATAGCCAAGTTCGCCCTGCATTTATCTCAAAGCATTCATACATTCATGGTGACATTTTAGACACCATGAGAGCATGTGACAAGCTCAGGAGCCATTTCGAATAACATGCTCACATTGGAGCGCTCTCACCCTATATAAGAATTGATGAGGCTGGTCTCATGGCAGGGCTAACAAATAGTTAAATTTTAGTTGAAGGCCTTTTTTATTCTTAGAAGAAAAACCCCATGTACTTTCAGATAAACATTAATAGGTATCACTTAGGAAACTCACATCAGAGGAAACTTTTACTGAAAATACACATTCCATTATGAAGATATTTTAATAAGCTTCTTTTTATTGTCACCAACCACCCACATGCCTATCTAGAGGGTTCTTTGGAAAAGATGGAAGGCTCTTAAACACAGGTGAATAGAACAGTGTTTCAGAAGACTTGATCTTGCTGATTTCTTGGCAGAAAAAGCTGTTCCAGCAAAAGAGAGATGTAAGCTCCGGAAGGCATCTGCAGTCCCCAGTGGGCATGTCTGGAAAAACACCTGGACTCCAGCCTCCTGTAGTTTGGCTCCAATCAAAATGAAGGACTGCCTGAGAGGAAAATTCATCTATCTGATGGGTGACTCCACAATCCGGCAGTGGATGGAATACTTCAAAAGCAGTGTCAACAGTATGTCTCAATATAAGCTATTCACATCTCTTTTGGAAACTACGTTTTCATTTCTAGCGGTAAAAGAGTACAGGAAATTCTTCCTCCATCATAGTTCTATAGTTCTTAATCAGGAACCACCAGCATTATTTGAAAAATGTTACTATCAATTCCTAGAACTTTGGTTCTGAAGCTGTGTTTGGGTCATGACCCCTTTGGGGACAAAAAAACCTTGTTCCAGAGGTCAAGAAAAACCATCTGCATATCAGATATTTACATTATGATTCATAACAGTAGCAAAATCACATTTATGAAGTAGCAACTAAAATAATTTTTGGTTGTGGGTCACCACACCATGAGGGACTGTATTGAAGGGTCACAGCATTAGCAAGGTTGAGAACCACTGATCTAGAACAATGTTCACTATCCCTAGCATTTGTTTTGAATTAAATAAAATAACGGACAGCAAATATTTATCGCACTGCAAGTCACACTAACACATACCCAGAAAGCAACAGCAATTGGAACTGTTATCACAAGTTAGGATCAGAGCTGAGGCTAGATTCTATTTGTAAGAAGCCTAGTTTTATTTCTAGTTTTACTAAGTCAAGAATACACCAACACTAAGTCAGATTATAATATTTTATGTCAGTTAAACCACATAATAAACCATCACTTCCTGCTCTTCTAAGTCCTTGCACCCTGGCTCTTGTCACTGAAGACAAGGTTGAGGCTATGACTTCATACTGGCCTTGATATAACACCAATCTTGTGGTTATCAATTAAAAAAAAATAATTAACTGATCCTCTATAAAGGTTGAAATTGGCAGGGCCTGGGTTCTAAGGTGTAAAAGTATTCCCAAAAGAAAGGACATGTTAGATCATGATTTCCAGTAAACAAATGGCCCCTCATAATTTTGTCTCTCTCAGCCTGAAATTCAAGATTCTAGAGAAACTTTGTCATCACATGGTCTGATGTTGCAGTTTCATAGGTCATGCAGCATCTGAGGTGTGAATGACCCTCCCCCCTCAGCATGTAGGTTATAGTGGGTCGAGATCACTGTATACTGTATAAGTTAGATTCTGTAGCCAGAATGTGCTTGGGAAAAGAGCACTGGAGTGAGTTGGAAGCAAGGGAGACCCTAGTTCTACCACTCGCCCCACAGACTCTCCAGCGTGTCTCTTGCAGCCTCACTCCCTGTCTTAGACTTCTCAGCCAGCCCTCCCTTCCCCATTGAGACATGGGACAAGGCAGCTGTGGTCACTGACTACATAATTTCTCAGAAGCTGTAGGGATAGAACAACTCACCTTGCTGTTCTGATTAGGGACTAATTGGCACACTGGAACAGAGTGGACGTGGTCTTCTATTCATAGTATGCTTCCTTTCAGAGGTGTCTAGATTCAAGAGATTATTTTTCTCAAGGATTAGAAGTTGAATCGTAAGTGCCCTTTGAGTCACAAACTGTGATCTTGGACAATTTGACACCCTGTCTTGACTTTCTTTTCTACATGACAAATGGGTGTGTGTGTGTGTGTGTGTGTGTGTGTGTGTGAATATCACTGAGGCAAGTGTCTGCATCTGTCTAGATAAATGCTTTTGTGAAGGGCATCACAAATGAGCCATCATATTACTGTCACTAGTGTAGATGAGACACTTGATGCCATTCCACTCTTAGGGAAAAAAGAAGAACAGAGAATACAGGTTTAGATTCCTGGAGCCGTTACAGAGATTTGCTTGACTTCTTTTGCACATAACATCAATTAATAGCCTTCCCTATCTACCCTCATTTAAGGTCAGGGTATAGGTAACATGTCCTATGAGAACAGCATGGACACACTAATCACATCATCTTCCAGTAAAGCTGAGTTCAAAGCTAAAGCCATCCCCTGCACAATTCAGCCTGAATGATTCTGGAAGAGGGCAGTTCCTTATCATAAAGTACTTTGAGTTGTTTGGGTATCAGATACCATATGCTTATATGACTCTAAACACCAGATCTTCTCTCCTATATTTGCGGCTAGTTGATCTCTGTAACTGGATTCTGCTTTTGTTTTGGGATTGCCTGTTGGTTCTCAGCACTGAGGTCTGTGGATCTGCATGAGACTGGAAAACTGCAACACCAACTCGCTGTGGACTTGGATGAGAACATCAAAATCCAGTGGAAAAAACACGGTTACCCCTTTATTGGGTCATTGGTCTACTCTGTCAAAGAGATGGAGTACATTGCACGGATAATTGACAGAACTGGAGGAGAGAAAAACACGGTCATTGTCATTTCTCTGGGTCAGCATTTCAGACCTTTCCCCATTGACCTTTTCATCCGAAGAGCCCTCAATGTCCACAAAGCTCTTCAGCGTCTTCTCCTGAGAAGCCCAGACACTATGGTTGTCCTCAAAACAGAAAACATCAGGGAGATGAGCAGTGATGTGGAAAGACTAGCTGACTTCCATGGTTACACCCAGTACCTTGCCTTAAAAGATATTTTCCAGGATCTCAATGTGGGTGTCATTGATGCCTGGGATATGACAATTGCATATGGCACAAATGATGTCCATCCACCACAGCATGTGGTTGGAAGTCAAATTAATATATTCTTAAATTATATTTGCTAGCAAACACATAACTCTGAAAGTCACTCATTGAAGTTCAAAGATGAAGTGAATTCTGCCGGTGTGTCAGGTACCAGGATGTCCGAGTTAGTCCAAGGAGTTAGTCTGCACTGTGGTCCCTGTGATTCACCCAGTTCAGCCTGACAAGGCCCTAGACTGGGCATCGGCTTCAAGTTGAAGCTCAAAAGAATCAATGAATGGTCCTCCCTTTTTTGATCAGGTCCTCTCTTTTCTGATCAGAGCCACACTGCTCTTCATCAACTGGAAGTTAGGATTCCCTTTGGTGGGACCTTCTCCCTGTTGCTGTGACTCCAGGAAAATGAAGTAATTTTGTATAAAATTTTTAAAGGTTTTGATTCAATCTTTAAATATTTTTGTGGAGACTTTTTACATCCATGTTCATCAGGGAAATTGTTCTGTACTTTTTTCTTGGTTGTGTCTCAAAGTTTGACATCAGGACAATACAGACTTCAGAGAAAGAGTTTGGTATCGTTCCTTCTGTTTGTGATTGGTGGAAGGGTCTGAGAAGCATTAGTTAGGTGTTCTTCTAAAGTTCATAATATTCAGTAGTGAATCTGTCTTGGCCTGAACTTTTCTTTGGAGAGAGACCTTTAATTATTGCTTCAATCTCATATCTTATTATGGATCTGTTTAAATTGTTTCTAATTCCTAGGTTTAGTTATGATAGGCCATATACATTTAGAACTTTCCAGCCTTTTGGAATATAAGATTTTGATCAACCAAAACAAAATATGCATGAAAACATGTGGGGGACCAGACCCAGCTTTTCCAGGCTTCCTACTTGGAGGAAAGAGGAATATTAATATTTGGTAGAATGATAGGCCTAGTAGAGAGGAAGGACAGAAACACAGGATAGCTTTGGGAGGAGTTGGGTCAATATCCTACAGTTCAGAACTTTATTCAAAAGGACTTTTTATAACAATGACACTGGGGCCAGGCAAAATATCTCCCCCTTGCTAGATACAGCCAAGTGTAGACCCTTCCAAACACCTGGTACCCAGTCTTGTGGTCCAATCATCTCTTTATGCAGTCCTACTGGGTAAAGCAAGCTCAGATCTCTCTAGGAAACCTCTGTGGGCTCTCACAGAAACACTACTATGAAGCCTACTGTTTTATAATTTTAGAACACATAAAAGTTTATTTTAATTTTAAATTAAAAACATAATAAAACAGGAATGAATAATGAAAAATATATTAGTGATTTTTTTTACTCTTATATATTAAAGAGTAATTTATACTTTGTTCTTTATAAATATATTATAAATTATATATTTTTGTTTGTTTGTTTGTTTGTTTTGGGCGATTTTTTTAGACAGGGTTTCTCTATGTAGCCCACACTCTCCTGGAACTCCCTCTTGAACAGAGAGATTGCCTGCCTCTGCCTCCAGAGTTCTGAAATTAAAGGACTATGCCACCATATCTTTTGAATTTTTGCCACTTTTATCTTTTGAATTTCTCTATTATCTTTATTTATTAGGAGAGGGATATATGCCACAGTGTACATATGGGAGTCAGAGAACCATGTTTAGGAGTCAATTCTCTCCTTCTACCACTTGGGTCCCGATGATTGAACTCAGGTTATCGGGCTTGGTAGCAAGTGCCTTCACCTACCCAGCCATCTCACTGACCCTAAATTATACCTTTTAAAAAGAATAAAGCTTCTTAAAGAGATGGATCAGACATTCAGAGCACTTGCTGCTCTCCCAAAGGACCCAGGTTTGATTCCCAACACACACATGGTGCTTCACATTTCCTGGGGACCCAACACTCTCTTCTGGCTTCCACAGGCATCAGGCATACACATGGTACACAGACATAGATGCAGACAAAACACCAACCCACAAAGAAAATTTTATTGTGTTTTGTTCTATTATTCTTAATTAGATGTATTCATTTATTTTACATCTGACAGAAGTTTCCTCTCCTTTCTCTCCTCCCATTCCCTCCTACCACCTACCCCGCTCCATACACACACACACACACACACACACACACACACACACACACACAAATCTGCTCCTCTGTTTCTGTTCAGAAAGGGCCAAGCCTTCCATGGGTGTCAACAAAACATGGGATATCAAGTTGAGATAGGACTAAACTCCTCCCCTTGTATTAAGGCTGGGCAAGGCAACCCAGTGTGAAGAATGTATATTCCTGGAAGCCAGGCCAAGCTTTAGGGACAGGCCCTGTTCCCACCACTAGGAGTCGCACAAGTAGTTCAAGCTCCACAACTGTCACCCAGTAGAGGGCCTGGGTCAGTCCCATGCAGGCTCCCTAGCTGTTGCTCCAGAGCATGTGACCAGCAGGAACCCAGTTTAGCTGTTTCTGTGGGGTCCCTTGTGATGGCCTTGACCCTTCTGGCTCCCACAATCCTTCCCTGTCTTCAACAGGATTCTCCTAGCTTAGCCCAGTACTTTGCTGTGGATCTCTGCATCTGTTTCCATCACTGACTGGATGAAGACTCTCTGATGACAATTTGGGGTAGTTACCAATCTGATTACCGGAAATGGTCAGTTCAGGCTATGTACCAATAATGCTAGGATTCTCAGCTGGGGTCATCCTTGTAGATTTGTAGGAGTTTCTCTTGCACTAAGTTTTTACTGGATTCCAAAATGCAATCCTTATCAAGACATCTCTTTCATTACTCTCTCTCCCTCCCCCCACAACCCAGTCCCTCTTTTTTCTATCCACCAGGCCCCCAGTCTACCCTGGGGATCTCTTCTATTTCCCCTTCCCAGGGAAATCCATGTGTCCCCATCCCCCATGTGGGCCCTCCTTGTTCTCTGGGGTGTAGATTGTAGCATGGATATTTTAAAACTCCAACTATTTTGCTTGCATTCAACAGTTATATCAAGGTGTCATATTAACTTGGTGGGGTACATACAAAACAACTCTTCGAATAAAGACTCTCATTTCCTTTTCTATCATTAACTACTGGCGCCAGGTGATTTTTACATGGCAGGCTATCCCCTACAGTCAAAGAAGAGCAGAATACCAATTGAGGTTCCAGGATCTCAAAATTCCTCTGAATGTCCTCTCCCGTGGGGACTAGTCTCTGTGAGATTCCAGCTGAAACTATAGTCTCATCAGAAATTGTCATGGCCACGTCATGAGACACCCCCCCCCCAGCAAGACCACCACTGAGCTGATATCCAATGCAAAACACACAATAGTTTACTGATAACAAGCAAGCCTACGCTTGGTCTGAATCCAACACCCAACATAGCGGGTGGAGGAGGACAGCCTTGTGCTCTTAAGATGGGAGGTTTTTAAGGGGGAAAATTGCAGACAGTGGTAGAAGCCTTGGTGTCATGAGTGGATGAGGGTGTGTGTAACCTTTGAATTTACTATCTGGGGGTTACAGTTACCATTTTGGGGTCAGGCCTGGACAAGTCCCAGGCTTTGTCCTTGAGTTGCCATAGAGACTTGCTGACCTTGCACGTACTGACTGTGGGGGATGACTCAGTGGCCCAGGCTCTGTCCTTGAGCTGCCATGGAGGCTGACTGGACTAGCACGTTCACATTGACTCATGCACATAGCTGTACGTTGGTGAGGGGTCCCAGACAATAAACAACTGGCTAACTTGAGCAGTCAGAGTACGTGCAGAAAGGGAACTACTGCAAGGACTAAGCCATAGCCCTCCCAGAAACTGCTTGCTCAAGTCTCAGGAAACTGAAATTGAGGCCTGATCTCTGAGAGAAGACCGAACAGCCTCTTCTAGCTTCTGCTTGGTCCTTTCAAAATAGGAGGTAACAGTTAAACACAGTGAGCTGGAGCTCAGAGACTTTGGTCCTGTTACAAGCCATAATTTGTAGACTTTGCATAAGTCAGGTCACCTTCTTTAGGCCATGATTTCCCAAATGAAAGAATTAGTCAGAGATTCGCAACCACAAAACTTTGTTCTAGGTAGCTTTGGTGGTCCTCAGGACACTGTCTAGAGATGCTGCAGTCAGGAGAGGTGTCTGGTAGGTGCAGTAGAGACTCCATTGTTCCTCCTCAACCAAAGTATCAGTCAGTTTTACCTGTGTGTGTTGGTCTTCTGTGTGAGCCTTGGTTTGAGTAGGCAATTTGATATCTTGATATCCTTTCAAAGCTATTTTGATTACTTACAATCAACATCATTGATTAGCATTACCTACACTTATATGTTAACATTTTTAAGTGTTCATTTTAGAAGTTGAATTAGGCAATGAAATTTTCAGCAAGGCCTTCAGCACTACATTCTTCTTTAACTCTGCACTATTCACTGAACCTCAGACTCCTTAGAACCCTGACCTCCTCTCACTGCAGCTGGAAGGAAACCAGTACAGCAGAACACTTTAAATCTGTACCCTGTGTCCTTAGGGATGATACATTCTCTCTACATCTGCCTGGGACTCATTGTTCACAGTCCAGGGCCTATTGCACACTCAGGGGAATCAAAAACAATTATTCATGCCCTACCATGTTCAGACATTGTTCTAATCTTTAGAGATATTATGAGGGTTGGAGAGATGGCTCAGCAATTAACAGTACTAACTGCTCTTGCAGAAGACCTGGATCAGCTCCCAACACTCACATCAGGTCACTCACAACTGCCTGTAACTCTTAGTGATCTGACACCCTCTTCTAAGGATGCCTGCACACCCATGGTGCACATAAACTCATGTAGACATACACACGTATGCATAAATAAAAAGTTTTTACTTTTTAGCAAAAAAAGAACTTGAAATATATACCATCAGACTTTACCAACTAATGAAGGGACAGGGTAACTAACAAAAAAAACTATAAAACATTATGTAATGATTAAAAACAAAGTACTATGTCATGCCTGACTGAATGACCCACATTCTTGATTATCTGACAAATTGGACTCAGTGAGTTAAAAAATAAATAAATAAATAAATAAAAAAGACATAAAGCTAGGAAAGGGTGGGTGAATTGGGGAGACATTAGGGGAAAAGTGACCAGAACACATATATCCATGTATGAATTAATAAAAATAGTACTGTGTTAAAGTATTTTGTGGAATAGTGTGGCAGAATGTTATGTGGAATTGACTAATGAGTTAGCGTCTTAGAGAAGATTTCAAGTAGTCTGGAAAAGAGGCAGCCATTAGAGAAGTGGTTGAGATAGACCCTAGGGAAGGAGGACTCCCTGGTACCTAACTTTTGTATCCACTACACAGGCTACTGGGGAAATTTGTCACCAGTAGTTCTGGCTAAAGGCTCTGCCACACTCTCAACCTGCTGGTTAAGAACTGCCCACTGGTGAAGTCATGGCACAACTATGATGGGCACCACAAACAGCTTGCTCAGACCTACTCCACAAGAAGGAACTTCTGATACTGTGAGCCAAGGCAAAGACCTGTGGGAGAGCAGAGGATCCCAAGAAGGAACAAAGAGGTTCAGTGACATCCTCTTAACTCTACTCCATCTTCAAGATCCTAACTGGAGGTTTAGTTTAAACAGAGGTCAGAAAAGTATACATGCCAGTCAAGAGAGGGCCCCACCCACCCTTATCTGGGCTTCAGTGTCTCATGTATGTGGCCTGATAAACTGTCATAACTATGTGAAATATTTTTCTGGAAGATACTGTCTTTCTCTGATGGTTACCACCTTTTCTTATCCCAGCATGAGGTTCCTGAAAAACTCCAATTTCTTGGGAACATTTGTTGCAATAGTCTGACAGCTAAAAGGAAAAAGGAAAGGCACAGAGTCCCTTTAAAATACCTGTATATTCCTGCCAGGATGCTTACAAAATTGCCTTTGAAGATGTTGTTCCTACCTGTAGATTGCTAGTGCCATTAGCCTGCAGCATGGAGGGAAACCTCATTTCTGCAGAGGGTGGTGGTCACTGCCGACACTCATCCAGTCAAGCTGGTTATGACTGGTGACTGTTAAGGTGGCCCAACACTCAGTCATAAATGGAAGAAAATAATCAGAAATCTGTGTCACCACCTCCAAGACCTAAGAGCCATTGCAGGAGAGGAATGAACTAGAGTCACCACTGGGGCCTGGAGGTCCTTCTGCCAACAACCTGTAGCAGAACAAACTGGAAGATGGAGGTTGATGGGGAGGATGGTTTCATTCAAGTCCAACTGGGCAGGTGAGGTAGAAGTTATCTGGCTTGCAGAAAAGTGTTCCCACTTTCAAAAAGGAACATTGTAGCTAGAGTTTTTCTACCTGGCCCACGGTCAGGACAAATCTCTCTCACCTGCCAATCCTGCAGCTGCTCTGACCCAACCAAATAAATACATAGAGACTTATATTATTTACAAACTGTATGGCCATGGTGGCCACGGCAGGCTTCTTGTTATCTAGTCCTTATACCTTTTATCCCCTTTTATTTTATTTTACAATACCATTCAGTTCTACCTATCAGCCACGGGTTCCCCTGTTCTCCCCCTCCCACCCCCTCTGCTTATCCCCAGCCCATCCCCCATTCCCACCTCCTCCAGGGCAAAGCCTCCCCCGAGTACTGCGATCAACCTCATAGACTCAGTCCAGGCAGGTCCAGTCCCCTCCTCCCAGACTGAGCCAAGCGTCCCTGCATAAGCTCCAGGTTTCAAACAGCCAACTCATGCAATGAGCACAGGACTCGGTCCCACTGCCTAGTTGCCTCCCAAACAGATCAAGCCAATCAACTGTCTCACCTATTCAGAGGGTCTGATCCAGCTGGGGGCCCCTCAGCCTTTGGTTCATAGTTCATGTGTTTCCATTCACTTGGCTATTTTTTTCAATAATTGAGTAAAACCGAAATTTATTATAAGCCACAGTCGTCCTAGGGACCTCCATGCTATATATATAGCCTCCATGGTTCTATGGGTTGTGGTCTGATTGTTCTTTATTTTATATCTATAATCCACTTACGAGTGAGTACTTACCATAACTCTCTTTCTGGGTTTGGGTTACCTCACTCAGGATGATTTTTTTTTAGTTCCATCCATTTGCCTGCAAATTTCATGCTTTCATTGTTTTTCTCTGCTGAGTAGTACTCCATTGTGTATATGTACCACAATTTTTTCATCCATTCTTCCGTTGACGGGCATCTAGGTTGTTTCCAGGTTCTGGCTATTAGAAATAGTGCTGCTATGAACATAGCTGAGCATGTATCTTTATGGTACGAATCATCATTCCTTGGGTATATGCCCAAGAGTGGGATGGCTGGGTCTTCAGGTAGTTCGATTCCTAATTTTCTGAGAAACCGCCATACTTATTTCCACAGTGGTTGTACAAGTTTACATTCCCACCAACAGTGGAGGAGTGTTCCCTTTGCTCCACATCCTCTCCAACATTGACTGTCATTGGTGTTTTTGATCGTAGCCATTCTGACAGGTGTAAGGTGGTATCTCAGAGTTGTTTTGATTTGCATTTCTCTGATGATTAAGGATGTTGAGCATTTCTTTAAATGTCTTTCAGCCATTTGTGATTCTTGTTTATTATCTGTTTAGCTCTTTAGCCCATTTTTTAATTGGACTGTTCAGTATTTTGATATCTAGTTTCTTGAGTTCTTTATATACTGTGGAGATCAATCCTCTGTCAGATGTGGGGTTGGTGAAGATCCTTTCCCATTCTGTTGGCTGTCTTTTTGTCTTATTGACTGTATCTTTTGCCCTGCAAAAGCTTCTCAATTTGGAGAGGTCCCATTTATTAATTGTTGTGCTCAGGGTCTGTGCTGTTGGTGTTTTATTTAGGAAATGGTCTCCGGTGCCATTGCGTTCAAGAGTGCTTCCTACTTTCTTTTCTATTAAGTTTAGTGTAACTGGATTTATGTTCAGGTCTTTGATCCACTTGAACTTGAGTTTTGTGCATGGTGACAGATATGGATCTATTTGTAATCTTTTACATATTGAGATCCAGTTGTGCCAGCACCATTTGTTGAAGATACTTTCTTTTTTCCATTGTATAGTTTTGGCTCCTTTGTCAAAAACCAGGTGTTCATATGTGTATGGATTAATGTCAGGGTCTTCAATTCGATTCCATTGGTCCATATGTCGGTTTTTATACGAGTACCAAGCTGTTTTTATTACTATAGCTCTATAGTAGAGTTTGAGGTCAGGGATGGTGATGCCTCCAAAGGTTGCTTTATCGTATAGGATTCTTTTAGCTATCCTGGGTCTTTTGTTTTCCATAAATGTTTAGAATCAAGACTTCATCTTGGTGGATTTTTCCCGTGATAAATATGTAATGTCCATCCTGATCTCTTTTGATTGATTTTAGTTTGGAGTCTATTTTATTAGATATTAGGAGAGCTACACCAGCTTGTTTCTTAGGTCCATTTGCTTGGAAAGCCTTTTCCCAGTCCTTTACTCGGAGGTAGTGTCTGTCTTTGAAGTTAAGGTGTGTTTCTTGTATGCGGCAGATGGATGGGTCCTGTTTTCTTATCCATTCTGTTAGCCTGTGTCTTTTTATAGGTGAGTTGAGACCATTGATATTGATGGATATTAATAACCAGTGATTGTTAATTCCTGTTATTTTTTGTGGTTGTGTTGTGTTGTCCTTCTTGGTGTATGTTGGTGTGGGATTATCTATTGCTTATTTTTCATGGATGTGTTTAGCTTCTTTGGGTTGGATTTTCCCTTCTAGTGCTTTCTGTAGGGCTGGGTTTGTGGACAAGTATTGATTAAATCTCGTTTTATCCTGGAATATTTTGTTTACTCCACCTACGGTGATTGAGAGTTTTGCTGGGTATAATAGTCTGGGTTGGCATCCGTGGTCTCTTAGTGTCTGCATAAGATTTGCCCATGATCTTCTTCTAGCTTTCATAGTCTCTATTGAGAAATCTGGTGTTATTCTGATGGGTTTCCCTTTATATGCTACTTGGTCTTTTTCCTTTGCGGCTCTTAATATTTTTTCTTTGTTCTGTGTGTTTAGTGTTTTGATTATTATGTGGCAAGGGGACTTTTTTTTGGATCCAGCCTATTCGGTGTTCTGTAAGCTTCTTGTATCTTCATAGGTATTTCTTTATTTAGGTTAGGAAAGTTTTCTTCTATGGTTTTGTTGAATATATTTTCTGTGCCTTTGAGTTGGTATTCTCCTTCTTCTATCCCTATTATTCTTAGGTTTGGTATTTTCATGGTGTCCCAAATTTCTTGGACGTTTTGTTAGCACTTTTTTGTCTTTAGAGTTTTCTTTGACTGATGAATCTACTTTCTCTATTGTGTCTTCAGTGTCAGAGATTCTCTGTTCCATCTCTTGCAATCGGTTGGTTATGGTTTTTTCTGTAGTTCCTGATCATTTAGTCAGGATTTCTATTTCCAGCATTCCCTCAGCATGTGTTTTCTTTATTGTCTCAAATTCATTTTTCAGATCCTGGAATGTTTCTTTCATCTGTTTAATTGCTTTTTCTTGGCTTGATTTGATTTCTTCCCATTTTTTTGTTCATCTTTTCTTCCATTTCTTTAAGGGAGTTTTTTTATTTCTTCTTTAATGGAGTTTTTCATTTCCTCTTTAAGGGAAGTTTTTGTTTCCTCTTTAATGGAATTTTTCATTTCCTCTTTAAGGGAAGTTTTTATTTCCTCTTTAATGGAGTTTTTCATTTCCTCTTTAAGGGAATTTTTTATTTCCTCTTTAAGGGGATGTTTTATTTCTTCTTTAAGGGCCTCTATCATCTTCTTAAAGTCATTTTTAGGGTTGATTTCTTCTGTTTCTTCTGTCTTGGTATGTTCAGGTCTTGCAGGTGTAGAATCACTAGGTTCTGATGTTGCCATATAGGTCTTTCTGTTGTTGCCTGTATTTTTGCACTGGTGTCTACTCATCTCTTCCTCTGCTCAGTGCAGGTGGTGTCTGTGTCTGAGAGTGCCTCTCTTGTTCTAATTTTTAGTCTTGGTTCACTAGGAGTTCTTGGTTAAATTGGTGCTATTGGGCTGTTTCTTCAGGAGCAGCTGATCTCAGTCGGTGAAGTATATACTTATGATTCTGGTGATCTGGTTTGGTGGCTGGGCAGTGCCTTCTTCTGTGTTCCCAGGTCACGTTCTGTTCATTCGTCAACTCCTCAGCTGATCTTGTTTCTTCAGACTTCAAACTGTAAGGATCTGAATCCTCTCCCAGATGGATTTCAGCTGAACGGGGTAGTCTCACCCACACTTCCAAGTTGTTGGGTTTCGCAGGATCAGCAGCTGGGCGCTGGGTTGGCCTCAGATGGAGTGTTCAGATTCGTTCTGGTTCCATCCCACAGAGATAGCTTCTTCCCCAGGTGTTGGGGTTAGAGGCGTCCCTGTTCCAAGCTTTAGATTAAGAGTTTGTTTTCACTAGCTCTTCAGCGGGTAATAGCTCTGTTTCTGGTCTTTATTGTGACTGTGATCGCTTCTCAGCCTTTTGGCTAAGATCAAGTGTAGTATTGCGACTGTGTTTTGGCCGCCGCCTGCTATGCCTGCCTGCCTCCACTCAGGGCCTGCCTGCCTCTGCCAGGCCAGTCTACCTCTGCCAGCCGCTGCCATGGGCCTACCTGCGTCTGCTTGTCTCCGCCGCCTGGCCTGTCTACCTCTGCGGGCCGCCACTGGGCCTGTATGTCTCTGCCGGCTGCCACCGCGGGCCTACCTGCCTCTGTTTGTCGCCGCTGCCGTGCCTGTCTACCCAGTCCTTATATCTTAAATTAACCCATTTCTATTAGTCTATAAGTTGCCACGTGTCATGTGGCTTACTGGTACCTTACATCTCACTTGTCGTGACAGCAGCTGGCAGTCTCTCTCCGCCTCAGACTTCCACTTCCCAGAATTCTCCTCTCTCCTTGTCCTGCCTATACTTCCTGCCTGGCTACTGGCCAATCAGTGTTTTATTTATTAACCAATCAAAGTAACACATTTAACATACAGAACATCCCACAGCAGAACATCATCTCAGGAAATTTTAAGGGATTGTGGGAGGAAGATTCCTGTACTTGGAGAGGTTGAGTCCTTGCTTTGGGTAGTTCTTTTTTTTCTTTAAATTTGTAAGATTATTATACAATTACATTGTTTCTCCTTTCCTTTACTCCCTCCAGACCCTCCCATATATCCCTCTGTACTCTTTTTCAAATAATGGCTTCCTTTTTTAAAAATAAGTGCTGTTATATTCCCAAATATAACCTGCTCAGTCTATACAATGTTGCATATGCATATTTTCAGGACTGATCGTTTGGTATTGGATAACCAATTGGCTGATCTTCCCTGAGGAAGAGCATTTTCCCTCCTCCCAGCAATTCTCAGCTGCCTGTACTTCTTTCTGTAGGGTTGAGGCCTCATGGGCTTTTCCCCATCCACTGTGGCATGTCCATTGGTATCTTCCTTGTTCAGTTCACAGTTATATTGGTAAGATTTATGAGTGTGGCTTTTGACATTAGCAGGAGACACAATCTCAGAGCAGACTCCCTGATCCTGGCTCTCACAATCTTTCTATATATTCTCCTCTTCTAGAGTGTTCCCTGAGCCTTAGTTAGGGGGAGCTGTGTCTTAGATGTATCCCCCGAGACTGGCCTCTACAACTCTGTTTTTTAATTGGTTGTAGTTTTCTCTAATCTTCTCTATCTCTTGCAAAGAGAAGTTTCCTTGATGAGAAGTGAAGACTATCATTATCTGTTGGTAGAAGGAGAAATGTTTAGATTGTTGTTAGGGATTATGCTGGTTTAGTAAAGTTGTGTTTATAGGTTCTCCTCCAAGATCCATGACTTCACCAGCACTGAGAAATCAGCTAGGTGTCTAGTATCAGGCATGGTTTCCTTCTTGTTGAGTAAGTTTTCAGTCCAGATGGAGAGCTGTTGGTTACTGACAAGGTATGTGTGCCTCTACTGTACCCTTAGAGTTATTGTACCACACTGGTTGTTGTTGTGGTTCATAGACATCAATGGGGTAGGACTATTGGTGGCTTCCCTCTTTTAGAAGGTTGCAAAGCCTCTCTGGTACTATAAAAGCTAGTCCTCAAGAAGGTCAGTTCCAGCTCAGGGGCCTCTGGGTCCTGGTTCTGAACTGCATGGTGTCCCCAGCAGTAGGGACTTACCTTCTAACTCTGGGGAGTAACCAAGGGCACTGGCAATAGGCTGTATGCTTTGGGAGTCTCTTGGACAGCCCTGACCAACAACTCAAAAGAGGGCTCCTCATGTCTAGTATTGGGGTTTTTGTTAGATGGTCTTTGGCTTTTGGAGGGAGCATTGGTAGCCCAATTTAGAAAACTTAATTTAAACTCTATATGCATATTTATGTACAAAATGATGTGTATTATAGGATTATTTTGATAAATAATTAATAGCATGCTTACTTTTTTATTAAGAAATTTTTTATTCATTTTATATACCAATCACAGATTCCCCCTCTTCCTTCCACCTTTCCCTCCCCACTAGCCTTCTCCCCAACTCATCCCCCATACCCTCTTACAAAAATGTAAGGCCTCCCATGAGGAGTCAGCAGAGCTTGGTACATTTAGCTGAGGCAAGTCTAAACCCCTCCCCCTGCTTTAAGGCTGTGCTAGGTGTCCCACCATAGGTAATAGGCTCCAAAAAGCCAGCTCATGCACCAGGGATGGAGCCTGATCCTACTGCCAGGGGCCCCTTAAGCAGATCAAGGTACACAGCTGTCTCACTTAGGCAGAGGGCTTAGTCCAGTCCCATGGAGGCTCCACAGCTGTTAATTTGAAGTTCATGAGTTCCCACTAGCTTGGTATGGTTGTCTCTGTAGGTTTCTCCATCATGATCTTGACCCCCTGTTCATAGAATCCTTCTTCCCTCTCTTCGACTGGACTCCTGGAGTGCGTCCTGGTGCTGACTGTGGATCTCTGCATCTGCTTCCATCAGTTAGTGGATGAAGGCTCTATGATTACCGTCAGGGTATTCTCCAATCTGATTACCAGGGTGAGCCACCTCAGGCACCCTCTCCACTATTGCTAGTAGTCTAAACTGGGGTGATCCTTGTGGATTCCTGGGAATTTCCCTAGCACCAGGTTTCTCCCTATCCCCATAACGTCTGCCTCTATCAAGGTATCTTTCATTGCTCTCCTACTCCATCCATGTTCCAGCTGGATCATCCCATTCACTTATGCTCTCATCCCCCACCCCGTACTGCCCCCTTCACCCCCAGTTTATTCATGGAGATCTCTTCTATTTCATCTTCCCGGGGCGATCCATGCGTCTCTCTAGGGGGTCTTCTTGTTAGCTAGCTTCTCTGGAGCTGTGGGCTGTAGTCTGATTATCATTTGTTTTACATGTAGTATCCACTTATGAGTGAGTCCATATCATGTTTGTCTTTCTGAGTCTGGGTTACCTCCTTCAGGATGATATTTTCTAGTTAAATCCATTTGCCTGCAAATTTCATGATGCCATTGCTTTTTACTGCTGAGTAGTATTCATTGTGTACATGCATCACATTTTCTTTACAGATTCTTCGATTGAGGGGCATCTAGGTTGTTTCTGGGTTCTGGCAATTATGAATAATGCTAATAGTGTGATTTCTTATGACTTGCTCATAAGGAATCTTTATTTCTTTATTGTTATTTCACTCCCCCTCCTTCTTCTGTATTTACTCCTTAAGAGTCCAGATGTTTATTACTCCAACAGTTCATTACTCAAGCACAAACTCTGATCTAGATAGGGCTTGGTGACTGCTGAACAAATCTGATAACACTAGATAAAGTCAGGGAAAAATACCCTTGGGACAAAACAAAGCCACAAAGTACAGAAGGATAAAATCAGAGAAGGGGGTTAAAGGCACTGTTCACTCAAACTCTGCTGGCAAGGCTCTCTCCAGTAGCTAACACAACAATGTATAGACAGCGAAGGGAAACATAAAAAGTACTCATTCTTGACGTGAACCCACAGTCTTGTTTCTCTGTCTACCATTCCCCTCCTTTCTAGGCCCCTGTGATGCTCAAGGCTGCACTGGCCATGGAATTTTTCTCCCTACCCCTTCCTCAAAGACACATTACCTGGATCAGATTCTTCTAGCAGTCCTTTGAACGATGAATAGGACAGAATTTTCTGTTGAAATTCTCCTTCAACTCAGACCTTCCCTGTGTCCCTGTGCGGGCTGGGAGTGAGTTAGACCCTCCCTAGGCTGTCAGGATGGAGACCAAGAACCCTATAGGCTTCACTGCTGAGGTGACAGCTTGCTGCGGCTTGGTGACAACTGATGCCAGCTAGCATGTGGCTCCTTTCTGTCCATAGACTGAGGAATCAAAAGAGCTCAGAGCAAACAAAAGCAAACTTCATGGCAAGCATTGCAGACTGTCCCGCTCCCCAGGGAGAGGAAAGACTCCAGGGCTAGGAGACTCCCGCCCTGTTTTGGGGGTGTGAGTTTTTATATGTATTAAGTGACTCCCATTTGGTAACCCTTCCTACTGTCCTACCGGACCTAAGGCATTCAAGGGTCCCTTTGGGGTAGATATTAAGTCCCTTGCTTCTGTCCACAGTCATGGAAACAGCTGCTAGTTGTTAGGGTCTGTCATCAAATCAAGGCTGATCTCTAGCCTGCCTCCCCCATTTTGGTGTTGTAATGAAAATGAACCGTAATAAGAAAGAAGAACTCAATGCAACGAAAGGAAATGGTGACTCATGTCCTTCCGGTCTTTCTTTCCTTGCTCTGCTCTTGCTCTGCTGTCCTGACTTATACCAGGCTTTATCTCTCTCCCCCTCCCTTCTCTCTCTCTCTCTCTCTCTCTCTCTCTCTCTCTCTCTCTCTCTCTCTCTCTCTCTCCATCTCTCTTTCTCTTTCTTTCCCTTTGCTTCCCCTTCTCCCTTTTCTCCCCCCTCCCTTGCTCTTCCTTCCCTGTCGTTCAACTTCTACCACATTGCACAAATACAAAGCTCTCATTGTCAACTACGTTAATTTTGAAAATTAAAATAGGCCAAAGAAGGAGACATATCACACATGTCTCCCCGGACAACTACAACATCGAGTCGAAAAGGAAAAGGCTGTTTCAGATAGACGAAAAGGAGCAAGGTAAGTTTGGCAGAGTTTTATTTGTACTAAATACAAATCAAAAGAAAGGCTGTTTCCTCTGCATCCTTTATTTTTTACTATTTTTTTCGACAGTATTTGGTTGGTTCTGCTACAAAGGGTCGTGTAACTATTTCCTTCAAATTAAAACCTGCCTTCCTAGAAGGGAGTTCCGACGGCTCAGGACAAGAATCTAAAACTGTTCTAGAAGCTCAGAAAGCTAAAGATTGCAAGACTCCTCCCAAAATTTGTAAAAGCAGTAAACAACTGATGGCCCAGAGGAGCTGCCTGCAGGTCGGGTCAGAGAGCTCCAGGTGCAGTTGAAGCAGTTCTCACCCATGCTGCGGTGGGATACTGGTGACAGGGCTGCTTTGGGTCACCATGCTCCTTCCTGTAAGTAACCCTGTAGAACCATGGGTTCACTTAGATAGACTGGGGAGGGACTGTGCCTTTGTCTGCTCTCTGTGCATGAGCAGATGCTTGTCACATCTACCCTGGGAAAAGCCCCACAGCAAATATCAGTAATATGTTTTTGCAGCTGATCACACTGCTTAGCTTGGTTTTTCTCCTGTGATAGTACCCTGATGGGGTAGATGTGAATATGCCGTGGGATCACAGGATGTGAGAAAGCTCAGTGTGGTCGAGAATTAGTCTGGAAAGCTTTCTAAAGGGACGGAGTTGTCCTGTTGGCCTGGTGCCATTCCATAAAAGGTTGTCTTCTTAAGTCAGAAAAGCAGCCTTTTTAAAGCTTTTAAAAGCATCTATTTAAAATTTGTCTTTGCACATTTTGCTTTGTGAAGTTGTTTACTATACAGGAAGAATGGTGGGGAAGATTTACCACGCTGTTACTTCCCCCACTTAGCTCTTCCCCTTGAACGAGAGCCTGGGGTGGGGGATTGCTTCTGAATGCCAGATGACATCTTCCAGATTTTCTTAATGATTTTATAACTAGTAATACAAATTAATGTCCATGTTATCCACATACAGAATTACATAGTCTACTGAAATAAAATTTTATCAGGGATTTTTTTTTTTTTTTGAGACAGGGTTTCTCTGTGTAGCTTTGCACCTTTCCTGGGACTCACTTGGTAGCCCAGGCTGGCCTCGAACTCACAGAGATCCGCCTGCCTCTGCCTCCCGAGTGCTGGAATTAAAGGCGTGCGCCGCCGCCACCACCACCCGGCCAGGAATTTTTTTTTTATGGGTCTCAGTAAGAGGTCTTTTGCGATCTACACACAGTGAATTCCCTGGACCTAAGGTCTAAGTAGATACAGTTTAAAACAGAGCAGACAGACAAGACAGCACCATACTGCTTCCAAACATGACTGCATTAATTTATACTCTCATTAATTTATACCAACAATAGGGTCTTATTGAAATTGTGACTTATGTTATGACCTGGTTGAGTTTCAGTCAGCCATGGTTATATGTTTTGACTTTAGAAAATATATTAGTGTATTCCATCACACCTGAAAATGCATTTTAAAAAATTACATAACTACCCTGATCAATCACAAAAGGCCTTTCAAGTTAGCTCAACTTCTAACAGTGTTAAAAACTACAATCTATGTTTTTAGGAAAGAACTTCCTCGATCAAATAGAACTCACTGAAAGAGCAAATACTGAATATTAGTCACCAGATGTTCATCTACATTTGGTACAAATTTAAACTAACAATGACGGGTAGACAGAAGGACTATCCAATAAATTCCTTACAATCATCTGATTTGAATGTGTGCTGCTGGGAAATCCTATAAAAGCAAATCACTAGAATTTCTGCATATCAGCCACAAGAATTTATTTTAAAAGAAAATATATATCAGTGAGCTACCGAGACAGGGAGACCAGAGACATCTAGATTCTAGAAAAAAATAGATAAGAACAGAGTAATTAGGCATATAAAAGGGAAAAGAAGCAACACTTTGAAAGTACCAATGCACTTTAAATATGCCAAACAGTTAACAACACAGAATTATACTCAGCAAAAATAGCCATCAGTATAAAAATAAAATAAGAGGGAAAATATAATTTTGAGAATCTGCCACCAGAAGATTTAAAATTACAGAATAGTATAGGTGATGTTAAGCAGAAGAAAAAATATCCCTAAATGATAAAACAGAAATGTAACAAAGAATGAAAAATGAGAAGCTAAATGAATGATCGTTCTACAAAATAATACCTCATAGCATATAATGATTTTAAAATTTATATACCTGCCAAGCTAACAACAACAGAAATTTGAGATAATACATGTAAATGGAGTATAATTCTATAAGCTCCTTCACTTGCCGGCAAATATTTAAGTGTACATTTATTTTAGGAACTAAGCTCTACAGAGATGGCTTAGGAGGTCAAGGCATTTGTCTCTGAGCCTGATGCCCTGAATTCGGTTCCTGGAACCCACCCACATTAGAAGGAAAGAACTGATTCTCCTTCAGATTGTCTTCTGCAGGGCCAGAGAGGTGGCTGGGGGAGAGGAGAAAGGGAGGAAGGGGAGAGAGAGAGAAGGAGGGAGAGGAGAGAGAGAGAGAGAGAGAGAGAGAGAGAGAGAGAGAGAGAGAGAGAGAGAGAGAAACTAAAAAAAGATTAGGTCAAAGGAGCATGCTGAAATTTCTCAAATACATTAGAAATTACTTAAGCAGCCTCTATAACTGGCAATCCGAATTGTTTGGGAATATAGAATCATTTTAATCCCAATTAGCATAGTAAAGTCAAAAAGGGAGAAAGGAATGTAGACAGAGAGGAAAAATAAATCCAAACAGAAAGACAAATGAATGGAGATGGGCTGATAAAATATGTGAAAGTCAGGTGAGAAAGTTCCTGATGGAAAAAACCAAGAGTTGTTTGTATGGGAATAACATGTCCCAGTAGAAAACTCTTAAAAGCATAGATAAAATGTTTAAATTACTCTGAATATATTTAAGGATGGTAAAAAAAAAAATTAATTAAATTAAAATTAAAATTTGGCAGACTCTGGAGGAGACTGGGTCCCGAAGAAGGGATTCATGCTGGTGGGAACTACATGGTCATTTTCTTCAGCCAATTAACCTGTGTCCATCAACCTTGTGTTGTGCCCAGATCGTGACCCCCAGAGAGACCACCAAAGACGAGCATGCCGGAATGCAAAAGCAAGGTGTAATTCTGGATATCCAAAAGCAATACAAGCCTAGGCAGGGACTTCGTCCAATACATCCAGCGCAGTGGAGGCTGGAGGAAGCGCCCACCTGTCTGCAAGCTCAGTTTTTAAAGGGAAAAGTCACAAGGTTACATCATTTAGGGGTGCTAGTACAGGTACAATTCTGATTGGCTCGCTTCTAGGGACTTCTAGAAATTACTTCTAAGGGAGTGGTTGCCCACCACCATTTCTCATTGGCTGCCCTCTGGTGGGGGCATTTCTGTGGTCAGTTACCCTGGAAACCAGGGAGAGGACATTCCATAGTCTGGAAGGCATTACCTCCTGACTACCTTGTGACTCCGAACTTCTACACTTCCTGGTTTCTGGAATCTGAACTGACTGGTTTCAGTAACTAATGGCCTATTCCCAAAAGGAGAAATCTTAGGCCTTAATTTTAGGGTGAAAGCATTTTGGTCTTATTTCTAAGATGGCTCATTTTGGTCTCACACTTGGTCCCTTGAATTCTCCCACAAAACTGTAGAAAATTTTGACCATGAAGGTATAACATGATAAGAATTGAAGGCAGCTGGAGGGACCAGAAAGCATGTTTGGGGGTAATCCTAGGAGAAAATTTGAAACAGAAGAGCCGTGAGAGCTGCAGAGAAGGCGGTCAGTCTCACTTCCTTGATTGGGGCCTTAGCCATCTGTGACTAGGGACACCACAGGGCCTCACAGGGAAATCAGCCTACCTGACAGGCCCGGGTGCTGTCTCAGGCCCACTGCAAGGAACCATTTTGCAATTAGTAGTCTAAGAAAACTTTGCTACGACCAGACTAGCACCAGGTCCACCCACTCCTCCCGCTCATCCCCCTCAAGTACCTGTGGCCAATAAAGATTCATGTTAAAAAAAAAAAAAAAAAAAAAAAAAAAAAAAAAAAAAAAAAAAAAAAAAAAAAACCATACTAAACCATCAGATACATAGAATCAAGTCTATACAGACAAGGCAGAGAACTTGATGTCTGTTACTAGAGTCATTGTTACAGATTAACAGCAATGAAGTCTAGCAGGCTTTTTGCATGTGTCTCACTGTTAATCCAATTAGAATGAGAATTAAAGGCCTGGGCGGGGCTGATAGAAGAGTAGTTAGCCAGGGAGACCAAGAGAACAGACTGGCATCAATTATCTGATTTATGTCATTATCTCTTTCTCTTGTGAGGTTTTTGTTTTTTCCAACCATGGCAAGACATTTTTTTTTTCAAATTATTCCTCATCAATTAGTGCAGAAATAACAGGCTTCCCCCCCCCCAAAGCCACACATATACATAGTTTCCTTTATCTTATGAGAAGTAAATCTAAGCCTTTTCAATTTTGTAGGATCATTTTTGTAAGGAAATAGAACTGTTGTTCTAATTCAGAAATAGAAATTTTTATTATCTCTGGGTCCTGATCAACCTGTCTATTTAGTCTGGAAAGCATCAGAAGAGGCACATTTAGTTAAACCATTGGTACACGCCCACCAAGTAGTCTCGGGGGCTCCATAATATTGTTGTTGTCCAAATAAATTAACCCATAAGGCAGAATAGCAGGCATCAGAACAGGAGGAAGTGTCTAGGTTAAGTCCTTGAATGTTAATTCGGGCTGCCCCCAGTCACATGAGTTTTGCCAGCCAATGGGCTGACAGTCTGGTTAGTTTCTATTCTTCTGTAGTACAGAGCCAGGTGTTTAAGCATAACCAGCAATCCTGGCTGAATTCTGGCTGAGAATGATTAACTCTATCCCCAGGGTCCCTTCCTGTGGCATAAAGTCTGATTCCCCAGGTTTTGCTGTTTTCCAAAGGCCAGAATCTTTTCAAGGGATTTTTTTTTTTTTTTTTTTGGAAACCTCAGTTTTTTGTTTTGTTTTGTTTTGTTAGTTTTTGCAATGGAAACTCCATGTTCATGGAAATTAGGGGGGGAGGCAGTCACAGGGCATGCATAGAACTGTAACCTCTGTGTTCCTATTTCAAAAGATAAACCCCCATATCTTTCCTTTCTCCAATTCGACTAGACATTTAAAGTGGGCCTCTGTGAGCAAAGATCAAGATGAATATGGGTTGCTGGTCTGCACTAGAAAACCTCCCCTCTACTATCTTCCTCGGTATCCAGGTCCAGGCCAGAGGGCCATGAGGGTTGGACCATAACCCTGTATTCATACCAAACACAAGCCAGGAGGAGGTAGAGGGGCAGGGAATGGAAGGGCCCCAGGCCCAGGAACACCTTAATTTCAATGGCTCCGTAGTCTGGAGACAGTCCGTTCGGCAGCAGCCCCTGTCGCCTCCACCTTCTTGACTTGGGTGTGGTGGATCCATGGTGCAATGCCTACCGCCTTCATCCCGTAGGAGCAGAGAATCACCTTGCAGGGTCCTTTTCTGATTAGCGCCCCTTTGGCTACCCAGGCAGTGTCACTGGACTGGAACAAAGGAAAACTTGTGGAGGATTTGGAGGTCAGCTGGGTCTCTGCCAGACACTTTATGGAGTACTGGGGTGGCTGCCGTGACTTGAGAAAGGATGGCTAGAGGTTTCTGCCGACTGCTGTTCTTTGAGCCTAGGAAGCAGTGGGAGAGTTCTTCCAAATATAATCTCATAGAGGAGGGGCAAATCCCTCCTATGTGGGGTACAGTGGGCCAAAGCAAAAACAGGCGGCCTATCCATCCTTTGTTGGATTCCAATGAGAGATTTGATAGGGGTTTTTTTAAGGTCTTGTTTATTCTTTTTACCTGGCCAGAACTCAGAGGTCTACATGCACGATGAAGTTGTCGATCTGTGTCTAACACTTTAGCTATTTATTGAGGGGTTTGGGCTGTGAAAGCCAGGCCATTGTCAGACCCCACAGCTAGAGGGAGGCCAAACCAGAGGACCAGTTCCTGAAGGAACCTTTAAGCTACTATATGAGCAATTTCAGTCTGAGTAGGGGACACATCTTCCCACACGGAAAAGATATCTATAGAAACTAACAAGTACTTTTTATCCTCCCCCAGAAGGCCATTTTTCCAGAAATGTTGGTGTGTCCTTCTGACCCCTTCCTTGGTAAGGGCCCTCTGTTTTGGATTTACTTGAGCACAAACCTGGCATCTGGCTGAGATATCCCATGCCAGGCTATCCAGAGTAACTCAGGAAGTTTTGTGGACCCCAGACAAGTGTCCTGGTGAAGGTCAGTTACCAGAGTCCTGCCAACTGTTTCTAACCTTTCCCTTGGTGTCCTCTATCTATGGGTTTGAATTGTCCCCCTTTCTTTCTCTTGTCTTTACTATGTAGTCTCGGGTAGCAGAGGGTCAAGGTATGTCACGAGAATATCAATAGGCTCCACTGGTCTTCAGGGCCATTTGTCCCCCAGCCAGGTCATCGGCCAGCAGTGGAGGACAGCAATTCATAGGGAAAGCCAAACAGTCTTCAGGAGGGCCGGGATTCCTTAATGACCCTTTCCTGGGGGTGAGATGGCCTCTGTATATGGATCACATCGTGGACATAGCTGGCAGTAAAAGCATATTGATCGACAGTCCGTGTATGTCGTGGTGGACTTTCCTTTTCCCTGAGAGCCTAGGTCAGATCAAAGTTCTGCTCTCTGGACTGAGGTACCTGGCTTGGGCCCGAATTGTTTCAGTTCGAGTAACTAGCGCAGCTCCCAGGTTCCTGAGTTAATTTTTATCTCAGGACAGTCAGGGATGAGCACCTGGGTCGTCAGGCAAAATTGATGAACTGACAGTGGTGGGTTTCTCAGACCAGACTCAAGAGTAGGCCAGGAGTAGGGCCTGGTACTGGGTCAAACAGTCAGTAGTCTGATACTTCTCAGAGAAGGGCCTCAACCACATCGTGGGGTACTGTGAGTAGAAGATCTTGACCTAGAGTTAACTTTCCTTTTATTAAACTAATTAAACTAATTGCAGCCTCCATAGCTCTTAGACAGGGGGCCATCCTGTGCCTACAGGGCCCAATAGTTTGGACAGGTACATCATAGGACATTTCCATGGCCCCAAAATTTGGGTTAAAACCCCTTTTGTCTTTTGTTTAGTCTCAGTCCAGATTAGGGGCTTAGTTTCCCCCCCGCCCCCTCCTCTCCTTGTGCTGGTGGATAGAGACCTTGCTATTTCCACAAACTAGTATTCAGAGGCAGCAATATCCAGCAGCACTCAGGAACTCTCAAACCTTCTCTTGGTCTTTGGAGTTGAGATCTGAAGGATGGCCGCAATCCTACTCTGAGACAGGCCCCTTTTGCCTCCCTCAGCTGGGAGCCAAGATAGGCAGCCTCTGATGTACAAAGTTGGGCTTTCTTAGTTGGAACTCTGGCAGCAGTCCCTCGGTGGCCCTTTTATAATCTATTTTCCCAGGAAATCTCTAATAGAAGGACAAGAAGTCTGCATTTAATGTCTTTAAATCCTGGGGCCACCTGGTCTAGGAATGTTGCTCACTGTAACCTCCCTCTGGATCTGTCCGTTACAAAGCAAAGATGGGTTGACTCACCTCTGTCAATTGGAGGCTGAAGGATGCATTTTTCAGGTCCATGACAGTGTACACATGTTTCTCTGGAAGAATCTGACTCATGAGAATCAGAGGTCCCAATTTTCTTCACAGGCAGGAGCGGTGTATTCCACGGAGACTGGAAGGACACCAGGATGTCTGTCTCTCCAAACCAGGCAATAGGAGCTGCTATTTACCCTTTTGTTTCCAGGGTCACTGGGTATTGTTTAATTTGGACAAAGCAGGGGTGGGGGTGGCGGGTAGCTGAACTGGTTAGTTGAACAATTATAGAAGCTTGGTGTTGGTTTCTGCCTATACCCCCAGGAATCTTTGTTAAAAATATGAGAGATAGTCCAACTGTATATTGGAGACAGAACTTTCATCTAGGAGATAGTCTTCTGACAGAGGGTGAGACAACAAAATTGTGCTGGGTATCTGTAAGTCTAACTATGTCTCATCATCAGAGAGGCTGATGGTGACTTACAGTTTATTCAAAAGGTCTTGTCCCAATCCGTTCTCTGTTGTCAAACACCCGTTGAGCTGAGATACCTCCAGCAACCAGGACCTGCTATATCTTTAATTTTTTTTTTTTTACTTTTAAATTTTTTTCTAATTTCTGGGGCTGACTGGGTGACAAAGGAAATCTTTTTAGCAGCTGTCTAATCTTTCTTAAAAAGTAAATTGTCTAAAGTCTCCTTAGTCAGTGCTGGACAGAATGGAAAATCTATTCTGTCCAGGCTATGTTGCCTGGCAGCAATGCCCTGCCCAGCTCAGGGGCATTTTTGTTTGTTTGTTTGTTTGTTTGTTTTGATTTTTGTTTGTTTGTTCATTTGGGTTTTTTTTTTTTTCAGAGAATGGTGAGTTTTATGGATCACTGCTTGAAAAAGAGACACAAATTATGAAAAAGAAAGGAGTGGAATTTTCCTTTTTCCTTCCCCTTCCCTGGGGCTGCTTAGAGCAGGCACAGAGCAGAGGAAATGATCACCCGGAGGAACTGTTTCCCCCTCTCTGTGCGCTGGATGAGAGGCCAGGTCCCTCCCCACCTCCACACAGGGACCAACCCTGACTATGAGCAGGAAGCAAGCAACAAAGCTGTCATGCACTCCTGTTCCTGGAGTGGGACAGGCAGAGAGTTGGGGGGGGGGGTTCTCTGGGTGACCTGGCAGAGCCAAAAGGATTCAGCTCCCCAACAGGAGGGAGCACAGGCCTCACCCTGGGTGGAGGAAGGGTCTCACACCAAAGAAAACCACAGGTCAATTCAGGGAAACAAACTGATGGAAAACACAGAAAGACACACACACACACACACACACACACACACACACACTAAAAACAACCTGAGGTGACCACCACACATTCATACATCTGAACAGACAGAGGGACCCAGTGACGTCTCACATCAAGAGGCAGTAGCAGCTACAAAAAGCTTTGTACATGAACCATGAGTATGAACGGAGACGGACTTTGGTGAATCAGCTCTGCTTTATTCCCACTGAATAAGGAATATACAGGATTGGGGAACCTGGGAACAAACCCTAATTTGCAGTAAGTGGCATGCTTCTATCACAAGGCCTGGTATGTGGCAGTAGGGTCCTATCCAAATGGCTAGAGCTCTTGCCTACTGACCATGTGGGTCATCAAGGGAAGAGAGTTTGTAGGTATCTCTGTCAAAGGTCACCCTTGAGATAAGTCAAGCATCCTGGGCCTAGAGACATCCTCCAGATAAGGCTGGTTAGAGGACAGGAAGCTTTTGTGGAGGAGAGGGAGTCCTCCATGTTGCTGAGGTTAGAGAAAGCTGCCAGGCTATGGCAGACTGCAACCTCTCATCAGCAGGACCTTCCGACATCTCCCCCCGTTTTGTTTTATAATAGAGAGGTGTCATCATAAGCCTTGAGGAACCTGGTGCCTGTGTCAAGAAGGTTCTGGGCCTGGTAATGAACCAGGACCTGACTGGTGGTAATTTTAGCAATGATGGCGATCTGTCACCGGAGGAACTGAATAAGGCAGGGGCAAGCATCAAAACAAAACAGCATAATAAGAGGACTGAAAAGGGGTAGGAGCCAAGAAAATAAGGGATCATGGAAGCAGCTACTTTGCTCTATGGGCTGGAATTTTGAGAGTAGGTCTTTGTGGAGTTTTGGGGGGGGTGTTGACATTAGTTTTCACATTTGTTTACATAGAAGCGACATTTGTTCCCCAATACCAAGCCAGTCCCCCTATGATCAGCAGTTATTAGGTCTAGTGTTCTTCTGTTTGGGAGCACGACCCCAGCCAGAGAGCGCATCTGTCTTTGAAATGACTCATTGCCTGATCAAGTTTGTCTCGAAAGTTTCCAGCCAGATGTTTTGTCTGGACAGTGGTAGTTGTTGTAGCCTCCAGAAGATTCATGAGAGATGACAAGTCCTATTCCTACGGGGAAAGGAAAGAATGTCGTTTGTCGTTGGTGAACAGCAGTGTCTTTTTTTTCCCTCATATAGATAGCCCTGTAGAATAATCACAACAGAGGTATAAAACCCTGTTTGGGGGGGGTGTCTATGTAGGAGATTATTTTTCTTTTATACCAAAGAAGAAGGGGAAGGGCAATGCATGTCAGTCTGAGAAGAGTGATGTTAGTGAGACATTAGTCCTGGGGTAAAGGAGAGTGATATTGACCCGTACAGCTATCAGCAGAAGTCTATTGCTGGATGCATAAAAGAAGCAGTCAGAGACATTAGGGTAGGTGCTGAAATCAGGGAGAAAGTTAACAACATATTGACCATATTGTAGGCAGGGTGGGCTGGGAATTGAACTCAGGACCTTTGGAAGAGCAAGCAGTGCTCTTAACCTCTGAGCCATCTCTCCAGCCCCCTAGGAATATTTTTATGAGTTAGTGTGGACTGAGAGGTCCACACCAGCTGTGGAGAAATATGAATATCAGCAGAGGGATGTACAGCATAACAAGTAGGGTATAGTTTTCTCATGACACCTGTTCTTCATCTTTCATCCAGCGGTTATCTATAATAATGGTAAGTTGATTATTTAGGCTTTAAAACAGGAACTGCATCCTTGGTTAGAGCAGTCCATGGATCAAATCTCTTGGTCTGTTTGTTTGTTTGTTTGTTTGTTTGTTTGTTTGTTTGGGGGGGTTCTTCTCAGAGAGTTCCTGAAGGGAAAAACACCAGTGGCGGGTGTTGGGTTGAGAATTAGGGAGTTGAACAGTGGCAGGACAGGCCTGTAATATAACAAAGACTGTCATTAAAATAGCAGAGAGGGGAGATAGAATGGAGGGAATATGGCTTGGGCAGTGGCCACCAGATCAGGGGTGTCCTTTCAGGCGATTTTGTTGTTCTGCAAGGGGTGGTGTTTCTTCTACCTCCTCTGTCCCTGACCGGTCAGTGAGAGGCAACCCATCTTTTTGGTTGGTGGGGTGATGTTGGACATTTCTGGCTGGGATCTGAATAGGCCTCAGCTGTGTTCCTTTCAACTCAAGCAAAAAAAAAAAAAAAAAAAAAAACCTCTTCCGGTTGTGAGGAGGGGGTCAGGTCCAGTCCATATTTCCATCCATGGGGTAATGCCATCATATTAAATTGGGAAGGTACTTGGAGTTTTTGTAGATATAGAGTATTTTTAGGATGGCCACTACCATTGCCAACTGCATTGTTAAAGGTGTAGATGTTCGGTTTTTGTTGTGGTGGTTGTTGTTGTTTTTAAGTTGAGCCTTTAGAGTTTGATGTGTGTTTTTTCTATGATCCCTTGCCCCTGGGTATTGTAAGGAACCCCTGTGTGGTGGGCAAGCTTTCATTGTGAGTAGAAGGCCTTGAATTGGGAGCTGGTAAAGGTGGGACCATTATTAGTTTTTAAATTTTTTTAATTTATGATAGGGTATGTGAGCCATACCCTGCAACATGTAAGAACTAAGGGATCGTGGGAGAACTTGGCAGTCAGGTCCAGCTTTGATATGTTGAATAGACACCTCAGCCTCGTGTCCCAGGTTTGAAACAGATATATATTAGGGACAGAAGATAAAGTTAAAAATTAGCTTTTATTAAAATTTTAAACATTGACCAAGATGGAATCTTGTCAGAGCCACCATCTGGAAACTTTTTAGTTGTGTGGCTTTGATATATATGTTGTTGGGGCTTATACAGACAAAACCCATATGTCACCACAACTTTTTATAAGGCTATGTTGTTATACTTTAAGAAGTACAACACCCAGAGTACTAGGAAGTTACCTGGTCTCTAGGCGGACACTATCTTTTAAGAACTATTTTAATTAATGAATCCACCTATTGATAAATTTGAGTCCATTTTTGTATGTCAATTGGCATTATAGGTAGCTACTTTGTTCCTTATTTTAGGGACTTAGCCCATCCAGCAACTGTTAACGGGACAGGGATCATGCCTTTCACAGCTGTTTCCATCTGAACTGAGGCATAGGTTGTCAGAGTTCAGGAAAGCTGAAAGGCTTAGTCAGAGGCTTGCTTATCAGAAGCATCTGATTAGCTGTTCTGGGTGAAGGAATAGGGAGCATTAATATCAGCTGGATTGGTTTATATTAACTTTTAGAAAGTCCAGAATTCAATAGCATGTAATTTGTAGATGTTTCCTAGGTGGTGATTGTCAGTCAGTTGGAAATCTGTTAAAATATAGACTGGGCAGAAGTCAGTGTCTAAGAGCGTAAGATAATCTTACACTTGGAATCCTTTTTGTTTCATTTGTTGACAGGTGGATCCAAACCTCATGACTTCCATTCCTTCAAGTTTATACAAATTTTAGTTTACCAAGGGAGATAAAAGTTTTATATGTATTAGCATTAACATTGTATTGAAATCCCCACTGTAGAAAAGACAGTTAATTGCTGCCTGTAAAACAGCTGGAACTGATTTACAACTTGGGGTCATAGTAAAGGCTATGGCTTTAGGTTAAAAAACATGAACATTTTTTCCTTTGTTTAGAGAGTCAGATATAGATTGGACAGAGATGTCTTTAGTCCAGTGAGAAGTATTTTTAAGTTTATATTTACAGGACAATCAAAGGAAATTTAAAATCTTGAGCTTGTGACTAAACAGTAAGTAGTCAGTAGTTTTAGAGCTACATTAATAGCTTGTCAGAACTCCGTTGGTTAATGCTAAAACTTTGAGCTTTTAAAAGTCTTAATATAGCCGGGCGGTGGTGGCTCACGCCTTTAATCCCAGCACTCGGGAGGCAAAGCCAGGCGGATCTCTGTGAATTCGAGGCCAGCCTGGTCTACCAAGTGAGTTCCAGGAAAGGCACAAAGCTACACAGAGAAACCCTGTCTCAAAAAAAAAAAAAAAAAAAAGTCTTAGTATAATATTAGCATGAGGGAAAGAAACCTGAAGCATTTTTGTATACCTTAAGCCATTTTTACACCTTTTTAAATTGTATCCATTCCAATTATTTCAAAAACATCTTTTTTAGATCCTCACAATTCAGGAATGGGTGTCTTCAGACCTCTATCATTTGTATTGACATACTTTAATAATTTGCAATTAAAATAACTTGCATTTAAATACTTAAATTATTTTCTTATCACAATTTAAGCTTTCATATACTCAGACCTTTATGGCTTGCATTTATGCATCTTAATATATCTCATATAGACCCTAAGACATTTGCTTAGATCTTTGTAACTCAAGATTTAAACTTTATGCCCTTTTTATAGATTTAATAGATTTTTAACCAAATCCAGTAAATGTAGTTATGCATTTGGAGGTGTAGAATGTTTATATAAACCAAGTTTAATTTTTTGGCTGTTCTGTTTTAGTCTCTGTGTCAGGAGGCCCAGGCTGATACAGGACATTGAAGAAAATTTTTAAACATGCTTGAATCCAGGGAAGAGGAAAGCCAGACCCCAACTCTAGATACAGATTTTTAATAAAATAGAACAGCAAAAAAAATATCTTTAATGTTATCTACAGCAAAAGGATATTTAAACTTTTGTTAACCTGAATCTAGTGGCCAGAGGACTCAGAGGTGTATTCTGAGGTCCGGCCATAAAGGGTAGCCACGTGGCGACTGTAAAGACAGTAAGGGTGACAGACAAAGATATCTAACCCACCTTTATCTCCATGTCATATTTAAACGACATTTATGAACACACCAGGACACACAAACAACTAGACAAACTTTTTAAAGACACAGCTTTCCAGAGGAAAAAAACTTCCCATGGGAGAGAGATTTTGTTACAAACTATATAGATTTTTTAACCTTGCCTTAATGGACATCCTATAGATTTTTGAGATAAGAGTTAATGTAGTAATTTTTAAGATATAGAGAAATAGATATTTAGTGTGTTTTTAAGGTTTTGTAGATTGTAGTTTCTGGAAGAAGATGGTTGGGAAACATTGCTGTGGAAGTGCTCTGCCTCTAGTGGAGGCCTGTTGCCTATTTGAGGAGGGAAGGAGGGGTGGGGCTGGGATCCGCTGGGAACAGAGGAAAAGTCAGATGTGCCTGACAGTCCGAAATTTCCTGGTGCATTGTGCAAGAGCACAGCGATCCCCTGTATTCAACAAGCAGTGCTTTCGGGAGGGCAGTTGGGCTGCCCCTGGCCTGGTCCGCAGATCCCTGCTGTCCCTTGCCAGCTGAAGCCAGATCTCCTGCCACAGGGCAGCAGCGACAGGATGCGGGGAGAAGAATGACACGTTGGATGGGTGAGGAGTAACGGGAGGGGGAACGAGGCCGCTGGCGGGTTGAATCTTCTGGGAGGACTGAGCAGAACCCACCTCCAGGCCCTGCTTACATGGGGTGAGCACGCTTAAGGACACTTAATGGCCCTCAGCTGTGTGAGGTGGCGACAAAAAGCGCCCCCCTTCCCCCCCCACCCCCCCCACCCCCGCGCGCGCTTGCAAGCTGTCTACAAGAGGAGGCTGGGATGTGGGTTCAGCCTGCTAAAGGCTCCAGCCCGGACTCTCCTTGCAGGGTGGCCAGGAGACAGGCTCTGTCCCTGTACTCAAGTGGCAGCTAGGACTGACTGCCTTTCCCTGCACTTTCTTGCTTGAAGAGTAGCTGGTGGGAAGAATTTCCTGTTACAGAAAAGAGAGGGAATGCTGTCAGAGATGTTCCACTTTCCCGAGGCAATTTAGCCGCCAGGGGATTGAAAGTCCTAACGAGTACAAGCCTCTCCGCAGACTGGCGTCCGCCCGAGTGGAGTTTATGACCTTTTCATTACCAGGTTTTTTGAGAGAGATAAAGGTTTTTGCCCATGACCAGTTGGGCTGTCAGGTCCAAAGAGGGAGGTGAAAAGACCTTTTGACCAATGCCAGAGAGTTGTTCTTCTGGCCAAGAGGCTTCAATTGACCTCAAGCCATATTTGGACCCATAGGAAGTTGCAAACCAGGGGTAAAGCAAAGGACAGAAGAGAAAGAGATTGCTGGTCCTCAAGTTGGGACCGCCAGGCTAAAAAGCCTCTTCTCCCAGGGAGGGAGTGCTCATCTACTCCTGCTCCATCTGTTGGGTGTGCTCTTTCCCTCTGGCCTATTGGCCATCAGGGTGGGAGGGCAAAAGGCAGTAGCAGCTACAGAGAGCTTTGTACATGAACCATGAGTATGAATGGAGACAGACTTTGGTGAATCAGCTCTGCTTTATTCCCACTGAATAAGGATTGGGGAACCTGGGAACAAGCCCTAATTTGCAGTAAGTGGCATGCTTCTATCACAAGGCCTGGTATGTGGCAGTAGGGTCCTATCCAAATGGCTAGAGCTCTTGCCTAATGACCATGTGGGTCATCAAGGGAAGAGAGTTTGCAGGTATCTCCGTCAAAGGTCACCCTTGAGATAAGTCAAGCATCCTGGGCCTAGAGACATCCTCCAGATAAGGCTGGTTAGAGGACAGGAAGCTTTTGTGGAGGAGAGGGAGTCCTCCGTGTTGCTGAGGTTAGAGAAAGCTGCCAGGCTATGGTAGACTGCAACCTCTCATCAGCAGGGCCTTCCGACACAGGTGTCTCAAGGTCTGGTCTCTGGGATCTCAGTGGGACCTCCAGAAACGTTGTGGGTACTCACCAGAGAAGACTTCTCAGACATGGTTCTAAGCCAATAGAAAGTCTTTACTAGCCAGCTGGTGACCGACCACACTGGGTGTCTGGGATCCCAGTGTAGCCCTGAGCCTTTCTCAGGGTGAGCTTTTAAGCACAAAAAAAACAAAAAACAAAAACAAAAACAGCAACAACAACAAAAAAGACATGCCCTGGGTTGATATATTTCAGTTAACAAGAGCAGTAGTTAGCCAAAAGCAGAACTACAGAAGCCAAAAAGCAAAATACATTTAGAGACTTCCCTAGAACTATACACTTTGATGGATTAGGTCTTTGCTTTTGTTTTTGCTGGTGATACTATCTACATGCTGAGTTTTACAGCAGGAATGGCACGTCCATCATGGAGTCAGTTGTGCTAAGGTGTGGGGCCCTGTTACATTCCCCACTGGTCTTAATGAATGAGTCAAATCATGGGTTCAAATCGTTGGTCCTAAGGGCCTTGTCCTAGTTAGGGTTTCTATTACTGTGAAGAGACACCATGACTATGGCAACTCTTATAAGGAAAACATTTAATCGGGATGGCTCACTTACAGTTTCAGGGGTCCAGTCCATTATGACTATGGTGGGGAGCATGGTGGCATGCAGGCAGACATGGTCCTGGAGTAGTAGCTGAAAATCCAACTTCTTGCAGACAGCAGGAAGTCAACTGAGTGCCATACTGAGAGAATCCGGAGCAAAAGAGACCTCAAAGCCCACCCCCACAGTGACACACTTCCTCCAACAAGACCACACCTACTCCAACAAGGCCAGCCCCCCTAATAGTGCCACCCCCTATGAGATTATGGAAGTCAACTACATTCAGACTACCCCAGGTCATTACTTTTACTGAACTGATACGTAATTTGTAAGATGCAGGGCCTTGCTGTTAATTCAATCAGAAAGAGAATAAAAGGCCCAGCCAGTATTGATACCAGAGTAGTTATTACGGGGAATAAGAGAACAGAGACTAGTACCAATTATCTGATTTTTGTCTTTGTCTCTCTTTCTTTTTGAGTTTTTTCCCAACCCTAGCAATGTTTTGTTTCCTAATTACTCCTGATTGATTAGCATAGGAAGAACAGGTTTCTCCTAAAGCCAGACATAGTCCCCCTTATCTCACAAGAAGTAAATCTAAGTCTCTCCAATTTTGTAGGATTACTTCTTTGGTGGGGACCCCTTCTGCAAGGGAATCTAACTGCTGCTCTCATTCAGTATCTTTTGATACATCTAGGTCTTGATCGACCTTTCCACATTTATTTTAAGTGTTTATCTCCCATGATAAAGGCTGACACATCTCTAGATGGCTGTTGAGACAACTATGCAGGCTCCAACTAGGGGTGAGATGAGGGCAGGCACGCCTCTTTTTTTTTTTTTTATAGTCCAAGATTCATATTAAAATGTACTCCCCACCCCCTTTCCCATTGTATAGGTATACCTGGGGCAGAATGTGTACCAAGATGCATAAAAGGGGTTTCTCACTTTGGAAAACACCAGAAGAAGCACATTTAGTCAACCCATTCGTACACACCCACCAAGTAGTCTCAGAGGCCCAGTAATATTGCTGCTGCCCAGATGTGTTAACCCACAAGGCAGAGAGCAGCAGGCATCAGAATGAGGGGAGGTGCCTAGAGTAAGGTTTTGAATATTAGACAAGTTTCAGCCCCTTGTAATTTTCTAATGCTGATCTGGGCTGCCCCCAGTCACAGTGAGTTTTGTCAGTCAATGGTCTGACAGACTGGTTAGTTCCTATCCCTATGTAATATGGAGGCTTAGAGGTTAAGCATAACCAGCATCCTGGCCAATTTCTGGCTGGAAATGATTAACTAAGTAGTGGACATTGTCAAGAGTAAAAAAGAGGAATGAGAATCCCTCAGCTTCCAGGACATCAGGAGATAGTTAAGTACTGGGTGTGTTAAGTACTTTGGAAGGGAAGTTGAGCAAGACTTTGGCATGGGTAGTACCGAAAGGTCTGGGATCCTTGAGGGATGGTTTAAACCTCTCCTTAGGCTCCCTTCCTATGGCATAGAGTCTTGACTCCCCAGGCTTTCCTTGTTTCCCAAAGGCCGTTATTTTTTTTTCAAGGAATTTTCCAGAAAGCCTCTGTTTCACAACCTCAGTTTTTGTGATGGAAACTCCCTTGTTCTTGGCAACTAGGAGGGCCAGCTTCAGAGCACGCAAAAAATTGCAAATTCTGTATTTTTATCTCAAAAGATCAATTCTCCTACCTTTTCTTTTCGCAGTACAACCAAACATTTAAAGGGGGCATCAGTGAACAAAGGTCAAGATGGAATGTGAGTTGTTGGTCTGTAGTTATGCAAACTATCATTTCCCCTGTATCTGTCTTCCTCAGTTCCCAGGTCCAGGCCTGAGGATGGGGGGGGACGGGGATTGAGCCATGATCCTATATTCATAGCCACAGGGCAAAACATAAGACTCGGGGTGAGGCACAAAGGCAGGAGGATGAAGGGCCCAGGAGCTGATAAAACATTAATTTCGATGGGTCCAGAGTCCAGGGATGGTCCATTTGGCAGCGGTAGCTGTAGCTTCTGCTTTATTGACTTGGGTGTGATGGACCCATGGCGTGATGCCAGCTACCTTCACAGCCCTAGGAGTGAAGTGAATCGCTAGGTAGGGTCCTTGCCAAGTTGGTTTCAGAGCCCCTTTAGCTACATGCTTGACCCAGACAGTATCACACAACTCCTCCAACAAGAGGAAACCACTTGTGAATTCAGAAGTCAGCTGGGTCTCTCAACTAGTCCAATGAATAGCCTTTATGGAATACTGGGGGACCTATAGTGACTTGAGAAAGAGGTGGTTAGAGACTTCTACTGACTTCTGGTTTCTGAGCTTGAGAAGCAGTGGGAGGAGATCTTCCAAACAGAATCTCATGGGGGGTTGAATCCCTCCCTATACAGAGTGCAACAGACCCAAAGTAAAGCAAAGGAGAGGTCTCTCCCACCATTCACCAGACTCTAATGAGTTTTTGTAGAGTTTGTTTTAACCCATTCTTTCTACCTGCCCCATGCACAATGCACAATAATGTTTTCAGTCTATGTCTAAAGTTCTAGCTATTAATTGAGAGGTTTGGCTATGAAAGCCAGGCCGTTGTTAGACCCCATTGCTGAGGGGGTAGGCAATTCAGGGGTCTAGTTCCTGGAGGAGTTTTTAAGCTACTATATGAGCAGTTTCATTCTTGGTAGGGAATGCTTCTATCCACCAGAAACGGTCTCTACAAAAACTAGCAAGTACTTGTATCTCCCCCTGGCAGGCTGGATCTCAGTGAAGTCAGTTTTCCTGAGTTCACCTAGGTGTTGGTTTCTCATTCTGACCCCTTCCTGGGTAAGGGCCCTCTGTTTTGGATTTACTTGAGCACACATCTGGCATCTGGCTGAGACATCCCATTCCAGGCTCTCCAGTCCAGGCATAATATATATTGGTCTGAGCAACTCAGAAAGTTTTGTGGACCCCAGATGAGTCCTGATAAAGGTCAATTACCAGAGTCCCACCAATTCTTTCTGGAAGAATGATCTTTCCCTCTGGTGTCTTTTTTTTTTTTTTCTTCATCTATTTCCTCTTGGTTGTACTATGGAGTCTCAGGCAATACCTGGTCAGGGTGTGTCCTCAGACTATCAATAGGCCCCACTGGTCTTAGGGCCATTAGTCAAGCAGTAAGGTCAGTGGTCCAGTTACCTCTTGCTTCAGGGAAGTCATCTTTGTCTTCAGTAATGAAAGACAACAGAGGGGAAGCCAGACATCCTCTAGGAGAGCTAAAATTTTTTCCTTTGTTTTCAGTGTCCTCTCCCTCAGTGATGAGAAGCCCTCTTTCTCTAGAGATCATACCGTGGGCATGCACAGTAGTAAGTGTATAGCAACTGTCCATGAATACAGCGGTGGACTCTCCTTTTCCCCATTAGAGAGGGTCTAGGTGATCAGTTCTGCTCTCTGGGCTGAGGTACCTGGCCTAGTCCCAAATCCTTTCAGGATCTGAAGTGACTACTGCAACTCCCGCATCCCTGCTTTTATCTTTCATCTTGTGACAGTCACAGATAAGCACCTGCAGGTGGTCCTCAGGCCAGAAGGCAGCAGAACTGACTGCTAGACTCAAGAATGGTCCAAAAGTAGAGCCGGATACTGGGTCATATACGGCCAGCATTCTGGTGTTGCTCAGAGAAGGGCTTATAAGGGGAGGTGCTGTAAGTCTAACCTCATGAGGTGTAAGCATAACAGCATGAAGTGCTGTAAGTATAAGATCCTGTCCCAGAGCTGACTGTTGTTTGTTTGTTTGTTGTTTTTCATTAAACTAGCAGTAGCCACCACTGCTCTTAGGCAGGTGGGCCATCCTGTAGTTACAGGGTCCAATCATTTGAACAAGAATGCCGTAGTGTGCCCATGGCCCCAAAGTTTGGAACCCCTTTTGTCTTGTTTTGTGGATGAAACATTCTGAAACATCTGGAAGTGCTAGGAGTGGAAGCTGGAACAGAGCTGCTTTTAAAGCCTCAAATGCCTTTTGTTTAGTCTCAGTCTAGATTAGGGGCTCAGTGCCCTCCCCCAACACACACACATGCATCTTGTGCTGGTGTATACAAGTCTTCACAAACTCTAGTATCCAGAGGCAGCAATACCTCGCCGCACCTAGGAAATCTCAAACCTTCTCTTAGTCTTTGAAGTTGGGACCTGAAGGATAACAGGCTCCTCTTGCCTCCCCTCCGCTGGAAGCCTCCGGTGTACAAAGTTGGGCTGTCTTAGCCAATATCCTTAAGGTAATGCTTGCAGCAGTCCCTCATTGGCCTTCTTATATGCTATTTTAGTTTTGGAGGTTGGGAGAAGGTCATCTACATATTGTAAGAGTATGGTCCCAGGAAACCTCTGATGGAAGGGCAGGAGGTCAGCATTTAGTGTCTCATCATACAAGGTTGGAGAATTTTTAAATCCCAGGGCAACCTGGTTCGTGTAAGTTACCTGCTGCAACCTCCCTCTGGGCCTGTCTATTTGAAAACCAAAGATGAGTTGACTCACCTCTGCCGATGGGAGGCTGAAGAATGCATTTTTCAGATCCAAGATGGTGTACACATGTTTCTCTGGAAGAGTCAGACTCATGAGAACCAGTGGTCCCAGGTTTCTTCATAGGCAGGAGAGGCATATTCCAGGGTGACTGGGAGGGCACCGGGATGTCTGTCTTTCCAAGCCAGACAATATGACTGCAGTTTCCCTTTTTGTTTCCAGAGTCATTGGGTATTGTTTAATCTGAACAGGGGTAGCTGGACGGGCTAGTTGAACATTTATAGAAACTTGATGTTGGAGCAGTCCTACACACATGTGGTACACTGACATGTATGCAGGCAAAACACCCGTGTACATACAGATTAAAAAAATAAAATAAAAAAGAGACTTGAAATGCCACCCATACCTATAAATGCTTCAAAATTATTATAAATATAATACCTGCCTGCTTGTTATTTGGTATGCTAATGAAAAACTAATATATGACTAAATAAGAAGCTAGGTTGTTTAAAATGTTTATTACTGTACTTCAATATAATTGAGTTTGGCTATAATTCTCTATATTTTATTTTATATGTTTGAAAATGTCATTTAGAAAAGAAGTCCCTAGACTCCACTGGACAACCAACGAGGGCCCTGTTTCAGGCCAAAGAAGCTTTAGGACCTTCATGATCCAGGATGTTTTCATTATATTGTATGATCAAAACAAGGCTGTGGATGAAGTTAATGTGCCATAGGTTAAAATAAGGAAAGAGGCTGGAAGAGGCAATTCATGTTACCCTAATTCTACTCACTTCAGAGAATGAATATTATGGCTGGGCCCAAACACCTTAGAGGCCAGGAAATGTAGTGTAACTGGGATGCCACATGCACAGACCCAAGTTGTTTCTATCGCTAGTGATCGGAGGAACAACATCTCCAGTTTGCACATGGGTGCCATAGAGTCAAGAAGAAAGTCCCTGTTTCTGGTAGGTGACATCATTCACAAGGACAGGGAGAGGAACTGGCAGGCAGTGAGTGACAACAGAGAATTGGCTAATTGAACAGGCTGACCTTGGAGATTGCTATGAGCAGGGTAAACTTAGATCTGCTCTCCAGAAGTAAATCTGTTTTTAGCTTTTGCTCATTTCTATGATGTAAATGTTTCCACAGTGGTCTGTTTTGGCTAAGAAGAAATGTGTACAATGTTGCTTATTGGCTAGCATGAGACAGGTTTAACACACCTCTGCCCTTGACCATTTCTAATGCAGACTGCCTGAGGACATTTAATAGCCAGAGCTCAGCTATGTTCATAGCAGCACTATTTCTAATAGCCAGAACCTAGGAACAACCTAGATGCCCGTCAACGAAAGAATGGATGAAAAATATGTGGTACATATACACAATGGAGTACTACTCAGCAGAGAAAAACAATGAAAGCATGAAATTTGCAGGCAAATGGATGGAACTAGAAAAAAAATCATCCTGAGTTAGGTAACCCAAACCCAGAAAGACAGTCATGGTATGTACTCACTCATAAGTGGATTCTAGATATAAAAAATCAGACTACAACCCACAGAACCATGGAGGCTATATATATAGCATGGAGGTCCCTAGGACGACTGCAGCTTATAATAAATTTCGGTTTTACTCAATTACTGAGCAAGCCTCAATGAAACATCTCACTATTAAGATAAGAATACATACTCTATCAAGATGATAATAGAAAAATAAATAAATAAATTTTAAACAATAAAAAATAAATAAAAATAGAAAAATTTTAAATATTAAACAAACAAACATTTTACTAAAGTTAAAAAAAGGGAGAACTAGGGACTCATCATTCCTCTTCACATTCTATTCTTTCCCTTGTTTTATATATTTTAAATTTTTTTATCGGTGGATTCTGCTGGAATTTACTGGTGGATTTTGCTGGAAGATCTGATGCAGATAAGCACTGGAGGGCTCCTGTTGCAAATCACCCTCTGGAGCAATGGAAGGAGCACGTGGAGGAGACCCGATCTAGTGTTGGTGTGGCCCCGGAGTTTGGTTTATGTCTTTCCTCAGGACAATGAGGTTCCTGTTTGGATTCCTGAGCACTGAACACGCCCTGTGGCTGCTGCTGAAGCCCAACATGACAGAGAACTAATGGGTCATCATGAAAAAAAATCTACCCTTCTGATGCCAATGGAGATTGAGAGCCCAATATGGCCAGCTTTGGCAAACATTAATGTAAAACTAGGAACTGTAGCATAAGATTGGATTCTCCAGAAAAGCTGCCAGCCAAAGTCATACTCGGATCAAGAAAATGGGCCTTGGTGGTTCATGTTCCTGGAGTTGTATCCATGCCAGTGGATGTCCACACAATCCAGAAGAGAAATTGACATTGCTGCTGCCACTGTTGCTGTTATAACAATGGTGCACACCGCTGCTACCGTTTCTGGGATTATCATTTCATAATTGCTTACTACAGCTAGCACAGTGGAAACCCTGGCAACAAAAGTAGCTACTACAGTTAGTTAATCTTTCATTCTATTGGACATGATAAATTAAATTCAATAGTTATATACATCTCGATTGGCTTTGAAAATTATAAATTTATAAACTCAAGTTCCAGTTGCTTTTGGGATACTATCTTATAAGGACTCCAATGTACAGTATGGCTTGATAAGGAAGGGAATGGCTCAGTTGCCTTTAGCCTACTGGCTATAGGTGAGATAGGACCTCTGTTGTCTTTTCTGTATCGAACACACAGATTGCAAGCCCAGTGCCACTTTGAGATCTTTGGCAGCAATGAACTATGCAGCTCACACATGATTGAGCTGGTATGATAATGAGTATTCAGAGACGGGTAATTCCTGGGGGCACTCACCAACCTAAGACAGAGCACCTGTGTGGCCTAGGCAGGCATCTCCATGACGGGTAAGGTGACCTGCTGACGTCCCACGCAACCCAAGTCAAAAGCTCATTTTTTAATAAAAGGGGGACCTGCAGGGCCCTGGCCCCTGTTTTGGATAACTGTTGCCTTGCTTGCGGACCTTTACCTTGATATCCTCCCAATGCTCATTCCCTGCCAGGTTCCACCCTCCTGAATGCTTAAGGGAAGTTCCTTGTCTGTGTATCCTGAATAATGGGCATTAACAGCTTAGATGCAAGATTATAAAACATCAGTAGTGAACTTCTGCCCTCCGGGGTCCTCCCATTGTGCTGTGAGCCTGTAATTAAGACCTCCTACCCTCTTCAAGAAATGACATTCGACATTTAAAATTAAATATATATATGTATATATATATATATGTATATATATACATATATATATATAATTGAATGGATACTGCAAATGTAATCTATGAATACCACAAATGTGATTAATATCATGAGTGTCATTTTAAAAATTTTTTTAATAAAAGAAAGCTTTGGAGGCTGGTATGATGGTTCATTAGGTAACGATGCTTGCCCACAAACATGATGACATGACTTCGATCTGTCTGTCTGTGTGTATGTGTATATATGTGTTTGTGAACTAACAGGGGATCATGAAAATGAGCAAAGAGGTCTTAGTAGAATGGGGAAGTAGAAAGAGTAATAGAATGCATGTAATAAGACAGAAGAGGGAACTATTGGAAGGAAGGAAAGAGAACCAGATGGAGGAAAGTCAGTGATTGAGGAGAAGAAATGAGAACAAAGTGTAGTGGCACATATGTGCAAACATGTCATCATGAGACACATTACCTTGTATGATAACTTAAATGTTAATAAAATTTAAAAACAAGAAAACTGAAATGTCTGGCGTTTGGAAAGACATTAGGGAGAAGGGGTCAGTTGAGTGTCCTCCTTACAACTGGGGTACCAGCCTAACAGGAGCCTGTGCTATTTTCATGACATTTTGTAGCAACGAAGCAAGTTCCAACAGGTTCACTGGGAAGAAAAGGATTCAGGGAGAAAGAGTAAATGACATAAGCAGCAGCATGTGGTGTCCAGGATTTATTAACAATCTTCAAGTGCCCAGAAGGCAGGGTCCTAGAGGCTGCAGTCTCTTTTAGGCTAATGCCAGTTTATATTTATTCAGTCCACTGAGTTCCCATATATTGTTTTATGATTCTGTGATGTGTATTTAATTGATACATTAAACTATTAGATGAAAACAAATGAAAAAAAATTAGCCAGAGCTCAAGCTGAGGTGTAGGAGCGAGTGAGACATCCCTGTAGGAGTAGATGAAATTACCCAGCTCTAAGTCTCCACAGAAGAACTGTGGTCTGCAGCTAGTTCTCTCACGTGAGGAAATCTGCTCTAGAATGTTCCTCGACGTAGTTGGAGAAGGGCACAAAGGGAGGTGAGGCATCCTGCAGCATGTATTGTGGCAAAGGATGCATGTTAGACTAACGGGAGCTGAGAGGAAAGAAAACCCAGTTTTTAACCTCGAGATTAAACAAAAGTTTTCCAGATTTGCCATAGAGCAGGGTGAGTACTGGAAGATGTCCATCTGGGGGGATGGAGACGAGAGCGCATGGACAGTGACAGGGAAGCATGGAAGAATAAGGCATATTCCAAGGTCGCCATGAAGGTGGTGTCTCTACTCCTGTAACCTAACTTTCACAAACCGTTACTTCATTCACCTTGTTGATTTACTTCATCTTCTGGACACACATGGGATAAGTATTTGAGTTTTTACATTCACAGAATAAACAAAATAAGCATAAATTTAACGAAACATGGGTTGGAAATCTAAGAGTTGTAAAATTGCAATGATTTTTTTTTTTCAGGATTGGTAAAATCCTGTCTGTGTATACTACTTTCTAGGTGGAAGAGCGCGGGTCAGAACAGATATGGTAACTCACGCATGATAAAACTCACCCAAACACTAGGAGAACTGGGTAAGTCAGGCTGGGGAGGCCTTTGTTGCATTACTAGAATCTAGACATGCTATTGTATGTTCTTAGAAAGCACGAGTGGGTGGAAATGGAAGTGGGTCTGAGAAGCTGGATTATTTTTTTTAATTACTCATCCCACAGGCATTATGCTTGTCAGTGACACAGTGGGTATGAGGCATACAGTGCGGACACAGACATGATTCCAGTGCTTTATGAACTGGCAGGTCCTGGTTGTCAGGAAGTAACTGAATATTGAATGTACTCTACAATGAGTGACACAGATTAGATCATCATGACGTCTTTCCTCCTGACTTCATTCATTTCATTTCTACACCATCCAAGACACAGACTTCAATCCTTCTAGAAGTTCTCCCAAGCACCATGTTTCCATAACTGGCAAGTCACAGCTCGATCATTAGACAGTGGTTTAGTACGAGCTGCAACTGGCCATTGTATCTTGCTTAAAACAGTTAACTAGCTGTGACGTGACTTTTTTCTCTTGACTTTGTTACTGAAATCACAGTCTGTACCCCAAGAGGACAAGTTTGGCCCCCCATCCTTGAGAAGTCAATTTAAACAGCCAAATGAATATCATTTGGCATGAAGCTTCAAAGGGAGATGTATTCGATGCAGAGATACTGAAAAGAAGGACAGAGACATCCAGTGACCTCACTGAAGTCTATCTTCAAGGTCCTGAAGGATACTAAAGTTGTATGGCTATGCATATCTAAGCAGTGTGGCCCTGCCCACTCTTGACCCCTCGCTGTCTCTATAAGGATGTAAGTCTGATAAGAGTCCTCTGCTCCTGCCATCCCAGGCTTTTCTTCTCATGGCATGAGATTCTTAGGAAAATTCCAATTTCTGAAGATCTGCTGTTTTAATAGTCTGATAGCTAAAGTGTCTCTTTAGAATATATTCATTATTATATTATATTTGGATTTCTGTGTGAGTATTACCTGGCTTTGCTCTGTACCAATAAGACGCAAACGATCTTTTTAGAGACTATCAAGTTAATTCACCCATCCAAAAGCTTTTCAGACCGCCCAAAAACATTCTAATAAAACCCAGAGAGGGGGGTCTATGTGCATAGCATCTGGTGAGTCTTGTTTCCATTCTCCAAGATCACTGAAATGGGTGTGATTAGGAGGAGCGGGCGGCTGTTACCTTTGGTTCCCTCTGCTTCAGTCCTTCTCCCCCTCGTCACCCCCTCCTGCCGCCTCTCTTTCCCTTCCCTCTAGTGGTGCATAACCTTCCTGAATTTATCTTTTACACAGAGTAATTTAGACTCCTTTCCCCAAAGGAATTCCCACATCAAGATTCATACTTGGTGCTCGGCAAAACAGAAGTCACTCACTGCAGGACCAACTTTGTTTAAAGGTACCTTGCAGATTCCTTTGGTAACATAAGCATATTCTTAGGGTCCCATCAGTTAGCTTCTGTCCCCCTCCCCTCAAAGAACCTGCTGGCTAATTAATGTTTCTGCTTCTCTTTGAGACTATGGTGAGGGAAAGTGGGGTGTTTCTGTAGGAAAGGAACAGAAAGAGAGAGAGAGAGAGAGAGAGAGAGAGAGAGAGAGAGAGAATATGGGAGGGAGGCATTTGACTTCTATTTCAGGGTTGAGGAGGAGAAGACCCTTCAAACCAAAGCTTGAATAAGAAATAATCAACAGGGTGGACAAAGGGGTTGTTCGTTAAGATGGAAGAAAAAAAGAAGGTGGCCCACGGAAGATGGCCAAGTCTTAAATGAATTACAAGTCACAATGAAACATCAAGTGCCGAGGACTCCTCCTCACCTTGGTTCCTTCTCTTGTGCTCTTTCCTAGGATGCTGACCATGTTCTCAAATATAGAGTGTCAGAAAATGCTGCTGGTGGTCATGTCACTTTCAATAACTACCTGGATAATTTTTGAAATTTCTCAGAATTCCACAAAGGTAGGAATGCATTTTTCCACTTTGACCGGAAGCTGCTACCTGTGTGAGTTATCTCCTCAGAGCCTTTTACCCAACCTCCCATTCCAACTCAGGTTCATTCTCCTCTATTTATGGGGTGTTAGAGGGTGAGGACACTAAGTGTCATACTTCCTCACTTCCCATTTATCCTCAGGGTCTTATAATCAGTCTTGTACCTCTCACAGGTACCCGAAATGGCTCTTGCTAAGGCCACCAACTGCCATATCACTAAATAAGTACTTTTCACTAAATCTGGGTGTATATCCTTGGCTATCCAGCCTGCTACTACCTTTTTCCATACAGTGGCTATTTTTAGTAACCAGTATACCTTATAGATTTTGGATATCAGATGATAACTAGAAAAGGCTTACCACTGGAAGTTTGTGTAGGAATTCAGCCATGTTTTGTTAAGTTTTTCCTTGTGGCATTCCTGTATTTAGATATCAGGTACATGTACTCCCATCACTCAGGAGACAGAAACAGGAGGACTGTGAATTTAAGGCCAGCCTGAACTATGTAACAAAACCGTCATCTCAAAAAATTAAATAAACATTAACAACTATAATTCCAATCAGATAAGTTAGAACACAATGAGGACTTTTGTCCTTAATCTATTAAAATATAAATTATATTGAGATATTTTCCCTTCTGGATCCATTTTTATACATGCCTATATAAACATGTAATATATATAAACATTATATATACATATATAATGTAATAACATTTTGGAGAGAAAGAATTTAAAAGCTATGTTCATGGTAAGAAAAGCCTTCACCTTCCCTGTATTATAATAATCAAGTTTTATAATAAAATGTATCATAAAACCAATTGGACAGATTTCCTCATTATGCACATTAGCAATAGTTGAACTAACTAGCAGAAACATCCAGCCATCTGTCCAGTGAGAAAGTGGCACACAGTAGTTACTGGCTGCAAGATGTATAGGAATAGGGAAGAGCAAATTCACTTTCATCAACTTCTTACTCTCCAAGCTCTTATTTTAGAATGAATATATTTCTGTAAAACTCTAACTCATTTTGAGTTAAAACAGCTGGGAGCAGGTTCATTTTTATAGTGCCTTACACCTCTTGTCATTTCAGCTTTGGACTGTTCTGAACACATCCATCTCCTTCCACTCCTGGAACACCTCCACGAAGTCCTCATGTCCTGAAATGCCAATGAATCAGTCAAAGCTACCAACAGAGACTAAGCTAAGAGGAGAGATCCCTAAAATGACGACACCTGTCAAGTCACCAACAGAGAAAGAGCTGAGAGTCAGGGAGATCCTGTCGAAGCTAGATGGGCAGATCCCACCCAGACCCTTCACCCACCTCAACACCACCACCAGTGCCACACACAGCACAGCCACCATCCTCAACCCTCGAGTTAAATACTGTAAAGGGGACCAGCTGGACATCCTAGTAGAAGCTAGGGACTACCTAAGAAACAGGAAGGAGTATGGTGGAGACTTCCTGAGGGCCAGGATGTCCTCCCCAGCCCTGAAGGCAGGAGCTTCTGGAAAGGTGACAGACTTCAACAATGGCACCTACCTAGTTAGCTTCACTCTGTTCTGGGAGGGCCTGGTCTCCCTGTCTGTCCTGCTCATCCATCCCAGTGAAGGGGTGTCAGCTCTCTGGAGAGCAAGGAACCAAGGTTATGATAGAATTGCCTTCAAGGGTAAATTTGTTAATGGCACCTCCCAGGTCTTAACTGAATGTGGCCTGACCCTAAACTCAAGCAATGAACTCTGCAAATACCTGTACAGTGGTGGTGAAGAAGTCTTCTACTGTATGAAGCCTCAACACATGCCCTGTGAGGCCTTGACCCACGTGTGTACCAAGCAGCAAGATGTTTCTTTTCTTACTGACAAAGAAAAAGATCTTTTCCAGAAGTGAGTATATTCTCAGTACAATGAGAGGTTCCCCCAGGCAGAGCTACACTGTCCATCTCAATATTGAGCAAGACCTCAGACGCTTCCACCACTCAAGATTCCGGTAAGACCTATGTTGTCTTTACTGGGCCCCCGTTCATGCCACAGCTTGCATTCCTATTGACATACTCAATAAAGGGGGCTGCCCAATAAAAGGGAACCAAATAAAGTATATACCTCTGCTTCTCCCTGACAACCAGTGTTGACCTGTTTGGTCATGTTATTTTACTATAGATCTAGGTTTTACAAAATATCTGCCATATGAAACTATTCTGCTATGGCTCACAGATGTCTCTCTCACCTTCTCCCCGCAAAAGATGCCTTGATAGTATCATTATCCTCCACCTCCTCCATCACATCCCATACAGTTTGCCTCTTAAAATCTTTTGTTCGTCCATTTATCTCCATGTCTTGTGATACTGTGCCAGCTGAGACCACCCCCTAGATGACTCATCTCACCGTGACTATTGTGACAGCTAGCTGGTGGGACTCTCTTAGCTGTCATACTCTACTTTGACTCTCTCTCTCTCTCTCTCTCTCTCTCTCTCTCTCTCTCTCTCTCTCTCTCTCCTCCCTCCCTCCCTCTTTTCCTCCTTTGCATACCATAGCAGGCTTTATTTGTTTATTTGGCAAACACAGTCAAAGCATGTTCTAGGCCAGATGTTTAGTGCTATAGCCACAAAGCTCTGCTCGGCTCTATACTGCAGCCTGAGCAATCCTGCTAAGAAGTCAGCTCCCACTAGTCATCAATTCATCCTCTGAGAAGATATGGCTCATGTGCACTTCTTTGGGTAGACGAGTCCTCCATCCTCCCCAACTTGTGGCCTAGCAAATCCTGGAAGCCTTCGACTGAACAGGCTCCTCAAACCTATTTGTCAGTATGCCTCCTCCTGGCAATCATAACTGTGGCCAGGCACACCTTTCTCCTTCTGCTTACACATAACTTCCAGATCTCCTTGCTCTCCATGGAGGTGGAAAACGCCTCATTGCTGAAAATAAACCATCGTGGTTTCTTCATGGGCTGCATTGAAAATTTGCAAAGGTAACTGTCACCACACACCTCAGAGCTGTGAGCCAAGCCCTGAGACACCCTTTCAGCTGGAATCCTTTTCTGTTTACATGAAGACAAAATCTACAGCCTCCCCACACAGCATCCCCGACCCACTCCCCCGCATCCCCACCACTGCTGACTCTGTAGCGGTTACACACACACACACACACACACACACACATTTCTTTTTTCTTTACTTTGTAACAAAGTAAAATGCTGGTTTCTTAGCTACTCCTTTCTTAGAAGTTTTCTAAGTCAAGTTTAGAATCTTTTCTCCTTAAGCTTTCAAACACAAATGATTAGTGGAAGTAAAAGTAAACACCAAATTTGGAAAAACAACCCACTGCAGAATCTTGCCTAGACATCTAAGCTTGAGCTCCTGGTATGCAGTTCCCTGCACCCCTTCTGAGTGAGCGAGCGCGCAGCTGGGTTTCTATTCCTTCCCTTTTATTTCTGATTGTGCAACTCACCCAATCTTTTCCTACGCACTAACTACCCCCAGGTCCACAGCAGGCATTAATTCATGCACCACACTAAACTCTGCTTTCTATCAATCATTGAGAGAGGTCTTAAGGATACAGAGAGACCCAACAGATGGCCTACCTACCTTAGATAACTTTCACTCTTTATAAAACAAGTCTTCTGGGTTAAAAAAAAAAAAATTGAAAGTGAACTAGCAGAAGACATGCCTGAAAAGAAAAGCAGGGGCCCTGTGGTGAGAGGTCTATGTGCTACCATAGCGAGTCTGCACTCCTCAGGTAAATGATGGGAGAGTGATCGACTTTAAATGATAACATGTGAGCATCTGCAGGGAGAAGATGCTGTGTCCGTTGTATTAAAGAATTTAGGTGGTCTTAAACTGACACCAGGAGGCTCATTGTGATTTAAGGATAACACTATTTGAGTAGGTGGTGTGGAAGCAATTTTTAAAAAAAAAAATGCAGTTTTTATGGTTATTTTAAAGATTTATTTATTGTGTACACAGTATTCTGCCTGCATGTGTCCCTGCAGGCCAGAAGAGGGCACCAGATCTCATTTCAAGTGGTTGTGAGCCACAATGTGGTTGCTGGGAATTGAACTCAGGACCTCTGGAAGAGCAGTTGGTACTCTTAACCACTGAGCCATCTCTCCAGACCATAAATTTTCGTTTTGTTTTGTTTTTTGTTTTTTGAGACAGGTTTTCTCTGTGTAGCTTTGTGCCTTTCCTGGAACTCGATTTGTAGATCAGGCTGGCCTTGATCTTACAGAGATCCGCCTGCCTCTCCCTCCTGAGTGCTGGGATTAAAGGCGTGCACCACCACCACCACCACCACCACCACCACCACCACCACCACCACCACCACCACCGCCCGGCTTTATGGTTATTTTAAAAATCTGAAGCTTCTAAACATACATTGACTGCATGTCGCAAATGTGTCCAATGTCCCAGACTCCAGGAACTCCCAATAGGATCGAAAGTTTTCCCAAAGCCTGCTTCATTTATAATACCCCAGAGACCTTTCGAATAATAGTTTCTAGTCATATTATCAGAAGTTTAAAACGGACCCTTGCTTCCTTTACAAGCGGGTTATTCACATTACCTGTGTTCCACGACAAACCTCAGGCTAATTTGTCACTTTTGTTTTCTGAAGGTCCAACATAGGAGTTGAAATGATGAAGAACCCTAAGTACATTAGTGTCTCTCAATGCAACAGTAAGTCTCTTCTACCCCGTGGTCGCTGCTCCTCTTTCTTTTCTATTCTCTTGCTTTTGGAGATAAGGTCTAACTGTGTAGACCAGGCTAGCCTCAGACTCACAGAGGCCTGGCTGCCTCTGCCTCCTGAGTGCTGAGACTAGAGTGTGAGCCACCACACCCAGCGGAAGGTACTTAGTGATGTGTGCCTCTAAGCAGAGGGAAGGTTTTTTTCAGTATTGATTGTAATTTTCTTGATTATAATTCCTAATAAGTATCCAGGACACCAAACAGGCTGGGTGTCAAAGATAGAAACCAATTCAAAAAATTATTTCATATCCCTTTGATAACTTACTTCATCTAGATTCATCCCAAAGGTAAAAATATCCAAACTTGGCCATTCATATACTTTCCCCTAGGAATTCATATCCTAGGGCCCAAGCTACTGCACAGATGTCTTTGGTGGAGAATGATGGCTTCAACATTGTAGATTTAGTTTCTAAATCTCCATTAGCACAATCTCTAACGTTTGGCTGTACCACTTACCAAGTTTATATGGTATTTTCATCTTATTAAATGTTCAGTGGCAAACACAAGGCAACATTACATAAGAAAGAATATTTATACTGCCTTATCTCCAAAACAACAAAGCACAAAGCCCACTTTAGTTCATCAGTAACACCAATACACTTGGCAACACATAAGGATTTATTGCCAATATTCATTCATTTATTCAATAAATACTTATTGAGGGTATGGTAGATAATGAGGCATTGTGGGAAAATGAAGAAAAATAAAGGCTTAAAAAACTAGTAATGTAAAAACCATTCAACCTGTAAGAAGCCATGCACAGAACTTCCATTTCAGTGACTGGCTAACCCCAGAATGATATCTGCAGTCAGGGAATAAGGGGGTGAAAAAGAGAAATCTCATAAAGTCCACAGGAGAGTTGCCAGATATAAGTAATAATCATGCAAAGAATCGATTAAATTTGAGTAAATTCAAATTGCCTCTGTAGCTGTTAACTGAGATGAAGGAGAAATAACATGTCATGAACTCTCTAACAAAGTACTCTTCACCAGAGTGATTGAGATTTAGTGTGTTATCCTGCACTTTTTCGTCAATAACTTTTGATCAGATAAACTTTAGTAATGAGCAAAATTATCACGAGCAATTTTTAATAGGCCAGTCTGGCAGACATATTGTAGAATGTAACCAAGGATGAGGCTAGAAACAGCAAGAGCTGAAATCACTGTAATTCTTAAACCTCATGTTAGAGATTTCAGTGGCATATTTTTTTGGTAGAGTTTTAAAGTCACACTCTAAATGAGGAGGGAAGTGCTTTAAAGATTAATGTTTGTTCACAACTGAACAACTGGGCGTGGCCTAGAAGATGCTTACAGATGTCACCAAGGGACATAATGAGTGTAAATAGAAAAGATGCTGCTTCCAGAAGGAATGACTTCACATTGAAAAGATGGTAGTTTCTCTGCATTCCTTTCTTATTGCCACTATAACAGAGTGGTGTAAAATGAAAGGAAAACACACTGTTTTAGCTTGATATTTCAGGTGCTTAACATCAGTCTCATTATCTTAGGGTTTCTATTGCTGTGAAGAGACACCATGGCCATGGCAACTCTTATCAAGGAAAGCACTTAATTGGGGCTGGCTTACAGTTCAGAGGTTCAGTCCATTATCATCATGGCAGGAAGCATGGTGGAGCACAGGCAGACACAGTACTGGAGAAGGAGCTGAGGGTTCTACATCTTGACTGCAGGCAGCAGCAGGAGACTGACACACTGAGTGTGGCTTGAACATACATGAAACCTCCAAGCCCGCCCCCCACAGTGACACACTTCCTCCAACAAGGCCATACCTCCTAATGGAGCCACTCGCTATCGACCAGGCATTCAACCACATGATTCTACAAGGGCCATTCCTATTCAAACCGCCACACTTACTACACTCAGTCAAGGGACAGCTGACTGTATGTCTTTCTGGCTCAAGAGAAGAGTGTTGCTGTGCCTGCTGCAGTTTCTAGAGGCTGCCCACATCCCTTGTAGCCGACCCTCAGGCCCCAGAGCCACAACCATGTCAAATATTCACGCTACATCTCTCTTGTCCATCCTGCTGCTTCCTTCTTCAATTGATGAGATAAGGTTGACCCAGATAACATAGAATAAGCTTCATCACAGCCCAGATACTCATTTACACCTGGAAAATTCCTTCTGCCATAGAAAGCAACATCGTCACAGGTTTGAGGAATCAAGGCCTGGGAAATTTCAGGGACAATGCATTGCGGCCATTAGTACACCTTCCACAATCTCTAAAGTAATTAAAAAGATGATAGGGTTATATATGATTGGCCACATATTGCCCAAAATATCATCGTTAATCATGAAATAAACATGGAGGAGTTAGTGTAAGAAAACAATGCCCCAAGACAGGTGGCGCACACCTTTAATCCCAGCACTCAGGAGGCAGAGGCAGGAGGATTTCTGTTAGTTTGAGGCCAGCTTGGTTTATAGAGTGAGTTCCAGGACAGCCAGGGCTACACAGAGAAACCCTGTCTTGAAAAATCAAAACAAAAAAAAGAGAGAAAACAAAGCCCTGACTTACAAGTTTATACATGATATGCTTTATTAAAAAACAACAACAAAAAAAAAACTTGCAGAGTTTGTCTGTTGGTAGTGGCTTATCATCCAAATAAATGTACAGATCATTTTCTCAGTGCATTATCAAAGTAGGGAATATTTACTAATGATGGGCCTGAAGTTTCCACACTTAGTGTTCAGCTGTTGTGTGTGCAATGCTGCCATACCGTCTAGAAACCCAACTGTGCCACAACAAAATGGCAACATGATTAATGCAATTAAAGGAAGTTCCATTTGGCAACTAAATTGCTAGGATTTGAGGGTCTAGGCTAGGTGAATTTTCTAATCCTGCCACCAGCCCCATGTCACTTTGTCCATAGGTTACAAATAACAGCTGCTCCTGGGGACGTGGTCTCAGGACCCACCTTGGATACCTAAACATGTAGATGTTCAAATTCCTTACATAAATAAAATGGCCTATCATTTGTATATAACCTATGCACAACAGCTTCTTACGGACTTCAATCAGCTCTAGAGTATTTCTAATACCGGCTATAGTGCAAATGCTGAGTAAGTGGTCACAATTCAATATTGTTGAGGGGACACTGATGAGACAAAAAAGGATTCACCTGCTCAGCACAGATGAGTGTCTTTCCGGAATATCTTTCATGCATGGTTGTTTCAATCCATGGATACAGAGCCTATGAATACAGCAGGCTAAGCAAGGACCAGCAAGGTGGCTCAGCAGGGAAAGACATTCGTCATCAACCCTAACTACCTGAGTGTGATTCCTAGACCAACATAGTAGATGGAAAGAACCGAGCCCTGCTTGCTGGCCACTCACCTCCACAGGCACATCACACTGTGACACATATGTACACCCATGCATACAAACACACGCACACAATAAGTCAACCCAATTTTGTTAAATGCCACAGAGGGCTAGCCATATAGTCCAACCATTTAATGATGTTCTGTTTCGAGGACACAGTCAACCAGAAACTGCAAGGTCCTTGAAGGAAGCACTACATGAGGACAGAAAAGCAGAGAGATGACCAGTGCCTAATGTCTACTCCTTTCACCTTGTTTGCTAATAGAAACCAGTATTCTAGTCCAGCTCACGGTCAGCTTTCTAGTGGCTCCTGGATTCCGTGGCTGAACTTTTTCTAAGAGTGTGAATAGAAGTGATACCTGAAAATTCTAAGCCGTATGTTCCTCTCCTTCCTCCTGGCTGAACTGCAGCTAAAATGTGAGAAAATAAATCCCCTTTCAGCCTGGGATGATGCTGTATCAGAAAGAGCAGAGTAACGAGATAGACGGGACTGTGGCTCCCAATACTATACAACATTAGCCCAGGGCTGCTCACTTGGAAACTGGTCCATGAGGAGGAAATCTTTCTATCTGTAAATCATGCTTGCTGACCTTTCTTATGGCATTCCTATGTAACACAAGAAGTGATATTAGTACAGGGATGTTGATGCGATAAAACCCAGGCTGTGAGATAATGATGTACCTGGGTGCTAGAATGCTTGACTGCCACGCATGATGCCCTAGGATCCATCCTAGCACTGTAATACATATGTTTGTTTGTTTATTTGTCTCCCCCGTCCCAGTGTGTGTGTGTGTGTGTGTGTGTGTGTGTGTGTGTGTGTGTGTGTGCGTGTAGGCATTAGCTCAGGGGTAGTATACCAGCACGAAGAGAATGACAAGAAAGTATGATGCGAGCAGCCATGTTGTGCTGTGATAAAACATCAGGTGCCCCGCCACCGGGATGTCTAGAAAGCAGACCATGACAGAGCTGTCATGTAAGGGGGACTTGAGAAAGTAGATTATTATTAGTCCATGTGAGGTACAGCTTGCCACTTTTAGCAGAGTCCTACTAAGACACTGTTGAGCTGAGCATTTCATCCTAGAGTGTTTAAATGGACCCATACTGTTAAGTATTAAGTATCAAGCCTTTGTTAACTAACATTGTTCTTTCACTAATGAAACAGAGGTAAGGGTAAGATTTGCTGATGAGGATACCAACTGACAGACCACTGTAACATTACTCAGGTTAGAGACAAGACTTTGTGACCAGAGAACCAACGAGAATGTCAAAGAAGGGAAAAAGTGTCACTCTGAGCTAATGACCAAATTTAGGAGAAAATGAACAGAGAGGGGTTGAGATGACCCAGAGTCACTCAAAAGATTGAGTAGCAAAATCGTCTTCATATCACAGTGTTATTTCACTGTTTGTTTGTAAGAATAAATAATTTTTGCAATACTTTTTATTATTACAAAAAAAAAAAAAAAAGAGGAGCCTGGTATGGTGGCGCACTACTTTAATCCCAGCACTTAGCAGAGGCAGGCAGATCTCTAAGTTCAAGGCCAGCCTGGTCTACATAGTGAGTTCCAGGCCAGTCAAAAATAAAGTAAGAGGGAGAAAAAAAGTTTAAGTAGTTAGAAAAAGAAACAGATAGAGAAAGGGGGAGGGGAACTGATGGGGAGACTGGGCGTTTGACTCATGCCCTCAAAACCACTGTCCACAAACATCTGTTGCCAGAGAGTGAAAACGAGAGAAAGAAATGTCAGATGGGGACGGAGATTCCCACGCCCAGCGGTTACACTTTCAGAGGAAGCTGGATGGCAGCCCAGTGCAAGCAGAGTCTGTTCAGCTCCAGTCAGATAAGTGACTGTTTGAAAGGAAAACTCATTTACCTCCTGGGAGACTCAACTCTGCGTCAGTGGATCAACTACTTTCCCAAAGTTGCAAAAAGTATGTAATCATTTTTATATTCCTTCAGAGACTCACGCTGACCCTATGGTGCTTTGAATGTGGTCTCCTTCCTCTTTGCCAAGGCTGGTTTGTTTTTTTATTTTATTTTACCTTCTAGGTTTGAGTCTTTAAATATATTTTTTAATCTCCCTCTCATAAATATTGTTCTTCCTTTCCACATTACTTCATCATTACCTTCTACTTAAAGATCCTTTCTGTGTCCTTGTCAGCCCTGAAGCCTTTCGATCTGCATGGGACTGGACTATATAAGAAACATTTGCTTCTGGATGCTGAAAGGCACACTCTGCTTGAATGGAAAAAGCACAGCCATCCTTTCATCACGGTCCAGCTCTACTCTGTGATAGATGATGGCTATATTCCTCAGGAAATTGACCGCTTACCAGGTGACAAAGATACTGTCGTCGTCATTACCTTGGGCCAGCACTTCAGACCCTTCCCCATGGAACTTTTCATTCGTAGAGCCATCAGTATCCAAAAGGCTATTGAGCGACTCTTCCTCAGAAGCCCTGACACTAAAGTCATCATTAAGACAGAAAATATCAGGGAGATGCACTTAGATACAGAGAAGTTCGGAGACTTCCACGGTTATATTCAGTATCTAACCATGAAGGACATTTTCAAAGACCTTCATGTGGGTATCATTGATGCCTGGGACATGACCATTGCATGTGGTAGCTACCTGCTCCACCCACCTGACGAAGTGATTGGAAATCAGATTGCCGTGTTTTTAAACTACATTTGCTAAAGCTACATCACTAGGAGCCAATGTCCACCAGCCATGCCAGGTGTTTTATCAGTGAAGTTTTATTCAATTAGGGTCTGTCCAAGAAGAAATCAAATAATTTAAAAGAATCTGTCTTGGAATAGAGATGCCACTCAGTTGAAAGAGTGTTTGCTTAGCAGGCATGAGGCCTTGGGTTCAGCTGTCAGCACCACATAAGCAGGGAACAATGGTACATGGTTTTCATTCCAGCACTCAGGAGGACAGAAGTTCAAGGTCATCTTTAGTTACACAGTCAGGTCAAGGAGAGCCTAGGCTACCTGAAAACCTTCCTTGATTAAAAATAATAGTCATGGCCGGGCGGTGGCACACACCTTTGAGCCCAGCACTCAGGAGGCAGAGGCAGGTGGATCTCTGGGAGTTTGGGGCCAGCCTGGTCTACAGATCGAGTTCCAGGATAGGCTCCAAAAGCTATGCAGAGAAACCCTGTCTTGAAAAACCAAAACAGAAATAATAATAATAATAATCATAATCATAATAATCATAATAATCTTGACAGGAAACATACTTAAGAACAGTGACTACAGAGACAGGATATAAAGCTAAGAAAACTAGGTGTGAAGGACAATCTCAGAATGCACTCGGTTTATCTCCGTGTTAATAAATACCGTTGTTCTTTAGGTAAGTTTGAGTCATGACTTCTGTTACTCTTGGCTGAACTAAGTGTCAGTAAGGGTTAAAGGGAACAGGCCTGTTATTGCCATTTTGTTCTGAGATTTAAAAAGAGAAACACCTTTTTTTTTTTTTCTGCAAAAGAGCAGAGGCTTTGGGGACTAGCTACCTCTGTCACCAGTGTTCACTTCTGCCGCCAAAGCACAAATCAAGACAAACATATAAGCAAATAAAAATGTTAGTGTTTCAGAAACAAAATCTAGTAATTGAAGGGGTATAGCAGCAGCTCGTGGCTGGCGCTAGATGCTGCGGTGGCGGAAGAATCACGAGCCATGGTTACCTTTTTCGCTCGGAGGACAGAGAAAATACGGAAAGAGGGCCCGTGGAGGTACGCCGCTTTTTCGGCTGGGATGCCGTGGAAGGCTGATGTTGTAATAAGGAAATAATCCATACAGTAATGAACACTGAAAATTGATGGGGGGGGCGGGGTTTTGAGACAGGGTTTCTCTGTGCAACAGCCCTGGCTGTCTTGGAACTCACTTTGTAGGCCAAGTTGGCCTCGAACTCACAGAGATCTGCCTGCCTCTGCCTTTCCCCAACTATTTTTAAAAAGCAGAAACCATTCTTAGACCACAAGAACTAAAATAAATAAACAAACAAACAAAATTAAACACAGAGTGACATGTTCAGCCTCTACGTCATGCTTTGCAGACACTTTATTTGAAACAAACAACGACAAAATGGGTAGAACTCAACAACAACAACAACAAAAAAAAAACCCTCAAAAACTAAAGAGGAAATCAATGTCAAACAGAAAATAGGAGAAAACTCCAGGCCCTGAAAAAAAATAATCAATCAGAAAACCACAGGAAGTATTAGTTACTGAACGAAACACAGCCATCATTTCTTGGGATGTTAGCATTGCTTTTCCTGGGGAGACACGAAGGAAGATATTCCACACTAATCTACTGAGTATACCGGAAAGTTTGGGGGGGCATTATTTAAAGGTGTGTAGGTGGCTTTTTCTCTTCAGCACTGCAGAACCCAGGACCTTGAACATCCTAGGTCAGCACTGCAGAACCCAGGACCTTGAACATCCTAGGTGCTATCCTCTCCCACCAAGCGGCATCTCTAGTCTGTTTCCTAGGTTGGAAATAGGAGGCATACATTTGGATGCTGCTCCTCAGTAAGTTAGGGAATCGAGGCTGAGAAAAACAGATGTCAGCTAATAGTCCTCCCGGGTCACAAGTTCTAGGCCAGCCCATTCTACAAAGTGAGTCCCAGGCAAGTGTAGACAGAGGAAGACAAACAGAAGTCAGAGTCCTAAGTTAGTTGGTCATTTTCTCAGAAAAATAAGAGACTAAATAGAAAAATTTGGGATGGGAGCCTAACACAAGCTCAACACACAAAATTTGATTTTTTTTTAATCCCTATAGAAACAGATGATCAGACAAACGACTTCAATTGTGTGGTATCTGCACAGAAATTACGTACACCTTTCAGTGTATTAAGTCATAGGCATTTAGTACTTTTTGACCCATGGTAAATTATCCTTTAAATATTTACTGTGGTGAAACATATATTCTGCTTATAAATATGTACAAAATTTAGAAAATAATGCAAATCTTTAAAAACTGTTTGAGTAACTCAATGGTTAGGAATAAGCGCAAAGGGAGATGTGTATGATTTGGGTACACATTGTTCCCAAGTAGAAGGATTAGACACTCCTATAGTTTAAATGCAATTCTAGTCAAAGTCTGAATGGAGTGTGTGTGTGTGTGTGTGTGTGTGTGTGTGTGTGTGTGTGTGAAATCATTCTCAATTTTCTAAGGGGATTTTTAGAGACAAAAAAATTAGATATTGCTGAAAATTAATAGGGTTAAAGAAGTTCCTTTCTAAATATGAAGATTTGTTTCAAAGCTATCAAACATGACAGTGCCAACATGGCAGAGCAGAAGGGCAGGAAGAACCCTGTACAGAGAGTTGCTTACTTTGTGATAAACAGGGCACTGATGAGCAATGAGGAAGACCATTTCCTGAGTCAGAAGGTCAGGGGAGAGGACCTGCCAATAAAGCGCTTGCTACGCAAGCCTGAGAACCTGAGTTTGGAACCTCAGAACCGACATCAAGATCCAGGCGTAACAGTGCACATCTGTAAGCCCAGCTGAAGAGGAGGAGACAGGGAGACCCCTGGAGTTCACTGACCAGCCAACCCAGCCAAATTGGTGAGCCACAAATTCAGTGAGAGACTCTGTCTCAAAAAATAAGGGGGAGAGATACTGAGGAAGATCCTGATGTCAACTTCTGGTCTCCACATGCACCCTCACACACATGTATGCACACACCCACATGGATACATACACAACATACTCATGCCACACACACACATCAATGAAAAAACACCTAGAAATGAATAAATAAGAGTTCTGGGAAAGCAAGACATAAGAAAATTTTCATACATTACACTAGTCTCTGAAAATAAAATAAATTTCAGGGGGAATAAAGGTATAATTGTGGAAAAAAACACAGCAGGGAAGATAAATGACAAGTGGGGTGGGAGGCACTTGGAACTTATATCCTTAAAAAGAAGCAGATCTATCTGTCATTTAGAGATCTCTTGAGAAGAAAAAGAAAAAGATCCAGAGAGAAAAATTAGCCATACAGTAAATGTGTGTGTTAGCCCTGTATGTGTGTAATTCGGAAATTTAAATGGCCTTTATGCGCAAAAAAAAACCACATTTTTTTTCTAAAAAAAATCACATTAAAGTTGAACTGAGAGATTTCTCATCTATCAGACTGGCAGAAGTCCAAGTTTGGATATACACTGTGCTGATGGGCCTGTGGAGAAGCCGGTGCTCTCAAGCATTGCTGATGGAAACACAAAACGGCATGGTGCCTATGGAGGGAAATTTGGGAACGTTAAGAAAAATTACATATGTATTTGTTTACCTTTTGGCCCAGCATTTGGAAAGCTACTAGCGGAAAAAAAACACAAAATGACTGTGTGCAAGATTATCCATCGGAGCATGATTAGTGATAGCAAAAAATGGGAAAACAAACCAAATGTGCATCTGATGGAGGACCAGTGAGATGAATTATGATGCCTTTTTCAGAACAATACAGTGCAGTATAAAAAGAGACTAGGAAACTCTATAAACTGTAACGATGAAACCTCCAGGATAAGCAGGGGAAAGAACAGTGCAGTGTGTACTGTGCAACCTCTTGGGTAATAAAAATGGAAGGATACCATTAAATGTATTTGTTCATTCTAACAACAAGAAACTAATGGAAAATAAACAAGAAATGGATAAAATGTAGTTTGTAAAAACTTGAAGGATTTGTGGGTAGAAGTAAGACTTCTGTAATATACATAGTTTTCATTCTGGAACCACGTGACTTGCATATTAAACATATTAAATCAAGAATTTAAAAAAAGGTAAGAGACTGGTTCAATATCTGACCCACATGATGGAGAGTGAGAACCAGCTTCCCTGAGTTATGCTCTGACCTCCACTCATGCACCATGGTGCCCCTGCCCCCACACACAAAATACATAAAAATGTAATAAATTATTGTTTTTAAAAATAAAAAATAAATTCTGAAAAATGCAGTCACTATTTAACAGCAAGCTTATACTCTTAGAAATGTTTCCAAGGGTGCTTGTGCTTACAGAAACCAAGGTGCTATAGGTCAATCAACATGGCCTCTTGGTGCAATCAATAAGCATGAAACACCTGAAGCCAATGTCAGTACAACACATGTGTTGTATATAATAAACTGCATTTTTCATAAGTGCAAGGAAACACTATGATAGCATATTAACTACATGAGCCAGTAACATGCTTAGTACTAACATCACGAGTTATACCTGTGCTTAACTGCTAGACTTTTGCAAGACCAGCAGCAGAGTATATTCATAAGGGCATTCATCACCACAGATATCAATAATGTCTGGCTAAAACTGCACAATAGTGCCAACATCAGTAGCAACAGGAGATTTCCAGCCCCATTATGAGCTGGTGGGATCACTGTTGTACATTCAGTCAGTTGTTGACGGGACCACATTATGAGCAGTGTGACTATAAATCCAATGCAAATTAGTGTGGTGACACAAAGCACTTCTTTTGTTTTCTCTCTGGGATTAACACATTTAAGGATGATGTTTTGACAATACTTCCTCGAGTGAAATATATTTTCAGAATAACTAGAACTTGGGGCTAGAGAGATGACTCAGTGGCTAGGAATACTTCCTGCTCTTTCAGAGGACCAGAATTCAATTCCCAGCATCCATGTTAGGCAGCTCACAACCATCTGTAACTACAGCTTCAGGTGATCTGACACACTCTTCTGGCTCCCATTGGCACCAACACACACATGTGCACATGCGCGCGCGCGCACACACACACACACACACACACACACAATTTTTTTAATCTTTAAAGATAGAACAGAAAACACCAACTTTACACAATAATCTTATTAGAAATAATATTGCCATTATTTTGCAAGTGTTTTTATATTTTGTTGAATAAAGTAAATGATTATTTTAATGACATTAAGGAAATTAGATTTTTAGTGTAAAAAGATGCAAATTAAAAGGTTTTTAATTTATTTTTGAAATTAAAATATAATTACATTGTCTCTCTTCCATCTTTTTCCTCCCTCCAGCCCTTCCTATGCACCCTCTCTCTTGTTCTCTCTCAAATCCATGGTCTCTCTTTTTTTTAATTGTTGTCATTTTTTTGTGTGTGTGTGTTTGTATGTGTGTGTGTGTTTGTGTATGTGTGTGTGTGTATGTATGTGTGTGTGTGTGTGTTTCTCAATATGTATATACAACCTGCTCAGTCCATACAAAGTAACTTGTACGTATATGATTTCAGAGCTGACCACTTGAGACTGGGTATATTGTCACCTCCACGCAAGTTCCGTGGGGGGATGAGAACCCCATGTTCTAAGCACAGAGTGAGCCTAGAGTGGGCAGGTGGCCCAGTGATTGCATCGGTCCCAGGCCTCATCCTAGCTAAGGAGAGATGCACAGTTTCTACAAGGTTTAAACCCAGTTGGAAAGAAGGGAAGGAAGGAAGAGTTGTAGATATATAGATGTCCATTTTCATAAAACAAACACTGTGGGACACAGAGAGTTATTCCCCATTCCAGTGTCAGTGGGCGACCTTACTGCACTCTCACAAATAGCTGGGTCACGTGGATAAACAAAACCAGCAAAGAAACTACTTATAGATCTCTATTGCAGATCAAATAAACTTAACGAATATGTACAGAATCATCCACTCAATAACAGAATAATACATATTCTTGTCATCAGCATGGGGAATTTTTTTTCCAAAACAAGCCATACTTTAGGTCATATGTCAAGTCTTAACAAATATAGGAAAAAATTAGAAATAATTTCTTTTTTATCTACTTAGGACAGAATGAAACTAGAAACCAAGAGGGATGAAAAACTACAGAACTATTAAAACACATGGAGATTGAACAATACACTGTTGAACAGTGGGTCATTGCAGAAACCAAGAAAATTTTTCTTGTATTATGGGGAGGGGGGAGGAGGAGCCCATATGTACCACAGTGCATGTGCAGCAGTCAAAAGGCAATGCGCTGGTGATGGTTCTCTCCTTCTACCATGCAGATCTCTGGGATCAAACCTAGATCATCAAGCTTGGTGCTGCAGCATGCATCCCCACACATAACAATAATTAAATAAATAATTTGTGCAGGGATACAGCACGTTTTACAAAGAACTCAAAACAAAGTAACAGCATACTCACTCACCTATGAACTGGAAATGAAGTTTTAAAGAATTATTATTTTTAAAATAATCATTTATTACATTTTTATGTATTTGGGGGGGCAGGAGCGCCATGGTGCATGAGTGGAGGTCAGAGCATAACTCGGGGAAGCTGGTTCTCACTCTCCATCATGTGGGTCAGTAATTATCAGATGTACACACAACAATAATTAATAAATAATTTGTGCAGGGACACAGCACATCTACAAAGAACTCAAAGTAACAGCATACTCACCTATGAACTGGAAACGAAGTTCTGTGTTCATAATGAGGATGATTATTTGAACTGCTTTCTAAATTTGTATTTATTAATGTAAGCGTGTATGTATGTATGTGTGTATGTGTGACAGAAAGAGGGGGAGGGAGAGGGAGAGGGGGAGAGATTGAGACTGGACATGGGCACATGTGCCATAGCTCATATGTGGAGGTCAGACGACAGGTGTGCGAAGTTTGTTCTTTCCTGTCCACCTTTGCATGGGCTGGGGTTGTGGGGATCGAACTCGGGTCACCAGGCTTGCAGAGCAAGCACTTTAATCGTTGAGGCATCTCGCCAGCCCGGGACGTTCTTTAATGTTCTGATTTCTGAGTATGGAGGAGGGACAGAGGCTGACTTTACAATGTAAGGAATGAAAGTCAACTAAGGACCAGGAAGCCTGGGACTTCCACACAGTTTACAGTCACCTTGATTGTGCTAAGGTTATGTGCTGAGAGCCAGAAATGCCTTGGTGGAGAAGACATTGAGGTAGCTATGAGGAAGGTGAGGCTCTGTTCTGAGATTCATTCATTCATTGAAGTCGTATTTAATCAACAGCTATTACTTGGGAGGCCATGAGATGCACAGAGCTCAACAAGACTGACGTGGTCCCTACCCGCCTTTACTGAGCACCTAGACAGAACAACTAAATAGTGAGCTAGTGCAATCTTGTGTAGCACCTATCACAGAAAGATGCCAGGGGACCCAGGAGTCACCTGCCGTACAGTTGGGGATCCAGAGAATGTGTCCTAGAGGAAATGATATCTACAGAGTGCAGGGAGGCAAATACAGAGGCCAAAGAACATCCCAGAGAGAAGGAATGCTCCAGAAGGAATTGTATGTTCCAAAGGAGTACTGTTTCCATGTGACCTAATACACACACCCCTTCCTTGTGTGCTATCTCATGTTCAAATGGCTCATGCAGTGGGTGGTTCACAGAATATTGCTGGCACTTCTGTTAGAGTTAACTGTATGCCTTACTTTTACGATTACCAGGAGTCCACAAAGGTTGTTAGAAAAAGGTCTACTTTCTTCATTTATTCAAAAGAAGCCATCACAGTTTAATATACTCCAGGTCAGACTTACACTGCCTGGTGATATATTGTGTGTAGAAGCATTTTTCTTTAAAGTTAGGAAAGATGTAATATTCTGATAGCTTAACAACAACTTTATAACTTGAGATATGAATTTGAGTGAGATGTACAGAGTTCAAACTACTATGTCTGTGCTTCCTACTAAATTAAAAAAAAACATTTAGTGTGTGTGTGTGTGTGTGTGTGTGTGTGTGTGCGCGCACACGCGCACGCACGCTCAATATGGAGCCTGTATGGGGCTTCTCTCTTTCCATCATGTGGGACTTAGGGATCAAACCTGAGTTGTCAGGCTTGGCAGCAAGCTCCTTTACCCATGGAGCCATCCCACCAGCCCTCCTACTGAATTTGAAATGACTCGAGTTTTGACCTTGAATGCTTTATGATAGAGACTCTAGAATGTAAACCAATGGGTGAGTGTTCCTGGAGCTGAAGAGGTGGCTCAGTGATGAAGAGCACTTGTTACTCTTACGAAGGACCTGACTTCTGCTCCCAGCATCCATACTGGGTAGCTTACAATCACCTGTCTTTCCAGACACAAAAGATCCAATGCACTCTTCTGGCTTCCTTGGGCACTGGCACACAGGACACACACACACACACACACACACACACAAACACACACACACACAATTAAAAAACACTTCTTATGAGATGACACGCACACAGGAAGTAGTGATGAACCAAAATTATCAAGTTCCCAGATCCAGACTACAATGTGGTGAGATACAAGAATGTCAGACGGGACAATGCGAAGTGCCTGCATGTTATGGATGTGGTGGTGGACAAACATATTAATAACTAAGAAGCCCTATACCAGCTTTCAAAGCCAAGATGATTAAAGAATCACAGTTTGCTGTTTCGTGAGGAGACAAGAAGAGAGAATGGCTATTTGTAAATGTTCCAAATAAAATTGATGTAATGACAAAAATGTTCTCGATCCCAAATGAGTAAGTGTATTCTAGATTCCTTTGCTTAAGGGACTGAGCTTCTTAGACTCATTTTCAAAAATTCTTTCTTGAGGGACCCAGTGGGATGGCTTAGCAGGTAAAGGAACTCATGATCCAAGTTAGATCCTCAGGACCCACACGGTGGAAGAAAAGAACTAGATCCCACAGGTGGGCCCTCTGGCTTCCAGGGGTACATGTGGCACACCCCTCTTGCCCTCCTCCACATATCTAAATAAATAAAGGCAATTTGAAAATTACTACTTGAGCATTGAGCAACACCTAGACTTCACAGACAGCTGCAGTGACTTGGCCCAGCCTTTAAACCACAGTTTTGCTGATGCCAATGTCTTGAGTGTGGGCCCGAACGTCAGCCAACTGCCATGGTTTGGAGAGACTGCTGCATTCACCCCTGCCTCAGTGGTGGAGAGAACACACATACACACCAGTGTTGATATGAGTAGCTGCAGTGGGTGTGGGTAGAGGACCGCGCAAACACGGAAGACGAGTTTACCCTTATATTCACGCCCACTCAACCTCTCATGGTTATTGACACAGGACAGGTGCTCAGTGAGTGAGTGCCTGGCCGTCATTAGTCAGTAAGGGACACAAAAGAGGAGCACGATCTGCCAGCTTCCTCCTCTGGTGCCAAGGAAGGAGAAAGAGACAGCTGATGGTTTTGAAAGTTGTTGCATACAGAAAGGGGGATATACAATACTCTGCTGTTAAACATGGCTTACGTGGGGTTTTTTGGTTGGGTTTGTTGTTGTTTGGTTTGGTTGGGTGAGTGGGTGGGGATTTTCATTCTCTCTCTCTCTCTCTCTCTCTCTCTCTCTGTGTGTGTGTGTGTGTGTGTGTGTGTGTGTGTTTGGTTGGTTTACTGGTTGGGGAGGGTAGCTATAAAGTGAAAAGTGAATAAAAATGCAATATTGAGATAAAGTCCTTAGCTCCCAGCAATTATTCTTTGGAAAGGACACAGATTTCTGAAATTTGCAAACAGACTGAATTAAACACCAGCAATGACTCTAGGAAGGGAACTTTCACTTACCTACCTCGGGGGAGATTTCCACTCTGCGGGGTGGATTTACTGCCTCCCAAAGCTGTTAAAAGTACATTTCTCCTATTTTCATTTTAAATTTTAAGTTCAGTTCTCTGAAAGTCATTAACTGTGATCTTTCTATGTTGTCGGTGTTATTCATCTTTTAGATTTGTGTTTCATTATTATAAAATATTCACGTCCCCTGTCACCAAAACATATTAAAAATATAAATCCTCCTCACGTGCCCTTCTGGAAGCTCTACCATTGCAGCCTTGTTCCCTAGAAGCCCGTGGTCACTGCACCAGTGCTCTAAATGGAATTGTCTTCCATCTCCACATCTTTACATTATTTCACATCTATTTGTTTGGGGGTGGGGTGGGGTGGGCACACATAGGAAGGTCAGAGGACAATTTGAGGGCATCAGGTCCCTCCTTCCAGGTTCCAGGTTTGAAATCAGTTTATCAGGCTTGGCAGCGAGTACCTTTACTCATGGAACCATCTCAACAGCCCATTGTCGTATGCTTTGAAACCTCGCTCTGAAATAAGTTTTTTTCAATCTGTGCCAGGCTTTCTTCCAAACCTTTTAAACAAAATGGTGGAAATTTTAGAACACCAATAGACAGAGACCCATCAGAAGCCTCTACTATCTCTCCTTCCAGGAAACACTAGAGCAATACCAGAGCAAACCATTGGTGTGTTCGGCCTTCTGTCGAGAGTGTGAGATCTTCTCCCTATTGTGCATGTGGTTTGGAGTCTGGAAAGCATCCATTGGGTCTTTGGGGTTCTTGTAGCCTGAAACAAAGGTGTGACCAGGATCACGGATAGCGGCAGAAATAGAGGCAGTTTTTTAAATGAAGAAAGCACTTTTGAGATCGGATGTACACCAGAAAGCTAGATCGATGATCAGTGGTCTTGAGCCAAAGAGTTAGGATGCTTTGTAGGCCATTTACATAATGCCTGCCTTGTTCATATGTATGCATCAAGGACTTTGTGGGAGCATGTCGTCCTTTACAGGTAGCCCTTGGTGGTAGTGGCCAGAGAGGGAGTATTCCAGTCTTCCTGTTTTGTGTTTTTTCTCCTATGTAGATCCCTGTATGCATGGGTGTGTGGGTGCATGTATGCCTCGTGTGTGTGTGTGTGTGTGTGTGTGTGTGTGTGTGTGTGTGTGTGTGTGTACATAGGCATTCAAGATGCCCAGAAGTCAATGTTGAGTGTTATGATGATATTTTGTTTGTGCTCTAACACATAAAGCTTGCCTAAAGATCAGAGGGTGGAGCTGGCCATTCGTTAACCATAGAGGTTTCTAGAGGTCTGTACTGACAGACAGGAAGCGATATGGCTGGGGGGAGAGAGGGATATAAGGCAGGCGGAGACAGGAGCTCGGGCCCCCTTTTTTCCGGTCTGAGAAGTCATGGAGGTAAGAAGTGACTTTGGCTCCTTTACTTCTCTGATTGTTCAGCATTTACCCCAATATCTGACTCTGGGTTTTTATTAAGACCAATTAGAGTTCGCGCTACATTGTATCTTCTTCAATCTCTCTCCACATTATTGTTCTCAGTCTCTCCCCAGCCACACTGCTGGCTAGCAAGCCAGAGAAACCTGCTTGTCTCTGCGGTGCTGAGGTTGCGGTCATATACAGCCAGCCCTGGGATGCTCTGAGTTCTGAGTATCTGTGCTCTGGTCCTCAATGTTTGCCCAGCAAGTGTTTTCCCCAGGCAGCCATCTCCCCGACCCTCATACTTTAATCTCAACGCTTTCTCTTCACTTTCCGTTCCTGCCACACCCCACCCCTGTACCCAGCCTGGAGCTCACCTGCACTGAGCCATGGAACCCGAATTCTGAGGACACAAACAGCATAGGGGATCTGATTCCTTTTCCTCCTATTCATCCCCAGTGACAGAAATAAATTGGTCTTGGTGAATCTAATCATAATTCTAGTTACTAATCTTGTTTGAAACAGGTCCCTCTCTGTTTTCTAATTGAAACATTAAAACAGAGAGCAGCCGTCATTGCCAGAGAGAGATTTCCCAGTAGAACCCCACAAATCTTGCTTATTCTTTCCCCTTGTTGTAATAAACATAATTAGTTTTCTTTACAGGGGACACTGCTCATAAGTAACTTAAATTTTAAAAATTGCAATTGGCAAATTTTTTTGTTCATAGCAAGTATAGAGGCTAAAGAGTGAATTTCAGACCCATTAAGGGAATCTAATAAAGGTCTTCAACCACAATAAATCAAATACTTAAGCCACTGGATCACTATGTTGATGAGGATTCTATCAGCTGCAGATAACAAATGCTAATGTAAACCAGTGAGCCTAAATCAGAATGGTGTTGCTCAAATCCTAAATGGTGTTATAATAAAAACCCAGAGCCAGATATTGGGGTAAATGCTGAAAGGTCAGAGAGACAAAGGAACAAGACACTTCTTACCTCACAAACTCCTCCACGAATCCTCTGACTGAATGCCTCTGAATCCTCAGCCAAAAGGACTCTAGTTCCTGTCTCCTCACACCTTACATGTCTTTTTCTGCCCAGCCACTTCACTTCCTTCTGTTGGACCCCAAAATTTAGGGTCTCAAGTGGGCGCCCCAAGAATCCAGACTCCAGTCCAGTTGATGCAACAGCACGAGGTTTTTATTGAAGCATCGGTACAGATGGGCAAACTCTTGTCCTGAGAGCAAGAGTCGCATCTTACTGCAGCCCCATGGGGGCTTTTAAAGGAAAAACCCACAAAAGCCATAAGGTTACAATTCCCATACAATTTCGTTTCACAAGATCATGGTCTGATCACAGAGTGGGTACAGTTACGTCAACAGGTACATTCTTCCTCAAACCTCAAGGGGGAGGGGAGTATCAGGGCGGTAGTGGAGTTTACACAAAGGTCACAGTGGTCCTTCCTGGAACACTTGCAACTATCCCAGTCACAGTTGAGCACATCTCTTAACAGAAATCTTTTTACATTGTTACATTGTGTCAGGGGTGGTTGAACAGTGGCTGAGTCAGCTTGCCCTTGGAACTAGATTTTTTTAGTTTCTCATTTCCTGGGGCTTGGGGAGTGTAAGCCTGAAGGGTTAGGGTCTTTCACTTCCTAGTGCTGAGATTAATGGCATGTGTGTTTCCCAAATACTGGTAGCAAAGGCATGAGATCTCAAGTGCTGAGATTAAAGGTGTGTGACTCCCAAATACTGGGATTAGAAGTGTGTGCCACCACTGCCTGGCTCTGTTTCTTTCCTAGACTGAATCAATCTCATATAGTCCAGGGTAGCTTTGAACTCATAGAGATCCAGACAGATCTCTGTCTCCCCAGTGCTAGGATTAGAGGTGTGTGCCACCACTGCCTGGCCTCTATGTTTAATCTAGTGGTTGGTTCTGTCCTCTGATCCTCAGGCAAGCTTTATTTGATACACAGTATCACCACAGAATGGGTATTCCTGCCTGGACTCAGATAATAGCTTTATGAGCTGGGGATGTGGTCCAGTGGGAGAGTGCTTGTCTCATACATGCAAAGTTCTGGGCTCAGTTCCTAGCACCACAAATACTCTATCTGGTCGTTTTTTACCTATAATCACAGCATGAGGGAGCCAGACACACAGCACAGTGATCACAAGCTTTTGTCTGTCCTTGGCTACATCCCAAAACCAACTTAAAATCAAAATGATGCCCAGGCTCACCTCTTGCCTGGCATCATCAGAGGTCCCACTTAGCTTACAGTTGTGGGCCTGTCTCGCTCTGCCCCCCTCTTTAGAAAAGCCATCTTCACCCCACCCACCCCCGCCACGCAGAGAGTTAAAAGGCTGTGGCGGCTCTTGCTGCTGCTCCTGATTTATGGCCCTACCTGGTGCCTGGCTCCTCCATGCTCTTTCGCCATATGTGTTATCTCAAACTAAATTACATAATGTAAAACTTGTTCTCAGGTAATTTCCTTTACAGAATACGGTATTGAATGTACTTTTTAACCATTCTAGTGGGAGTTGCCAGTTTCCTAAGTTCTCTTTCTTGTGAGTTTGCACGAGCTGAGTGAGGGTTACCTAACAATCTTTTTACTCTTACATTTTCTTCCTAAGAATCTGTGGGAACCTGAATCATTAGCTCTTTCTGTTCTAATCCATCCATGAGTGTTCCCCCACTGAAGTAGGGGTTTTTTGTGCTATCTGCCCAAGGGCTTGAATCACTGGGGGCGGTGCTGGTGTAAGAGTTGAGGAGTTATCAGGTACGTCAAGCGAGCGTCTGCGGGAGTCCAGGCACAGGGAGGTTGTTATAGTCAGGAAAGAAGAAAGAAGCAGGAGTCCTGCCAACCATTGCTCGGGGATGGGGGGTGGGGGGGTGGCCTCGAGAGACACGTGTCCCACTTCCTCATGAGACCGCCAGATCAGCATTTGTCACACGGGTGACACAGTCGCGGGTGTGGCAGGGTAAGATTCCCACCAGCTAAGTTTACAACTTGTGAAAGGGAATTAAAGAAAAGCTTAGATTTTAAATATATCTTAAAAAAAAAAAAAAAAAAAAAGGCTGGAGAGGTGGCTCAGGGGTTAAGAGCACTGGCTGCTCTTCCAGAGGTCCTGAGTTCAATTCCCAGCACCCACATGATGACTCACAGCCATCTATAATGAGATCTGGTGCCTTCTTCTGATGTACAAGCATACTATATACATGGTAAATAAATAAATCTTTTTTTTTTAAAAAAAAAAAAAAAAAGGAGGGTTTATATGAGCCAGAATTGTTGAAACCAAGGTTGGATAAAGCACAGGGACAAATAACCAAACGAATGGAAACATATGAACTATGAACCAAAGGCTGAGGGGCCCCCAACTGGATCAGGCCCTCTGAATAGGTGAGACAGTTGATTGGCTTGATCTGTTTGGGAGGCAACTAGGCAGTGGGACCAGGTCCTGGGCTCGTTGCATGAGTTAGCTGTTTGAAACCTGGGACTTATGCAGAGACACTTGGCTCAGTCTGGGAGGAGGGGACTGGACCTGCCTGGACTGAGTCTATCAGGTCGATCCCAGTCCTCGGGGGAGACCTTGATCTGGAAGAGGTGGGAATGGGGGGTGGGCTGGGGGGAAGGGGAGGGGGACAGGAAGGGAGAGAACAAGGGAATCTGTGATTATTATGTAGAACTGAATAGTATTGTAAAAGAAAGAAAGAAAGAAAGAAAGAAAGAAAGAAAGAAAGAAAGAAAGAAAGAAAGAAAGAAAGAAAGAAAGAAAAGCTTAGATTTGGATGTGATGGTGCATATGCCTTTGATCCCAGCACTGGGAAGGCAAAGGCAGGTGGATCTCTGAGTTTGGGGCCAGTCTGATCTACAAAACAAGTTTCAGGACAGCCACGCTTAGGCAGTAAAGGTAACATTCAAAAGCAGAAAGCTGGTGAAGATGTAATTGAACAAGGAGGCCACGTTCCAGCCCCAACAAGCAGCAGAACTTGGCAGTTTGGACATGTGGTTCTGGCTTAGAGTTAAGGTTAGATGAAACAGACTATGGATTACGGAAAGCCACTGAGGCCAGGCATGTGTCAGGAGTGTCCCTGAATGGAGGCCTAGAGAGGCCATTGTGTGAAGCTGTGGAGTTGAAGCCTGGATTGCCTTAGAGAACCCAAAATGTTAGAGATGCTGAGTCGTGGGATCTGTCAAGGAGAGCTGCTAACAGGGAGTGGGACCAGCCCAAGAAAAACAAGTATGTGGCAGTCAAGTTGGAGCTCTGAAGATCGTTTTGACAACAGACATGAAAATACAGTTTGGAGTTTGCCTAGCTGGTTTTGGTCTTGCTTTGGTCCAGTATTTCCTCACTATGCTCCCTTTCCTATGTTTCTGGAATGGTAATGTATATCCTGTGCCATTATATGTTGGAAGTATGTGACCTGCTTTTTGATTCTGCTTTTGCAGGGGATCACAGTTAAGAGATTGCATGAATCTCAGAAGAGACTTTGAACTTTAAACTTTTAAATAAGTTTGAGAGCTCCAGACAAAGTCTCTACTCCTTCATCTTAGATGGTCACCTCGAAAGCTGTGAGTTGGGATAAACCTTTTGAATAAGGTAATTGCCTCCTAGTGCAGAAAGCTGACTAATGGAGATGGTTAGAGAGGAAAAATAAGTATAGTGCAGAAGTTTGTATATAGGGAAAAATCTTTTTTTTTTTTGTATATTTTTAAACAGCTCAGAGATGATTTGAAATCTTCCCAACACAGAGAACTCATTAGTGTTTGAGGTGATGGTTATACTAATTACCCTGACTTAATCATATATTATATACATGTACCAAAATATCATAGTATGCCCTATAAATATGTATAATTATTGCATACATTAAAAGTTAATTTTAAAAAACTTTTGAAGGTTGTACTGGAGTTATTTGAAAATAGATTTGAGGAGAAACAAACAAAACAAAGAACGAAAGACCCTTCTCAGAATCAGAACAAGCAAGGCTGCTGTAACAGGATGACATGATGGGCCATGGGAAGAGGAAGTCTTTAAAAGCTCTGACAGATGTCTATCATTAGGTGGCGCTCTAGAGTCTAGGATTAGTGCTTTTAAGAGCTATGTGGGCACTGGTGCACCCACCCTTCCACCGCCTAAAAACACAGCAAAAAGGCTCAACTGCCACCCAGACAGTGAGAACTCTTGAGGCGCCAAATCAGTCAGCACCTTGATTTGGAATTTCTCAGCCTCCAGAAGTGTAAGCAACAGAGGCTGGAGAGATGGCTTGGTAGGTAAGAGCACTGACTGCTCTCCCAGAAGAGCCAGGTTTGATTCCCAGCTCCCACATGGTGGCCTGTAATCTTCAGTGACTCCAATGCTATGAGATCTGACATGCTTTTCTGACCTCTGTGGACACCAGGCACACACCGTGGTGTACATACAAGCAGGCAAAACATTCATTAAACACAAAGTATAAATAAAGCTAAATGTTTTTAAAGAAATGTAAGCAATACACAGGCCATGCAGTCTACACTGTTTTGTGATAGTCCCTCAACAAATTAAAACCTGTCTCCAAGTACTCTTTAGAAATCTCTAGACAAGCCAGGCAGTGGTGGCACATGTCTTTAATCCCAGCACTTGGGAGGCAGAGGCAATCAGATCTCTATGAGTTCCAGGCCAGCCTCATCTATGGAGAGTTCCAGGACAGTCAAGGCTACACAGAGAAACCCTGTCTCAAAAATAAAAAAAGAAAGAAAGAAAGAAAGAAAGAAAGAAAGAAAGAAAGAAAGAAAGAAAGAAAGAAAGAAAGAAAGAAAAGGAATCCCTAGACAATAAAAAGTGAAAAGCCCTACCTTTGCTTGATAAGACCACAAAATACAACCCTGGAGTTTATGGAGGGCCAATAGCATCCTGCTTCAGGGGCAAATGAAAAGGTATGGAATGGCCTGGCTTCTCAGAGTGAGGTCATGTCAGCACAGGGAAAGAGTTGTCCCTTGTAATTTGCCCTGCTGGAAGGAGCTATGGGGTTAGAAGCTGAACATCACTGCACATTAATGATTACTTGGAATCAAAGCCTACTAAGGTCTTGACTAGTTGTTCTCTTGGTATCCTGAAGTGTCCAAATGATGGCGTTTAAGAACTAAAGCTAGAAGCCAGGGGTCAGGGAATCACCTACAACCCAGCTTGGGACACACTGTGAAGTTTGAGGCCAATCTGGTTTGCTAGGGCCAGAAAGTGGAGTTATCCCTGTTTTTTTATTTCCCAAATTCCACAAATGAAAGCAACACACTGTGTTTACAGGGGCTGAAGAGATGGCTTGTATTAGCCAGGGTTCTCTAGAACAGAACTTATAGAATGAATTTCCCTATCTATCTATCTATCTATCTATCTATCTATCTATCTATCTATTTACCCATCCTTCCATCTAGTTATCTATCTACATGTGTATATATTAAACTGATTTCTATGAAAGAGACAAGGCTACATTACCACCTAAAAAAGTAGTATCCAAGCTATAAAAAGTACTTCAGTGGTGGCATGCTTGCCTTACCTGGCATGCACAAGAACCGGGGTTCAATCTACAGCACCACAAAAATAAAAGAAAAAAGAAAGAACAAAAAAAGTATTTGGCCGGGCGGTGGTGGCGCACGCCTTTAATCCCAGCACTCGGGAGGCAGAGCCAGGCGGATCTCTGTGAGTTCGAGGCCAGCCTGGGCTACCAAGTGAGTTCCAGGAAAGGCGCAAAGCTACACAGAGAAACCCTGTCTCGAAAAAACCAAAAAAAAAAAAAAAAAAAGTATTTGAAAAGCCTAAGACAGAATAATGATGTGACAACTGTGATTTGGGGTGGTGGGGGTGGTGGTTTGAGATGATTAATCAAATATTTAGAGTGTGTGGCATTTGAAATATATATATATATATATATATATATGGAATTTATTGCAATGATTTACAGACTACAACTCAGCTGATCTAACAATGGCTAGCTGTGAACACAAAGTCCAAGGATCCAGTAGTTTCTCAGTCTACAAGGCTGGGTGTCTTAGCTGGTCTTCTGTATATGCTGGAACCCCAAAGAAGTAGGCTCCAATGGCAGTGATGGAATGGATGTACTAGCAAGGTGAGGGCAAGCAGGCAAAGAGCAAAGCTTCCTTCTTCCGTTTCCTTATATAGACTTCCAGCAGAAGGTGTGGTCCAGAATAAAGGTGTGTCTTTCCACCTCAAGATCAAGATCAAAGGCATATGTATGTCTTCCTACCTCAAAGGTCAGGACTAGAAATGGATTCATCTACTTCAAACCAAGCAAAAAAAATCTCTCACAGGTGTGCCCTCCATTTCTGGATTGTAGTTCATTCCAGATGTGGTCAACTTGACAACCAATAAGAGCCAATACATGGCTCAATGGTTAAGAGTAAGTACTGCTCTTGCAGCGAACTGGGGTTTGATTCCCAGAACTCATATCTGGTGGCTAACAACCACCTAAGTTCCAGGGGATCCAGTCCCCTCTTCTGGCTTCCATAGGTACTGCATTCACATACACATACCTGCCTCTCCCACCCCCTCCACACATACATAAAATACAAATAAAATAAATATCTTTTCTCAAATTATGTTTCAGCTTACTCGGTTTACAACATCTTGTTACAACAGATCGGCAAATAAAACACGTCTCCAGCCGACCTTCAAAGAGTCCAAGAGAGACAGGATGCGCACTGCAGGGGCTCATTTGTTTTCTGGTTTTGCTTCTGTGATATTCAGTTCCTAGGGAACATGAACTTTCTTCAGAGTCATCAGGCCCCAACGATTCAGAAGACATGCTTTATAGACTGATCACATAAGTGTTTACTGAGGCTGGCACTATTTACTCTTTGGAGCCAAGCTGGTGAGATGGCTCAGCAGATAAATGTGCTTGCCACGAGAGCCTGACAACCTTAACTTCATACCCGGAACCATGTAAAAAGACTGAATTAATCACAGACTCCTAGATGGGAGGCAGAAACGGGAGAACTGTGCAGAATCTTTCTGGCTGGCTACCCTGCTGGGCGGAAACAAGAGAGATCCAGCTTTGACCGAGTGACAAGAAAATCAGCTTCTGCAAGTTGTCCTCTGACTCTCACAAGCACCAGGGCACATGCTGTGCTCCCCGGCCCCCAACACACACAATGTTGGAAAAAAAAAAAGAATGAAGTCAATAAAAACCAGGTTGTGATGGTTCCTCTTACATGTTGACTCTGTTACGTCATAGTCTCCGCATAGTCTTGAAGGTACTGTTGAATTTTGAGTAACTTTGAAATCACTAGATTTTTCAGTAAAGCAGATTGTTCTGTAATAGGAGTGGGTTCATCCAATGAGCTGAAGACCTCAAAGAGCAAGTCCCCCCAAAGAAGAAAGAAGCAGCCTGTGCATCAGCTCCTGACCCAGTATGACACCAGTTCTTTAAATAAGTCTCTCTCTCTCTCTCTCTCTCTCTCTCTCTCTCTCTCTCTCTCTCCTCTTACCCAGTTACTTCTCTGTCTCTCTGGAGAACCTGGCTAACGCGGAAGTCAATTTTTAAAACAGGTAACATATCTGAGCAGATAGCAAAGGTCTGTGGATGGCGAATAGGTTCTTGAGATACCCCTTAACATCATTTGTCATTTGCATTCGGGGACAGGATGGAAGCCGCAGTCCAGTCGCTGCAGTGAGGAGCTGTGGGGTCAATGAAGGTGGAATGATTTGTCAGAGAAGATAGCTGACCAGGAGTCGGGGGACAAGTGAGGCACTTGCTGGGAGGAAGGATTATAAATAGTCATGAAGAAACGTCTAGCACATTGGACATGTTCTCCATCCTGACCGTTGCAATGTTTTCACAGGTACAGACTTAGGAAGTTATAGAAGTTGATTCTTTAAGTTATCGCCATTTATTATACGTAGATTGTGAAAGGAAAAGTATTGGTTCAGAACCCCCAGACCATGTTACAGCACAAAGGAGATCTATTTGCCCCAGAGAGACAGGGGGCAGGGATAAGGACAAAGAAAGGAGACGGCGGAAGAGGAAGAAGGAGAAGAGAAGGGAAAGAAGTCGGGGTATTTGTCCCAGAGTGGAACAAAGGACTGCCTCTGGTTAGAGAGGAGACAAACCTGGCCCATAGGCAAATGGTGGTTTATAAAAGTAAAATGGAAAACCCTGTGTTAGGATGAGGTGTTTAATTTTAATTGGGTGTATTAATTAGGTGAGCCAAAGGGGGCTTTTGTTTGCTGGACTTCAATACTTTGATAGCTGGACCTTGGTAGTCAGCCTCAGGAGGAGGAAGTGTCCAAATACGGGAACAGACCTGGGTGGCTAGCTTTAGGAATGTAATCCAACAGTTTTTAAGCAAGACAGGAAATGGGAGAGAAGGGCGAGGCCTGCCAGAGCCATGCCTGCCACGCTCGAGCTGGCCAGAGTTCCTTCAGATTGTACATAAAGCCTTCCTTAAAATACTACTATATTTTAGCCAGGCAGTGGCGCCGCACACCTTTAATCCCAGCACTCCAGAGGCAGAGGCAGGCAGATCTCTGTGAGTTCCGAGGCCAGCCTGGTCTACAGAGCAAGATTCAGGACGCACCAAAACTACACAGAGAAACCCTATCTTGAAACACCAAAAAAAAAAAAAAAAATACTATTATATTTCAGTTATTCATTCCATATCCAGTGGTTGGTGCTCACATATTAATTAGTGACTAAAGTTGATCATGAACTATACCATCTGTTAAAACACCTCTCTTCTCTGAAAACTCACTCCGCCTCCATTTTTGTTGTCTTGGCAGCTCCTCCCCTGAGTGACTGCACTGTGCACATCACAGCTTCCCACTGGCCTGCTCTCCCCACTGAATGTGTGACATTTGACATCTTCCCCTGAAACGTGAGATGCTCTCAATACAGTTGCTATGATGATTAAGTGAGCTAATATCTGCTCAACATTTCAAACAAGGACCAGCAAGAGGGCTCAGTGGGTAAAGGTGCTTGCTGCCAAGCCTGACGTCCGGAGTTCGATCCCTGAGACCCACTTGGTTTGTGGAGAGAACCAACTCCAACAAGTTGTTCTGTGATCCCAACACATGTACTGTTACACACACACACACACACACACACACACACACACACACACACACACACACACTCAAACACAAAATAAAACCAAAAAATGTAATGTATTTATATTAAAATATAAAATAAAACCAGGTCTCCCAGTCTTGGCATTATTTACATCTAGGGGTTGCTATTTTTTTTTCTTTTGGGGGGTAGCTTTTGCATTTTAAAATATTTGGCAAGAATCCCTGGCCCGAACCCACTATATGACGGTTGTAGCCCCCTTCTTAGCTGTGCCAACCAAAACAGTCTCCAGACATGCCCACATATCCCCTAGAGGGCAAAACCAATTAGAAACGATGACCACGTTTGTTTAATATCAGGTCTGTGGTCATGAGGCTTTCTCCCTTCTGTGGCCATCTGTGGCCACTGGGCCACACAAAAGCCAGGTAAACTACTCCCCTCCCTACAGAACACCGCATGGTTTGGCCAGACTTTGCCCTTGGGCTCAGGTCAGCCTCTCCAGATGCCACTGCACCACAGGACTTCCTGCCCTGCCCTCATCTGTGGTTCTCATGCCTCAAAGGAACAGGCTCTCTTGACATCAGTGGGGTCTCCCACAATGTGAAGCATACTGCTCACCTCTTCCAAGAGACACAAGCAGGCCGTCGTCGTCGTCGTCGTCGTCGTCGCTAATGTCTCAGAGTGGCTCTGCTTGTGTTCTAGTTTGGCCTCTGGTGTTGTGTCTCTGTTCTCAGAACCCTGCAACAGTCCATTCCTTTGGGATCATGTTAAGCAGTTGAAGAACTTGGAGAAGCCTGTGCTGAGTGAGCACTTCATGGTAAGTGTTAGAATAGATTTCCTCAATGACAGAAATTTCTCCCCAAAAAGAAAACATTTAGTTTGCCAAGCAAAAGGACAGGGGGGGGGAAAAAAGATGAAAAATAATATGCTTATTGTGGTGGATTGAATTAAAATGGCCCCCATAGGCCCATATAGGGAGTGGCACTATCAGGAGGTGTGGCCTTATTGGAGTAGGTGTGGCCTTGTTGGAGGAAGTATGTCACTGGGGGTGGGCTTTGGGGTTTCAGAAGCCCAAAGCAGGCTTAGAGGCTCATTGTTCCTTCCTGCTGCTGGAGGATCCAGATGTAGAACTCTCAGCCCCTCTCCAGTACCCTGCCTGCCTGCACTCCACCAGGCTTCCCACCTGACAAAATAAACTAAACCTTTGAACTATAAGCCAGCCCCCAATTAAATGTTTTCATCTAAAAGAGTTGCCATGGTCATAGTATCTCTTCACAGCAATAGAAACCCTAATTAAGACACTTAGAAACTTGGTAGCAACTAAGACTTTTTTTTCAAACGTGGAATTTTTTTTTTTTTTACAATAAAAATTCTAGCAACCTGTATATCCACAGAAGCTCTGACCTTTGACAAATATCAATGTTAGCCTCTCACTTAAAGACAAATGCTTGCCCTGATGTCTTTGGACAAAGTTTTGTGAAGTGTATTGAAGTCACCTGAGATCAGATTTTCACAAGGAGTCAGAAGGTTGTGTGTTCTTGATCTATATAAACTTGGGGTCACCACTGCATCTTAAGCATGAGTCTAGTCCAGAGTCACCTATTGTTCCAAAGTTGCCTTGACTACCTGGGATGTTTCAAGCCTCCAACTCAATTCCACAGTCTACATCAAGTGCCACTGAAAAAAATCATCTTTGCCTTGTAATAAAAGAAGACTCTACATAGAGTGAGAAAAGCAGGAGACTTTTGCTGTTGACAGTCAGATAGAAAGATGGGGTACCATGGTAAAAAAAAAAAAAAAAGACCGAGTCAGCGGGCTGGAGGGTTGACTCTGCAGTGAGAGACACTTGCTGCTTCCCAGCATCTGTGGTCAGGTCAGGCAGTTCACAACCACCTGTAATTCCAGTTCCAGGGAATCCAACATCCAACACCCTCTCGTGACCTTCTCAGGCACCTGAACACACACACACACACACACACACACACACACACACACACACACACGAGTGAAAAAGAAACCTTCAAAATGTAAAGAAAAAGACTAAGTTGCCATTAAAAGGCAGATGTTGCATTGGGGATAGGTTGGCAAGAAGGAATGATGGTATCCTAAATATATAGATAGGTTTCGTATGCTTTAAAAAGAGACATTGCTTCTATAACAGAAAATTAATAAAGACAAAACATTCACAAAGAATAACAATTGGACAATAAGTGTATAAAAAGCTAAACCTAGTTTATAAGTAAAGAAATAGATATAACTGAAAAACATGTATCTCCTCTTAAGTTGCCAAAAATTATCTTTGAATATCTTCTAGTATTGTTCACCAAAGGACAAGGAAATGGGCTGCTTTGCACACTGTCGGTGGTAGTCTAAATTAACACCAAATAACACATCTAAACACAAAATCATAGTCTATGATCCCAGGATGATTATAGTACCAGGGAGCCTTGGGCTTTCAAAAATAGAGACACTAAAATCAAGACTATAATAGGAAAAGGGAGGAATAGAATAGAGTTTCAAATTGCAGTTTCAAAATTATTTTCACTGCAGGAATTTCAATAAAGGTATTTTTTATTCATCTAAGTACATTTTGTTGTTTCAAGCTACAAGTAACAAATTTATTCAATAACTGTCATAAAAATTACCTGCATAAAGATTATGTGTGGGGAATCTAACTCTGCTATAAGAAAAAGAGAGAGAATAGATGGAGCAATACTATACACCTGAACACTAAAATACAATCTACTAAATAATACTTGTTTTAAGGGGAATTCTCAGGAGTTCAAACAAAATAAAACACTACTGGAAAAATTTTAAATGTATCCAAAAATATAAGTATGTATTTTATATGTTTGTGTATGTGATGTGTATGGTATATGCACATACATGTGTACAGGTGCACATACTCATTCACCCAAGTGCACAGGCCAAAAGAGGATGTTGTCTTGTGTTGTGTTCTACCACTCTGCCTTATTCCCAGTAGGCGGGGTCTCTTACTGAACCTACAGCTAGGCTGTCAGCCAATCAGTCCCAAGGAACATGTTCCCGCCCCCAACAGTGCTAGAGTGACAGTGTTTGCAGCCACACATAGCTTTTTAATGTAGATGCTGAGGATTCAAACTCAGATCTTCATGTTTGTGCAGCGAGTGCTCTTACCCACTGAGCCATCTGTACTGCCCTGTTACAAATAAATTTTAAGTGACCCCATTTTTACATTTATTGTAAAACTCATAGGTCGGGCATGGTAGTATATAACTTTAATCCCAGCACTCAGGAGGCAGGCAGAGGCAGGTGGATCTCTGTGAATTTGAAGCCCAGGCTGGGCTACATAAGAAACTCCAGGTTAGCCAGGGCTACATGGTGAGACAGTATCCAAAAAAGCATCACGGGCTAGAGAAATGTTCACCTTTAAGAGTGCTTCCTGCTCTTCCAGAGGACCTGAGTTCGATTCTTTCACGACATTAGGTGGCTCACAACCATCTATAATCCAAGCTCCATGGGATCTGATGCCCTCTTCTGGCCTCTGTGTGAGCCTGCACTCACATGACATACAAACATACAGATGGGCTGGAGAGATGGCTCAGAGGTTAAGAGCACCAACTGCTCTTCCAGAGGTCCTGAGTTCAATTCCCAGCAACCACATGGTGGCTCATTACCCATCTGTAATGAGATCTCCTCTGTATACATAATAAATAAATAAATCTTTTAAAAAACCATACAGATGCACATAAATAAAAATAAAATAAATGTCAAAAACAATCATGCAGGACTAGAGAGATTGCTCCATGGTGAGATCACTTGCTTTTCTTCCAGAAGACTCAGGTTTGATTCCCAGGTACCAATATGGCAACTTATAACTCCAGTTCCCAGGGGATTTGACATCCTCCCTGACCTCCTCAGGCACCAGGCACACACATCTCACGCAGATACACATACAGACAAAATAGCCATACACATAAAATTTTTAAAAATTATAATGAACATACATTTTGGGGATGTTCTTGTCACTCATACAATGTTATATTTCAATATTAAAAATACTTCTAGGTGTCTAGAGAGATGGGTCAGTCGTTGAGAATACAGGCTAATCTTACAAAAGCTCCATGTTCAGTTCCTCCATGGCAGCTCACAACCATCTGTAATTCCAGCTTCTGAAGATCCAGTACTCCCTTCGGGCCTCCACAGGTGCACAGATAGACACGCAGGCAAAACACCCAAACTTATGAAAAATACTTTAAACTTCTACATAAATACTCTCTCCTCTATAAATGAAAGACAAGGTCTAAAAAAAAAAATAGCAATAGTAGAAACACATGAATAAATACTGCAAGCCTGATGTCAGTTCAATCCTCAGGACCCACATGGTGGAAACTGCTGGAAACTGTCCTCAGACCTCCACACTCACACCATGACATGCACATGTACACACACACACACACACACACACACACACACACACACACACACACAGAAGCATCCTCAGAATGGCAGCCTTCTAGGGCGACCTTTTGCGTGAATATTGTGATTTTTAAAAATCAAGCGTCCCCTGCTGTTCTCATGGTTAGCACCTTCCATGAATGACTGCTGGACTACAGCTGCTGAGAAGCACTGTCCATCCTGTCCCTCCCATTGTCCAGGCTCTGCTTCAGCTGCTTTTGCTAATTAATGTGAGACTAGGTAGTAGGCATTTCATACACTGAATTAGAGCCATAAACGATAACGCACGAAAAGCCAGCTTAAACATTTCATGACCCAGCCCCACCCCTACAGCTCATCAGCCGCTGTCTCCCACTCTAGCCCCCTTTCCCTTTCTACTCCCCTGAAATACCCACTCAGACCTGAGTCTTTTCCATCTTCACTCTGGATTAGCTCTGAGGACACTAACAGGGAAAAAGTTACTTGATGTCGAAACAACTCTTTGTCTGGGGATAAGAGTTTAGTCAGGAAAGGGCCTGACATGCAAACAGAAGGATGTGAGAATCCCAGAATGCACAAAAGAGATGGCTAAATGCTATGCACCTGTAATCCAGTACTGGGAAGACAGAGACAAGTGGATCTTTGTGGCTCCCTGGGCAGCCGGCCTAGACAAATCAGGAAGCTCCACGTTCAATGAGAGACCTTGTCAAAAAAAAATTAAGTGGCGAGCAATTGAGAAAGACATCTGATGTCAACTGCTGACATCCACATTCATGTGTACACACACACACACACACACACACACACACACACACACACACACACACACTGGAAACTCCCATTGTAAACTAGTAAGCATCCTGAATCACACATCAGGCTTCTGTGTGCTTGGCTGGAATAAGATCACCCCTCCCCAAAGGAGAATTCTGGGCCTCTAACATGGAACCTAAGGTCTGCACACCCTCTGAGACACTCTAGTGTTTCAATTGACCAGACGGCCTATCATCCGCTTATTCGTCATCGTGAATTTGCCTCAACAGAATTGAAGCAGAACTCATTAACTTCAATAGAATAGAAGTCAACAGAATTCTTCAGTAGAATCTCAAGTCTCCTTTCCCTCACTTATTAGGCTCCACCAGGTGACTTCCTGGGAGTCTCCAGAATACACAGCACTCTCTCAAGGCCACCGCTGTCTGTACTCCCCACCCTTCTTCACAGCTTTCTGAATCAGACTAATACGCCTCCTAGGGGAACTCCACACTTGCTGTCCAGAAGAGGCCTCTGATCTCCCTCAACCCACCACCAGGTGCCATCACCTCTGCATCTCTGTGTGCACACACTGCCCACCACCAGGTACAATCACCTCTGCACCTCTGTGTGCACACACTGCCCACCACCAGGTGCATCACCTCTGCACCTGTGTGTGCACACACTGCCCACCACCAGGTGCCATCACCTCTGCATCTCTGTGTGCACACACTGCCCACCACCAGGTGCCATCACCTCTGCACCTCTGTGTGCACACACTGCCCACCACCAGGTACAATCACCTCTGCACCTGTGTGTGCACACACTGCCCACCACCAAGTGCCATCACCTCTGTGTGCACACACTGCCCACCACCAGGTGCCATCACCTCTGCACCTCTGCATGCACACACTGCCCACCACCAGGTGCCATCACCTCTGTGTGCACACACTGCCCACCACCAGGTGCCATCACCTCTGCATCTCTGTATGCACACACTGCCCACCAGAACACAAAGTTAATGAGCACTCTACTACTAGAACAATCAACAATTAAGCCATCAATATGAATAATGAAAATTTTAAAACTAGTTGAAACAGTGAATCCTTCATCTTCTTTTCTTAGTATCTACTAAATCACATTCCAGAAATGTTTATGTATAGTAGCCATTTAAATAGTTCAAGCTATGTATTTCTCAAAGCACAGACAAATCTTTCATATGAACTTAGGATGATTCATCAGCAGCCTACAGTACCCTGTTTTCCAAGTCTTTGAGTCACTCAGTGTATAAAAACACATTATGCTTGTCTTAAAAAATTGTTCTTTACCACAGAAAACATCTATGTATGCTCTTAAAGCCAACATGAAATTTAGGATTTAATTAAAAACAAAACTTTTTAAAAACTTTTTAGTTAACATTTTGAAACCCCAAGATAATTTAACCCCTCCCTCTATCGCCCCACACCCTCAACTGGGGCCTTGTCCTTCTCCAGATTCAGAAAGTCGACATTTAAAATATCAAAGACATTATGGTGGACGGTCACCTCAGAATGTCAAACCTACAAAAACAAAGTTTAGATCACTAAGGGATTTGCCACACTCCTGGAAAGACCACCAGCAGATGTGAAGACACAGAGTCTTTTAAGACACTTGTTTCCCAGATTGTTACCACACCAATCACATCTCAGTTAGACGACCATGAAGATGCTTTCCCAGTCCTTTCACTCTGTAGTGGGCAAAAACAGAGCTGAATGACTAGCGCATGAAGACAACAGTAATCTATGGAGGTGACAGGGGCCATTGCACTCGTGATCTCGCAGTAGCTACCGTTACCTGCAGAAGACCTGCACAAGACACATTATTCAATATTCCGTCATAAATGGGGGAGGAGGGGCCATTTTTATTTAATCCTGTAGCAACTGAATTAAATTCGGTGGGTCACAAAAGAACAAACAACAGAGGTATGAAAGTAGGAGGGGGGCTTGTAGGGAAGAGGAAGTTCAGTGGGTGTGGGAGAGGGATGAGCAAGGGGAGTAGGGGGTGAAAATGGCCCCCAATACAGTATATATACACATGAAATTGTCAAAGAAGAAAACAATTTTTAAAATAGCTGGGTGTGGTGGCGTACATGTTTAATCCTGGCACTCAGGGGGCAAAGACAAGTGATCTCTCTAAATTCCAGGTCAGCCTGGTCTACACAGCAAGTTCCAGACCAGCCAGGATGACACAGCTGAAATCCTGTCAATAATAATAATAATAATAATAATAATAATAATAATAATAATAGCAGCAGCAGCAGCAGTAGTAGTAGTAAAAAAATAAAATGATGATGATACAGCATATAGTTACTGTTCTACGAGAGGGTTTTAGACAGATATCCCAGACATAAACACATCCATAAGTCCCAAACTCCAACCTGGGGACTGGTGGGTATACATTAAATCTGTGTTTTTTTTCAGTCAGTTTAAAGCACAATGAATAAAAGGGGCATAAATGGAATTTTCACAAAATTAAATTCATCCCATGTAAAGTACCTGCTCCATCTTTCTGAACTCCCATCCTCACTTGTTTTAAAATAGATCTGTGAAATGGTGGTGGCAGCAGACGGTGTTTGTAACATCCTTCTTTGGCAAAGTGGAGGCTGCAAAGACTATTCAAATGATGCAGAGTTTTACCTCCGCTAAAACCCAAAGCTGCATAAAGCAAATACTGAAGATGAATGAGGTTTTCTAGGAAGCAGTAACCCTGGGGTACAGAACGGCACTTACATCTCTGGAAGCACGCATTCCAGCACCTCCCTGGTGTCCTCAGCTGTCCTTCCATGTCCCTACCTGTGTCTCCATTTCTGCTGGTTCGGAATGATGTACATAACACGCCTGACCATCCCATGAACCTATTTCACAGAGCTTCACAACAGAGAAACACAGACTTAGATAAGAAAGTATCTTTGAACCTCTAAGATGACAAGGAATGCATAGAAAAAAAATGATTAACAGAACACAACTAAAAGAGAAGAAAGAATAAGACACGCAGGATGGAAAAGGGCTTAGTGGGTACGAGTGCTTACTGTGTGTGCAAGAATGTGGTCATATGTGCAACTGCCACAAGCCTTGTGAGGGGTGGAGACAGGGGGCTCTCTGGGGCTTTCTGACTGCCAGGTTCAGTGAGAGGTCCTGTATCAAAGAAATAAGGCAGAGAGTGATTGATAAAGCAGGATGGTAGCTGGCTTCTGTTGGCCTCTGCACATATTCATGGGGCACCAGCACACACAAGTACATGTGCAGCACACACACGAAAGTGTGTGCATGAACACACACACACAAACACACACACACACATTTTTAAAGATATTACATATTATACATGTCTGTAACTAGATTGTTCCATATAATTTGTAAGCTACTAAAATGGAATTCATTTAGACTATCCAATACACACAGTTCAGAGGCATCACCTTCTCCACCTCAGTGGGTGAAGAGGGTGGACCCTCTTGAAGAATGGGATTTTGCTAACCATTCCTCATCTTGTTAACAAAAAATCAATCCCCTAAACCCCTTGGACACTGACAGAAAAGCACCACCACCAACCCCCACTCACCTGCTTCCTCTTCTTGACAAGAATCAAAAAGGATGTAACTTTTCCTAGGAGCACGAGCCAGGCTCCGCATGTTCAGTTCCTGCAGGCTGCTACCATTACATACTGGTCCTAAGACAGGATCAGTCTGGAAAGGATTCATAATGAATTCTGCATGTTTGATGTGAGCGAGTGTAATGAAATTTCCCATTTCTCTCACTTTTAAGTGTGCTGATCCACAGCAACAAGAACATAGCCGTAGGGTTACACAACCCAAGTTGTGTGATGTGTCCTGGATCCCTAAGAACCCTGGTGGGCTGCTCATGGGAAGTTTGTTCATGGTGTGTTTTCATCTGCACAAGAACACTGTTTCTGCTCCAAGTTCAAATTCCCCATTTTCTAGCATGTGTTCCCTTAGAGATGCCCTTGTTTACTGTATCCGAAATAACCAACCTGTGTACAAAACTAAGCTCACTAAATGACTCTAAAGACTAAGCCAAGTCTCAGGTCCTCCATGTTCAACTTGCCACACTGAATCGGCCTGTTTTCTAGTGGGATGCAGACAAATCCTTACCTCTGCAGGCCTTTGGAAGCTGATCACCCTTTACTTGACAGCAAATGCTCAACCAGAGAGCATCTCTTCGTTTACATTTTTACCGGACTCTCTTTGGTTTTAAAACGAGCCACAAAAAAATGAAAGGCTTTGCCTAAATTTCTACAATTTAATCCTCATAACAGATACACAGCATATAGCAATAAGTACATAGCCTAATTGCCTTTGCCCTCATCCACAGATATAGAATATAACGGCTTTTGCCATCATCAATCTGCTGTATATGGCTTACTGTAGCAACAACCAATTCTCTACTGTCTCTACTGCATTTTAATCTTCCAAAATCTGGGGCTATTTGGGTGAGCCTGGGACACTCGTGCGCAACCACGGTGTGATCAATGTGACAAACCTGTACTTGATGTGACTCGCTATCATGTTTTCCTTTACAGCTCACATGTGTAAGAAGTCCAGTTCTGGTGGGCCTGGTGACTGGCAGTACTTAGAAAGTAGACAAAGGCACAGCTCTTTGAGTTCAAGGCCAGCCTGGTCCACAGGGTAAGTTCCAAGACAGCCGGGACCATATAGCAAGACCCTGTCTTTTAAAAAAAAAATGCCAAAGATTAATTTCTGTATGTATTTGTCAGCTTTTTGTTGGGCTGGTTTTATTTTCTGAACAGATGCACTGTTTTGTAAATGAGAATATAGGGGCATCTTCTCTCCATGAAGACACTGTTGGGGGAAAGGGGTTCTTTCTTGCCACACAGTATAATGGCCGCAGTGCTTAAGGAGATTATCACTTGGTGCCATTTCGGCCACCCCGATTCTTCAGCAGGGGAAGTATACCTTATCACCCCAGGAATACAGCTTGCAGGATAATCACTCCTCGGACAGAGCCACCAGTGAAAGGCCCCAGGAGTAGCCGCCTCTGCGAGGCACACATGCTGACAGGTTTTTGAGCTGGAGTTACGTTTAAACCAATTTGCGCTGTAGTTCATGTCACAGAAATGACTTCACAGCATCAGGAATCCCCTAAGAAACCCAAAGGGCCAGCATTATCCATAGAACTCCTTGTTTTTTAAGCAGAGTGAAAAGTGATGAACTAACATCAAGCCATCATGTCTTTATGCAGACGCGCATCAGGCCAGGGCTGCCAATCATTCCACTGGGTGTAACACAGGCTTTATTTCAGGATGGCAGGGTTCTATTAATCAATGAAGATGCAGAACAAGACTTAGTCAGGAAGGCGGCCATTAGTGTGACAAAGACTTAATGCCGGGAAGGTTTTATCTTTGCTTTTAACTTAACGTTATGGTTCAAATAGTTAAAACTGATGAGGACATCGGACGGTCACTGTGGGTGGGGAAACCCTGCTTGAATCAGCAGTGTCTGGTTCCTGGCGCCGTGGCACCTACTCTGGTGTTAGAATCTGTAGTGTTTCTGAGGATAAAGTAACAGCAAAGAGCATGTTGCAAATTTTAGGTGGAAACACTAAGCCTCCCTCAGCAGTACTAGGAAGCTATCGTTAAGGGCACGTACTGTGTCACAGGCACAGAGCTTGGCCCTCTAACCACAGCATTCAGCTTCATTCTAGCAACCTTTTGAGTTGGGTATCATTAATCTTCCTTTACAGACCCTGAAATTGAGGTTCCAGTAAGTGAACTTGCCAGTATAGCAGGACCTTGAATTCGAATCCCGAGTTTGAGACAGAAGCCCTATTTTTAACTATACTACCTAATCTCGTCTTCCAAAACATGGATGTTGGCATATGCCATCTCAGAGAACAGAAATAACGCAGGTCACATACAGCTGTGGAAATAAGTTTTCATCTAGTCCAGTGGTTCTCAACCTTCCTGACGCTGCCATCCTTTAATACAGGTCCTCATGGTGTGGTGACCCACAACCAAAAAATTATTCCAGTTGCTACTTCATAACTGTCATTTTGCTAGCTGTGGATCATAATGTAAATATCTGATATGCCACCCCTGCGAAAGGGTCGTTCAACCCCAAAAGGGGTCATGACCCATGAGTTGAGAACCATTGATTGAGTCAAATTTTGCATGTGTGTCTATGTACAGCAGTCTCGGAGTCCAGAAAGGGTCCTCTGGAGTTGGACCAACTGGTAGCTGTGGGCGACCCAACAGGGATGCTGGAGACCAAACTCAGATCCTCTGCTAGAGCTGTGCACACTGGACATTGCTGAGCCACGTCTCCACCCCCTTTATCTACTCAGACATTTTTTTACATTTATTTTTATATGTATGAGTGTTTGCCTGAACACGTATCTGTGTATCATACACATGTTGTACTCATAGGGGCCAGAAGAGGATGTCAGATTCCCTGAGACCGGAGATAGAAAGGGTCGTGAGCCACCATATGGGTGCTGGGAATCAAGCCAGGTCCTCGACAAGAGCAGCCAGTGCTCTTAACCATCGATCGATCCACCTCTCCAGCTCCTCACACTTTCTTTAGCTATGCGAACCTGAGGCTGAATGTGTTCATTTGGCAGAAGTTGGCACCAAAGTCTCCGTTTGTCTCGCCAAGGATGTCTAGGAAATACAACTCGGCACAGGTTGAAGTGTTTCCCAGATGGAGACATCAGAATCACTCAAATCCACAGCCTAGCGCTCTGCACGGGTAACTAGCACACATTAGGACCACACCACTCTGCTAATGCAAGAACTGTACAACTGAATAATGATGTAACTTGAGACCATCATAAAAGTCTCTCTTTCGGGTGGTTCTCGATGAGAGGCAGGCCACTCCCAGGCCTTTCCCTAGTCTAATAGCCTTTAGGAACTGTTTGTCAGAATGAGGTGCCCAAAGAAACTAGGCCAGTTCTACAGATGACTCTACTTCCCCCACTGGCAAGAGTCACTTCAGTCCTGTGGTTTTGACAAGCTAAATGGGGGAGTTAACATATGCATACTGAAATCCCTCCTTGGCTACTGACCTAAGGCCACAAGCTCGCTTTGGCCTATAAACCCAACACAGTGACTATCTTGTACATATTTTCTAGCCAATAAAGCCTCAGGACTGCTTACAGAACCCTGTGTGCTTACCTGGATTTCTTAACGCGCTGGAGAGTAGTCCATCCCAGAGCTGTTAACTGGATAATGACGGGCCCAAATCCTCTTACAACCCAACTCCTCACCCTACTCTTGATGTGCAAAGCAACAGAGTCCGTTCACTTCCTGTTTGAAACACACACCTTAATCCAGCTGCATTTTGAGATTTAAGCCTTAGCCACACTACTTGAAGGAACAACCTTCCCTGACGACGGAATTACTAAAGAACAGATGGTACGGAAAGGGTTGCATTTCAATAGAACTAGCTTTATTTATTATTTATTTTTCAAACAAAAGGAATGGCCTATAAGCAAATGCGGATATGGACTGAGGGGGTGGGAGTGGCCTGAAGCTTAGAGTTGTTGCTGTGTCCTACCAGAAACAGCAGGTTAGAAGAAATAGTGAGGTCTTGTCTGCTTAAGGAGTCTGGAGATGCAAAGGTAAGTGGAATTTTTTTTTTTCTTTAGAAAAGGCATTCTGCCGAGTCACCAGCAGGAGAGAGACACTAAAGTGGCTTCTGACGAACTAGGCGGGCTGTGCAGCTTAAGAACTGGCATCAACTCACAGTCTTCTCATTTTCCCCATTTTCTATAATTTTCCTCTTCTTCTCGTCTGTCTTTTTCTTGAAGATGTTATTTCGGTAAAACTGAAGCTCTTTGATGCTTTCACTAATGTCATCGAGTGCCCTACAAGCAAACACACCACACTGAAAAAAAAAATGTCCCAAACACTGGAGATGAAAACCGTGACTTCTTACAAGCGACCTGGGAACGCGCATTAGTTAGTGTGAGCGCCACAGCTGGTACGGAAAGAAGTGGCATACCTCAGTGGTCCTAAGTCACCCGTGCTGGTGTTCGCTTTATTTTATGTTTTAAATGCAGGAGATTAGAAAATCCCCTTTGTTTCAGAGGACTCGGATGTGTTTGGGGTGGAGGGGATCTCAGGTTCAAATGACTTTAGGAAGAAGCGAGGTTAATCATTTCCTTCCTGAGGTTCTCTCTAAAACATTGTCTAATTTAATATGTACATGAATTCCTAAGAAGAACCTGTACTACACATACTATATTTCTACAATGTAACCAACACATTCATGGGATACTTACCAGCAGCCCAAGAACCAGCGCTTGGGAAACACTGTGTAATACTCAGGGATGTCCCTGAACAGAACATACCTACATACTCCCCGCAGCTCATGTCTCCATCATCCTAATGAACGCCAATCATCAGATGAGACCGTACCTAGCCATAAAGGAGGCTCTGCCTCCTTTCTGTGGTAATGTGTGCTATGATCAGAGGCAGCTTGCCTCCACCTAACAGCTTTTCTTCTCTGACATGCTGTTTCTCAGCTGTTGGAGCCTGAGAAATCAGGTAACCAAGATTATTAAAATTGTATGCAAGTAAATCAACACACTGTGGTGGGCCAAGGGCCTCTTCCAGAGTATTCATTGCCGGAGTTTTAAGACCTTCATTTCTGTGGCAAAGGTAATAATTCATTTTTCCTAAATCATATAGGAGTGGTAGAGGACTGAAACTCTATAAAATAGAGCCTCCCGCCCGCAGCTGAAGAGCTATTGGCAAGCAATGGCTGCTGGGGTGAGGGTCACTTTTCTTCGTGGCAGGTGACCCCACATGTGTGAGCAGGCAGCACTAACTGGACTCAGTTATACAAAAGAGAAAAGGAAAATGGGTATGCTGGTGTGCACTGCTAATCCCAGCACTCGGGAGGCTGAGGCAAGCAGATCTCTGTGAGTGTAAGGCTAGCCTGGGCTAAACAGCAAATGCCTGGACAGCCAGGGCTACACAGAGAGCCCTTGTCTCAATCCAATACACACACACAAGAAAAACAAACAAACAAAACCATAAAGGTAGGAAGGGGACATTTCAAGGAGACGGGAAGTGGGGGATGAAGTGATGATGGGAAGGGTGGGAGTCAGGGGTAGATATGATCGAGATTCATTGTAAATATGCATGATACTGTCAAAAATAAATTATGAAATATTATTTGGAGATATACAGACATACATATATCCCCTCTGGTTACATAACAACACATAATCACATTTTTTTCACATATGTGTTTGCATTTGTAGGTCAGAGGTCAACCAAGGCCGTCATCCTTAAGGACGCCATCCCACTCTTGAGACAGGGTCTCTTGTTAGCCTGCAGCTCACCAACTAGGCTAGAGTGGCAGGCCATGGAACCCTATGCGGCCTTTCTCTGCCGCCTCAGCGCTGAGAACAGAGCGTGCACCACCCAGCATTTCACATGGATTCTGGAGGTGGGACCTAGGTCTTTGTGCTTATGGTGGTGAGCTAGGTGCTTTACCAACTGAAGTATCTCCCCAGCCCCAACAATGCATAATCCCTCATCACAACATTGAACTCGAAAAGAGACCAAAATCTCAAAGTATTGTTAGACCCTGTTGTATGGCAAAGCTGGACCCAAACTTGGCAAAAGTTTACATACAGTTGTGAGCTATGCATCTTGTGGGAATAGCCACTTTTTTTTTTTTTTTTTTTTTTTTTTTGCAGCAATGTCTATTGCATTATGGGGGCCAGTCTTCTTCAAATCCACTTAGGGGACTAATGGTGAACAATGGAGGTGACCATCAGCTTCCTAAACTTGAAAAGGAGCTGGTGAGATGGGTCAGAGGATAAAGACACCTTTGCCAAGCCTCATGACCCAAGTTTAACCCACACGCCCAACTCCTAAGACCTGCCTCTACATCTTCACACATGCACCATGTCCACACATGCATGCGAGTGCCTGCTCGCACGCACACACGTAATATAATAGGGAAATCAATAAAATCTGAAAAAGTCTAAACTCAAAAAATTCTAAACCTCCATTGTTTCTGATAAAATATCTTAGACCTGAATTGGTACACTATCATTTGGGGACGCCCCCTGTGGACACAATAGAAGGCCATTCTAGCTCAGGGACCGGTCTTTCTGTGATGCCTGGAACTGTACACTACAGAGTATCTCAATTAAGTAAATCAGTAAACCAAATGCTTCCCTTAACCAGCTTTTCTTTCTAAATGGCTTCAAAATTGAAAAGAAACAGTGTGTGCCTGAAGTTGCCAGCAAAGACACACCAAAAAGCAAAAGTATCCAGGCAGGACAACTGCTTGATACAAAAGTTTACAGTGTCCTAACTTCTTTTTTTTTTCCCCTGTTTTTCAAGACAGGGTTTCTCTGTGTAGCTTTGCGCCTTTCCTGGAACTCGCTTTGGAGACCAGGCTGGCCTCGAACTCACAGAGATCCGCCTGCCTCTGCCTCCTGAGTGCTGGATTTAAGGCGTACGCCACCACCACCCGGCTACAGTGTCCTAATTTCTGATGGCCACATATCTGCATCCTCTGTGAGAAGAGAGATAACAGTGCTAGTTTCTACAAAGGTCACACAAATTGTTTCATCTTACTTCCAAACCATGTTTTAAGACTGTAACAGACTACATGACTCAAAACAAAACAACCCCACCCCACCCCCCAAAAAAAAGCCAAAGATAGAACCCTGCTGAGAACAGGATGGAGAAACCTAGCCAGAATCCTTGGGGCTCTTAGTGTAGAAAAGTTACCTTTCCACGACTTGATTTTGCCCAGGGAAGAATAGAGAAGAGAGGTTATTATTTAAGAAGTCAGGTTGGGGTTAAGTGTGTGTCAGCCCTCATGGGAAGGTCCCGATCTTACCTGTGAGAAGCGGCCTTCTTCGGTGCAAACTCATAATCCTCTGGATACCAGCGTCTATACACAGTAAAAATTATAAACTCTCAAAGGAAGCCGTCTCAAGCACACTGAGCAATCACCTTCAAGTCATCTATCTACTGGCTTTTGCTTGTTTGAGACAGGGTCTCAGGTAGCACAGGCTGCCCTGGTCCTCCTGGTCCTCCTGGTCCTCCTGCCTCCACCTCCACCTCCAGAGGAGTACAATAACAGGCACCTTGCTGGGAATCGAACCCAGGGCTTCCCACAGACTAAGCAAGGTTCCACCAACTGAGCGACATCCCCCACCTCTTCAGGTCACTAATTAACACTGGAAAAGGCTTTTCCTCTCTTTACCCTAGAAACTCTCTTTAAACAAGTCTGTCAATATAGAGGATTCCTAAGTCTCTAACAGCCCAGCCCTTGCCACGCTTCCTGTCCCACGTATATAACTGCCTGCTGGGCATCTCCACCTAACCCAGCAGGCACTTCTAATGGAATATATAGAAGACCACACATCCTCCACTCCCATCCTCAAATGCAACCCTTCCTTCCTCTTAGTCTCTGCTCTGTCCACCTAAGCTGCTTCAGCCAGGAATGCTGCTAACCCCTTTCTCGAGGGTCTCTTTCTTTGCCCCCTCATCCAGGCACCTAGCATCATGCCTGCTGACCTTGGCGAACGTTTTTTCCCTTCCGAGGACCCCATGGCCAGTTTCCTCCCTTGTTTCTTAGTCCCTGAGAGGATACACGTCTTTCTATCACTTTATCTGCCACCTTCTAAGCGGAATACAATTTGTCCGCATCCTTCCATTAACACTTTCTCAAAGGAGCTGCATCCCTTATTAGATGAAATCAAACATCTTGAGCGGGCCCACAAGCCCTTTATGGTCCAGCCTGGGTCTCACCTTTGCCAATGTCAAGCTTTCCACCTCAGCATTAACAAGTAATCTGTAATTTATTTTAACATGCATCTTTTTTTGTTGTTGTTAAGACAGGGTCTCATGTAGCCCAGGCTGGCTTCCTGATCCTCCTGCCTCCATCTTCCCCAGGGCTGGAGGTACAGGTGTGCACTACTACATCCTGTGTATACAGCGCTGGGGGCTACAAGCCAGAACTTCCTGCATGCTGGGCAAACATTCCACCTGTGCTGCATCCCACCATCCCGGTGCCTATTTTGTCTTGGCTTCCAATTCCCTAGCATCCTCCTATCTCCGCCTGCATTCAGGAATGTTCTCTCCTCATTCAAACTTCTTTCAATCTCACTGAAAAGGCTGTGTGCTAGATAAAGCTTTCTGACTCTCCCTGTTCCTCCAGCACGCCGAGCTCTCCCCGGCCCCCTCATACTCTGCCTGCATCCGCACGCATCACACGAGTCACTAGGTAGTTTATTTTTAGGGTGTTTTTTACACCTCTGTCAACTCACAAGACTGAGCGACTCAAGAGCGTTTCGTGCCCGTGTTCCCAGAGGGGAAGCCAATGCACAGGTTCTCTGGCTTAATGAAATCTATGTGGAAGACTTCTGACATTTCTCCCACGCCTCACCACTCAGAATAAACAAGGACCCGTACAAATGAGACTGGGACGAGGAAGACACACACCCACTCAGCACCCTCGATTCTATTCGATTATTTTCTACAAAGTCTCCATTAAAACATGCTCCATGAGGCAATAGAATGGATCCTAAATACAGCCCTTACCTGCATAGTTCTTTAACAGTGCTCACGTCAATTATCCTATAATGAAGATGTTTCATGAACTGGGGCATGTATTTGTCAAGAAACTTCTTATCTGCATGAACTGAGTTCCCTAGAAAGACACGAAGCATACCGCGTCTGCGCGTTTCTAACAGCGTACAGCATGATATAAACATTCATAGATCATATCTGAAATGGAAGTGAACTTTTTTTTTTCAAACAGTTCCTAAAAACTGATGTCTCCATCAAATCTGAGTACTTCGGATTAGGTTGTAAATATGGGTTCTCCAGCAGGTCACCAGTCTAGCTCACAATAAACTCGTAAGCGGCCTCTCGTGGGCAGAATGACCGTCTAGCCTTCCATCCACTTAAAGAGTTTAAATCTGTTACTTTTCAAGTTCATTCCAGATGTGCAAACTTGTTCCCAGTGTCACAAAATCCACACTACTAACACTAAAAATTTAACTGAATCATATAGTAGATAAACCTTTATTTTACATTCCAATGTTTTTGACAAATCATATCCATATTCATGTTTCCATACAATAATTTATATTATAAACACTGGATTTTAAATGAGAACTCTAAAATGGACATCAGCCGCATCGGCTAAGAAAAAAAAAAAAAAACATTTATACAATATATGCTCTTGTATATAATGCCAAAACTTTTCTTTATATTGAAAGTGTTAAGTTACCATACCAATTTACATACACAAATGCAAACACACCCTCACAGAACATTACCTTCCCTCTGACAATGTCAACCCTTTAAAAATCTTAGCGTAATAGACCTGGTCTCTTTAAAGTCAATGTCTCAGGGATGGAGCAGGGGTAGGGAGAGATAGGTAAATGACTTTAGACTAACCAGCTAGAGAGGAAATAACCAAATAAAATATATATGAGCAGTGACTAAATCTGGGCTCAAAACAGACACTTTAGGGTATTTCAAATGTGGGCAAGGTACCATGGATGTTCTTAAATGATGTTAATGATTTCCAATGCAACAATAATACTGTGTTACATAAGAAAACGTCCTGACTCTTAGGAGCTGCTTGAGGGGGTCTTTAGGAAGGGAAGTATCACAAAGCCTGCAGTTTATTTTCAAATGTCCAAAAGCAGCAAGAAAAATAGAGGGGAAACCAACGTGACAAAGGTTAACGATGACCAAATCCAACTTTTCTGTGCATTTGGAATTGTTTCCATAATAAAAATATGGGGGGAATTTTTGCTGAGTTCGTCTGTGTTTCTCAGATCTCAGATCAAGTTCCAAGCCATTTCACTGATACACAAAAGTGAGACGTGTATTCCAAATCAGGGTGGGTGGAAGGCAAGGATGGTCTCAGCTGGTTTCTCTGGAACTCTGGAACTCTCTGGTTTCTTGAACCATTACTATAGAAGACTATCTACAAGATATACATAGGATTGGATTTTACCTGCAAGTGGACAGAGCCCCGGAGGAGTCTGCTGTCGTACAAAGGACAGAAATTCATACTCTGCCTGCTGCAATGTAATTGTACTCTCCTTCACTGCCTTGGTAAGACCAGACTGCAAGAGAGAATCCCCAGCCCCCACCAGAAACACATGAAGTCAGTTTTCAAACGCATCCGAAATGAAACTTCACTTCTAAAACCGGTAAATATAACCACAGCTGGACCAGTTTTGTGGGGGGTGGGGCTCAAGTTTGAACTGAAACTGCCATCTTTACACCAATTTTCTTTCTTAAAGAATCCAAACCAAATTAAGTTATGTTCCCGATTGTTAATATCACTTCTACACAGTCAGAAAAGATGGCGCTCAGAGTCCAAGGCTAGACCCTCCGGGAAGAGACAGCTACTACCAGGAAAGCAGCAGTCCCCCTTCTCTGTGGGTCGAGGTCTAACCTTATCCACAAGACTGACTTGAGTAACACTTGAAATTCCACAATGCGTTCGCGACAGACTGAATGTAGAAGAGAAAAAAAAAAAAAAAGAGGACATTCAGGAGAAGGTGATCTCGAGAGGTCCCAGAGATGAAAAGTGAACAAGCAAGCAGCTGCCCAGGCTTGCCCAGCCATCTTCTGCTAACCCTTTCATAACACCATCCACCAAGGGCACAGGATTCAGATGTGCGAGCAACAAGCTTGTGACCGATCCCCAAAGCAGCAATCTTGTTATTTGGTAATGTTACCTTCCCATGATGCTCCTTGCACCAATCTGACATGCTGTCCAGCAACTCATCCGGCTGTTTGATAATCAGGTTGGGACCCTGTGGGTGGGAAAGGCCATTAGTCATCAAGGAAATCAAAAGAAGCTGGGCATGGTGCATACAGCTTTAATCACTGCACTTGGGAGGCTGAAATGGATGCCGATCTCCTTGATTTTGAGGCCAGCTGGGTCTGCAAGGTCAGTTCTAAGCCAGCCAGAGCTATGTAAGCATCAACAGAAATAACTCTACTTTCAAACTGTGTTTATTTATGTGTGTATTTAGGGAGAGGGGCGTATATGCACAAGCATGTGAGGTCAGAGGCCAGCCTTGGGTGCTGTTCCTCATGAGCCATCCACCTAGGGACCTAAGGCTTGCCAAAGAGTAGGCTAGCTAGCAAGTCCCCAAAGAGCCACCTATTTCCACCTCCCTGCAACTGGGATTACAGATGCACACCACCATCTGACACAGGGGTGAAGATCTAACTCCGGGTGGTCTGCGTACACAGTGAGCACTTTACCCACGACTAAGCTATTACTCCAACAACATCTTTTCTTTTTGAAATACACGTTGATATCTGCATACTTTGGAGAGGCTAGGACTGAGGAAAGGGATCAAATAAACAACAGCTTGCTATATGTGGACTGCGAATAAAGTTATATTCTGTAGTTTTAGCTTTATATTTAAAAAAATTAATGTTTTTAAAGAAATAACTAATAATATATGAAGAAAAAAAATGGCCCTCAAATTCTCAGTTCCATTCACAAATTTCTTTAAATTAAGAAAACCTTTAAAAATTTAGTTTGGGTTATGTATATGCTTGTGTGCCTGTGTACGTGTGTGCTGGTATCCTTGGAGGCCGGAGGGCACAGCACCCCTGGAGCTGGAGTTACAAGCAGCTGTGAGCTGCCCAACATGGGTGCTGGGAACTGAACTCCGGTCCCTTTTAAGAGCAGTACACTACTTTAACTGCTGAGCTATCTCTCTGGTCCTTAAATTTTATCTGCGCGAGTGCACGCATGCACGCAAGCACTCACGCACGCACACACGCACACATACTCCTAACACACCGTGATTGTGGAAGTCAAAGAACAACTTGTGGGAGTCAGTTCTACCAGTTGGGTTCTGAGATCAAATTCAGGTCATCAGTCTTGGCCTCAAGCCCCTTCACCCACTGAACCAGCTTGCCAGCCCTCCAGTCCAGGTAATAAGAGTCTTTCAGGGAGCCTGACAGGTAGAACTAAGTTTATCATGTTTGTTTCTCCTCAAAAGACAAAGATTATAAGAAAGTCTAGCTTTCCTCATCAGGCCCTAACAGAATGCAAGAAATTACAGGCAACTGATGTAAACTCTCTGCAGAAGACTATCTACTACTTAATGCAAGCAATTATGACTAGTAAAGTGGTAAAGAGAGATTTCAGTCACTGAAAGGAATTCAAGTTTAATCAGCACAGCTTATACCCTTTTAAAAAATTATATTGTTTATTTGTATGCAAGAATGTAAGTGCAACACATTCATCTCTTTGTCTCTCTCTGTCTGCATGTGGGGGGAAGGTGTGTGTGTGTGCGCGCATGCGTGTGTGTAAGTCGGAAGACAAGAGTTGGTCCTCTCCTTCCACCATGTGGCTCCTAAGGATTGAACTCCGGTCGTCAGAATTGGCAGCAAGCAAGGGCCCCACTGAACCCCTATAGCTTAAACTCAACAGCTAGTCTAGAACTGTTCTAAAATAGGCCTGCCATCTAAAACTGAATTGTAACCAAATACAGAAACAGATGTTGACAATCTCGGTAGAGAAATAAAAAAAAAAATGTTTAAAAAAACTGGGGAACAGAAAAGATATACTGTAAATCTACTGACCTCTTCTAGACTGCTCCTTGGCAAACTAAGGCATCCAAATTAGGTTTGCAAAACAGGATGCTTCTACCAGCAAAAACAAAACAAAACAAAAACAAAACAAACAAAAAAAGTTCCTCAGACCCTTGCATGAGAATAAAACATACTTTCCACAGAACTGACATCCCTTAAGTGTTTTCTTTACCCAACTGACTTAAGCCTTCGAACAAATCCCCCATTCACGAGCAACTGTATGGACGCACACCCAAAGTTCCCCTGGGTACATATCAACCAACTGATCCATTAAAACTGTATTTTGGGTCGTCAAGAGACTAAAAGAAAAATACTTCTTTGGCCAAGGGTAAGCAGAGCTGGTAAAATAAAGACACTTGACTGTTTATTGCCAGTAAGTTCCAAGTCAGAAAAATAAGCAAGCAAACCTAAAGCTCGGTGCTTGATTTATTTATTTATTTAAAGAAGTTGTTATAAGAAATAATCTCTAGTTCTCTTCCAGATAAGTCTGATGCCACCACAAGACAGGGATTCATCTCTAAATGTTCTGTGTTGTTCTTTTTTGTTTTTAACTTTTGCTGGTGTTGTCGTTGTTTTGAGACAATCTCACTGTGTAGCCTTGGCTGACCTGGAACTCACTCTGTAGACCAGCCTGACCTCAAGCTCACAGAGATTGGCCTGCTTCTGCCTTCCAAAGTGCCGAGAGTAAAGGTGTGTGATATCATGCCCAGCTGAAAATGCCCAATCTCCTCTGCCTACCCAGGGAATAAAAAGAAGTCCTAACTATAGGCTTAGGAGATGTCTACAGCTCCTGTGTTTATCAAGTCTACCCTCTTAGAACTCGTTACTAACAAGACTCCCCTTTGCACCGCATCCCTACGGGATTTGCTGTTGTTTTGTTTGTTGCTAATTTTATTCCTATATGTATGTGTCTGGTGGGGGTACCCATGGAGGCCAGAAGAGGGCCATCAAATCCTTTAGAGTTGGAGATCTGGGTGCTTGTGAGACACCTGATAGAGGTAGGTACTGGGATGCAAACTCTTCATGATTGAGTAGTACATGTTTTAACTACTGAGCTACCTCTCCAGCCCCACTATGTAGCCTTGGCTGGCCTGGAACCAGCCATACAGACTAGGCTGGTCTCAACTCACAGAGATCCACCTGCCATTGCCTCCCAAGTGCTGGAATTAAAGGTGTGAACCACTATGCCTAGCCTGCTTTGTTTTTTAATTACTTCAAATATTGAGGGCCATATCATGATCAGGGATTTCATCTATGAATCAAAGATACCACAAGCTTTTAAAATGCTTCACGAGTGGCTAAAATACAAATGCCAACAGGTGTGTTTTACTTGCTTTGCTAAATGTTTCAGTTAAAAGCAGCATGATCAAAATTTTTATTACAGCTAAGAGAACACAGTCTAGAAGAGTATCAGTCAACGGTCTAGGACCCTAACACAGACGTGCAGGAAGCACACATCCAGCTGAAAAGGCAATCAGCCATCTGGAACAATAGGTATTGTCTGTGAGGATTCAACCAACTCAGACCGACCCTCATCTGTCTGTAAGGAATGTAAATGGATTTTTTTTCTTATCATTCCCAGTATAAAAAATACTTACATGCACTGACATTGCATTGGGTATTCTACAGGAAGAATTACCACAGGCAATCTAGAGGTGATTCCAAGTACTCACTAGGTAAAGGATGTAGGCACATGAGATTTTGGTCCCTACAGAGGACTCCTGGAACTAATCCCCTATGGGGTGGTGAAGAGATAACTATATGTGGAATTAAAGTCAAAGTTATGACATAAAGATGGAAAACTCTGGTAGAGGTCACCACACCTGATAGGACCAAAACTGGCCGGACTACTGGTTAGGAGCACTTCAGACTGCCTGGATCTAGAGGGTCCTTTAACCAGCTTCCCCAATACCTAACCAAGTTCCCCAAATTTCTGTAGCCCAATATCTTCAGGTGTAAAATAAGCACTTAATAACAGAACCAACTTTATGGTCATAAGAACCAACACATGTAAAGCCGTCAGGACTATTTAGCCCTCAGAAAAACAGCCAGCTTTGTTTCTATAAATTTCAACTGAAAAATCAATTCTGTTCCACCTCATAATTGCTTCTACCTCAATGTTGGTTTGAGTACCAACTCTAACACATCCTAGCATATTGTGGTGGACCTTAACCTACACGGACCTCAATCCACTCAATTTTTCAATCGGAGTGGAAGAAGCCATCTTTAGATTCCCCAATGCCCTTTAAGTGGTATGAATGTATTTACATGGCATCACCTACTTCAGCCAAAATGTTAAGATCAGAGTCAGTTATCAGACAGGCCATCTCAATAATCTGATCCTTCTCAATGTCCAATCCTGTCATCTGCAAAAAATAAAAAATAAAAATAAAAATAAAAAAATTGTAAAAATGAGCATATATATAACACATGAAACCACCTTTTGTAAACCTGTTCTGCCCAGGTTTATATAGATTCCTTTGTTCATACTCGATTACATTCTAGGATACCAGTAATGCTGTTTCTTTCCTGGGAAGTACTCGGGATAATAAGTTCTGAGCGCTCAGAGACTGCAACAGACATTTACTGTGGGCTAGCTAATGCCAAATTCTGTGCCTGTCCTGGGAACGGATGCAAAGTAAACAAGATAAATACAACACTTACAGAAAAGTGAACTCAGTAACATGACCTATCTGAAGTTTATAAAGGCTTCCTATTTGTTCCAACATCTGATCTTTATCATCATCTAGAGTAAAAAGTTAACAACTAAACTCTTGTCATAAGGAAAAAACTGAGGCTCGGGGCAGGCCTAAGTGTAAATGCGTTAAAATTAAAAGGGTACTGTTCCCAGTGCACTTTGAGTAACTTGAATCTTCAACTGGGGCCTCAATTTTCTCTTTTATGGAATGAGGGGTAAGGCTGAGTCATCTCCTGAGTCCCAACTAGTTTAAGCAACCTAGTCTTTTAAGGCTAGGAGGTGGATGCGGGGAGGGGGGCGCACAGAGGCGCTGTCCCCACCCCCACCCTTGATCCTGAGCCCAGGGACACTAGAGGGTTAGGCAAATTCACTTCTGGGTGGAGGTCGAGGCTGCGGAGAGGGAAGACACATGTATGGCTCCACCCAGATGGAAAGAAACCCCACAGTCCAACACAGTCCCGGAACCACGCAGAACTCCTGGCTCGGGCTCCCGGGGCTGTGCTCACCTGCCGCACCTGACACCCGAACCCCCGCCGCCTCCCAGAACAGGTGGGTCCTTCGGTCCCGGGCTCGCCTCCCCGCACCCCCAGCCGGACTCTCACCTCCAGGTCCACCCAGACCATCCGCTGAGCCATGCTCTCCCCTGCCGCCATGGCTGCGCCACCTTCGCTGACACCTCGCGCCCCGAACTGCCCGTGCCTGCCACCCACGCCCCGCAACAGCCTGGAGCCCAGGGATACGCCTAGCATCACCCGGCACGAGCCGCCACGGCCCCAGCCCCGCCGGCCCAGCGCGCGCAGGCGCCACAGTCGCTAAACGTCGCAAACCCACTGGGAGGTGCCGGGAGAAGACTACAAGCCCCAATGTGCCGCGCGCCGACTCGCCCTCCACAGCCACGCTTGGCTGCCGAAAGGGCTGGTGGGAGCGGGAGTCCTTGGTCCAGCCGCCAGCTCCCCCTCCCCCGCCACGTGTTTTCCGATGTTACGGGACTGGCTTGTATTCCATTGCTAAAGTTTGTCTGTTTCCAGGAGGTATCACTCCTGAGTTTTTATTAGTTCTGAGCAGCGGACTTGAAAAGGTTTTACTCCGAAAAAGAATCTGATTGTCTAAGAATTTTTTTAAAATGTATCTTTCCCTTACTAATAACCCCCTCTTTTTTTTTTTTACCTGCCCCTCCCTTCCACGTATTGAGTATATTTCTTATTTACTTGGAATCCGAGAATGACGTGCTATTTTGAGCTACAAGGCCAAATCCGCCATCATCGTTTAGAAGTCCTTAAATGGGCTCTTGTCTGAAAGATGACTTCGCACATATCAGGTGTTCCATAAATGTTCCTTTTCCGTCCTTGGTAGAAGCCTTGTCTCATATTCCAGGTTGCCGGAACGTGTGGGCTGTGTTTTGGTTGTTAGATCTTATACTACTTTACCTTTAAAACTTTTCAAAGTTAAATCATGTCCTTGTATAATTTTTGCAGCCTACTAAAGCGAACCGAAATAGTTCTGCCTGTTCTGTCGTCCATTCTGATTCTGTCATCCATTCTGGTTTTGATCAAAGGGTCCTTAATCTCCCACTAAATAGCTGCGGTTTTCATCACCGCCTCTGGAAGGGGCCTCTGTGGGGATCGCTTACATTTTAGCTTAGTAGCAAACACCTCTGCAAAGGGTAGTTTTATCACATACGTGCTCAGTCTTGAATCACATACTCCTGTGTCTTTTTCTGAGAGCCGTGTTGCCATTAATTACAGAGCTTGTGGTTGGTAGCACAGTAATTCCTACCCGGTGAGCTGGTTTTGTGAGACAAACATTGTTGCCCAATCAGAGCTTTAGGGATGCTGCAACCTACTAGTGGATTTCAGCTACTTAACCGGCCAAGCTTGACCAGAGAAACGGAAAGATATGGAAACGTGTGACAATATATGTTCAACTTTACCGCAGAATAGATACGTATATTATAACAGCATTGCCTAATGAATCATACTGTTTTTAGTTTGTAATCACTTTCGGCCCTAATCATTGGAAGGAGAACTCCACTGGCATAATAGAAACTTGGTTTGTTTGTTTGTTGTTTTTGTTTGTTTCTTTTGTTTTGTTGAGACAGAGACTCACTACAGAACTCTAGGTGGCCTGGAACTCTGCCTCCCAAGTGCTAGTATTAAAGATGTGCACCAGCAGGGTGCACATATAGAAACTTCTATCAGCTGGGCTTATTATCACCCTGAAGTACTATTTCTTTATATTTTGAAAGAATACCTTCTGTTTTCCACATCTTTAGGGAGGAAAAATAGCCCAAAAGTTAAAAGTACTTGCTGCTCGTGCGGAGGAAGTAACCCCAGCTCTGTGAGATGTGTTGTCCTCTTCAGGCCTTCATGGGGCACCAGTAAACACACAGAGAGAGAGAGAGAGAGAGAGAGAGAGAGAGAGAGAGAGAGAGAGAGAGAGAGAGAGAGAGAGAGAGAGAGAGAGGAGAGAGAGAGAGAGAGAGAGAGAGAGAGAGAGAGAGAGAGAGAGAGAGAGAGAACAGATAAAATAGATCTTTAAAAATTACATCTTTTGGTGATGGTATTTAACAGGTTAAATCCCAAAAAGCCATGCCGATGGTATTTCTTTGGGGGTGGGGGAGGAATGAATGCTTAAAATTAGTTATGTAAACTGGCCACAGGAAACTCTGTCTCAAAAATAAACAGAAATGATGTGTGGGCTTTCTGGAAACTTCCATGTTTGTTTAGCTATAGTACTATGTTCCTGATACATTGATAAGTACAGATTTCATGTTGTTACCATGAATAAAACACTCATGTTCCCAAAATTCTAAAGAAATTATAAAACAGGAAATGATAAAGGAAAAGTAGATTTGGATTTACACAGTTTTGCCAAACTAGGCACAGTGGGTAGGTGTGCTAATTTCTTCCACACCATGTCTATGGCCATCTTTTGAGTTTGTAGGAAGCCATGTGAAGAAGGCTAGGATATTGTAAATTTAGCTGAGACAGGTCCTTTCCTGGGGGAAAGGGGATATGGCCCATAAATTGCATGTACTGTCCTTGTTTTCTGCTACAGAAACAGTTGGAGTTTTGTCTATTTGTTTTATTTTTCTTTGAAACAGGGTCTCACTCATTATATAGTCTAGGCTGGTCTCAAACTTATGACAGTCTTTCTGCCTCCCAAGTTCAGGGATTACAGTTATGAGGTAACATGTTTGGTTCCAGAAATGATTTTTTTAAATTTGTATCTCCCCCACATCCATTATTAAAAATAAAATGAGCTGAGTGCATCTTATATACAATGGCCATTCTTTTTTATTAAGTCTTTAGTACATTTTATGTCACTTCAGTTTAAAAACACATACCAAGTACTTAGCATGTATGGAACACTGGACTACAAAGCTGTTGGGATTTGGATCTGGAAGTCTGTCAAAGGCCAGAGTGTTAAAGGCTCAGTCCAGCATGGTGTTCAGAGCTTGTGAAAATTCTGAAAGGTGGGACCCCATGGTAGGCCTTCCAGTCATTGGAAGCATGGCCTTGAAGGGAATAGTGAGACCTCCAACCCTCCCTCCTGCTGTCTCATCTCAGCCAGGAGCTGGGAGGCTCGGCTCCACTGCATGCTCCCTAGGAACAGGCACCACCCTACCACAGACCCCAAAGCAGTGCTCCATATGACCATGAACTTAAACCTCTAAACCGTGTGCCAAAGCGAACCATTCTTTTCCTCAGTTGATTATCGAGGGTACTTTGTTACTCTAATGGAAAGCCAATGAAACACCAAAGAACCCACTTACAAAGCTAGTTGATGTTCATTATACCAGACACAATAAATACTCAACATATTAAAGTGGAGGTCTGTGTATTTGTTTGCTTTGGAGGTTTGGGGGGGGGGGGCAGAGTACATCAGCTCACAGTTCAGTGGTAATACAGCCCTTCATGGCATGGAGGTTCTGGCATCAGGAGCTTGAAGAAGCCACTCAAGTTGCATCCACACTCAGGAAGTTAGAGACTGGTGAATCTAAGGTAGTTTTTCATTTCTAAAATTAGGGTGCTGTTTCTTTGATAGGTAAGGAGTGACTACTTTCCCATCTGTGAAATGGGCTATTACCAAGATAATGGAACAATCCGGGGGAAAGCCTTTGTCCTTGTCACCAGGAGCTAGCTCATTCTCATTTCTCAAGAAATATTAATAACATTTGAGAATATTCCACTTATTGTTTTTCTAAAGGAAAGTATAATGTACACTGGTATCAAAATAAAGCAAGACAATAAGGCATGTAAAGATGTTTTAATTATGCAAATTTGCTGAAGGGCATTCTTTACCAGATACACAAAAATTACATTCAAATAATCACAACTCAAGACATCTGGATTATACTGTTAAGCATAAAAATGACCAAATGCGATGAGAGAGGAGAAATGAGAACACAGAGATACTGGAATGCCACTCCACTAATGAACTGATTACTTGCTGGAAAATGTTAAGGAGCAGGTTAGAAGACGCAAGAGTGGGGGTGATATTTCTCAACATACACTTTTTTTTTTTTTGGTTTTGAACCATGCAAGTATGTTCTTTGTCCTAAGGGATTAGAAACTTTAAAAAGAACACAAGTAGTCATATTTTAAAATGGAATATCAATACATCTTTGTATATGGAAAGCAGATTAACAAAAATATTACAATGACTCCAATTTTGCATTTCATTTATTGGGACTCAAACTATAATACTTGCATAAGTAGATAGATCCCTACCACCTTTTCTATTATCATTTAGAGGAAAAGTATTGAAATTACAGAATCAAACAACCTCAAATTTTTTATTTATTGGTTTTTGTTGTTACTGTTTGTATATGCAATATGTGTTAGGGGGTAGGGTAGGGGGTCCAAGTGTATGCCATGGCCTCTGAAAGTCAGAGGACGATTTTCAGGAGTCAGTTCTCTCCTTCCACCTTGCTTAGAGGCACAGTCTTACTGTTTCTACCTTGCTATATAGTCCAGGCAAGCTGACCTTTGATCCTTCAGGCAACTCACCTGTCTCTGCCTCCCATTTCACTGAAGGAATGCCGAGATTATAGATTGGTGCCACCACATCCAGCTCCCCCCCTGGGGGGGGGTTGGTTTTGAGACAGGGTTTCTCTGTGTAGCCCTGGCTGTCCTGTAGACCAGGCTGGTCTCAAACACACACAGATCCACCTGCCTCTGCCTCCAGAGTGCTGGAATTGAAGGTGTGCGTCCTGCAACACATCTCAGTTTTTGTGTGGCTGCTAGGGAATTGAACTGAGCTCATTCAGTTTATGAAGTGAGTTACCCACTGAACCATCTTGCTGGACTACAATTTCTTATTTTACAAAAGTAAACCAGGACTGGTGGCTCTCACTTGTAATTTCAGCTCTTGGGAAATGGAGGCAGGAGAATCTTGAGTTCAAGGCCATCCGTGGCCATATAGGGTTCAAGAACAGCCTGGGTTATGTAAGAGAAACAAGTTTCAAATATCAAGCCATAATAACTACTGTTGTGGAATTTTTTTTTTTGTACTGTGTGAAGATGTGTTGCTGTGATTGGTTTAATAAAGAGCTGAATGGTCAATAGCTAGACAGGAGAGATAAGCAGGATTTCTGGGGAGAAAGAAGAGGAGGAGGAGGAATCTAGGCACACAGATTATGCCAGATAGGTCCTAGGGAGAAGAAAGGAGACGAAGAACAAGTCGGAGTTACGGAGTGAAAAAGAGGTAACCAAGACACGTGGCAGGATGAAGACTAATAAATATGGGTTAACTTAAGTTATAAGAGCTAGTTAAGAACAAGCCTAAGATATAGGCTGAGCTTTGATAATTAATAATAAGTCTCTGTGTCATTATTTAGGAGCTGGCTGGCAGGACTTCTCAGTCTCAAGACTTGTTAGAAACTACATCTTCCTTATGCTGTCACACCTAATTAAAGTAAGTGTGGAAACAAAGAGCTAGTTTCTAGAATTAAGACTTATTAGCAGGCTGGAGAGATGGCTCAGAGGTTAAGAGCACTGGCTGTTCTTCCAGAGGTTCTGAGTTTAGTTCCCAGCAACCACATGGTGGCTCACAACCATCTGTAATGAGATCTGATGCCCTCTTCTGGCCATGCAGACACAGCACTAGTAAATAAATAAATCTTAAAAAAAAAAAAAAAAAAAAAAAAAAGACTTATTAGCTATGAATTGGGCTCCACTCATTATATAATCTTTGGGAAAGTAAGAACTTTCTCTCCTATAAAACTGTTGAGGGCTGGAGAGATGGCTCAGAGGTTAAGAGCACTGCTTGCTCTTCCAAAGGTCCTGAGTTCAATTCCCAGCAACCACATGGTGGCTCACAACCACCTGTAATGAGATCTGGTGCCCTCTTCTGGCCTGCAGAAATATGTGCAGGTAGAACACTGTATACATAATAAATAAATAAACCTTTAAAAAAAAAAACTGTTGAAAGTGGCTTAGCATGCAGTAACAGTTCAATAAATGCTAGTTTCTAAAAAAGGAATTCACATTTACATATTAATATACCAACACTCAAGCTAAATATGGCAGGATGATTTTATATTTGCCAACCAGTTGTTTCTCCTTAGTGATATGAAAATTTAAAAATTAAGTATATCTGTGTAATGTCATTAAAAAGTAGTATGATAAAACTTATTTTGGTTTTAGTGTCAAAAGCTGAGGGAAAAAATTGACTAATATATAATTAAAGACACAAGATATAAAGAGCATTGAACTATGCAAACAGCAAAACTTAGATCATAATGAAACCTCAAAAACTGTGTAATTGTTCAGACATTTAAGAAACAAAAGAGAAGGAATAACTTATTTTTTACGTTTTGTTTTTGGCAAATAGAACGTATGTATGTGCAGTATTGTGTTTTGCTATATGTATTTTGCTATATTGTAGGATGATCTAATAGGGATAACTAGCAAATCCACCACCTTCACCTCAAATACTATTTATTTGTAATGAAACACTTTTGAAATACACATTATGATACTCATCACACTAGGCAAAAGATCAATAAGATTTATCCCTCTAACTGAAACTTCCTGCTCTGTAATGGTTAGGGTCTGGTGGGGGGGGCAATTTTTAGATTTATTTTTATTTATGTATATGTATGTGTGTGCCAAATGTATGTGGGTACCCACAGAGGCCAGAAGAGGCTGTCAAATCCCCAGGTGCTGGAGTTACAGATGGCTGTGAGCTGCCCAGTCAGGAGCTGAGAACCAAACTCTGGTCCTCTGGAAGAGAAGCACATACTCTCTAACAACTGCCATCTCTCCAGCCTGCTGTTTAGTTTTGTCAACTTGACACAATCTAGAATCACCTCAGAAAGAAATCTTTTTTTGTTTTGTTTTTTTTCCCAGACAGGGTTTCTCTGTCTGGGATCCATCTGCCTCTGCCTCCCAGTGCTGGGATTAAAGGTGTGCACCACCTCAGAAGAAAATCTTTTTTTTTTTTTATTTTATTTAATTTTACAATACCAGTCAGTTCTACATATCAGCCACGGGTTCCCCTATTTTCACCCCTCCCACCCCCAGAAGAAAATCTTAATGAAGAACTGTCTAGATCAGGATAGGCCATGGTGTTGTTGTTTGGTTTTGCTCTTTTGGGGGCCTACCACCCAGCTCTCAAATAAATCATACACGGAGGTTTAGTATTAATTATGAATGCCTGGCCTTAACTTGACTTGTTTCTAGTCAGCTTTTCTTAAATTACCCCACCTTTTGCCTTTGGGCTTTTACCTATCTCCATTTCTGTATGCCTTTCATTATTTCTTACTCCATGGCTTTCTGTGTAGCTGGCCCCTGATGTCTTCCTCCTTCTCTGGTTACTTCTTCAATCTTTTTCCAGTTTTCTCCCTCTATATATTCTCTCTGCCTGCCAGCCCTGCCTATCCTTTCTCCTGACTCACTATTGACTATTCAGATCTTTACTAGACCATCAGGTGTTTTAGACAGGCAAAGTAACACAGCTTCACAGAGTGAAACAAATGCAATGTAAACAAAAGTAACACACCTTAAAACAATCTACACCATGGACATGTTTTTAGTAGATTATCTTGATTACATGAAGTGGAAAGATCTGCCCACTGTGGATGGCGCCATTCCTTAGGCAAGAAATTCTGGTCTGTATAAGAGCAGAGAAATGCATTAATTCATGGCTCCCTGCTCTTAACTGTGAATATAACATGACTGCTCCAAGTTCTTGCTGCCCTGACTTCTTTACAAGGATGAACTGTAACCTGGAATTGTAAGCTAAAATAAAACCTTTCTCCTTGAAGTTACTTTTATCCAAGTATCTTATCACAGCAATGGGGAACAAAATTACAGAATATCCTTTAAGTAATATCTTCCTTTTCCCTGTCAACTCCCTAACCCAGGTCCTCTGTCTGTCTGTCTGTCTGTCTGTCTGTCTGTCTGTCTCTCTCTCAACAGGGTTTCTCTGTGTAGCTTTGGAGCCTTTCCTGGAATTCACTCTGCAGACCAGGCTGGCCTCAAATTCAGAGGTCCGCCTGCCTCTGCCTCCCGAGTGCTGGATTAAAGGCATGCGCCACCACCGCCCGTTTCTAGTATTTTCATAATAGGGTATGGGAGAGAGATTGATGGTGCCACGGTAGCTTTGTGCTGTCAGCTTAGCTAAGGTAGAACGATGGGTTCCAGAATGTCCCTCCTATAGTAGTTTCTATTGAGTGAGTGTTGAAAAGTAAAGAATTGGGGCTTTTATTCCTAACTCTGGGAGAAAGCCTAAATTCTTAAAATTTCTCAGTTGTACCAGTATCTTCATTACTATCTTCAAATGGTGAGCCCTGAAAGTTTATGCTACTGAGGTGATACATGGTGGGGCCTTCAGGATGGGACCAGGCCAGCATGCAAAGGTCAACCATGTGATTACAGAGTTGGGGCTTTGAGCTGCATATTAGTCTGAACCTCCTGCGAGAGAAGCAAGATTGGGTTCAATCACTTAGCCAAAAACTCTATTACGATGACCTCTTAATGGAACGTAATCTAAGCTGGAAACTATACAAATTTTATTAGCGTGTTTCCGTGTGTTTGGGCCAGGACACGTGTGGAGGTGTATGCCCACTCCTGGGGAATAAGACTCTGGTTGTCAGACTTTCACAGCAAGGACCTTTATCTGCGGAGCCATCTTGCCTGCCCTCCAATAAAAATTCTGAATGGACAGTAAAGCTCAGATGTTTCCTGGCCAACCATGATGCTTTGCTTTGCTAGGAAGGTGATCCAACCTGAGGCTGAGGGGAGACAACATGGAAACTTTGCTTCTGAGAACTTCCCTGTTCTTTTCCTGTACATCTCCTTTTGGGACTAGCTTCATTTTCACCTTTCTGCTATAGCAAAACTGTATCATTGTGTATAGTTCTTTCCCGAATTCCAGGTAAGTCTTTGTTGTAAACTATCAACGCTTAAGGTATAATGGAAACCCCTAAACTTTGTAGCCAATTGGTCAGACCTATGGGTGGTCTGGGAGTTTCTGCTCTCCCAGCTCCCATCTGAATTGAGGGTGGTCTCAAGAACTTGAGTCTTTACTAGAGCTTTGCTCAACTCTAGGAAGTTACTCTTAGAATATCAATGTTGACCAAACAGAACCGTCTAAAGAACAGGAGATAGAAAATGGCCAGGTAGGGACCCCAAAGCAGCAGTCCTCAGAGTGCCCTTGTTGAGAGAAAAGAGGTGTGGTTCCTATGTTTTCTCCTAAATGAGTTACTTCTTGGCCCTATGGTCATGAAGTGAACAAGGAGCTGCCATATACTTCTACTGCTATGGACCTGTTCTACCATGCCTCCTACTCTATAACAGACCAACAAAAAATAACAGGTTGCCTGATTGGCTATGCCTTCCATTCTATGGCACATGAAAATTTCTCTAGAAATGCACACACACAAACACACACACACACACACACACACACACACACACACACACACACACACTCCTCCTTCATTTCTGTCATCTTGCCACAGCTACAAAAAAGGAAACTAAAATAATAGTAAAGCAGCAGCAGGCATGGCTTAGAATCTAGAAGACACTGGAGGATAATGGGCATTATGGCACTTTATGCATCGCTTACTGATTGGCTTAGCTCTGCGTGGGCAGTTAAGTCTTGGATTTTCTAGTTCCTATCACATGGGGCACAGAACTGCAGAGAAAATTTTGTAGCTAAGAATGAGACAGATGGAAGTTATTTCTTGGCCTTCTCCAGTTCCTTCCTGGTCAGTGCTGCTCTTCAGTTGTCAATCAACTGACAGTCTGACTGACCCATGGTGACTCCAGACCCAACACCAAATGTCTGTTGGCCAGCTCATTAGTAGATCCGAAATCAAACCTGGGTAAGTTTGCATCCCTATAATAAATCTCTCCTTCTACATCATTTAGTTCTGCTATGCTAATTTTATTGTAAAAGATACAGACCATCCATTGACTTAAAAATAAACGAACAAAACCACTGGGAATTAAACAGGAACGCTATGGCTTAGTTTCCCCGACCCTGCTGCACATTATTTTTAAGAATACTGACACCAATACCCCCACTCCTAAGATTTTAGGGTACACCCTAGACATAAAGTATTATTAATCCTTTATAAAGGAGAGGTTCCTAGGTTATAGTAATGGAGCTTTCAACTGTTGTCTATATTGAATTCTGAAGCTATCTCGAACTGACTGTTTACAAAGTACAGATATTTAGTTTACTGGTTCAACTGGGTCAAACTGAAGGGAATTGTCACTGGCTCTTCCAAGGCTTGCACCCAAAAGCCATTAAGCCGAGACTATTTCTGATGACCTGTGGACTGACATGACAGTCCAAGCTAAAGTGCAATAAAGTATTAAGTTTCCATGGAGAGACTTAGAGATATCAGGCTTATTGGAAATAAAACTGCTTAAACAAACTATTTCTTTAAACAAACAAAACCTTAACCTATGCCAAGTGAGGACAGAGAGCCTGGACATTACAACATCTGGGTGTAGAAAGCAGACAAAGGAACTCAAGTTCACAGTGCTCTACACAATCCATGTAATAGAAGTCTAGCCAGGCATCAAAGCAAATCTACAGAAGATGCTGTGAGATGGACAATCTTTACCAACCAAAGTGTGAACCGACATGATTCAAAGCACACTGCTAACTTACTGGATAGCCCCCGACGTCAGTGATGCCAAAATAAAGAGACACGTTCTCTTTTTATGTATTTAATATATTAAAAAAAGGAACATAGTATAAATGCTGTGGTATAAAGAGGATCCACATTTCTCACAGAATAAATTCGTAAAAATGACTTGCAGTGAATGAGCAACAGGATCTTGAAACATGAAAGTTTTGTTAAACAAAATTTCAAAATTATAATCCCACATTTTGCCATTTTATCTATGTATTAACATTGCTGTTCCTCTAAGAATTTTCATCAACACTGTCTTTTTATGTAAAAATATACATGTAGATATTTAACTTCCTGAGTGACTAGTCATACATCAAATATAATTTAATGAGACAATTTTAAAGTTCTTAGAATGAACTAGTATAGATTTATAATGTATGTTTAATTGTGATAAAATTCAAGAGCATACCACAGAATTTGTACTTAAATTCTGAGTTAGAAAATATGATTTATTCCCAAACAAAACCAATAAACTGTTTTAAATAAATTGTTAATAAAACAATCACTGAGAAGTTCTATTTTCTCATTTATTAATAAAATGCAGATAGCCATTTCAGACTACCAACTTGGATGTTTCCTACTATATACAGCAAAATGATTTCATTACCAAGAAATTCCTTGCAACACAAAAGGGTGAGATAACTCAAATATTTGCTTTATAATCAACCAACCTATACAGTTCATCTTTCCTAGGCTGAAATGACTGGAATGGTGGCCCATTCTCTTATATAAAATCCTTCCTCTTCTGAAACCCTGAGGGAAGGTAATTGAAGTAACAAATGTGGAGCCACAGTTCCAGTTCTCTATGAAACTGCTGCTGGGTTCAAATTTTTTTTTTTTTCAAAGACAGGTGGAAAATTGTGGGGCTACTCTGTACAGTTTTTAGAAATACTTCCAGAACGACTTAATTAAAAGGGCCTAAAATGGCCCTGTAAACAATGTCCTTGGAATGCTTGTTAGTGTCGAGATGAGGGCCATTTCCCACCTCTACTACTGTCTCTTCTGTTATCATAGTCATGGCTCCAGCCATTAGGATTCCTGTCATCATAGTAGAAATCCTCTCGGCCTCCTCTGTAATGATAGTCAGACCCATGGTCAGAGTAGCGTTGCTCACGGCTATAGTGTCTATCTCCTAGGTAGGGGTGAGAATTCTGTCTTTTACGCTGTAATGACAGTGCATCTTGGCGCCACTGGGAGCTGGAAGACTGGTTAAAGGTATGAGCGTGTGATTGACCTGATGGTGAAAATCCCGACTGATCTGCATGTGGAGAACCAAATTTCCCAACATATGACATCTGTCTGAAAACATTGTTCATCTGAGGGAAGAAAAAAAAAATGTTAACTGCAAGGACTTAACAGCAAAGCCAATGAATCATTTAGTCAGTCAATGATACATAGAATAAAGGAAAATCAAAATCAATCACCCTTGCCCAGATGCATCCCAAACTGAATGTAATTAAATGTGGCCCAATACCAAAGTTTCAATCATCTTGAGTGTCTACTTACAGATACTTGAACAAAAATACTCCTTGCTTCCAAGAATATAAAAGACATCACTCAATATGACCATACTATGAATCACTGTAAGAACACATGAAGAACTAGACCCTCACTAGGAAAATCTTTGTGAAGGTGGCATACAATCTGAGTGCTAAGAAACTGATCAAAAAGAGACCATTTGCTTGGCATTGGTAGCCCATGCCTTTAATCCCAGCACTGAGAGGCAGAGCCAGGCAGATCTCTGTGAGTTCAAGGGCAGCCTGGTCTACAGAGTGAGACTGTCTCAAAAAAGAAAAGAAACATCAAAACACAGCTGATTTGAGTTTTTGGGTAGGTCTCATGGTATTACAAAAACTACTTCAGGTAAGTTGATCTAGAAGATACATGTTAAATTATTAAAACTGTAATGATCATGTTAGTCTAAATATTTGACACAGTATTAAGAATTTAAAAAAAAGTTAATTTATGTCTAAAGGACATAAAGTAATAAAACTGACTGAGAAGTGAAAAGTTATCTGATGTAACAGAAATACTTTAACCCAAGTATGACTTTGTCTTAGCAACTCAATTGGAAAAAAAAAAACCTACTACTGCTTGCCGCTGATAATCTTCTGGAGAAGAGAAGGACCTCTGAACCATCTGTGCTGATGGAGTCACGTTACCCACCGTCCTTTCATAGCTGCAAAGAGAAAGCAAGAATGATGAGTGCTCATCCTTCAACAAATACTCAACACCAGTCACTAGTGCGGCAGTTCTCAATGACGAAAATGACTAAGACAAGCACAGCTGTTCCTATGTGTTGGATGACTGAAATGCTGGAGGAAAGAAAGGGCAGTCTACTTTAGGTTGGCTGATCAGGACAGCCTTTCTGAAATGGAGACATTTAAAGTAAAAAGTGAGGAATGTGATTATCTGGAGGCAGAACAGGTCCTAACTGTGGGAAAGGCTAGTTAGAGAAGTCAAACTAGGAGCCTAGGAGCAAAACACAGTTCTGAACATGATGTTTTCTGGGAACACGGCACAGTTTTCCTCTTGCGTAACTATGGCTACCTTTACCGATATAACTGCAGACAGAGACAGCAGGGCAATGTATTGGTCCTAAGCTAATGCCATCATTCAGAGATTTTATCACCTAGCTATAAATGATATAAATTTTAACTTGAGCAATTAGGTAGATATTTCTGAGACATTAAATTGAAAAGGTTTGGACAATTAACCATGTTTCCTCATCTTAGTGTTGATTAGAGTGGAAGTAGGAAAAAACAAGGGGCTCTCCTTTAGCTTTTCTGGGGGTCTCAGAGGAGATCGTGTGTCCAGATTCTAAGAGGGGCAAAAAGTACAATTTACTTTATGCCAGCAGCGTATTAAAATAATCCTCCCTAGCCTGTGGTTAAAGTTAAAATGAGTGATTAGTATACTTACTCAACCCTCCCAAGAAACTCTAAGGGGGAGATCTTTGTTCCACTTAGGATACCTTTGACTGTTTTATGGAAGTGGCTGAAGAGAACATTTTGAGTGCCAACTGACAAGTGTTTACACCACTAATTGACTTCAGCTGGCAAAAAAGGTCACGGGGAGATCAATGTTTTTGTACTATTGCTTTTTATCATTCCTCCTTCCAACATTTCTCTTCAAAGCAGCCATCCAATTCTCTCTGGCTTTGGCAATGCCTTAATCCAAACCAACTTTGATCCAACAGTCCCACATGGTCACTTGCCAATAGCTTCCTAATTGGTATTTCTTTCACTGTGTCTCTTCTAACACATTCTTCTCCCACGGCAACCAAGTAACTCTTTAAACTTTGAATCATCATTGTACTTAAACTATTTTAATGCTTTCTTCCTGTTTAGGATAAAATCCCCCCCAAACTTGATTGTAGCCCTATGAGATGCTTACTTAGCTCTTATGTACTTCATCAAAATTCCCTACTGCCTTCATTGCACTGGCTTCTTTTAGTTCCTCATCCATCTGCATCATCTCCTGCTGTTAAAACTCTCTCAAAGCACTTTCTACATCTCTAGAGAACTAATTATAGTAATTAAGCAAGTAGCCACAAAGTACATGTGTTCATCTCAATTTGAAGCTCCACTTGGCAGTGTACCATACTGTGGCTTGATCATACCAACCAGGTTTAACTTCACACACTGCTTGTACACAGCTCAAATTTGGGCAAGTTAGCCAAAATTAACTTTCTGCACTCAAAGTAGAGATAGATAAATCCTACTTCATAGTTGCTTCGAGCAGTAACTGACATCATACATGGAAAGGATTTGGTGAGGCATCTAAAACAAATTGAGTTAAGTAAAGACAGGACTATCTCTAACCTTCAGTAGCTACAGGGATTTCAGAGACCATTTTATTCAACTTTCTTTCCTCAAAGGATAGGACCAAGAGAAATGAGCCTAATGACTGTACAATTGGCAAAGGTAGATTTACACTCCAGTTCTATTAACTCAGCCCAGTAGTCAATATTCACTAATCAGTTCTTTTAAACAGCAAGGGAAAAAAAATTATCAGGGATAAAGTTACTATAAAGTTAATTTAACCTTTAAAAGATGGGGGTAGGGTGGGGGTGCACAGTATACTGCCATTAGGATAAATATTTTTTGTTTCAATTCCTGTCTTTAACACATATGACTACAGTTGTATTTTATTTAGTGCAAAAGAACCAGTCAATCGTGCACTGAGGTCATTACCTCCGAAACTCTGATAAATGACTTTAATAGTGAGTGAGAAACAGTACCTGTTAGGAGAGGTGGATGTGGGGCTTAAATTTCCAACATGATGCTGGGGATATGACACACTGGCATCCTGAGAGGCGTGACTACTTCCTAAAATGAGGTAATTTCAAAAATTCTAATTGAAAACCAAAGAGTCCATCAACAATTTGAAATGTCTCCTCCAGTCTAAATTACCCACAAAGAGACAAATAGCTTAAAAGCAACACCAACCCCCCCTCAAACTAAAACAAAACAAACCACCACTAAAATTGTTATAGACTAGCTCACAGGTTTTTAAGTAAGTAATAGCAGAAAAAGAAAGCATTCCAAACAAGATACTACTTAAAGCAGAAATAGCCAATCTGGCAACAGTATTCTGATACCCATACTATAAAGTATGACTGGATGAATGGAAACTTTATCATATCCTCACAGAAGAGGAGCAACAAAATCAGTATTTGTAAATCACAAAGCACCCTGGGAAATAGCAAAATTTCAAGTATTTTCATCATTAACTCCCTATTCCCAATCTTTAAAACAAAAGTCTGGTACAGAGTCAACAACTACAATCCCAGCACTTGGGGGTAGAAGCAGGAGGATCAAGAGTTCAAGGCCAGACTTGGCTACCCAGTGAGTTTGAAGCTAGCCTAGAATACCTGAAACCCTGTCTCAAAAACCAAACAAACAAACAAAAAACTGGAATGGTAAGATAGAAAGCAAACGAAAAACAAACAAGCAAAAGCCCCTCCCCCTGTTGCCACTATCCCTGAGCCATTACCTGATCTAAACTGAATTTTGATAGGCCTCCCGAAAAGTTTGATTCCATTGAGAAGACTCATGGCGTAAGGAACGGACACTTCGTGTTTGAAATTCACGAATGCAAACTGTTTCAGTTTGCCATCTTTATCTTTTGGGATTTTCACCTTTATTACTGGCCCGGCCTGCAAAGAAAAGTATTTGTAACTTAAACACGGCAATTTCAGGAAAACATCTGAATTTCAGAAATAAATGAGAACGCAAGCCTGTCACGGTGGCACATGCCTGTAATGTCAGCAGTCAAGAGGTGCAGGCAGGAGGATCAGTTCAAAGTCAGCCTCGGAGTCCCAGGCTACCAAGGCTACAGAGACTGTCTCTCTGTCTCAAATACTATAAAGAAGAGAACACACAGTTTTAAACAAAAGTATGTAATCAAGATCTCATTAAAAACAAGATGTCCTGACAAGGGCCAGCCATCTACTTCCCTTTTAGTAAGGATAACAATTCTAGTTCTGACTCAAGTCGAGATTGTTATTTATAATATTTAAAAGAATAGAAAGCATGATACTGTATCTACATCTCCCATGATTGTGTGACGTCTTAACAAAGCAAACAACAGCTGTCATTTCCTCGGGGCACGAAAAAAAAACATTTACAAGACAAAGCGGATTTTCTTCGACTGAAAAAATTAACTTCCGCGTCGATTGATCAAATATAACCAGCTACTGAGTCATGAAGCAGGGAAGGACAGGATGGGTCAGGTTTTTCGGACTTAAGAAACACGCCAATGCTGCTTTCCTACGTTAAGCTTATAGAGTTTTTAAAACACTTTAATGAGCCGGGCGGTGGTGGCGCACACCTTTAATCCCAGCACTGGGGAGGGCAGAGGCAGGCGGATCTCTGTGAGTTCAAAGCCAGCCTGGTCTACAAAGTGAGTTACAGGGCTGGCTCCAAAGCTACACAGAGAAACCCTGTCTCGAAGAAGGAAAAGAACAAAACAAAACACTTTAATGTTTGCAATTTCATACGCAAGTTAAGCGGAAATAGAAGGAGAAAAGCGGAAACGTGTGAGATGAAGCAAAGACCAATTAACTCATAGGGAAGGCTAGGTACGCAGGACAGGAAAAGCAATGCTGAGGTTCCGCCTCGGGTCCCTGGTCCTTCCCCGGGATGGAGACGCAGACACCCACATCATCAGACGTCACTTTTGGCCCGAACGCCCCGGGGGTTCCGGCCCGGCGCGCTCCGCTTCTTAGCTGGGCCCTTGAATGCCCCCGCCGCCCTGGGGCCGTGCCCGCGCCTTACCTGGTGGAACAGCTCGAAGAGGAGCTCCTCCGTCACCTTCGTCTCCAGGTTGCCCACGAACAGAGTGCGGTCGGCCTCGGCGGCCGCCGCCCCCATTACCGCGTCGCTTCCAGTCTCGGGCCTAGTCTGACTGCTCACAGCCAGGCAGCCGACCGACCGACCCTACTGCGCACTCTCGCGAAGACCCGCGTCCTCTCGTTCAGACGTCACGACGTAAACGCCCTTCGCGCGCGACCGCAGGCCGGCTACGCATGCGTGCGGGAGCAGCCGCCCGTTTCCGGCGGCTGCGTCTTCCGCCGTGGCGCTGAAAATGGCGGCTGGGGCTGGTGACGGTTGCTCCCGACGCGGCCTGGAGTGACCTGCGGCGCTGCCGAGGGCCCGGTTTGGTCGACGTTCGTCAAGCAAACACTGCGGGCGGTGTTTGAAGATGGCCCAGAACTCGGTGTCGCTGTCGGCCGGCGATCAAGCCGACAGGGTGGCCCACCGGTCCTCCCAAGGCGATCTCAGCCCGTCGGCCGTGGCGTGGGCGATGGTCTCCGGAGACAGCTTCCTGGTTACTAGTGTTGAGCCGAATCAGCCAGGAGGACCCCGGCCGCCAGCGCGACCCAGCGTTCGCACCGACAGGCGTCGAATGCCCGTTGGTGGCCGCAGCCGGAGCCGAAGCCGCCAAGGCAGATTCTCGCCTTACCCGACCCCTGGCGTCAAGCTGGACCTCTTGAGAAGGGAGCTGCAGCAGCGTCTGGTTGCGTTGGGAAATGCCCTCGCAGCCCGGATCTCCACGTAGAACGAATGCCTCCCCTCACTCACTTAGCTTGCAAACAAGGCCTCTCTGAAACCATGTGTTGGTGTAGCGGCAGTTTTATTTTTCACTGATATCTTCACCGATGGGGGCGGTTAATGTAGCCCTATCAAAGAAAAGTTTGGCCGAGCGTGCAAACAAGGCCTCCCTGAAACCATTTGTTGGTGTAGAAGCAGTTTTATTTTTACTGATATCTTCACTGATGTGGGCAGTTAATGTAACCCAATCTAAGAAAAGTTCGGTCGGGCGAAGTGACACCCCTCTTTAATCTCAGGACTTGGGAGGTAGGCTCGAGTTCCAGGCCAGCCAGTGTTACATAATTAGGGGGCATGTCTTAATATCGATCCATATGGGGCCAAGAAGAATGTAGGAGGGATTTTCTAAGTGACTGTGAATGTAGTCTTCTTGTCCAGGCGTGCTGGGACATGCCATGTATTAAGAATGGTCTTGAAATCAGTCTGCCTACTTGCCTGTGCCTCCTAGGTGCTGAGATTTACAGGCGTGAGCCACACACCCGGCTTGAGTAACAGTTAATACAGAATCCAGCAGTATCTGATTTCCACAAACCTCCCTGAGTGATTACTCTGAAGCTTGTAATTCAAATGTTCTTAACTGCCTTCCTCTTTACCTCAGACTACCCTTGAATTCGTGTTGGTGAAAACAAATGTCCTTTATCACACTGTTTTATCCTTACATCTCTCACCACCTCACATTACCCCCAGTCCCCAGCAAACCCCCCCCCCCAGCTCTGTTTTTTACTAATGTCTACAGACTCCCAATTTTTTCCCTCAAGGTTGCACTCAGTAGCCCTGGCTGTTGTGGGACTGACGGACATGACCTCCTCTGCCTCCCAGGTGCTGGGATTAGAGCCGTGCACCACCAGGCCTGGCCAGACTCCAATCTTTTTTTTTTTTTTTTTTTTTTGGTTTTTCGAGACAGGGTTTCTCTGTGTAGCTTTGCGCCTTTCCTGGAACTCACTTGGTAGCCCAGGCTGGCCTCGAACTCACAGAGATCCGAACTCACAGAGATCCGCCTGGCTCTGCCTCCCAGTGCTGGGATTAAAGGCGTGCGCCACCACCGCCCGGCCCAGACTCCAATCTTAAACATGCTAAAAACAAGTACTATTCCAAGTTAAATCAATGTGCATACTCTTCCAAAGACTTCAAGTGAATTGTTATATGTGTCATGTCATTGACTCCACGTTTATTAGTGTGAGTCTGCTGTCACAAAATATGCTGGTGGGACTTAAGGCTCCATCAGAGTCGCTTCTCATTTGGTCTGCTCACTATGATCACTTGAAATCTTTGTCTTTACTTTTTGAATCCTGGAACAGTTTTTATAACTTAGTTGACAGGGCCTTCCTGTGCTGCCTAGATTGGTCTAGAACTAGAAACCCTACCTAAGGGTCCCCAGTGATAGGTGTGTACCCAGCAGCAGGCAAACTTCACACGTCCCTGCTTCAAGAGCCATGAATGCATTCTGAATGGAGAAGCTAATAGGTAATTGCCACACTAGGCTGTTCATTGCATATAGTAATGCCTTTTGGTATTGGTTGTGATGGCTTCCTGTAATAACTGTTATCATGGTTCTCTTAAGTGGCTGATCATTTTTATACTGTTCCCCAGAGTAGTATTGGGAGGAAGTTTGTGGGAGTTTTGTTTTGTTTTTGGACCCTTGTCTACTCAGATTTACTTAAAATATTGAGATAAAGTAAAATCACCACATACTACAAAGTGATTGTTATAGAACCACATGTTAAGATGAGGATTTCTATAGAGTGATTAATATAGTGAGAAGAAATCATGCCAAAAGAAAGATGTTGACAGAATAAATAATATTAGCTACTTTTAATTGAGTCCATGGCATCGTGCTAGAGGCTGTTGATCAGTAGGTTGAGCTGATTGAATCACTCTGTGCATGCTTGATAATATTTCAGAAGATAATTTATAACAAACTATCCCAGAAACCTAAAAGGAAGTTATCAGAGCTTTAATCGAAACTCATAGTTGAGGGAATTCCACATAATACTGTGGGGTTTCAGCCTGGGGAGGGATAGTGAAATGAAGCTTGAAAAAATAGCGCAGTCCTAAAATGTAGAGCTATCTAATAATGGAAAATGCCACCTCAAAAGGCAGTAAGTTAGCTGCCAGAGAATTCAGAAGAAGCTGAATCCTGATTTCATCAAATACTCTGAGTGCAAAATAGGGCTAAAGGGACTCAGGTCTTGCCCATTTGACATCTGATTCTGTACTAAAAAGACGTTCTGTTGAAGTTAGACATTGGGAAGTAGGGATTAAGAAATTTTATGATAAAAAAAGGTTAGTACCTTAGCAAAGGAGGACACTGTAGAGCTTGAAAGAGGGTAATTAAAGACAATGGCAGGCCAAGCACTCATCACTTTGGAGGTGGTTGGGCATTAAATTGTTTCTGGAACATACCCTGAGATTTGCAAATGAAGAAACAAAATCCGTCATGAAAACCTAAAAGTGCACTTGGGCAAGGAAGGGCTGAAGGGAGTTGACTTCATTTCTGTTCTGGTGTGTATATGGTCATCAGGAGTCAGGCTCTGGTTGAGTAATAGTGTTAACAAGGTTTATTATGTTTCCTTTGGAAGGAAGAGAGCCTTCACATAAACTCCATTATTTTACAGGAGCGTCAGTGGATGCCCAAATCCTTGTTCTTAGTATGTGCAGACATGTCGAAGTTACAATGTATCACAAAGACTATCCGGTGGAAGCAGGAACCAACATAAACCTTTGAAGTTACCTGAAATGGACAAGTAAATGTTCCCAAGAACAGACCTTATCTTATGCTGCTTCCCAAAGTGAGTGTCCTGGCAGTGCTGCTAATGCATGTGCTGACCCTATAGCACGAGTCAAAGAATAGTCTTGGGAGTTAGTCTTTATAAGCACTTGGGGTTAAGCAGCTGGACAGCTTGTGTTGAAGTGGGCTCCTGTTAGCATGCTTTTTAAAACTCTAAAAACATTCAAGGTATTAAAAGGAGACCAGTGGAGCCACTGAAAGAAGGTAAAAGCTTGTGGAAACCTGAGCAACCTGAGTTCCATCCCTGGATACCACAATGAAAGGAGAGAGCCTGCTCCCCAAAGTTGTGCAAAATAAATCCAATTTTTTTTTAAGGAGCCCAGTGAAGGGACTAGTAACAAAAGGAGACCAATGAGACTTTCCCTTAGTACTAGATGGTATTTAAAGAGTGATTGTAGAAGGGAAAGGGAGGGAAGGAAGAAAGGGAAATAATACAAAAAAGAGTGCTCCCTGAAGACCCCAGTGTCTTTCCAGCCGTCTCACACATTCAGTTCATTTATTCAGATCCCATTAAGATACATCTCTGGAGACGGGTGCTGGTGACCCACGCCTTTAATCCCAACACTCAGGAGGTAGAGGCAGGAAGATCTCTCTGAGTTTGAGACCAGTCTGGTCTACAGAGTGAGTTCCAGGAGAGCCAGGCCTACACAGAGAAACCCTGTCTTGAAAAATAAATACATCTTTGGTCTTCTGTAAAAAACTGCCTTTTTCTAGCCAACCAAATGCATAATGTTGAATATGGCTCCTCAATACCTGACCTTACTGGTTGTCCCCGTTCATTTGCAAGGTCTTTCTTCTTCAGCTAATCTCCATAATGTGTATTTGTTGTGTCCCCGTGATGGCTTCCCTTACCTGACTTGTACTTAGCAAGATCACACTCTCCCTCTTACTCCCCTATCTTTTCACAGCTACTCAGTGCCTCTCCAAGTCTGTCCTCGAGTCCTTCACTAGAAATAAAAGCGACTACTTTGGAAGTGATGCAAGGACACTGAATTTGGCCAGTGGTGCATGTTTTATGACCTTAGGCAGCCCAGTGTGTGACAGCATGTTAAAAGTTCCAATGGCTTCTTCGGAGGTGGGGGGGCGCTTTTCTTCATTTGAAGCAGTGTTTGACAGCTTCTCTGTGCATTTAATTTTTGCATCCTCCCTCCCAGAGAGATCCTCTTCTGTAAGAACAACTGGAGACGGTGCTAAAGCTTGAACTTTCTCATAGATTGAAAATTATAGAGCGGGGAAGATTTTAATAAGTTTCCAGAGTGTTCTTAGGCAAATATTTGGTCATCAAGTACAGAAACCTGAGCTGTTCTGCACAGGATTGATTGACCTATACCTGTCAATGTCCTGGTGGGTGGGTGGGAGAGGACAAACAAGTCACTGCAGATCCCCTGACACAGGATGAAGACTGGTGTACTAATAACAGCGTCTCTTCCTGTAGACAGATAAGTACAGTTGTTTCTTGGAAATACTTTTTTTTTTTTAAATAATGGTTTGGTTGGATTTCCCCCTGGAATATCTAAGGGCAGCCCTCCTTTAGTAGGCATATATAAATCATAGAAAAATATTTTGTCTTTGAGTTCCCAAACACTTCAGAGTCCCTGAAGCATGATGACTAAGAATTGCACAATCCAATATACATACTTGTGGCTTTCCGAGTTCACTTCTGCCTCATACCTAGTTTCCCTCATCTCTCTAATTTGTTCACCCTTTTTCTACCAATTAAACTTAATCAAGACTCCATACATTGTAAAAGCCCATTTTTAACCAAGCTAAACAGGAAAATATATGAATTTGCAGGGTTGGGAAAGTGTGTAGCAACTACCTCCCCTCCATTTTGCTTTTCCTTTGTCTTGGAGCCCAATCTTCATTCAGTTATTTGTCATGATGCTTCACAGCCAGCTCCAGGGACAGATATAATCTGTTCTGTTTCATCTAATGTAAGTTTCCTGGAGGCATTCAACATGCCTACGTTTTGGGGTTTGTTTTTTTGTTTTGTTTTTGGTTTTGGTTTTTTTTTTGGTTTTTTTTGTTGTTGTTGTTTGGTTTTTCGAGACAGGGTTTCTCTGTGTAGTTTTTGGTGCCTGTCCTGGGTCTCACTCTGTAGACGAGGCTGGCTTCGAACTCACAGAGATCTGCCCGGCTCTGCCTCCCCAAGTGCTGGGATTAAAGGTGTGCGCCACCACTGATGTTTTTTATACCTATAAAATATGTTCAAGCTGGGCGGTGGTGGCACACACCTTTAATCCCAGCACTCGGGAGGCAGAGGCAGGCGAATCTCTGTGAGTTCGAGGCCAGCCTGGGCTACTAAGTGAGTTCCAGGAAAAGACGCAAAATTACACAGAGAAACCCTGTCTCGAAAAACCAAAAAAAAAAAAAAAAAAAAAAAAATGTTCATGAGGAAATAGTGCTTGTTTAATGAATGAATAAATAAAACTTCATAGACAGGCTATTTTTCCTTAGAATCAAAACTGAAGAAGGAACATTCCAAGAAGGCAAGGGCAGTATTTTTTTTTAATTTAGCATATGTATGCAACACTCCATGGCAGCTGTGTAGAGGTCAGAGGCCAACTATTCAAGTCAGTTCTGTCGTACGTGATGGATTCTAGAAATGGAACTCAAGTCATTGGACTTGGTGGCAAGTACCTCTTACCTGCCAAGCCATCTTGCTAGCCACAAGGACAGTACTTGTTAGCACTTTGGTCTAACTGGAATAGATGTGTATAACATTAAGGCAAATTGTGCTTTAAGACTTGCTTAATTTTCGATCAGCCTGCTTCTGGGACTATAACAGAAACTTAGATCCTAACCCAAGATTTCAGCTGACACTTATGCACGTGAATATTTGAGGCAGGTAACATTTTCCTTATTTATACTTATTTAAAAATATGGAGGCATTGAGAACATGCCCAGAATAGACAATTAGTAAAGAATGTGGGTACTCGCTCCATTCTGTATTGCTGCTAGCCACTTCACAGAGGTTGCTATATCTGCTTGTCACAATCATCCTGTGATGGGTTGGCTATTTTTTTGTAAAGAACGAGTTAGGAAATATTTCAGATATTGTGAGCTAAGAGACAAAGTTAAGGCCTGTATAGGTGTAGAAACAAAAATGCTAAACATATAACAAATATTCCCTATCTTTAACAATTAGACTCTGATACTTAGAGCCAGCCCAGTGACTTGTAATGATTTATACAAATATCCAGATCTTGGTTTCCCATGACTGGGCTCAGGAAGGACAAATGGTGCTGTGGAATGTTTTACTTAACAAGATAATGATATGCCAACCTCTTACCTGACCAGCTCGTGTCCACACAACAAGGCCAAATCACCGTTGCAAAAGGGTTCCCATTTTCCTTCAAGCTGCTCCCTCTTCTCTCTCTCTTAGATTTTGCCTGCCATTTCTGTTTCTCACAATATATGTTCCTTATTAACACTTTTGTATTATCTCTGATCTGGTGAGGATTTACACCCCTGCACTTAGCTCATTGTTCCCAATGGGACAATGGGAACTTACATAAGAAAGAACGAATTTCCAAAAACTTATTCTGATGAAATTTAATTGAGGGACTGGAGAGATAGCTCAATAGTTTTAAGAGGGCTTGCTGTGCACTCATGAGGACCGGGGTTCAAATCCCTAGCACCCACATAAAGCTGAGCATGGCTACACGGGGGCTGTAAACCCACCACTGGTGGGCAAAGATAGGCAGATGACAGAGCATGGTGACCAGCCAACCTAGCTAAAATCCAGGTTCAGTGAGAGGCTCTGTCATGAGGGAATAATGTAGGGAGCAATGAAGGAAGACACATGACGTCTGCCTGTGGCCCCCACATGCACATATATGAGTAATTGAATATAACTTATTGTAATTCTAAAAGGATTAAATTCTTGGGGGGGGGCAGTGAACAGCATTTCACTTACCTGGAGTTCAAAGTTGTGTTCCTTATAACATCAAATCAGCAGCAAATGCTCATCTGTTAACACAGAGTTTTAATGAGGTTTTGTGTATTTCGTCTTTGAAAATGTCTTTTCATACAGATAGATACTGCCAAATACTGATAAGAATACTCCAAGCATATGGTTTAATTGAGTATATTCATTGCTTGGAAAGCACTTAGACAATACTATTAAACTCCCTCTCTTGATATTTGCCTTTCAGCCTGTCATTACATTGCAGATTAATTGCTTCCAATTGACATTTAGGTGGAAGCTCCTCAATTGCACTGTTAAATGACTTTTGAAATATGAAAAAAAAATTGCACTTTCATCTGAATCCCTAAGATGCTGTTAGATTCTAGTTGCAGCACAGAAAATAAATCTACTGAAAATCAGTATGGCTATAGAGGCTGTAGCTTGTTCTGATGGCACAAGAAGTGTCCGGAACAGTTTGAGGTTGTGATCAGTCTAGACTATTAGCTGTTGGTTTTGTTTGTTTTTGTTTTGATGTTTACATATGTGTGCCTGTATGCAGTTACTCACACCGTGTGCATGCAGGAACCAGCATAGGCCAGAAGAGTGTGTCAGATACCCTGGAACTGGAGTTAGAGGCAGTTGTGAGCTGCCCCATTTGGGTGCTGGGAAGCAAACCTGGGTTCTATGAGCCATCTCTCCAGCCCCTAAGACTGTTAGCTGGTGTTGAAAGGGCTGCACTGCTTAGCTTTAGCCTAGAGACACACAGAGTCCTGTAGCAGAGACTTCTAAAGCCGGTCACAGCTCCAAGGCTACCGTTGTTTAGGGTAGTTTTCTCCACCACTTAAAACATACAAACCATTCTTAGCCGGAGGGCTGGTAAAACTGGCAAAGGCCTGTGTTTAGCTTGTAATAATTCTCTGCTAAACTGCCCAACGGCACAGAACTATTTAGTGGTAGAGCAAGGGTTGAAATTTGATCAGGCAGCCTAACCTCAAAGCTAATTCCCTTGGTTACTGTGTGATATGATTTATTGTCTCAGTGTAGCCAGTAGCCAAATTCTCATGGAGGTTTTTCTCCTAATATTCTCTTTTCTTAAAAGGATGAATTATACAGTATTTACTACATGTAAAAGAGGATGCGTGTACTGGCCAGTTTTGTACCAACTTCACTCAACCTAGAGTCATTGGAGGAAGGAGCCTCAGTTGAAGAAATGTCTCCATGAGATCCAGCTGTAAGGCACTTTCTCAATTAGTGATGAATAGGGAAGGGCCCAGCACATTGTGAGTGAGGATGTCTCTGGGCTGGTGGTCCTGGGTTCTATAAGAAGACAGGCTGAGCATGTCAGCGGAAGCAAGCCAGCAAGCAGCACCCCTCCATGACTTCTGCCTTCAGGATCCTACCCTGTTTGAGTTCCTGACCTGACCTCCTTCAATAGTGAACAGCAATATGGAAGTGTAAGCCAAAAAAAACCCATTTTCTCCTCAACTTGCTTTTTGGTCGTGGTGTTACATTACAACAATAGAAACCCTAACTATGACAATGAGTAAAATGCAACCAAGTCCATGCACTTATGTTATCTCTCAGTTTAAAGAACATGCTTTAAAAATCCCTCTTTAGCGCTCTGTGATAACCAGCTCGCATCTCCTCCATATACACACAACCATTGTGCAAAATTGTCTTACATTCCCTTGCTTTATTATTTTTAACTTACTTTCACTCTGCATATCTCTTAAGTATAATATAAAATGTTTCACCTGTTTTAGAACAATGTAAGTTCCCTCTTGGTTTGTTTGTTTGTTTTCTTCAGAGCTGAGGACCGAACTCAGGGCCTTGTGCTTGCTAGGCAAGCCCTCTACCACTGAACTAAATCCCCAACCGGTTTTGGTTTTTTGAGACAGGGTTTCTTTGTGTTGTTTTGGTGCCTGTCCTGGATCTAGACCAGACTGGCCTCAAACTCACAGAGATCCACCTGCCTCTGCCTCCTGAGTGCTGGGATTAAAGGCATGGGCCATCACCGCCCGGCTTGGTTTGTTTGTTTGATGTTTGCCCTTCTGGGGATTAGATCAGCTCAGAGAGGAAAGGTCTATGTATACAACTGCTGTGTACAGAATGATGACCCATGCCTAAACTCTTCTTAGGTTATCCCCTAATTCAGCATCTCTTAGGACATACTCACTTCACATCTTCTACTGTTTTTTTTTTTCCCCCAACTCATTAACAGGCCCTCTATAGCCAAAGTCAAGAGTTGGCAATCAAAATTTAAATATTTTCTAATAAACTCCTCTCTTCCTCTATGGTAACTGTATAACTAAGCACAGTGAAATTCTTTTTGTGAGTTATCTAGTCATATCTGCTCTCTAACAATATTTCACATATCAATTATTATCCACAGTCCACTCCACTTTAGGCAAAGTGGAAGATGCTGCCGCCTCACACAGGCTTTCAAGATTGCTTTTGTGTAGTTTATTCTGGAAAATCTGCCAAATTAGAACATACTAGCAATTTTGAAAAGAATCCAGTATGTTGATGTGGGAAGACTGTGCATATAAATTCTTTAATTATCTCTCCTTTGGCTTAATTTTAGCTTTGTGGAGTGAGAACAGATCTGCACTTGCTCAGCTGCCATCAAATATTATGGCAGCTCCAACTTGGCTCTCTTCTCAGACCAAGCTCAGAGCAATACAACAGTACTGTGATGTGGACACAGTTTCTCTGCTAAAGCCATCCATTTTAATAAAGTAAAGGTCTAACCCATTGAGCCTGGTTGAATACAGCTGTTGCATTGATCTCTTCTGGCGCTACAGCTTCTGAGTTCATTTCCTTAATCACATTTTCCATACGGGTAAAAGCATGAAGCTGCTATCTTCCAGCGTGCATGCATTTTAATTTCAGAATTTAATCAAATGGAACTGGCTTCCTGACAGAGTAAACAGAGCAAAATACTGTATCCAGACCAGCTGCCAAGCTAGCAGCCTGAATTTATTTTCCCTTGCTTTGCAAAATGCATCTTGAATTTTTGAAAACATAGTCCAGGTTTTAAAAATTTAGCATTTTTGGATCAAGACAAGTCACCTCTAATATTCCACCATAAATACATCCGTTAAATTGCAAAAGTCAGGTAGCCAGGCTAATCCTTTCTCACATGCCCATGGCTGCAGAAGAAAACATACTCCTTTTTCCCCTATTGATCACAGCAGTTGTACACATAGACCCTTGCTATTTGAGCTAATCTAATCCCCAGAAGGGCAAACATTAAACAAACAAACCAAGAGGGAACAGATAAAATTTCTAGGGAAAATGTACATAATCCCATGAACACAAAATTTGGTGAATAATTTCAGGGAGTCTGGGCATCACAAAAAGGCTTCTATCCCAAACACTGAAGTCATTCCCTCCCTCCCTCAGCATCTAATCCAAACTTTCATTTGAGTGAACTGAAGGGATTATGACCATTTGTTTTTGCTTTATAGGTCATTTGATAAAACTTGATCTTTCCACAAGTATGTATTTTGAAGTTACAGATTTGTTGTTGTTGTTTTGTTGGGGTTTTTTGTTTGTTTGTTTTGGGGACTAGGATCTGTGGTGGTTTGAATGGGAAAAAGGCCCTCGTAGGCTTGGGTATTTGAACACTTGGTTCCAAGTTGACAGCTCTGTTTGGGGAGGTTTAGGAGGTATGGACTTGTGGAGGAAGTACATCACTGGAAGTGGGCTTTGTGATTATGCAGCCCAGCTCTAGTTCCATTCGGTTCCCTCTGCTTCATGGCTGAGATTGAAGATATGATCTCTCAGCTTCCTGCTCCTGCCAATTACTATTAGGCCTCCCCACCATGATGGACTCTTATCACCCTGGAACCATAAGCCCAAATAAACTCTTTCTTCCATAAGTTGCATTTAGTCATGGTGTTTTATCATAGCAACAGAAAGTACAGAGTCTTGTCAAACTTATTATATAGCCAAGAATGACATTGAACTTCTAATCCTACTGTGTCTACCTGGAAACACATAATTTATCTTAAAGATAAGACCTGAATAAAAATCCAAGAACATTCTGATTTAAGAGTACAAATTGGTTACTTAGACCTTTTATTATATGCTTGTATTTTCCAAGAAGTAGCAAAGTCTGCATTCAAATACCTAAACCCAGTTTTTTAATTTCGTGTGTGTGTGTGTGTGTGTGTGTGTGTGTGTGTGTATGTGTGTGTGTGTATGCATATGCATGCCCATGCCAGAGCACATGTGTGAAGGTCAGAAGACAACATTATAGAGTAAGTTATCTCCTTCCAGTGTGGGTTCTGAGTATTGATCTCAAGTTATTAGGTTTGTGTGGCAAACACCTTTTTGCTTTTTTTATTTAAATTTTTTTCATTTTACATACCAACCATAGTTCCCTCATTTTTTTTCATTTAAAAAATTTTCCTTTTAAATTAAAAAAGTAAGCCAGTAAGTCATTCCATTCTATTCTTCACATGGCATTTTATCTTTTCATTTTTGTTTTGTTTTATTTTTTTCACACAGTCACAGGAGTGACGTGTGAGCACATCAGGTGTAATGGGTTGAAAATAGGCTGTCACCATCTTCATTTGAAGAGATCCCTCCAAGAGTTCAGGATCTCACCACACGAGAGCCAAGAGCTGGAGAACAGCATCAACTTCCTATGTGACGATCTTTTAAAAAGACTGATTTATTTATGTGTGTCTGTGAGCATATGCACATGTGTTCACAGAAGTGATATGTCTGTTAGATCCCTCAATGCTTGCTGGATGCCTGGCTTGTTACCTAGGTGCTGGGATCCAAACTCTGGTCTTCGTGATTGCTGGCCAGCATTCTTAACCACTGAGCTTCTCGATAGCCCCTATGAAGCTTCCTGTACTGTACCACAGAAGCTCCAGGACCATAGCTCAGACACCCAGAACACAGTATTGTTTGTCTCAAGACCACTACCTTTTCCAATTCTTTATCTGTTGGATGTCGGAAATTAACTGGCATATTTTATAACATAATTTCTTTATTGATTCTTTGGGAATTTTACACCATGCACCCCAATTCTGCTCATTTTCCAGTCCCCTCATTTCCACTCTTCACCCTTGCAGCACCTCCAAAATAATGTAAGGAAATTAACTCCCCCCCCCCCCCCCCCCCAAAAACCCCAAACCCTCTTCTCTCCTCTGTCTTCCTCACCTTTCTGACACCTCATTTGTCTTAGTGTCAATGGGAGCCTTGGTGTGTCACACAGCTTACCCTCTTGTCCAATCAGCTTTACCTGAAGTATTCATCACAATGGTCATTGGTATGGTTCAAGGCCTCTGATTTCTGGTACACCATCACCACTGACCCCTCACCAAAACTCCTCTAGAATATCCCACAGCCTCTCCAAATCATGGAGAATCTGCGGATATTTTCCCAAAGGACCAGTCCCTTCACATGCTCCAGTAGGTCATAGATGGGGTAGATGTAGAGTAGGCCAACCCAAAGCCTTAGATGTGGGCCTGGGTGGTAGTGAGCTGGCCAGTGTGGGCCTGGAGCTACCCACCTCAGGCAAGGGTCAGAGCCAGCTCTACTATGCCCATGCATGCCATCAGGGCTAGTTCTCCCATGCCTGTGGGGTGGGGTGTGGCCATCTCTCCCGAATATGGGTGTGTGTGGCAATACTCCCATACTCAGGACATGGGGCCAGCTCTCCCATGAGGGTTGGGGCCAACTCTCTTGCTGCAGTGTCCAATGAGGGACCAGGTCAGCTTTCTCAGGGCCATTGAAGGGTGGGGCCGGCTCAGCATGGCCCTTGAATTTCATCATGCATGGTTCCTGTGGCCTTCTGTGGTCACACTAGTTAGCATATATATATGTTGTGTCTTTTAATTTTTATAGACAGTCTTCGAGAAAGAACTTTGCCTTTATTTTCCACTTCTGTAACAGAATTCCCAAGATTGGGCAATTTATGAATAATTATGCATTTGTTTATTCACTTGTTTATCATGGTTGTGAAGGCCTGGGAATCCAGCATCAAGATCCTGCAGCTGGTGAGAGCTCTCCTGCTACGCCATGACACCAAGAGGGGTATCACGTGGCTAGAGGGCAAGTGTGTAAGCTCAGGTTTGTCTTCTTATATGAAGTCACAGATCCCACACTCATGACTTCGTCTACACCTCTCCAAACAGCAACATCATAGGAATGTGGTAGTTTAGTTCCCAGCCCTTGAACTTTTGGGGTGCACTGCACTGTCTGTATCTCCATCTGATAGAGAAGGAAACTGAATCATGAAGTATTTAACCTAGATGGCTCAGCTAGTGAGGTGCCATGCTGTGATCCCAATCTCCCTCCACCTCTTACAGGGCTCATTTCCAACTCCACCCCTTCCCTGCCTTTCAGGAAACACACCTGCCTGGAGCTGCAGCCTTTGTGATTACTGTGGTCCTCATGTTCTCTGGATACAGAACAAGAGGAGAGCATGAGACTGAAATTCAGTTTCTCTCTTCCTCTCCTGGGGCCATCAAGAGGGCTCAGATAGCAAAGCATTTGCAAGCCTGGCTACCTTAGTTTGATCTCAGGGGCCCACACTGTAGGAGAGAACCAACGTCTCTATAGATGTACCACGGTGTGTACATACCCACATACATACATGCACACACAAAATAAATAAATGTAAAAAAAAAATATATTGTTTTTTGAGACAGGGTTTCTCAGAGTAGCCCTGGATGTCCTGGAATTCACTCTATAGACCAGGCTGACCTTGAACTCACAGAGATCCACCTGCCTCTGCCCCCAGAATACTGGGATTAAAGTCATGCACCACCACCACCACCACCGCCTGGTATGTAAATTTTTTTTGTTTTAAAGATCTTCCTTTCCCTTCTAAAGAAGTGAGAGTCACTCACCTCAAAGAAAGGTCAGGCAGTCATAAATCAGAGGTGAGTAGTAACTTCCCTGTGATAAGACAGCATGATCAAGGCAACTTAAAGACGTTTGTTTTGATTGGCAGTTCCAGAGGAATGGGAGTCCAACATGGCAGGGAGGCAGGGCAACAAGCTGTGGCCACTGCAGCAGGAGCAGGAAGCTGAGAGATCACACTGCAAGAACCAGATGAAGAGAGGCAACTGGACGTGAGGCGAGGCTTTACATCCTTAAAGCCAACCCCTCAAATGCATCTCTTCCAGCAAGGCTGCATAACCTTATGCTCCCCATAACCTCCTCAAAACAGTGCCACCAACAGGGGACCGAGCCTAAGGGGAGCATTCTCATTCAAAGAGCTCCAGGAGAAAGAACTAGACTCTAGAGAATCGGGGCCTATTGCAGGAGGAGAATTTAAATAAAGACCAGGAGCCTGCACAAGCACAGCACACACAAAGGGGAAGAGACAAGTGAGTGCAATTGCACACGTGTGTAGCCTCGGCTCCTTGGGAGTTGGAGGCAGGAAGATCACTAGAGCTCAAAGTCAGCCTGGACAACATAACAATGGGAAAAATGGGAAAAGGACTCTGTTTCTAAAACCGCTCAGAGACTGGCCTGGCTTTGTGTGACTACTGCATAAGCCCGTGCACGCCGCAGGAGAATCAGAGGGAGTCTCTGTCCCCTGCCTGGTTGGTAGGGCACTGCCCTGGCAGAGCACTCAGGATAGAGTTCTGCCTTTGCTGCGTGAGTTGAGAAACAGACACCAGTGGTGGAGCTGGGAGAAGGAGATCCTGCACACAGCCTAAGTCCTGTTTCCTGTTTGTGCCATTTTCTAGTGCATTGTCCAAGTCTGGCTTTCATAACTAAAGCCTCAGTTTCCCTGAGCTACATCCAGCCAGGGATCAGTCAGTGTTTACACCTCCCAAAAACATCAGACAGGAGCTGACCGGAAAATCTACATGGTATCTCAGAGGTGATGTCTCCTTCCCAGCATACAAAACTAAGGAGCTTGAGCAGTCATTCCTACACGGTGGACTAAGGAATGGGCTGCACCTGCGCTCCCTGTCTTAGTTAGGGTTTCTATTGCTGCAATAGAAACACCATAGAAAATGAAACACCATGACTAAAAAGCAAGTTGGGGAGGAACGGGTTTATTTGGCTCACACTTCCACATTTTAGTTCATCACTGAAGGAAACCATGATAGGAACTCTCACACAGGGCAGGAACCTGGACATAGGAGCTGATGTAGAGGCCATGGAGGGGAGCTGATTACTGGCTTGCTCGGCTTGCTTCCTTATAGAACCCAGGAGCACCAGCCCAGGGGTGGCACCATCCACAATGGGCAGGCCCTCCCCACGAATCACTAATTAAGAAAGTGTTCTACATGCTTAGCTGCAGCCTGATCTTACAGAGGCATTTTCTTAGTTGAGGCTCCCTTCCCTCATGATTCTAGCTTCTGTCAAGTAGACATACAACTACTCAGCACACTCCCCTTGTTGGATTGTCTAGAGGATTGTGGGAAGAAATACACTAAAATGAAGATTTGGTCCACCAAAAAAGAGTCACTGTCCTAGTTAGGTTTCTCTTGCTGTAAAGAGACACCATGACCTCGGCAACTATTAAACAGGAAAACATTTCATTGAGGTGGCAGCTTACAGTTTCAGAGGTTCAGTACACTATCATCAGGGGAGCGTGGCAGCATGCAGGCAGACATGGTGCTGGCTACATCTTGGTCAGAAGGCAACAGGAAAATGGTCTATGACACTGAATGAAGCTTAAGCAAAAGAGACCTCAAAGCCTGCCCCCATAGTGACACACTGCCTTCAAAAAGGCCACACCTACTTTAACAAGGCCACACCTCCCTATGAGTTTAAGGGGGCCAATTACATTCAAACTACCATAGTCACTTTAGTTCATGAATATCCCACTCACTTCATGAATATTCAAAAAAAATCATCAAAATCTACAGCACCAAACCCACTACTTTCCCCTCCCTTTTGCGACAGTTCACTCCAATCTCCCTTTGGCTGTGTGCTTTGCTTTGCTAAATAAACTGCTTAAATTATGTCTCTCACCTGAATCTTCCCTTCAAGAAAACAAAACTCTAGAGACTCGAGCAGTGACAGCTGCATCCCGGGGTCATTCCTCCTGTATCCTTTTGCAGCCTCACAGTGCAGAAACAGTTGAGAAGGATACTGTCTTTTCCCTGCTTGGTGATAAACAGGAAATCTTGCAGACACAATAAAATGAGAACATCAGAGAAGCGCCTGAGGCAAGAATCTGTTTCTGAGGTGAAGTTGCAGCCCGTGAAGGGAAAGGGGCTCCAGATGCTCTTGACTGCGTTCCTCAACTCTAGGGACCAAGGGCAGTCAAGTGGAAAGAGCATAGTTAGACTCAACAACGGGACAGACATGAATCCTAAACCTGTTCTGTTATTTTAGGGGAGTGCTCTGTGTGAACCCACCAGAGCTTCAAAGCACTCATCCTGAGTGATCAGCTTAGGTAATAATGAAAACAGAATGAGACCTCTCTTCCAGGGCTCTGTGCATCTTGAGGAAGAGCATTCTTGGGGCTGCAGAGATAGCTCAGTGGTTAAGGGCATTTGCTGCTCTTGAAGACTGCCGGAATTCAGTTTCTAATACCCATGGCAGGCAGCTCACAACAGCCTGTAACTCCAGCTCTGAGGGATCCTACACTCTCTTCTGCCCTCCATGGGCACATGGGCACACACACACACACACACACACACACACACACACACACACACACACACGAAGGCATGATAAAAGTTAGCATGGTGATACACAGCATGAATTCCAGAACTTGGGAGGCAGAGGTAGGAGGAACTCTGTGAATTCAAGGTCAACCTAGCCTACTGTACCTATTGAGTTTCTAGACAGCCAGGGCTACATAGTGAGACGCTGTCTCAAAAAAAAAAAAAAATTAATAAGTTTTAGAAAAAAAAGAAGGAAGGAAGGAAGAGAGAAAGGAAGAAAGAAAGAAAGAAAGAAAGAAAGAAAGAAAGAAAGAAAGAAAGAAAGAAGGAAAGAAGGAAGGAAAGAAGGAAAGAAAAGAATGTATCCCTAAGGAACACAAAGGAATGTTTTTAAACTTTGAGAGTTAAATGCCAAGGTCTTGGTAGTTCAGGGGGAAGTGGAGTTTATTAAGAGTGGCTTTAGCTGTCCCGGGGTCAGAAGCTGGTGCCTGGAGCAGCACCCACATACTGCCCACTTCTGCCACCACTACCACCACCCCCCATGTGCCCTGAGAGCTGATTAATTCCTTCTCAAACACCTGCTTGCTGTCAAGTTAAGAGCTACACCTGCCTCACTTCTTGGTTGTTGAGGGGCTTCTGGTCCGGCTGTAATGTGTAATGAGAAACTGAGAGATTCTCAAGACAGCTACTGTTTAATTGCTTGGGTTGTGTCTGAGTGAGCTCAGGTGTGGGGGCTGACGACTGCCTGGGGCTTTGTCAAGGTACCTGCTGTGAAGCAAAGGGCAAGCCCCAGGCACAGTCCAGACAGCCTCTGCTGTTCCACAGTGCACTCCATGGGAGTGCGGGCTACCCTCTCATTAGCCTGGTTACAGTATGAGCAGGAAATCGGGGCATAGCCACATAGGTTTTGTGGTCATTACCTCCCAAGACTCCCCAAAGAGGAGAAGAGCTGTTAGTTGGAAGACAGCGTTGATATCAAACACCCAGAGGGCAACGTGTGTTTGCTACTCCTACTGAATTTACCCACAGCCGTAAACTGAACTGAGCAGCCTCGTTGGATAGCAGGCTGTTTTGATTTTTCTCAGTTGCTTCCGATGGTGACTCTCAATTGTGTAGCAGCCACGACATATTTGGAAAACACTTGACAAGTTCTAAGGAAGTGGCATACTCGGTTTTCCTTAGTTTCTGACATTTCTGTGAGATGCTCTCAAGTAGGAAAAGGTGAACATTCCAAGGCCCCAAAACATAACAGCTCAGCAAAATAGTTTATTTATTTTTTTAATTTTGATGAACTGACAAGTTTAGCAAGCTTCTCTTCTTCCCTCAATTATCCCATGACTTTTGAGTGCCTTTCCACCTTCCTTCTTCCTTCTTCTCCTTCTTTCTTCTCCTTCTTCTCCCTTCTCCTCCTCCTTCTTCTTCCTCCTCCTCTTCCATCTCTCTCTCCTTTGCTGTCACTCCATTCATCCATCTATTCCATCAACAAGATCTGGTGTATCCAACTGTAGTCCAAGATGACCTTGACCTTCTGCTCCAAAGCCTCTGTGTTGGGATTACAGAGCATCACATGTTGAGGTTACAGAGCACCATGTGTTGGGGTTACAGATCACCATGTGTTGGGGTTACAGATCACCATGTGTTGGGGTTACAGATCACCATGTGTTGGGGTTACAGATCACCATGTGTTGAGGTTACAGATTACCATGAGTTGGGGTTACAGACCACCATGCCCAGCTTTTGAGATGCTGGAGATCAAACCCAGGACCTTGCGCATGCCCAGCAGGCTAACTAAGCAACATCCCCAGCAATTCTGTGCAATTTCAAGTGAGTCTCTCATAGGAATTTTAATTGGCATGTTGTGGCTGGGATCTTAAATGTCCTCTTAGAGCACATGTGTTGAAGACGTTGTCAGCAGCTGGTGGTGCAATCAGATGGTTGGGAGCATTAGGAGGTGAGGCCCAGTGGGTGGGGTAGGTCATCATGGAGAACACCTTCTTGGAGGGTATACTGGGACACCAGTCCCTTCTTCCCTCTATTTCCTGGCAGTCATAAGGTGAGTGGTTTTGTTTTGCCAGATTCTCCCTGCCATGAATTTCTGTCTTACCGTCAGCCAATGGAGCCATCTTACCATCTTACAATGGAGCCAAGGAACCCTGAGCCCAAATCTCTAAAATCATGATCAAAATAAGACAAAGAAAAATCACTATTCTTTGTAAGTTGCCTATCTTAGGTATTTTGTCAAGCAAGAGGAAGCTGGCAATCACACATTAGAAAGGGAAGAGCATATGGCTTCTCTTGGTCTGTCTTAAGATGCTGGAATGGTGATAGAACACATTGCCACTACCACAGTGCATTGGGAAGATACATAGAATCAGGATGAGAGAGAGATAAAGACTTCTCTGGTGTTCTCTTTCCTGTCTTCTCTGCATCCTCTTTCTCTGCCACATGCCATGACCATCCCACTACCTCCACAGCCTCTATTATTTTGGAATTCTTTATGCTTATCACGCCTTCTCCACTATGATCAGGCTATGAAGAATAAGCATTCAATGAACTTAGAAGGAGACTTGAACTGAAGCAATTGTATTTGAGTCTCTTCTGCATTGGCACACACAATTGCTACCTCCCTCCCACAGGGACTCCTTCAAAAGATCAATGATTTCACGTGATGTGACTCAGATATTTCCAAGCATCCCAACTGTGGACTCAAGCACTGGAGGATCCTTAAGATTCCGGTTTAAATCTGTTCACTCTTGGCTAATATTTCATGAGAATATTTGAAGCTCTGTGTAAAAATCCCAGCTCTAAGCCTTCCTGTGAGACTGGAGGGCAAGTTGTCTGATACGGGTTTATATTTCAGGGCAGCTGTTGCTCTGCCTGCACACCCCTGTGCATCGATTCTCCCTACAGTTATTCCAAGACTTGAGTCCTTTCCATCAAAATCCTTTCCCTAATTTTGAGTAGGTGCCTTACTGGTGGGTTGTAACCAATATGTTATGGTTTGGATTATAAATGTCCCCCCACAATGCATGTGTTTATCATATTTGGCTCCCAAATAGTAGCAGACCATACTTATGCCAATGAAAATCAACTCAGCTGCCAGTGCTCACAGTCTTGTGCATCCTGAGCTCGGCCCTGCAAGGGGTTAGTTTACAGAAATCCCTTCCCTGTTACTTCCCTCATTATTAGGGGATTCTCCCAGCAGGAGTGATTGAGCCTCAAGGTGACACTAAGCCCAGTGAGGTGTCTGTTAGCTCTAAACACTTTTCAGACTGTGTGCAAGGCCTTACATTGACTGAGAACATGGGCTATACAGACATGTACATGTGATGATCCAAGGCACAAGCACCCATTCCCCATGACCTCTCATTTTATGTTGAAATTTCCAGGTCCTACCTTGTCTATAGGTTGGCTCTTTTCAAGTGTTCTTTCACTCAGTATGTCTCAGTTTAGAGTGCATTGATTCCTAAACATAGGGATGATTTAAATTCTTTCTTTCAGAAAACACATTGGCTAATAGAGAGAGCATAAGGCATGGGATGAGGTTACAAATCCCTACTCAAATCTGTATCCATATCTCAGCTATGGTCTGTCACCTCACCCATGTTCAGGCTCTCTGGGTGCTGCTCGGCTTGATGTGTCCTTTCACTATTAAGTGTTACAGATACATGGTCTCAGCAGTTTTATTTGGGAGCTCTGTCTTTACACTGATAAAGGAAGTATTTGTGCACAATCTGTGTGGCCACAGAAATCACCAGAGAGCGCAAACACCTGTCTCCATGGAAAATATGTATCATTCTATCAGTTCCCTCAGAAGGCCACCCAAATAAAACCTTCCATTCAGGCCAGTCTCATGAGGCTCACTGCAAGACAGAGGGCAACTGTCCCAGCAGTTTTAACATTACATCAGCAGAGGAAACCACAGGAGGATAGTTTTAGGATATTAGGGTCGGGGCTAGGTGATTCAAAGTAAATGCTTCAATACACAGGAGCGGAACTTGTGGCAGGAAAGATGAAGAGAGATGACTACCCAGAGCAAGGGGCTCAATGTGAGCACTGACCGGCAAGCTCCATCTCCGTAACTTACCAAGCTAGTGAAGCTGGGTAACAAAATTAACTCTCAGAAACAGCCTCTCTGAGAACAAGCAGTCCAGCCCCCTCCCTCTTTGTTCTAAGATGGTCAATGCATTTGCATCACAAATGTAGCTGCATGATGTCCTGTGGGTTTTTATATATCATGTGTGTTTATTTCATCTTCTTGGTTAAATTCAAAGCTTCTTCGGGGTCAGGATATATGTCTTAAACCTTCTGACTAGACAGTGCCCAACTCTGTGATACAGACAAACATTTTCCCTTAATAAAACCTCACCTCTTCTCTGAGTCTTTTATGACACACGATGTTCAGGCCAGTGAGATGGTTCTGTGGGCAAAGGCACCTGCTGCCAAGCCTGATGACCTGAAGTCATTCCCAGGACTCACCCACATGGTAGAAGGAGAAAACAGATTCCTGAAAACTGACCTCCAAACATACATTCTCTCCCCCATCTCTCTCTCTTTCAGCATTCTATTACTGTGAAGAGACACCATGACCACATCAACTCTTATAAAGGAAGGCATTTAATTGGGGCTTGCTTACAGTTTCAGAGGTTTAGCCCACTGTCAGCATGGTGAGAATCATGGCAGCATGCAGGCAGACATGGTGCTGGAGAGGTAGCTGAGAGCTCTACATCTGGATCTGCAGGCAGCAGGAAGAAGAGAGAACCACTGGGCGTGGCTTAGGTTTCTGAAACCCAAAAGCCCACCCCCAGGGACAAACTTCCTCCAACAAGGCCACACCCGCTCCAATGAGGCCACTTGTCCTAATCCTTTCAAATAGTACCACTCCCTATGAGTCTATAGAGGCCATTTTCATTCAAACCACCTCTCTCTGTGTCTCTCCGTCTCAGTCTCTGTTTCTATCTGTCTCTCTTGTTCTCTTTCTCTTTCTGTCTCTCTCTCTCTCACGCACACACAATGTAAAAAAAAAATCAAATGAAAGCACGACTTTCACAATGCAGTTTAAATACATTTTATCTTGTGGAAAGATGGTGCTCTCTTCTTCATGTCCTTCCATTTCTCAGAAGGAAAAGCATTCCTTGCTAAAACAAACAAAATGAATTTTTGTAAAAGTTTGGTGGCACCTTTTGTACTTTGAAAAAGATTTGGCTAATGCAATAATTCGTGGAATTAATTTATCCCATGAGAAGCCATGGATACTAGCACGGGCAAAAATCGATTTCATTTCTGAAACCAAAGGAACTTCTGCAATTTAGAGACACCAAGCCTTGAGGCTGGCCCTCGCAGGTGGAGCTTGGTCTTGTGGGTGGGGTAGGATGATCACCGGACAAAATCGGGGATCCTGTAGGGATGCGTATTGAGGAAGCTTGGAGAAAGAAAGGGCACCATCATGCTGATGGGACTGGCGACCCTAAAGGGAAAGTAGGGGGTGTCCTGCTTCACCCTCTGAGCCTCATACAATCAGCATGTGAACCTGACTGTCCCTTGACTAGGAAGTGAGCTCCACAAGGGTGGACCAGGACTAGGGCTTGCTAGTGTCTGCCATGGTGGTATCACAAGCAGACGATCTGAACAGGATTGATTGATTATGGGGCCGACTCTCTCCATTTACTGGGAGAGAATCAGCTTCCCCATCAACTACTGCACAATTGGACATGTTTGTTGTTTAGCTGTCCAAAACTTTGCAGAATTGATTGTCCCCCACTGTGTCTATCTCCATGGTCTGATTTTGGCAGTCGTAGATATTAGCCGTCCTATAATCCCCTCTTATCTCCTTCATTAGGTGTCTCTTCCAAATGTCTTTTCAAGCTCTCCTTTCATTCTATCACTTTTAACAGATCCCAGTCTCAAGTCCAGTTTTCCCTCAGGCAGTTTCCTTAATTGGTGATTTGGCAGCACTGAGTTTTGTCTTCTAACCTGCCAGTTTCCTTCATTTGGAGCAAATTCTGTCAAATGAATGAGTGCCCACAGCACAATTACCAAGCACAAAATGAAAGTGCAAATATGCATTATCTTACCAGAGTAGTGCCTAGTATATTAAAAGAAAAAAAAAGAAAGAAAAAGAAAAACAGAAAGAAAGAGACAAGGATATGAGATTGACAAGAGACCAGAGTGGTTCATTTTTTCATTCGGTTTTATTGCTACAATATCCTATTGATGGCCTCCAGCTCTCACAGCACTGGCTCCCCGCAATGGCACTAATGAAGAAACGCTGCTTTTTGTTCATTCTTTAACCAACCGAGCTTCTCTTTAATGGAAAGATGGCGCTTTCCCTCCACTTCATGCCGTTATGAACAGGGGAGTCTCTAGGGTAACCCTGATGCATACAGCACTCATTTCCCTGCGGGATCTCTCTGATTAGATGGTAAATACACTTCCTGTCAATAAATTCAGCGTTCCAGATATTTCAAATTATGAGCAGAAACAAGGATTATTCTTCCAGCTGGAGGAAAGGAAAACCCAAGGGGAAGACTGATCACTTTATTGTGTGTTGTGTTTCTCTGCTCTGTGGACTCCGCTCATTCCTTTTTAATTATTTCCCAGTCATTTTCTTCAGTCTGCTTTTGATTAAGGCTCTCACAGTTATGGCCATTTCCTTATGTCATTTACACACGTCTGCCTTGTAAATAGTGTCTAGGCTTAGTGGAAAGTTGTTCCGCCACTTGTCAGAATGTCCACTCTGGCTGCATCTCCCTAGGGCTCATTTGGTTTCTTGTCTGGTCTCTTTTTCAGATCCCCTCTGTTGGCCCAGAAGTATAGAATCTGGACCTCTGAGATTCCAATATAAGTCTAAGCTGCCTGAGCCATCAAAGCATGGCTTCAGGATGCTCACAACTCAGTCTGAACACCCTCTCCCCGTCCTGAAACAAGGTTCTGGGCTAGGTTCAAACTAACAGGGGTGTAACCTTAAATAAAGTGTCATTGCCAAGATCCAAGGAGAAGGGGAATCTCTTCTGGGGACTAGGGGGCAAATTGGCTCTTTGCCTACTTTGTGAGCATTATAGTTTTAGAGGACAATGGACAGATTTTTATGTTCCTGCACATAAATGAATCTCTACCACACAAAAACATCACATCAGTCGGGCAGTGGTGGCGTACGCCTTTAATCCCAGTACTCGGGAGGCAGAGGCAGGCGGATTTCTGTGAGTTCGAGGCCAGCCTGAACTACAGAATGAGTTCCAGGAAAGGCGCAAAGCTACACAGAGAAACCCTGTCTCGGACAAAAAAACAAAAACAAACAAACAAAAAAACCCATCACATCAGAGAGAGAGAGAGAGAGAGAGAGAGAGAGAGAGATTTCCATTGAAGCGTCTCAAATGACATGAAAAACTGGTAAGTAGATTAACATATTTCTTTTTAATTGTGGGAAAAGAGATGGGGATCAACATTTTTAAATAAAAACTTAGTTTTTCCCACATACAAGTGAAACTGTTGAGTATGAATGCCTAGCAAAGGCTAGCTGACATTATCATCATAATTACCACTGCCATTGTTAGTAATTCAAATCAACAAACATTTATTGAGGCATTGTTATAAATGATGGAAGGAAATAAATGGCTAGCCCTTGAATTAGGAAGAACGACAGTGACAGAAATGACCATGCAGATGGCTGCTGGAAAGCAGGATGGGACCGCCCAAGGTCTAATTAGGTGACCCAAAAGGAGCAAATAATTTCGACTTGGGGCACTGATAAAAAAAATGGCATTAGGGGCTGGAGAGATGGCTCAGAGGTTAAGAGCACTGGCTGTTCTTCCAGAGGACCCGAGTTCAATTCCCAGCACCCACATGGTGGCTCACAACCATCTGTAATGAGATCTGATGCCTTCTTCTGGCCTGCAGACAGACATACATGCAGAGCACTGTATACATAATAAATAAATTTTAAAAAATGGCATTAAAAGTGCATTATATTTGTCTCCTTGCTGTGACCAAACACTTGATGGGAAGCAGCTGAAGGAAGGTTGGTTTCCTTTCGGCTCGCAGCCCATCATGGCGGGAAAGGTGTGGCTGTAGGAGCATGAAGCAGCTTCTCACACTTCAGCTGTGAACAGGAAGGAGAGCTCCCTTCAGCTCCCTCTCTTCTCCCTGCCCTTTTTAAATATGGTGTAGAATCCCAGCCCATGGAATGACCATTCCTGGTGGCCTTCCCCGCTCAGTTACATCTTTCTGGAAACTCCATCACACACACACACACACCCAGAGGCGTGTCTCCGGGATGCCTTCTGGTGGCAGCCTATATAAAGGGCATGGAAGAAGGAAGCTTGCTCTCTTTGCCTGCTTGCTCCTGCTCTAGCTAGCTAGCAAGTTCATTTCTTCACTGGCATTATAGCCTACTTCTTTGGATTCCCATGTGTATTAAATACCAGCTGAGATATCCAGCTTAATGGACTGAACAAACTATTGGATTCTTGGACCTTGGTAGCCATTGTTGGACTAGCTGGACCACAGCCTGTAAGCCAGGCTATATATAATATTATATACATATTAAATATAATATAGTATATATTAAGCCTATATATATATATATTCATTCTATAAGTTCTGCTCCTCTAGAGAACCCTGACTTATACACCATCTTAAACTACTTCCTTAAATTGAGCATGCTCAGCAATGTGTCCACCATCAAGGTGCTTTCCTATATGAATATGTATAAGTTCTTCCAAGAAAACCCCATCCTTTGTCTGAGGAAGCCATTGATTTGGAAACAAACACTTGCTCTTCTCACTTGTTGCAGGCAATCAGCCTTTCTACACTGTTTTATTTTTTGCCCATGCTTGTTCTGAGTGCTTCCCCTCGCCACAATGTAAGACTACCACATTCAGTTTCAGGTTGACAAAACTTTGTGGCTTACAGAACACAAAGGTAAAGAGGAGTGGAATGGAAATTTATACTCTGTGCCACTGCATGTGGCAAGTGTGTAATTTCCTTTCTAATTTTACAGAGGTTCACAATTAAGAAATTACTTGAGACTAGACTTTTAAACAGTGTGGGGACCAAGAGACTATGCGGAGACTTTTCAAGTTGGACTAAGTACATTTTGCATCATGCTATCACCACAAGCCAAAGAGTGCAATGCAGTGGTTTGAATGAGAATGTCTCCTATAGGTTCAGGTGTTTGAATACATGGTCCTCAGTTGGTGCAACTGGGTAAGTCTAGGAGGTGTGACCCTATTGGTGGAAGCATGTCTCCAGGGATAGGCTCTGAAGTTTAAAAATTCCTTCCATCATTTCCAGTGTCCTCTCTCTCTGCTCTGTGTGTAGTCCCAAGCTTCCGGCTACATCCACCACCCTGCTGCCTGCTGCCAGGATTCCCCACTATGATGGTCTCTTCTCCCTCTGGAACTAGAAGCCCAAATAAACTCCTTCTATTGCCTTGGTCATGGTGTTTTATCACAGCAACCGAAAAGCAGCTAATACAAGAGAATGTGGTGAGTCTGGGTTTTAGCTGCATGATTGACAAGACTATACTGTGATGCTGCTATCAGACACAGGAACTTAAGAGAAGAACAACTTAGGGTTATTCATGAGGAAGACGTCATTCAGTTCAGCTTCAGACACGATGAGAGAGTCATTGTTTCTTGGGACTCTTGCAGCTAATCGCACAAACTGGCTAGATTAAGACCACAGGTATTTATTGATTCACAGTGCTTGTACCGGCTATTCTTGACTACATCTGGAATTAACTAAACCCAAGCAGCTGAGTACACCTGTGAGAGATTTTTTTCTTGATTGAATTATTTGAAGGGTGAAGACCCACCTTAAATCCAGATTTTTGTTGTTGGTGGTGTTGTTTTGAGGTGGGAAAATCCACCTTAAACCTGGGCCACATCGTCGGCTGGCAGCCTATATAAAGGGCATGGAAGAAGGAAGCGCTTGCTCTTGGCCTGTTTGCCCTCACTCTCACTGGCAAGTGCATCCCTTCACTGGCATTGGAGCCTACTCCTTTAGGATTCCAATAGATACTGGAGACCAGCTGAGACATACTTCAGGGACTTTACAGCCTGAACAAGTACTTGATTCTTGAACTTTTTGTCACTAGATAGCCATTGTTGAATTAGTGAACCACAGCCTGTAACACACACACACACACACACACACACACACACACACACACACACACTTGCTCATTCTATCAGTTTTGTTCCTCTAAAGAACCTTGACTAATATAATTTAATGGAACCCGGAAGTCTTAGATCAAGCATCGTAAGGGTCAAGTTACCCCTGAAGTCTATAAGGAAGCTCTCTTCTCCCTTTTGATGTTTGTTAACAGTGCTTGGTAATCCTTGGCTTGTAGCTTCCCCACAATGATGAACTGTACTCTGGAATTTTTAGGTTAAAAAAAAATCCCTTTCTCCCCTAAGAGAGGAGTTGATTTTTGTCAGGGCGTTTTACCACAGCAACAGAAACGAAACTAGAACAGACAGCTTCATGGGACAGTTCTTCTCCAGTGTGACCCCTAGACCAGCGGTATCACATGGGCACGTGCTAGAAATTCAAATTCTTGGGTCCCACCCAGAGCTACCACGTAAGAAGTGTGGGTCCAGCCAGGAGCCCAGGGGCTGCGCTGCAGCAAACCCTCTGATTGGTTCTGGTATGCGCATGAGCAAGTGTGAAGGCTGCTGCTTCAGAAAATAGTAAGCACTAACTCACAAGCTGAAGTGAAAAGTAGGAGGAATTTCTCTGGGTGGGAGAGTTCACAACAAATTTCTGCTTGGTGCTCAAGTCCGCGGCTTTGAAGATTATTTGTTCTCTAAATACAGAAGAGCAGGGTTTTAATTAGCAATGTGATTAAAGGTGGCAGAAGTTTAAGGCAATGCTATCTGATGACCCTTCTAATTAAGCTTATCTTAATATAATGTTAATCACAGGATAGATTAGTCTTCCCTCTGTTACTATAAGCAGGGTTAATGTTTTATTGGGAAAAGTATAATTGGGCCATAAGGTCATCCCTCTTGGTGAGATGGGTAGCATATCCTAGGAGGTGCATTAGTTGGATTTTATTAGTTACTTTTCATTACATGATAAAATACCTGAAATGAGCAATTTGAGCAGGAAAGGCTTGTTTTGTCTCACAGTTTAAAGAGGCATATAGTTCATCATGCGGGGAAGGCATGGTGGCAGGACCAGCGTGTGGCTGTTTATTCATGTCATGATGGATGAGGAAGCAAGAGAGACAGGAAGCAGGGTGGACTTATAGAATCTTAAGACCTGCCCCCCAGTGACCTACATCCTCCAGTGAGATCCCTCTTTTTAAAATTCCAACAACTTCCCAAAATAGCGCCCTCAGCTGCGGGGGGTTGGGGGATGTAAGTGTGTAACACATGAGACTATGAAGGATATCTCACATTCAAGCCGTAGCAAAGATGATCCTTCTAGGGACAGGAAGAACATGTTAGGGTTTATCATCAAAACATGACTGACAGAAGCGAAGGAAGGATAATCTTTAGTTTACAAACTGACTCTGGCACCCCCAGTCTTTTTGTGAGATTAATATATTTCTCTGGTTCCCCCCCCCAAAAAAAAGGTATCCAATCAAAAACACCAATGACAACCAATGTTGGAGAGGACGTGGAGCAAAGGGAACACTCCTCCACTGTTGGTGGGAATGTAAACTTGTACAACCACTGTGGAAATGAGTATGGCGGTTTCTCAGAAAATTAGGAATCGAACTACCTCAAGACCCAGCCATCCCACTCTTGGGCATATACCCAAGGAATGCTGATTCATACCATAAAGATACATGCTCGGCTATGTTCATAGCAGCACTATTTGTAATAGCCAGAACCTGGAAACAACCTAGATGCCCATCAACGGAAGAATGGATGAAAAAAATGTGGTACATATACACAATGGAGTACTACTCAGCAGAGAAAAACAATGAAAGCATGAAATTTGCAGGCAAATGGATGGAACTAGAAAAAATCATCCTGAGTGAGGTAACCCAAACCCAGAAAGACAGTCATGGTATGTACTCACTCATAGGTGGATTCTAGATATAAAATAAAGAACAATCAGACCACAACCCATAGAACCATAGAGGCTATATATGGCATGGAGGTCCCTAGGACGACTGTGGCTTATAATAAATTTCAGTTTTAACCCCCCCCCCCAAAAAAAAAGGTATCCAAGAGCAGCTGAGAGAGTTTGACAGGAGACCTCTCATTGGTTGTCAAATTCATTCTGTCACAGTGTATCTATCGTAGCTCATACTCAATATTGGACCACATTATCTATAGTCATTGTTTCCTAAATAGACAAGTGAAATTCCTGAAAAACAAACTTGAACTGAAATCTCATCTTCTTTGAGAAAGTAAAGAAGACAGAAGAGCTCGTGTCTATCCTCTGCCTGACCCAGGCACCTTAATTCAAGAAGGATGCTAGACCCTGTCACCTCCCCACTGTAGCCAGACAAGTCACCTTAGTGCTCCGTGCTGCAGTTTCCACTGTATGAGAGTGGATGAGAGGAACACACACACACACACACACACACACACACACACACACACACATACACACACACACACACACTTGCACAGGGATATTGTGAGAATTAAATAAGTTGAATCTTTAAATATTTTTAAGTCAATGCCTAATATAGACGGCAGGCAAGGTATATGTTTGCTGCAACAAAAGTCTGTGAGGATTGGAGGAATGGTTCAGGAGGTGAAATGCTCTCCTCAACGCCTGGGAACCTGAGCCTGATACTCAGAACCCAGGTAAAAATGCCAGGCATGGTGGCACATGCTTGTTATCCAGGGACAGGAGGATGCCCAGAACATACTCATCCACCAGCCTACTCTAATTGCTAAATTCTAGGCCAATAAAAGTCCCTGTCTCAAAGGAAGTGGGTGATATTCCTGAAAATGACTTCCAGTGCTATCCCCTAACTTATGTGCACACACACACACACACACACACACACACACACACACACACGCACACACACTTTAAATGATTTTAATTTTCTTAATGAATTTTTAAGTTTTTTAACTTTCTTTTTATTTATTCTGTGTCTTTCACATCATGCATATCAATCCCATTCATCTCCCTCTCCCTTTGTATCTGCCCTGTGCCCTTGCAACCTCTACCCCCTCCAAGTAAAATAAAATTTAAGAGAAAATTTAAAGGGAGAGAGAAAAAAAGATCTCATCATGGAAGTTGTAGTGTGACACAGTGAGTCACACAGTAAACCCCTTTGTCCACATATCTTTCCTTACAAGTGTTCATTGCAAAGAGTCATTGGTCTGGTTCAAGGCGTCTAGTTTCTGCTACCCTATCGATGTTGGGCCCTCACTGAGACTCATCGTGGGTATTGAAGGGTTCACAACATGCCCCCACGGTCGCATATACCAGGTGGACACTTCCGCCTAGCCAGTTCCAGTCAGGATAGGCATTTCCAGGTCAGGGCGTCTCTCGTAACCAGGATACCCGGCGGACCTGGACACATCCGCTTAGCAAGTTCCGGGTCAAGGCGTCTCGCGTAACCAGGATCCGTGACGTTTCATGGCCACGTAAGCATGCAACATGACCATGTGATCTACGCACACTCGTGGAGTAGTGACGTGACCTGGCCACGCCCCCAGCCGGTTTTAAAGCAGAGCGCCATGTTCCCGGTTCTCTCTCTCCTCTTCTCTTCCTCTTCTCCACACATGTGTCTCTCCCACAGGCCTCCGCACTCTCTATCCCTTTATCTCTAATAAAACTCTTATAAGCGGATTCTGTCGTGTTTCGTGACACTTCCTTGTAGGGTAAGAACACAACGCAGCTAAATAACTAACAGGTATCCTGCTGTTGCCCAGATCCCACAGTTTTGGGTCTGCAGGACAGGTCCCTTCACATGCTCCAGCATAACATAGATGGGGTGGATGTTGGGGTGGGCCATCTCATGACTCTGGTTCTGGGCCCAGGGAGTTGCAGGGGTGGTCAGTCCACCAGCTCTCCCCTGTCTTCACCACCAGGGTGAGCTCTCCAGCATTGCCCTGGCGAGTTCACCCTAGGCAGCAAGGAGCGTGGGCCAGGACTGGTTCTCCTGTTTTCATGCTCTCAGGGCTGGTTCACCTACACCGACAGCAGCTCTACTGTGTTGCCCAGGTGAGATGCAGGGGCCACTCCCACAAGTCCTGCTGCTGGTGAGGGGCAAGGACAGCTCTCCCGCTCTTACGACCTCAGGGCCAGCTTTCCCAATTGCCATAGGCAACCGGGCGGGGGGCGGGGATCTCTCTCTTGACTATGCCACCTTAAGGCAGATGAGGGGTGGGGCCAGATCTCCCACACTCACACCTTCGGGGGCATCTCCCCTCACCCCCGTCAACAGGGTCAGCACTACTCTGTTGCACAGGTGAGGTGCAGAGCCTGAGTGCTGTAGCTGCTAAGGGGCAGGGACAGTTCTCCCGCTCTTATGACCTCAGGACCAGCTCTCCCACTTGCCACGGGTGTCGAGGGGCAAGGTGCGCGCGCGCGGGGTGGGGTGGGGCGTTATCTCTCCCTCACCTATGCCATAGATGAAGGATGGGGCCAGATCTCCCACGCTCACATTCTCTGGTGGCTTTTCCCCTCCACCCCCGTCAGCAGCGTCAGCTCTACTGTACTCTTACCACCACAAGACTGGTGAGGGAGGCGATATCAACTATCCCACACTCATTCCCTCAGGCCCAGCTATCTGCAGCACCCCAGTCCACAGGGTCAGCTCTACTGGGCTGCCAGGTGAGGTACAGGGCCCGTTCTCATTCTCCTGAGTGCTGCCACTGGTGAGGGGTTGGATCGGCTCCTCTGCCTGCCTCAGGTGGCAAGGGGAAAGGGGTGGAGGATATCTTTCCCTCACCCTCACCAGGGGGTGGGGGTGGGACCCACTCTCCCATTCTCACGCCCTCGGAGCCAGCTTGACCATGCTCCCTAGTACAGGGTCGGCTCTATTATTGTGCTGGTCCAGGTGAGGTGGAGGACCTTCTCTCCCGAGTGCCGCAGCAGCCTATTCTCCCTAGCGTGGCAGCCAGTGAGAGGAGGGTCCAATTCTGTACAGCCCTATCCTCTCAGCCTTCGGTGGTATCAGGAGCCACGGACATCAACAGAGAGCAGACAAGGACCAGACATCACCATGGCCCCAGGTAGCAATGGAGCCGCTTCATTCCGCTCCTCACCGTGTTCACCTCTTCAGATATGCCTCTGTCCACAGGACGTGAACCATTCTGTCTCTCCCATACCACACACAACATTGCTCACCATAAAAGTGCCTGCCCTGTGTTTTCTCCTCGGCGCCCAGGGCCTCCTCTACTGCCCCGGACATGCCAGCTTTTTAATTTTTTTAATCTTTCTTTTCTTTTTCTCTTTCTCTTTTTTCCCTTTCCTTCTTCCTTCCTTCCTTCCTTCCTTCCTTCCTTCCTTCCTCTTTCTTTCTTTCTTTCTTTCTTTCTTTCTTTCTTTCTTTCTTTCTTCCTTCCTTCCTTCCTTCCTTCCTTCCTTCCTTCCTTCCTTTCTTTCTTCCTTTCTTTCTTCCTTTCTGGTCTCATACAGCACAGGATGGCTTTGAACTCACTCTGTAGCCAAGGACGACCTTGAACATGTGATCCTACTGCCTTCACCTCCCAACTGCTGGGATTACAGGAACATGATGCCATTCCCAGTGTGTGGAGTGCTTGGGTAGAATCCAGGGTTCAGTGCATGCTAGGCAAGCACTCTATCTACTAAGATACAGTCTTAGTTAGTTGAATTTTTTGACAGAAACATTATAAGCTAAAAACAAGGATTTGTTTGGGGCTAATAAATGTTACAATCTTCCTTTTCCTTCCTTCCTTCCTTCCTTCCTTCCTTCCTTCCTTCCTTCCTTCCTTCCTTCCTTCCTCCTTTGAGATAGGGTCTCACTACACAGCTCTGGTTGGCCTTGCACTCACAGAGATTCACCTGCCCATGCCTTCTGATTAAAGGTATGTAACACTACACCAGGCCTGCCATTTTTTTTAAGTTATCAAGAAGAGTGTTTAGATTATGGACTTAAATCCACTATGACTATTGTACTTTCAGATCTTAGCTAATGATATTCTAAAATCATCACAGTTATATTTGCATGCAAAAATATTTGTTTTTCACTTTGGCCAGTTCTGTTTTCTGTTTTATATATGTTCACGTTTATTCTTATATCACACACACACACACACACACACACACACACACACACACATACATGTATTTGGGTATATAGTTGTGAGCATTGCAGCTCTCTTGGAAAGGTGTCCTGGCAGTTGGGAGCCAATGAATACCACAAAGTCACTGTGAGCATAGCAGTTTATAGGCCTGCTCCAGGGAAGGTTTCCCCAATATAGCAAGCAATTGTGCCTGGGCAGGGGAGGGTTTCCCCAGTGAAGTTGTTACAACTCTGCTCAGATTCCCTAGTGTGAACACCTCTGCTCCACTAAGGGAAGGCTTCCCCAGCAAAACAATTCTGTTCTGGCTCCAGTGAAAATTTGTTACTTCTCTGCTCTGCTGCACTCCAGTGAAAGAGGTTGTCACCCAAACCTCATTCAAGATTTATTTGGGAGAGAAGAATCCAGGAGAGTGGCTGCTTCTGCCAGAGTGGAGGCAGCTCCTAGCTGAACAGGGACAGGGCTTATATGATGCTTCTTAGCAGCCGAGTTTTTCCAGGGTGAAGATTTTCAGGTTGGGTATTGGTTGGATTTCAATCCTTAAGCTTGGACAAGCTCAGAGATTGGCTGGATTTTGTGCCCAGGGATTGGTTGATTTTCTTGCCCAGGGATTGGTTGATTTTTATACTGAGTTGGTCAGGGGAAGATTGTGTTTCTTTGGCTCTGATTTCAGGGTCAAAATGTGTTTCTTTCTTTGGCCATTTTTAACCTTTTGGCTCTGGTTTCAGGGCCAGGGTGTGTTTCTTTCACTGGCCCTTTTACCCTACAAAAGCTGAAAGTGCTTAAGGGCTTGCCTATATTTCCTGGAGGATGTTTTAAATTTTTTATTACATTTGTGTATGTGTGTGTGTGTGTGTGTGTGTGTGTGTGTGTGTCCTGTACCATGGTGTGTATAGAGGTCAGAGGACAACTTGCAGGAGTCAGTTCCTTCTTCTCTTCATATAGGTATTGGGGACTGAACTCAGGTTATCAGGCTTATGTCTTTATCCATTGAGCCATCTCACCAATATTATTTTCTCTTTATTGTTTAAACTGATATCATGCATCACTAAAACAATTAGAGGGCTATGATGTAGCTCAGTGATAGAACACTTCCTAGCATGTGTACGATTCTGTGTTCAATTACTAGCAATGTAAGAATTAATTAATTTAAATTAATTAAAAGTAAAATAGGTTTGGAGAAATGGCTCAGAGGTTAAGAGCAATGGCTGCTCTTTCAGAGCTCCTGAGTTCAATTCCTAGCACCCACATGGTGGCTCATAACCATCTGTAATGAGATCTGGTGCCCCCTTCTGGCCTGCAGGGACACATGCAGGCAGAAAACACACTGTATACATAATAAATAAATAAAATATTTTTTTTAAAAAAAGTAAAATAAGAGACAACTTTTCTGGAGCTAGGAATGGCAAACTATGGTCCTCAAGTCAAATCTAGTCTGCTGCTTTTTTTTTTTTTTTTTTGCAAACAACATATTTAGTCATTGTTGTTTTGACACAGAGTTTTTCTGTGTGGCTCTGGCTAGCCTGGAACTTGCTATGGCGATCAGGCTGGCCTTGAACTCACAGAGATCGACCTATTTCTGCCTCTTGAGTGCTGAGGTTAAATGCCTGCAGCACCTCACCAGGACCTGGGTAACATATTGCTAATAGTTAACCTTTTACGACAGTGACTGAGCAGAGCTGTTGTGTTGAAAGCCGTGTGTGAAGACCCGTGAAGTTGAAAGCTCAGCGTGTTTCACCTTGACAGAAAGAGTCTGCTGAAGTCTTGCTCTGGATGTCCTTTGTCTGTGGGAGACTCAGACATGTATGCAGGATGCATCCAATGTCCTCAGAAAAAGCAGGCTTTGGAAGAACAGGTCTGGACATTTTACAGCCAGCAGCACTCCAGACACACATTTAAGTCTGTGGCAGGAAATATAAACATTATCTGTCTTCAACTACCAGCCTCTCCACAGGGAGGAAAGCTACTCCAACAGCCAGGAAGTTGGGAAGATGTCTGCTCAGTCCTGAGCTTCTCCTTGGGCCTGGAGGTGACTGTCAAGGACCCTCTTTCACCTTGACCTGCAGGCTGTGGGTCAACAGTGTGCTTCCTACTTGGTCCACAGGTGAGGAAAGACTCCAGCAGGGGAGGCTTGTTGGCAGAAAGAAAGTTTGTTTCTTTTATGGTTACTTAATTCTCCCTCCCCCCCACTCCCCTTCTTTCTTACAGTCTCAAAAAATCAAAGGTGGGGGGAATAGAGAGGGAGAGATAGAGACAGATACACAGAAGCAGGAAAGATAGGGAATAAAATAATTTGGGGCTATTTTTTTTAATGAGGCAGGCTCTCGATATGTAGTCCTGACAGACCTGGAACTCACTAGTAGACCAGGTTGGTCTCAAACTCATAGAGATCCACATGCCCTAGGCTGAGATTAAAGGCATGCACTACCACACCTGGCCAATCTTACAGATTAGAATCATTTTGTTTCATTCATAGTCTGGCCTAAGAAACTGATACAACATAAAGTAAATATGAGTTGATGGTAAAAAGAGTTGGCAGTTGAGTGATTTACGGTTTGGGTGACCCTCTGCTCTTTAGAAGCAGTGAGTCTGGATGACATGATCCAGGGACTGAACTGGCAGTCTACAGCTCTGTAGAAGCCAGTCTTTCAAGGCTCAGGCAAACAAGACCAGGGATAATTCACTTGAGAAACTCTCTTGGCAGGTGATGGCTTCATGTTTTTATTGTCAAAATTGATCATTATTAGATAACAGGTCTATAACAAGAGAATTAATTTTCAGTGTATGTTCCTCCTCCTCCTGTTCTTCTTCTCCTTCTCCTCCTCCTTTTCCTCCTGCTCCTCCTTCTACTACTGAACTGTATGCATTGAATGGAGATCCAGGACTTTGGTCTCAGGATGGCAAAGGTAAGATCACTCATGACTTGAGGCAGGCAGATCTCTAAGTTTGAGGCTAGCCTAGTCTACATAGTAAGTTCCAGGCCAGCCAGGGCTACATAGGGAGACTGCCAAAACAAAAACAAAACAAAACACACACACCCCAAACAAACCCACAAGATCACTCATGTCTTAATGACAATCCAAAATAACAAAACAAAACAAACATCCGCCCAGAATGAAGCCCGTGGGGCAGCAGTGGCCGGCATCCTGTTTGTGAGTCTTATTGAAAACAGCAACAACACGGAAGGTTTCTAAACTGCTGTAGGGATTACTCTACCTTCAGGAGAGCGCGCTAGGCCAGCCCAGCACAAAGCCAGCTCGGCAGGCGGTGCCGCTACCTGGAAGAAGCCCCATTTCTAAAGCTCGGAGCCTCGGCTCAGGGAGCCAGTTTTGCTCCCGACAGAAGCTGTTTGCTGTTTGTTCCTAATGACGGTTAATGTCTGAGCAAACTTTACTCCCCAAGCTCTCGCCGATACCATCAGTGATGCCGGGACACAAAGACGCTAATGAAGCAGAGCCGCGTGCGGCAGAGGCTTTGAAAGCTGCCCGTGGTGGAGGCAGGAGGGAAGGAGTTGGGGTGAATGAAGTCGTTTCTCCCGAGCAGCAGATGAAAGGGTAGTGCTGGCCACAAAGGCGCTGCTGACAGCAATTACATATTTAAATTCCCCTCACCCTGTGTGGCAGGAAAATTTCATTTTATCACTTTCTCTTCCGACACGTTAAAATACATAAGCATTTGAATCCCGAGGGGCTCTGAACTCCAGAGATAAAAATAAGAGGCCGGATATCCAAGGGGGCATTTTGGCACCGGGTGACGGACAGGTAGGACATTTAGAGAACGGCTCTGTCACTCATCTCTCCTCTGTCCACGGAGAGGATGGTATGTGTCAGCCTCGCCTGTCTCTCTGCCTGGTCACCCCCATGTCCCGTGCTGATGTCGCCACTGCCTCGGCGACTTGTTCTGCCCGGAGACCATTAACTTTCTGACGGCTACAGAAATGGAGCTCTGGGGGTGGGGGCTCTGTCTCTCCCTGTTTTCGCTACCTTCAAGAAAATGGCTGTCCCTAATTACACAAAATGATAGGGAGAGCAGTTGACTAAAATCGCTGTAAATGACTGTTATTTCTCTGAATAGCTTGAAAGAATAGGTCAGCCTGGCTAATCCACTAACAGCACACTTTTCTGCAGATGCGATTTCCATCACATTTCTCCATGCTTGGGTGCTGAGTGGCGTTTGTACTGGCAGGGGAAGAAACTCCTTTTTGTTTTCTTCTTGTGGAGACTTCCAAAGACGCATTTATGTGCCGAGTTGGTGATTTGTTCTATCGAGTAAGTCGTGCATCTGTAGTAAAAAAAAAAAAAATAATAAAATAAAAAGCAAGAAAGACAGCTTTGAGTTGGAAGGTGACGGTTGTATCCGCCCAGCGACTCCTAAGGTATGATGAAGCTTTTGTTTGTGTTTCTTGTACTAGACAGTCTGAAACACTTGACTTCACTTTGTCCAGTTGTTTTCAGCTTTCTGTGTGTGTGTGTGTGTGTGTGTGTGTGTGTGTGTGTGTGTGTGTATTTTGGAGACAAGGTCCCATGTAGCCCAAGCTGGCCTCAAACTCACTAGGTAGCTAAGAATGACCTTGAACTTCCTGCTCAGCGTGCTGAGATTGCCAGCATGTATTACCATTCTTGACCTATAGGGTTCTAGGCATCAAATCCAGGGCTTCATACATGCCAGAAAAGCACCCTGCCAACTGAGCTATATCTCTGTCCCCAACCCTCTACATTTAAACCCACTGTACAAGTTATTAGCATTATTTTGATTGATACATAATGCCTTAACTGCTCATCACTGGCCCTGCCAAGCCCCAGGTAGGGCTGAGCCACATGCAGTCTTGGAACCCTCAATTCTTCTCCTTAGGTAGGTGACTGTATCCTGGTAACAGCAATGGTCAGGCTGTGTGCTGGCTGCCTCACAAGAGCTGCGTTGTCCCCAGGGGGCCGGGCTGTGGTGAAGGAGTGAATCCCTCTGTCCCTAGAGAAGGTGCTATAGAAACGTCCCCAGGAGTCCAGCTGCCTCTCTTCATGGTCGCATAACTGGACCTGTGGGGTGAGAGCTGTTACAGGCCAGTTCAGCTCAACAAACAAGCATTGCACGTCTACCACGGAATACCTGTTTGGAAGGTCTGAGTGTGGTTTTCAGAACCCGCATCTGAGAACCACAGCACAGTTGGAAGTCACTCCAATCTAAGGAATCCTCACATACACATCATTTAAAAAACAAATCATTCAAAAAAAAAAAAAAAAGAAAGAAAGAAAGAAAGAAAGAAAAGAAAAGGAAAACCCTGTTGTTTATAGTCAATAGAAAATGATGTTCACAGTAGTTCTTTTAATTGGTGTGCATGTGAATAAGATATAATGGTCCTCAATAGGTGTGGTGTATAATTCAGATGAAGGAAGAATATCTGGAGGGGCCCATCCACATATGGAAGCAAGAGGTTCAGAGAGATGGCTCAGCAGTTAAGAGCACTGACTGCTCTTCCAGAGGACCTGGGTTCAATTCCCAGTACCACATAGCTCACAGCTGTCTGTAACTCCAGTCCTATGGGATCTAACGTCTTCTTCTGGCCTCTTTGGACACTACATGGATACAGTGTACAGACACATTTGTAAGCAGAAAATCCACATACATAAAAATAAAGGTTAAAAAAACCACAAATATGGCAATGCAAGGCAGCCTGAAGTAAATGAAGTAATTTGCCTTAGGACAATTATTAAGGAGATATCTTTTAGCTCTGACTGGTCTAGAACTCACTATGTAGCACAGGCTGCCTCAAACTCATAGAGATCTGCCTGGTTCTGCCTCCCAAGTGCTGGAATTAAAAATGTGCTCCATGCCGGGCGGTGGTGGCGCACGCCTTTAATCCCAGCACTCGGGAGGCAGAGGCAGGCGGATCTCTGTGAGTTCGAGGCCAGCCTGGGCTACCAAGTGAGTCCCAGGAAAGGCGCAAAGCTACACAGAGAAACCCTGTCTCGAAAAAATCAAAAAAACAAAAAACAAAAAATGTGCTCCATATATAGCATGGAGGTCCCTAGGACGACTGTGGCTTATAATAAATTTCGGTTTTACTCAATTATTGAAAAAAAATAGCCAAATGAATGGAAACACATGAACTATGAACCAAAGGCTGAGGGGCCCCCAGCTGGATCAGGCCCTCTGAATAGGTGAGACAGTTGATTGGCTTGATCAGTTTGGGAGGCAACTGGGCAGTGTGACCAAGTCCTGTGCTCATTGCATGAGCTGGCTGTTTGAAATCTGGAGCTTATGCAGGGACACTTGGCTCAGGGTGGGAGGAAGGGACTGGACCTACCTAGACTGAGTCTACCAGGTTGATCGCAGTCCTGGGGGGGGGGGATTTGCCCTGGAGGAGGTGGAATGGGGGTGGGCTGGGAGTAAGGGGAGGTGGTGGGAGGGGGGAGAATAGGGGAACCCGTGGCTGATATGTAGAACTGAATGGTATTGTAAAATAAAATAATAAAATTAAAAAAAAATGTGCTCCACCATACCTGATTAAGGAGATGTCTTTTTGTTTGTTTGTTTGTTTCAGTTTTTCAAGACAGGGTTTGTCTGTGTAGCAGCTCTAGATCAGGCTGGCCTTGAACTCACAGAGTCTCTGTCTTCCCAGTGCTGAGAGTAAATACATGTGCCACCACACCCAGTTAAGGAGGTGGCTTTTAAGGATGGTTTTTAATATGAATCTGGGGCATGGGAGATGGCTCGCTCACTACAGTTCTTTCCTTGCAAATGCAAGGACCTGATTTGATCCTTAGAATCCACACAAGAAAGCTGGATTCAGTGGGGCACACTTGTAATCCCATCACTGGAGAGGCAGAGATGGGTAAATTCTGGGGGCTCCCAGGCCACGCAGCCTAGCCTACTCAGTGAGCAAAACGTCAGTAAGAGGCCCTGTCTCAGTGAAGATACTGCATGGCTCCTGAAGAATGACACCCTCCCTCACAAACACAAATACACACTTGCACACACACACACACACACACACACACACACACACACACACACACACACACATACACACACTAATACCAGAAAAAATTAAAGTGATCATCACTCTGCTAGTGAGGTGTAAGTGATTTTAATGAGCTCAGAAGAGTAACCACGACTCTTCCCTAATTTATTTTAAACACACATCTGCATCTCAAGGATGGCATCATTAGCATCACATTTCCTAGGAGCCATCTAGAGGAAGTGAGAAAGAGGAGAGGAGAAACCACATATTTCTCTGCTGTGTGTCAGCATTCTGGTCCCGGAGCTTTCCTTTGCATCCTTGATTCCAGCTTTCCCCCCCTTTGATTGCCAACTCTCCCAGCAGCCTTCTGATAGATTTTATTTTGGACTTAAGCTAGTTTGCATTGGGTTTCTTTCCTTCCTTTTAAACAAAAGTCCTCAATTTACAGTGCGTCTTCATGGATGAATCTTTTCATTCCAGACTAAGAGAACATTCACATTTTGTTTCTCTGATTGCGCTCCTCAGCTGGGGAAGCTGACAATTCACACACTCTCAGTCTTGGAGCTGGGGAGGTCTGTTAGTCCAATCCTGAGCAAGTGGCACGTTCAGTCAAGACATTCTGAAATTCTGGAAGAGACCATTTGGAGGCCCATTTGGCAAAAATAAAAAAAAATTATTATGTTTATTTATCTATTTAGTGTGTGGTATGTGTGTTTGTGTGTGTGTTTGTGTGTTTGTGTGTACACTATAGCAACATATAGTGGACACACTTATAATTCCACCTCTGGAGAGGCAGTTGGGTGTATTCCTTGGGCTGTCTGACCTACTCCATGAACTCAGTGCCAAGAGACTCTGTCTTAATGAACAAGGAGGATGTCTCCTGAGGAATGACACCTTGGAGTTGTCCTCTGCCCACGTCTTTCCACCAGAAGCTGTCTTCTTATTGTGTTTTAATTTTTAGAATATTTATTTATTTTGTATGTATGTATGTATATTAGTTTAATATACATACATACACACTTTCTATACAGCATAATGGTACAGAAATTAGCAATTCATTCCTTCTTATCACTAAGAAGAATTCAATGATATGAATATAACTCAACTTATCCACTCCCTGTGGACAGGCATTTACATTTTCTACTAACTCACTAAGTAATGTGAATTAAGCTGCTACTAACAAATCACTTTGTGCATATGTATTTATCTCTCTAGTTCAGACAGGAGTAGAATTGCTGGGTGAAGGGATAGGTGCATATTTAATTTGCTGTGTATGTATGTGTTCAAAATGTTCCCAACATGGTTGTTGCTCATCTACATTAGCAAGATGAGAGGACACTTTTAGTATTGTCAGTAATTTTACTTTTAGTTTCCTTGTGGCTTTAGGTGGTATCTTGCTGTGGTTTTAATTTGCAACTTTCTGATGAATGATAATGTCAGGACATTTCTCATGTGTTTATTGAGTCATAACTTTATCTTTGTGAAACATTTGCTCTAGTCTTTCATCAATTTAAGAAACTGTTCTTTGACACTTCTTTTTATCATAGGTACTGTAGACACAAGTCTTTTGCAAATACTTTATCTCTGTCTGTGCTCATCTTTTTTTTTTTTTTTTTTTTTATTATATATACAGTGTTCTGCCTGCACATATGCCTGCAGGCCAGAAGAGGGCACCAGAAGACATTTTAGACGGTTGTGAGGCACCATGTGGTTGCTGGGAATTGAACTCAGGACCTCTGGAAGAGCAGCCAGTGCTCTTAACCTCTGAGCCATCTCTCCAGCCCCTGTAGCTCAATTGTGTGAGACAGAATCTCAGTTAGTCCAGGCTGGCCTCAAATTCTCTGTTCATCTGAGGAAGACCTTGAACTTCCAATCTACCTACCTTTGCCTTCTGAGTGGTGGCTTTACAGGCATTGTCTACCACGCCGGGCTTTATGTGGTTCTGAGGATGGTTTTTAAGCAGTTCTAGGTATCAAACCCAAGGTTTTGTGTGCTCCAGGCAAACACTCTGCCAGCTGAGCCATGTCTCCTGCTCTTACTAGTGTCTATTGAGGATCGTCAACTTTACAACTGATGAAGTCTTAGTCTCTGATGTTTTGGTTAAAGGCTGGTACTCTTTCTGTCCTGTCTAGCTACTTCTAAGCCACAAAGATGTATAATAAGGAGAGACAAACCATTTTCTCCTTATATTCTCAATATCAAACCAAATCATTTCCAAGAACAAATGGGTAGAGGAGATCTCCCCTCTAACGTAAGCTGAATACTCTTCAATTCAATTCAGTTCAGTTCAGTACCTGGAATTAGTGTCATGTCCCACAGTCTAAGGAATATGAGACTACCCCAGCTTCAGATATGTGAATCAAAATGGAGCCGCTTTGTCAACATTAACCGTGTATAGTAACTGAAGTTGGTGTGGTGTAGCTCCAATACGAAATGTCCTCCATAGGCTCAGGGATTTGAACACTTGGCCCCCAGTTGGTGATGCTGTTCAGTGAGATGCTGTCTTTTCTTCTTGCCTTTCTGCACTGTTCAAGATCCATGATTCAGGGCTGGAGAGGTGGCTAAGTGGTTAAGATCATGTACTGCTTTTACAGAGGACCCTGTAATTCCAGCTCCATGGAATCTGATGCCCTCTTTTGGCCTCTGTGGTCATATGCACACACATGCACATATCCCCCATGCCCCCACATATCACATAAACAAATCTTAAAGACCTGCAATAGGAGATAAATAGAAGTGGCAGTTTCAGAAATTTTTGCTTTGTTCTCAGTCTTAGTGAGACAATGTTCAGAATTCAGCTAATTTGATACTAGCTGTAGATTTTAAAAATTTAATCAGCTGGAGAACTTTCCTTTTACTTGCTGAGAACTTTGTAATAAATGGCTATTGAATTTTGCTACTGACTTCTCATCTACTGGGATGATCGCATTATGCTTCTCTTCAATTCTGTTAACACAATGAATTACAGATTTATTTGAATTAAGCTAACACTGTACTCCTAGAACAAATCTCACTTTTTCATTGTTTATACATATCACTAGACTTGATTTGTTCATAGTTTTTGAGTTTATTGATAGGGAAATTTAAGCTATGGTTTTCTTGTCTGATAACAAGGGCTGCATTTTTATCAGTAGATAGCATGGCCATAATTCGGCCTGTGGTTGTTATGCTGCTTGGCGACTCTACAATTGCATCAGTGGTAATCAATTAATTACCTACTCTACCCTAAGACTATATATGCAAACATATCTATGTATATCTATGTGTATATATACATATATATATATGATATAGTAGTCTTGAGAGATTTCAATTATTCAGTCCAACTGACTATATAACAAGTTAGATGAACAAGGCAGAAAATATCATTAAAATGGCAAAATGAAGGACTCATCACTCAGCCTTATATAGAGACAGGAGGGGGAACTTGTACATTTTTCTATTTCATTCTAATTTTCTGACATTTTGACGTATATATTTTGATGTGGGATAATTCAACTTTTTGAGTGTGGGAGAGAAGGTTTTTAGGTCATTTCAATAATCTTTATGCAGAGATGCATCTAAAACCATTGGTGAGTTCTGGTGGCAGGTCCTTATTAATGACAAGTCTCTGGGGTTTTGTTGACAGCTCTTTGGTTTAGTTTTCATGTAGAATCTCCTCTTAGAGGCCATTGTCCCATAACTCTGTCTTAACTTGAAAAAGCAAAAAAATATTTATATTTGGCTAAGAGCTACCAGAAGGGCAAAAACAAACAAATTGATGAGAAGGAGACAAGATAAGTGTCTTGCATTGTGTTTGGATGGGAAGACAGTAAGAACATGGCACTAATGTGTTAAAAACACACATGTTTTGACAAAACTGACAGCAAAATCGTTGAAGAGGGCTGCCTTCTTCAAACACAGCATCCGCATCTCTACTTAGGGACAAGTTTGAAATCAGAGATATGGATGAAGACATGCACACATTGAACTATGAGAATATAATGATAATCAAAAATTCTAGCAGCAGCTAGAATGTGTCAATAATTGGATGTTATATGATAATAAATATAATGCAACTGTTGAAAGTTATATTTGTGAAATATTTGCAACATCATAGGAAAGGTCCATAATAGAGTGTAACAGAAAGTGCACACATGCACACATTCAAAAACAATAGAGCATGCAGGGGTCATCAAACAATGTTGGAACTACTGGGCAGTGACATGGAAAAAAAACCTTTTTTTCCTTCCACAGAAGGAAATATCCACTCCTTCCATAGAAAAACAAATTGACTTAAATTAGATTGTAAGGCTAAATGTAAAACTGTAAAACTTACTAAGAGAACATTCTACATGATCTTGAGTTTGATGACGACTTTTGGATTTTTTAAAAATTGTTTTTGTTGGGTTTGCTTTATTTTGTTTGAGATAAGGTCTTGTTACATAGCCCCAGTTGGCCTTGAGCTCTTGGTGATCCTGGCTCCGCCCCTCAGTACTAGGTTTACAGGCACGAGGTACCGCCTGGCTTTATGATTTTGTGGATGCAGCACAGAATGCATGACTCCTGGGAGAAAAATAAAACCATGTTGGTCTTCATTAAAATTAAAAACTTCTCCAGGAAAGATAGTTAAAAGAAAAAGATAAGTCAAACAGGGAGGAAATATTTACAAAACATGTATTTGATAAGGATCTGGCCTCTAAATTATACCACACAGAACTTAAGAAATTCAACAGTAAGAAAATAAACACTCCAACTTAAAAGAGGCCACACAATCTGAACAGATAAATCACAAACAAACAAAAAACAAACCACAGATGGGACGTGAACACTAACTATCAAAGATGGCCACATCCTATGTCATCGGAGAGCTGGAAGTTAGAGCAGTAATGAGAAGCCGTTCCAGATAGCCTGCTCGAATTAGTGGCTGGGATCCAAATACTGACACCACCAAATGTTAGTGCGAATACAGAGTAATGGGAACTCTTCCTTCGCTGCTGGTGGGAAGCAGAGTGGTATAACCACTTTGGAAGGTAATTTGACAGTTTCTAAAAATAAAAAAATAAACACATTCTTACCATATGATATGGCAATTGCATTCCTTGCTGTTTACCCAAATGAGCTGAAAACATATGTACACATTAAAACTTGCACATGGATTTTACAGTAGATTTAGTCCTAGTTTCTAAAATACAGACATCACAAGATGTCTGTCAATAGGTGAATGTATAAACAAAGTCTGGCATAGCCATGCAATGGAATATTATTCAGTGATAAAAAAAGAAATCAATTGGAAGTGGAGTTATTAAGTCACTAAAAGACATGAAGGACACTTACATGAAAATTGTTGTGTGAAAAAAAACAATATGGAAAGGCTTTATGTGTGAGTCCAACTATATAACGTTCTTGGGAAGGCTAAACTATGGAGACAATTTAGAAAAAAAACAAAAAAAACAATCAGTGGTCTTCAGTAGTAGAGGACGGGGCATAGAGGATTTTGTTTTGTTTGGGGGATAGGACCTCACTAGGGAGCCTAGGCTGGTCTAGAATCCACACTGTAGACCAAGCTAGCCTCAAATTCACAGAGATCCTCCTACCTCTGTGTCTCAAGTCCTGGGATCAAATACTTGCATCACCATACCTGGTTACATAAGGGGTTTTTTATGGCAGTGAGATTGTTATCTATATTATAAGAGAAGATATATATCATCACACACTTACCAAAATATGGAGAATGTACAGATGGAATCTTAATATAATCTTGGGTTTATATTGGGCCATCAGTGGTAATGAATGAGCCACACTAACACAAGACTCTAGTAATAGGATAAAGTGAAAGGTGAGGGAGAACAGTATTCAGAAACCGTCATTTCTGTTGAATTTCCTATAAACCCCAAACTGTTCTCAATAATAAAGTCTGCTTTTCTAAATTGTGAGTGCTTTTTTATTTAGTTTTTTTTAGACAGAGTCTTACTATGTAGCTTTGGCTGTTCTGGAACTTGCTATGTAGGCCAGGCTGGCTTTGAACTCACAGCAATCACCTTGCCTCTGCTTCCTCAGTGCTGGAATTAAAGGTGTGTGCCACTACACCATAGCATTGTGAAAGTCATTTTTAAGTAAAGCATCAAATGAGGCTGCTTTGGCTGTAAGTAACAGAAGATGCAATTAAAAATAAAAGTAGCTTAAACTAGAGGACGGGGGAGATGGCACAGAAGTTAAGAGTGGGTACCCTGCAAGCGTGAGGACCTGAGTTTGAATCCCCAGCACCCATTAAAAAAAAAAAGGCATGGCTGTGTGTGCCTGTAACCCTGGGATTTGGAGGACAGAGACAGATGGCTCCCCACAATGCCAAATGTCTTGAGTCAGTGGGGTAGAGAGTTACAAAGGTCACCATATACCTATGCACAGACTCAAGCACCTACAAGCTCACATGCAGCTCACAAACACACTAAATACTATATACCACATACCACACACTCACTCACTCACTCACTCACTCACTCACTCACTCACTCACCTTGAGTCCCCTGAACTGCTCATGTCCACGCCATAAGTTGTCACAATGGGCTGAGAACAAACAGACACAGGGAAGCCACGTTCCTTTTTATGAAGCTGTCCCTCCGATCCCCTGAGTTGTCTGTGGACACAGCTCTGTCACAAATAACAGCTGTGTGAAGCTACTGATTTCACTCGGTATTTTAAATACTTTTAAAAAAGATCGGTGTGTCAAAATACAAAAAGATATTGTTTTTATGCTTGTTTTGGAGACTGCTTTCATGGCAAGTACTTTATTTCCTGCGAATAAGTTCAGGATGCTTCCATGATGGTTTGACTCAGGGACTGAAAGACACTCAGGACTGAAGCTCTCCCTTCTGATAACATCACGCGTGTGATGTTTATGATGGACACTTGGTCTCTAACCCATAGCTTCTTTGTGCATCCTTGCTAAGAAAATTGCTATCAGAATTACTGTTGTTACTGTTTTTGAGTGGCTTAGAATGGAAATCCTTCTGAACCAGGAAAATGCACAATGGCTAGCCAATAACATCACCCTTCTCACCAGTGATTGGCAGGTGTGAATGGGAACTTCTGGGAGCTGAGTGGTTTTGTGAATAGTTATCTGATCATAGAAGAGATGGACAAGGAGACTTTTTTCTTACTTTTGAGAGCTATGGAAGGAAGCCGGGCACGTGAGCTACCAGCTTACAGTCATAAGGGAAAAGATCTGAGAAACAAAGGAAACCAGATGGTGAGCATGAAGACAGACTCTAGTCCTTTACATCTTCTAGGTATGGATCTAACCATTTTGGAGAAGCCAGTTCTCTCCTTCCAATTCAGGCCATCCAGCTTACTGGCAAGTGCCTTTACCAGCTGAGCCAGTCTCTGCCTTGAGCCTTGAATTAACTATCTTGGTAGCACCCTGCATTCATTACAGATAATAAAGGCACTGGCCATATAAGCTAGTAGTCTTCAAAACAGGAAGACAAAAAACATCAATTTCTCCTTGTGTTTTGACATATCAATTTTTAAAAACATTTTAAAGACAGGGTGAAATCAGTAACTTTAGAGTCCATTATTTATCAGAGGGCTTTGTCCAGAGATGGGTGTGGCAGCTTAGCACCCTTCTAGAAGCAGACTGGCAGCTCCCTGAGGCAGAACAGGGTTTCCCTGGGTGTTTGTATTTGTTTGCATCCAAATTGTGATAATTTCTACTGTGTACATGCCTGGATAAAGGTGTTCAGTGTTTTCTTTTTACATTTGTGTGTGTGTGTGTGTGTGTGTGTGTGTGTGTGTGTGTGAGAGAGAGAGAGAGAGAGAGAGAGAGAGAGAGAGAGAGAGAGAGAGAGAGAGATGCAGAGAGACCAGAGACAATTTATGGAATGACTTCTTTCCTCCCACCAGGTGGGTTCCTGGAATTGAACTTAGGTTGCCAAGTTTGGTCACAAGTGCATTTACTACTGAGCCATTTTGATAGCCAAGATTTAAGGACTGTTACCTTAAATAATAAAATTTAAGAAACTTTGGGAGAGTGTCTTGAAAGATTGTTCCAAATACTTTTGGTATATTTGAAGATGACTCTAATTGGCCAGTTTTTTTTGTTGTTGTTGTTACTGTTTGTTTGAAGCCTGATTAACTTCACATGAAATGATAGAATCTGCTTTAGGGTGTCTACATCTAGGACCCAAACCCAATGGCTGCCTTGACACCATTGACACCATGACCTTTGAAAGTCCTTAAAGTATTTCCAGTTAGTAACACTGATATTTCCTGGGGTCCAGCCCCCCTTCAAATTTTCTGAACTTTTCCTCTTATGTTTTAAACTTCAATATTTTAAGACTGTTATCTTCTGTCTGCCTGCATCATTATTAAAAAGTGCTTCAAAACTGACCTTGAGAGAAGAGACGTGATCAGCAATGAAGTCACTGGGGATAGACCCCAGAGAACAAAAAATAATGAGAAAGCATAGTGAGAGGCTCTCCATACGCAAAGATAAAAATACAGAGAATATCACAAAGCTAATAACCCAGGAGGGCAACTAGAAGAATATCCTCACGCAAACTTTAACAAGTAGAAAGTCCTAGTGGGTGTTGAGTGGAGGGGAGCTAGGAGGGGAATGGCAAATGAAGACATCGGTGTATAATTGGCTGTGCTGCCAAGGATGGAGTGGAGGGGCACTGTCGCTGGGTATTTTGATAAATGGAATAAATACTACTCTGTAGACCCCGGGGGAATCGCCCATCGAAGAAAGATGATTTCGAGTACCAATTAATTCAAAGTTGGAAGTAAGTGCAGCTGTGGCTGTTGAGTTTGTGTTCAAGTAAAAGCCTGTGTCAGAAACACCTGGAGGGCTTGTTAAAACAACGGGATGGTCCTCCTGATACAGTGGCTGTGGAGTAGCACTGAAGTTTCTTCCTGCCCCTCCCTCCCTCCCTTCCTCCCTCCCTCCCTTTCTGTTTGCTTTGCTTCTCTCTCTCTCTCTCTCTCTCTCTCTCTCTCTCTCTCTCTCTCTCTCTCTCTGTGTGTGTGTGTGTGTGTGTGTGTGTGTGTGTGTGTGTGTAAGCACCACAGCATGCATGTGGAGGTCAGAGGACAACTTGCAGAAGCTGGTTCTCTCCTTCCACCATTCAGGTTTCTGGATCAAACGCAAGTGGTCCTCACGCTTGGCATCCAGTGCCTTTGCCCAGGGAGCCATCTTGCTGGCAGAAGTTTTATATTTCTAACAAGTTCTCGGACCACTCACTGAAAAACCAAAGATTAAAAAACAAAACAACATGTTAGTAAGAAGGTTTATAACGCACCAGGCACAGCAGCCCATGCTTATAATCCCAGCGCTTGGTTTCGGCTACAAAAGTTGGTTGCATGAGACCTTGTCTTGAAATAACAGAAGCAAAACCAAAACAAAGCTTACCACAACTCAGTTCTTAACCCATGGGCTCACATTCCATGAAAGGGAGGTTGGTGGGCTTTTGTTTTATCTTAATTATTTTGTGTCTGTATACTAGAGAATTAATCACATACAGAGCATGAAACACAGTGTCTCTAACCTATTACTTGCAGCACCCATTTTTCTTGCTTATAATGTAAAGAATGGGAAAGTTTTTCAAAGTAAAAAATAATGACAGGTTCCATGACATAAAGACATAGAACTTTGGAATGGTGAAAAGTCCACAGAGCCAAGAGAAAAAAGAGATGCAAGAGAATGGGAAACTGTGTTTTGCGCTAGACATTGCAGCATATTTAAAGTTTGCCATCTACAATATATTGAGTTCATTCAAACCAGGTTCCCAGAGGGGCTGGGACACACACAGCCAGCTTCAAACACCAGGAGCACCGACATTAAGCCAACGTTTGAAACGCTAAGCTTCGAAAGTTAATTAAAGAAATTCAAATGCAAACAATTATAAAGGGCCATTTAACACATATCAGATAAACAAGTATAAGGATAAATGATCAAACCCAGCACCAGTGAGACTTGGGAGATCGTTACCGGTAAAGTATAAATTAGTTAGTTTCTGCAGTAGAGCCACAAAAAAAACCCATCATGCCAGAAAATGTATCCCATACAACTAATTCATAAGAACAACAAAACTTTAATTATAAGAATATTTGGAGCAGAATTATTTATGTTAACTACAAATGAAATTGCCAAATCCCCAATAGTACAGTAACAGAGCAAATAATGCCATGCAAGCCAATGTTCATTCATTAAGAATGAAATTGTATGGAGATCCTGCAACTAAAAGAAGCATGCCTACTGCCCAGAGACAGTAGGCTGGATCGCAGAGGATTTGGACTTAGGAGACCTGAAATGAAGTGGATTTTACTAAGGACTCAACATGTACTCCAACCCTGACTTCTAACAACATATTTTCTCTCTAGTCCAGCACTTGATATAACATCAATCCTCTTTACAATTGTGTGTGAGTGGATGTGTGCATGCATGTGTGTGTGTGTGTGTGTGTGTGTGTGTGTGTGTGTGTGTGTGGTTTGTGCATGTGTTCATGCAAATGCATGTGCCTTTGTGTGGTTTGTGCATGTGTTCATACAAGTGCATGTGTTCGCATGTGCCCGTGTGTGTGGAGGCCAAAAGTTGATGCTCTCTTCCTCAATAATTTTCCACTGTATTTTTTGAGACAGAGTAGCTGCAGTCTCCTGGTTCAGCCAAGCTGGCAGACCAGGGTGCTCCAGGGATCTGCCTTCTCTGCCTCCCCAGTGCTGGAATCACAGATGCTTGCCACAGTGCCAGCTTTTTATGTAGGTGCCAGGGATCTGAACTCAGGTCCTCAGGCTTGCAGGAAAGCGCTTGAGCAACTGAGCGGCCTCCTCGTCCCTCTTGTCACAGTGTTTTAAGTCCATGACACAATATACGAGATCTAGCCCCGTGCTCTTCAGCAGGTCTCCAGAATGCACTCATCTTACCTACCTGAAACATTGTCCCCTTTGAACACCTCTCCGTTTCCCCTCCTGGCCCCTAGGAACCAGCATTCCACTTTCTGTTTCTCTGCCTTTTATTGTTTTAGACTTCACATTTAAGAGAAATCAGTCATACCTCAACAAAATGGCTAAAGCAAAAAAGAAAAAAATGGTGGGGGGTGGGGGTGGGAATTTTGTATTCGGCTCACTGTAAGCAGGTGCACACACACACACACACACACACACACACACACACACACGCACACGCACACGCACATGCACACACGAACAGGAATGCTTGCTGGTCTATTTCATTCTCTCCTCCTTCTCCCTTTCCACTCCAGTTAAACGTGCTTGCCATTAAATTGATTTCAAACCCACCAATATATCACAGCCAGCCATTCATACAATAATGACCTAATTTATAGAAGTGCTTGAAGCTCACTGCCACCTTTCTCCACCTCCCTCCCCCACAATATACCCAAAGAGCTTTAATAAAGGCCAGGGCCAAAATGGAGCTAGAGAGGAAAGTAATTGAGGTGGGCATGCAATTTTACACCTGACTACATGTAGAACACATGCATTGGGCCGAATAAAGGGATTGTTAATATAACTAGGTCAGTGTGTTTTTTTTCATAGTGTCAACAGCTCTCTTGAACCTCTCCTAAGCTATTTCATGCTTCCCTCTGTCACCCACAGCTCAACCCTTCTCCCCCCCCCCACCCAAAATCATAGCAGATGCTTAGAGGTCAACTGACCAAGCACATCCACCCCTACTGGCTTGGCTGTGGGTAGGACCGGCCTGAAGGTACCATCTGCTCAGATGAAGAGCTGGCTGCTCTTCCTACCTCTGTCTTGGCCAAGTCAGCAGCGGTCCAGTCAGGCTCAGAAGCCCCAGCTGATTGTGCTACATGCTACAATTTGCCTGCAGATATTCTATGACACAGTCACTCCAAAACAGTAGCTCTCCACTGTGTTTATGGATCACCCAGGTATCAGTTAAAATGGCAAATACCTAAGTCTCATTATAGAAGAGTCTGTTTCGAGGTGTGGTAGACTCTTGGTGTTATGCCCAGATCACGGGCACTCCTAAAAGACCACCATGGAGACCAAATCCCACATGTAAAAGCAAAGAGCCTTTATTTCAAGCTCCGGAGCTTGGACCCTCTGTCTGTCCGACACAGAGGTGAGAGCAGAGAGCCCTGAGCTCAGGTGGGGTGGGGTTCTTATCATAGCAGAGGTTGGGGTGAGGGGATTTCCAGAGTTCAGGATTGGCTGACAATTGTCTAGGGGTATCTGTAAAACAAAAAAATAGGTGTGTGCTAGACTCAAGGACATCTGGCCACCTTATCTAATGGTTGGAATGTTTGGGATGTCAGATACTTCCTCATCCCTGGGTGGATCCCTGGGTGGTATCAGCTTAAGGTTTTTCTTTGGATCTGGGTGTTGCCTACCAATAAGCCTTTCTCAGAAGCTGTGTCTAGGCCCCTAAGCCTGTCATGGCTGCTATGTGGTCAAGCTGTTTTGAGGCCCCTCCACATTGGAAACTGATTTGAAACACATACTCCTGTTGTGCCCAGATCGTGACCCCCAGAGAGACCACCAAAGACGAGCATGCCGGAATGCAAAAGCAAGGTTTAATTCTGGATATCCAAAAGTAATACAAGCCTAGGCAGGGACTTCGTACAATACATCCAACGCAGTGGAGGCTGGAGGAAGCGCCCACCTGTCTGCAAGCTCAGTTTTTAAAGGGAAAAGTCACAAGATTACATCATTTAGGGGTGGTAGTATGGATACAATTCTGATTGGCTCGCTTCTAGGGACTTCTAGAAATTACTTCTAAGGGAGTGGTTGCCCACTACCATTTCTCATTGGCTACCCTCAGGTGGAGGCATTTCTGTGATCAGTTACCCTGGAAACCAGGGAGAGGACATTCCATAGTCTGGCAGGCATTACCTCGTGACTATCTTGTGACTCTGTACTTTTACACTTCCTGGTTTCTGGAATCTGAACTGACTGGTTTCAGTAACTAATGGCCTATTCCCAAAAGGAGAAATCTTAGGCCTTAGTTTTGGGGTGAAAGCATTTCTAAGATGGCTCATTTTGGTCTCACACTCCCAGTACTTTCTCTGAATTTAGGGAAACTTCCCTGTGGATCCTACTTCAGAGGCAGAGGACTGGCTGTGGTTTGAGATCATTTATCTTGGCCACTTCAGCCTCCCATCATGTGTGACAAATCTTGGGGGTTTTTCTCTCCTATTTATAAAATACAAGGGATACACTCAATCTGCAGGCCTCCTTGTTCTTTGACCTCTTGGGATTGTGTTGGTAAATAATATCAAATGAAAGAGCAACTAAGTCCTTAGTATATTGTTTCCAATGCTTAAAAACATATCACTACGAACCAGGTGTGGTGGTACACACTTTTAATCCCAGCATTTGGGAGGTAGACGCAGGTGGATCTCAGAGTTGAGGCCAGCATGGTCTATAGAGCAAGTTCCAACAGTCAAAGCTACACAGAGAAACTCTGTCTCAAAAAACCCAATGGATATGCAACATCACCCACACATATACACACCACATACCACACACACACACACATACACACACACATATGCATGCATGCATGCATGCACGCACGCACGCACGCACGCACGCACGCACGCACGCACGCACTCACACACATCCATATGTATATGCACATGTACCTACACATAAATAAAATAAATAAATAAAAGCTTAAGAATAGAACTTTGAACTCGAGTGATGATTATCATGTCCTTGGTGCCACCAGAGAGTACAGCAGTGTCTACAAAGGTCATTCTGAGGCCAAGGCATAAGGGGGTGATAGAGAAGAGTCAGTACAGCAAAAGGCAGTCTAGACGTGAATTGTTTCTTTTATGAAATTTCATTAATTTTTAAAATTATTCTTCCTCCACCCCCATCCATCTCTTTTTCTCCCCCACCCTGTGGTGTATGTGTGTGTGTGTGTGTGTGTGTGTGTGTGTGTGTGTGTGTGTGTGTAGAGAGAGAGAGGACAGTTTGAGGGAATTGGTTTTCTCCTTTCATCATGTAGGTCCCAGGGATTGAACTCAGGATATCAGACTTGGCAGCAGGTGTGTCTTTACCCATGGAGTTGTTTTGCCAGCCGAAGACATGAGCTCTCTCGCTAGAACTAAGCACATCATAAGCAAGCAGCCTTAATCAGATGGTTTAATTTGACATAGGAAGAAAAGGATAGGAACTTTTACTCTTCACTTCTTCACACGAGGAGCATCAGTCAGTGTGAGAGCCAAAGTTACATTTTACATTTTAATTACTATGCCTAAAAGATCCATGAAACAAAATGCCTCTGATCTGCAAGCCCCTTGCCCAAGGACAGATAGTCCCTAAAATCTTAGAGGCTGTTGTTTATGGAGACAACAAGCCACATGATTTCACTCCCCTAAACAAGTTTGTTTGACCCATCTGCACCAGATGTGCTTGATCACACGTGGGTGGGTGGTTCACAGGCAGAAAATATGTCAAGATGTATGCTTGGACCTAATTGGATGTAGGCTAGAGGCACATCAGGATGTATGCTTGTCCTCGATTGGACATTATGGGAAATGCAATGAATTATGGGTTTTTCTTCTTAAACCTGGGAACCTGGGTATGGACCTGGCCAGAGCCCATCCACCTGGCCCGTATTTAATTAAAGCTTGCTTCAAATTTGGCTTTAAATGGTGGTAGTGGTCTTATTCTAGATCGGCGGGATTAGCATCAGCTCTGTGAGGCAGGCAGCCATATAAGATCATTTCCAGAACTAGACAGGATCGGGCTTCCCTATACTTCTGTCTCTACACATCCCCTCTCCCCCAATCTCTTCCTCCAAGAACAGAGAAAGGAAAGAGGAAATGATTCCTTTGCAGAGGAAGCTTGCTGGTCTGGACACATGGCATCTAGTTCCTCTATTTGGCACCCTGATGACACTGGGTGTCATCCTTCCCTCCCCCACACAACCAAACTCTTGATGGAGGCTGACTCCACATTCAAGTCTAGAAATGAGCAACCAATACAAGCCACCAACCCTGTGCCTAGTGAAAGGCAGACACAAGACCCAAGAACGTGGATAACAAACATGTTTTCTCAGAGTTCTGAAGAGAACACTCTTACTCTTTCTTACAAATGACCTAGGGACCTTTTATCTTCAGTTTGAAGGAGTGCCTGAGTGCCAAAGCTGCCGGCAGCCATCTCGTGGCCACTTGGGGAAAGACATTATCCAAGGTGGAGGGTGGAAAAAAAAAAAAAAAAAAAAGGCAACCAAATCTTCCTTGTTGGCTCTGAGTTGCTGGATCCAGCTTGGCCGAAGCCCTGTTCCTCCAACCTCTTAGACATGTGAACAAATAAATTTCCTTTAGTGTTCAAGCCAAGGCCATAATTTCAGGCTTCTAATCAACTCAAACTGTACCGCAGAAGCACATTACTTTAGGGAGCCCTGTCCCCATTTTCCCTCTGTCTAGGTTTTTCTAAGGACAAGGTGATGACCGGGCTAGAAATCTCATTTTCTTCTGTCAATCACATGATCAAGCAAACCAAACGATCATACACGCCATTTCTTCTCCCACAGACTCAAATGAAAAAAAGTAAAGGGGGTTGATATATAGTAATTCAGTGAATCTGAATGGTATTATTGCTTTATTGTTGTTTCAATAGGCTTTGGCATGTGTGTGTGTGTGTGTGTGTGTGTGTGTGTGTGTGTGTGTGTGAGAGAGAGAGAGAGAGAGGGGGGGAGGAAGGGAGGGAGGGAGGGAGGGAGGGAGGGAGGGAGGGAGAGGGAGGAGAGAGAGGGAGAGGGAGGAGAGAGAGAAAGAGAAAGAGAATGTGTGTGAGTGTGTGAGTGTGTGTGTGAGTATGTGTGTGTGTGTGTGTGTGTGTGTGTGTGTGTGTGTGTGTGTGTGTAGGTCAGAGGATAACTTTCAAGTGTTGGCTCTCATCCTTTACCTTGCTGAGGCAGGGTGTCTCTTGTCTCTGCTTCTGTGCTGTGTTCTTCCAGCTAGCTGGTTCATGAGCTTCTGGTTTATTCTCTTGCCTCAGCTTCCTTTCTCAACTCAAGAGTTCTGAGGTTGCAGATGTACGCCAGCACATCCGGCTCTTTACCCATGCTCTAGGGATCCAACCTAGATCACCAGGATTATTTTTTTTTAGAGAAAATTTGAGTTTACATAAAATTTGAGCGACCCGTATGGAGATTTCCCATATACCCTTGCTCACATACAGGCACAAGCTCCCTCTCTTGGCATCCTTCCCCGGGAAGGTACTGTTGACACAACTGAGAGAAACACACTCACACACCAGCACCAAAGGTCTTGGCTTCACTAGAGCTTACTCTTGATGTGGGATGTATCATGGGTTTAGGCAATACATAATGGCATCCATCCATCATTAAAGTATCTCCAGAATGTTTTTACTGCCCCAAACACACTCCATGTTCTGCCTAGTCATCCATTCTTCCAGCCCTAAGCAACCACTTATCTTTTGATTTTATTTATAGTTTTACCTTCTCTAGAAAGATAAATATTTGGAATTATATAGGATATAGCTTTTTCTGATTGGCCTCTTCAGTTTAGTAGTTGTGTGTATGTGGTGTGTGCGTGTGCGTGTGCGTGTGTGTGTGTGTGTGTGTGTGTGTGTGTGTGTGTGTGCGCGCGCGTGCGCGTGCGTGCGGGTGTGGTGGATGTGAAGTGTATTAAACCCCAGGCCTCAAGCCTACTAGGCAAGTGCTTTACCTGTGATCTATACCCTGAAACCAGTAGTATGTATTTTTGCTTCCCCCCATTGTCGGGACATACTACAATGTCTTTATCTGTTCATCTACTGAAGGATATCTTGATTACTTCCAAGTTTGGGAAATGATGAAAACATTGCCATAAACATCCATGAGCAGGAATTTATGTGGACCCTAGTTTTCCTCATTTGGGTAAATGACAGAGTTCGATTGCTGGGTTGCCTGCTTAGAGTAGTTGGAGTTTGCTGATAGTCTTGAAACAACAATTCCAGCCACCCTTGACTAAGAGCTCTCACCCATCCACCTTTGATGCTATCAGGGTTTTAGGCTCTAGATTTGGGGTCTTTTCATTGCTGTTTTAATTTGCATTTCCTCAATGGATGCCACGTGGAACATCTTTTCTAATATTTTGCCATTATCTGTGTTCTTTGAGGAACTACTCCTTAAGTCCTTCGGCTCATTTTTAACTGGGTTGTTTCTTCTTGTTGAGTTCTAAGAGTTCCCCATATGTTTTGGATACCAGTCTTTTATCAGATAATCTTCGGCAAATGTTTTCTCCTAGTCTATGATTTCTTTTATTGCTCTCTTGATAGGGTTTTGCACAAAGCACAGTCTTTAATTTTAATGAAGTATAGCTCATTCTCGCTCTACAGAAGTGTTTGCTATGTCATATCCAACAAGTCATCGCCAAACTCAAGGGCGCCCAGACTTCCTCTTGTTTTACTTCCAGGAGCATCATGGCTCTACATGTTGCTCTGAAATCTACTTCGAGTTACTTTTAGGAAGATGGGAAGAACTGTATCTTGACTCCTTGCTTTGCGTTTGGGTGCCCAAGTGGTGTTCACACTGCAGTGTGAAGGTTGCTAGTTTCTCACCATTAAGGAAAACATTACCTGGAGGGCTTTTTATAGACAGGCACAAGTTGAGGACCTTTCCCTCTAGTCCTAATTTACTAAAAAAATTTCTCATTATAAAATATTTTATATGCCTATTAATGTGGCGAGGTGACTGTTTTCCCCTTTACTCTGTTGATATGATGAAGCAGCTTTCAAATGTTGAACCAGCTTTGCTTACCTAGGATAAATCTCACTTGGCCATGGTACATAGTTCTTTTTATATATTGTTAGGTTCGGTTTTTCAAAATGTTACTGGGGATTTTTTTTCATCTGTCTTCCCATGGGTGATCATGGTTAACTGTGGTGATATATTGTGTACCCTAATAAAATTTGCCTAAAGATCAGAGAACAGAATAAGTCACTAGATTAAACATAGATATGAGGCAGTGATGGCACACGCCTTTAATCTTAGCATTTGGGAGGCAGAGATCCATCTGGAACTCTGTGAGTTCAAAGCCACCCTGGATTACATGAGATTGATTCAGTCTAGGAGAGAAACAGAGCAAGGCAGTGGTGGCACACACTTTTAATCTCAGTACTTAGGAATCACATGCCTTGAATCCCAGCACTTGAGATCTCATGCCTTTGCTTGGGAAGCACACAGGCCTTTAATCCCAGCACTAAAAGGTAGTGATGGCTGGGCTAAGAAAGGTATATAAGGCATGAGGAGACAGGAACCGAAGCCTTTTCAGGCTAAGGAGTCCTAGAGGTAAGAGGTGGCAGTGGCTTGTTCTGTCCTCTGATCTTCAGGCAAATTTTATTAGGGTACACAGTGTATCACCACAGTTAATAAATTTCTATTCGTATGATGTCTTTGTAATGACCTAAGATGATAACAGCTTCACAGAGTGAGTAAGGAAGTGTTCTCTCTGCCTCTGGCTCCTGAAAGAGTTTATAGGACATTATCAGGTAGAATTCACCAGGGGACCCTTTTGTAATAGTCATGAATTAATAGTTATTGATTACATTTCTTTTGTAGATATGAGCCCATTTCAGAGCATCTGCTTCTTCTTGTGTGTATTTTGACAGAATGAGGTTTTCAAGGAATGAGTCGGCTTCCTCTTGGTCATCAGGTTTGGAGGCAGAGTGCTTTGTGGTGTTCCTTGTTTACCCTTTGAAAGCCCGTGTATTCTGTAATGACATTTCTCCTTCCATCTCTGCTATCTCTAATTCGTCACATTGCTCTCTTAGCCTGGCTGGAAGTGGGACAGTTAATCTTCTCAAAGAATCACGTTTTGGCTTTAGTGATCTCTTTAGATTTTGTTTTCAATTTCATTGTTGCACAGCGCTCTAATTCTTATTATTGTTCTGGTTACTTTGAATTTAACTTTCTCTTCTCCTAGTTTCCAGAGGTAGAAGTTTAACATTGGGTCTTAGGTTACCCTCCTCCACCCCTCCCCCCACACAGGCTTCCCTCTTAGTACTGTCCTGGATGCATTCTGTACAATTTGGTAGGTTTATCTTCATTTTTACTCAGTTTGAAATATTTTCTTAAATTCTCTTGAGATGAACTCATTGAACTTTGTGTTACTTATAAATGTGTTTTTTAATCTCTAAGTGTAGATTTTTCCAGCTTCTTGTTTGATTGTTAGATTAAGTTCATCGTGGTCTAAAGCTGAGATTGTAGGATTCATACTCTTATACATTTGCTAAGGCATATTTTCTGGATGAGAGTATGGTCTATCTGGGTGAACACTTCATGGGAATTTGAGAAGAATGTGCATGCTACCATGTTGGACCAGGTAACCTATAACTGCCTATTATATCCAGCTGATTGACAGTGTTTTGAGTTCAACTAAAGTCTTACTGATTTTTCTGCCTGCCATGTCTATGTTTGATAGAAGGGAGCTGAAATCATGGATTCATCTTTTTTTTTTTCCCCTTTGAAAGTCTTTTCATTTTTAAAATGTGTGTGTATGTGTGTCTACATACGAGCGAGTGTGCAGGTGTCCACACAGGCCAGCAGAGGGCATCACATTCTCCCTGGAGCCAGAGTTGCAGATTTCCGTGAGCCTTCTGATGTGGGTGCTGGGAACTGAACTCAGGTCCTCTGCAAGAGCAGTGAGCACTCTACACAGCTTAGCCATCTCTCCAGCCCTTCCTTTCACTGCGTGCATGTATTTTGATGCTCCATCTTCAGATGCACAAGCATTAAGAACGCTACGTCTTGAAGAACTGACTACTCATCTGTCTTTGTAATGCTCCTCTTTGCCACGGGTTACTTTCCTCCTTCGGACGTGAGTTCTGTTTTTCTACTTTGCTGTGATCTGTTTTGACATGATCTGTCATTCCCCACCACTTCTTTGTCATCTCTATGTGACTTTATGATTAAAGTGGATTTGTTATAGGGAGCATAAAGTTTGTTTTCTCTTCTTGGTCCTCCATTACAGTCTCTTAATTGTCTTCTGATTGGTGCATTTAGGCTGTTGGCAATCACAAGGATGGTTGATATTGTTGTATTAAGTTTTGTTTTGTTAGTATTTCTTCCTCATTTCTCTTGTTCTTTGTTCACTGTGTTTCATCTTTTCTTAGCTTCACTGATCATCTGATATGATTCCATTTTTCTTTTCTCGCACATCAGTTTTACTTAGTGATCTTAGTTATACTTCAATTTTAGAGTTTACAGTGTACGTGGTCTGTTAATCAAATTCTGCTTCCAAATAGCACCATCTTACCTTACGGGTAGTACAACCAGATTACGACTGAGTAACAGTAGTTGTCCCCCCACCTTGTGCCACTGATGTTAATCATTTCATTTATACACAAACGTAAGTATGCATATCAAATGTGCTTTCAGTGATGTTTTATACAGTTATCCCTTGGATGCACTAAAGGTTAAGAAAAAGAAAAGTCTTAGTCTATGGTGATTTATACTTTTTAAAGTGATTTATTTTTATTTTCTGTACATTGGTGTTCTGCCTGCATGTGTGTCACTGGGGTCCTTGGGAACTGGAGTTACAGACAGTTGTGAGCTGCCATGTAGGTGCCAGGAATTGAACCCAGGTCCTCTGGAAGAACAGTCAGTGCTCTTAACTGCTGAGCCATCTGAACCCCAATGGTTTATACTTGTAATGCCAGCACTCAGGAAGTTGAGGCAGGACGGTGACAGCAAGTTTGAGGTCAGCCTAGTCTATATAATGGGTTCCAGGCCAGGCTCAGCAACATGTTAGGACCTTGCTGAAGGAGGAGGAGGAAGAGAGGGGGAAGAAGAGAAAAGGAAGAACAGAGTATAAGAGGGAGATAGAAGGAGACAGCGAAGTGTGGAAGGAAACATTTCATTTTATCTTGAAGAATTATTTTGAGCACTTATTTTATTTGTTTGTTTTGAGACAGTGTCTCACTATGTAGCCCTGGCTGTCCTGGAACTCACTCTCTAGACCAGGCTGGCCTCAAATGCACAGAGATCCGCCTGCCTCTGCCTCCTGAGTGCTGGGATTAAAGGCGTGCGCCACCACGCCCGGCTTTTTGAGCATTCTTGAAGGGAGATCTACCCAGAGCCACTCCCTCCGTTTTGCTCTCCTGACCATTTATTTTTTATTATTTTGAAGAAAAATTCTACTGAGATTTCTGTAGGTTTGTTGGTTCTACTCTGTCAATGCTTAAAAAACTACACTTTCTTGCTGATCTGGTTTCAGAGAAATCAGATTGATGTTTCAACTTCCATTAAAACAGAAGCAGCCATCATGAGTTTGTCAGGGTCGGGGAGGAGGCAGTAAGGGTACACAAACACCTTAATGACTCTTTACAAAGATGGTCTGAGGCCTCTCTCCTTCTAATCAGTGACTTTTCTTACCGTAATGAAACCCAGACGCTTCCAATAAAAAGAATGGCTTGTGTTCAAGCCATTTGCTAATTCTGCCTAGAGGGTAAGAGGGAGAGGGAGAGAGGGAGAGAGGAGAGAGAGAGAGAGAGAGAGAGAGAGAGAGAGAGAGAGAGAGAGAGCTGTGCCTCACATCATTAATTTTAAATATCCTATTTTGTTTTATTTTCAGAATGAAATGGTATGGAACAGTGTAATGAGCAATAGAAATATGGAACCAAGAAGCAATTATATCTTCAAAAGAGCCCAGTGAGAGAAAATGAAAGGCCTTGCACAAGTTAGCATACAAACAGGCTGATCAGAACATCATTTACAGAGTCCACATACATGCCTCTTGGTTACGTCTGTAAATTATCTTCCACAAACATCATGTTGTACCTCTGGAGACTCATTTCTTGGCTATAGTTAAAATTGGATTTCTCAAGAGGCCCTAAAAATCTCAAATTTAATTTCTTCAGTATTAAGTATCTCCAGTCTGCAGCCATTGTGCTGGGTGCTGGGGCAGCAAGATAAATAGGGAATAAAATCTACCTTCAACGTTCTTACAGTCTAGCCAAGAAGTCACAAATAACTGTGATGACCGGGTGTGTGCCCGATGACGGCAAAGACGGAGCACACTTAACTCAAGGTGAAGGGATAGGTCAGGCCTTCTAAAGAGGCAGCAGACACTGAAGAGATGCAGTACAAGAAAAAAAAAAATGGGACCAGCTAGACGTACAGGCCAAGTCATCAGTCATTCTGTAAGAAAAGTAGCCAAGCTCCCTGAGAACAAATGAGAAGCAGAAGCCAGAGCCCTGTGTAAAAGATGGGCTAAGCCCAAGCTCTCCACAAGTGAGCTGGGGTTGTCTCAAAATTCCATGATCATTTTTCTGGGACAATGGGAAACAACAATTATGATATATAAACGGGAACTAGGGCTGGGCAGTGGCGGTGGTGCACGCCTTTAATCCCAGCACTTGGGAGGCAGAGGCAGGCAGATCTCTGTGAGTTTGAGGTCAGCCTGGGCTACCAAGTGAGATCCAGGAAAGGCGCAAAGCTACACAGAGAAACCCTGTCTCGAAAACAAAAACAAACAAACAAACAAAAAATAAATGGGAACTAGGCCTTTGCTGTGTATATGTATACCAACCACACATAGTGCTCTACTATGGAGCAAAATGTCTAATCCCTGATACAAAGACGTGGCTCAGAGTTGGCATCTCAGAAGATCTGTCCGAGGCAGTTCTTAAAGCATCCAACAGAACCCATGCATGATCAGTGTTCAAAAAAAAATTACAAAGCCCATGATGCTATCTACACTTTTAAGAGCAAATTGGCATACCCAACAAACAGGACACATCACATCTAAGGAAGTAGAAATAATGAGGTAACTTGTTAACAGGCTTAAAACAAATGTGTTTAGAATCCTCAGTGACAAATGAGAAAACATCATTCTTAGATAGAGAGCAGGCTATTAAACTTTATATATTTGAAAAGATAGAAAATTGATTGAGACTTAGTAGGTTGGGTTAGGTAAAAGAGAATATGTTTATTGGAAAAGCAAATTAAGCAAATGTTATAAAATCTGGTTACACACTCATCACTTCATTTTCCCCTCCAGAGCACATCAGAAAACTCTGTTTCCTGGATGTCTTTGCACTGAGATTGAGGGAAATCAGACTGGGCTGTGAGTAGAAGTCATGTTTAGTCCTGGACACTACACACCCTGGGTTTCCATCTTCCTCCTTGAAGGTTGTGGTCCCCACATAGCAGCAGCAACAAGAGAGCAAAGGGTCTGGAGTCCTCTGCCCAGAGCTCCAAAACCTGGAGCAAACTATGATGTAGACAAAACATAAACTTTGCTTGTTCTCTCCGGGCTTATTTGTTTTATAGCACAGCTTATCTTGAACATATACAGAAATCACCCTGTATGCAATGAGATAAATGAATGTATGGAAGATGGAAATGAAGTTGGAGAGGCACAAGCAAGAAGCTCTAGTCTAACATATTTATAATTGGTGTTCCAAATGGAAAGAATAGTCATATGGGGGAGGGGAATGTGTGAAAGAAATACTAAGACAATATTCCAGAACCCAGGAAAGACATAAATCCTTAGACTGCAAAAGATAAGTAAATACATAAAATTATTCAGTGTACTGATGCTTTGGCAGTGGAAAGTTTCACCAAAATTTTTTTTAATTAACCAAAGCTTAGAAAAACATACCACAATCTTAAAAAGAAATCTTCATTTATTCATAAAAAATGTTCTAAGAGTTCAGTATATTGTGTTGCTTGTAAAGAAGTTTGTTTATAACCTAATAAGAATTCGGAGAAGGTTCTGGCTTGTCAGAGTGCAGAGAAAGGAGAGTCTGGAAGAGGGCCTCTCTGAAATGAAATGGTTGACACATATAAAAAGATGCTAATATTGAGCCAGGTTGGAACAAAGGACACATGTGAAAAGACAGCTAGAAGTAGCTCAGGAGCCATTGTCATGAGCTGTGATCTGAACAGATTTGGAGAACAGCTTGGGACCTCAGCAGTGTGCTTGCTGTTTAGGGGAATGTTTTCTTAAAAGCTAACTCTTGCCCTACTCAACTAGTTCAAACAACACAGCTCTAAAAGCTGAGGATTTTGACTTAGGCAAAACATATTCGTGTTCCTCTCCCTAACGGGTGCACAATGTCTTTGTTAGTGTTTCTATTGCTGTGAAGAGATACCATGACCATGACAACTCTTATAAAGGAAAACATTTAATTGGGGCTGGCTTACAGTTTCAGAGACTCAGTCCATTATCATCATGGTGGGACATGGTGGTGTGCAGGCAGACATGTGCTGGAGAAGGAGCTGAGAGCTCTACATCTTGATCCTCAGGCAACAGGAGAGAGACTGTCACACTGGGTGTGTCTTGTGCACATATGAAATCACAAAGCCTGCTTTCACAGTCACACACTTCTTCCAACAAGGCCATACCTCCTAATAGTGCCACTCCCTATGGGCCAAGTATTCAAACACATGAGTCTATGGGGGCCATACATACCTATTCAAACTATCACATTCCACTCCCTGGTCCCCATAGACTTGTAGCCATAACATAATGCAAAATACATTTAGTCCAAATTCAAAAGTCTCCATAGTCTATCACGGTCTCAACAATGTTTAAAAGTCCAAAATTCAAAGTCTCTCCTGAGATTCATGCAATCTCTTAACTGTAATCCCCTATAAAATCAACATTAAAAAACAGATCACGCAATTCCAACATATGGCACAGGATAGACATTACCATTCCAAAATGTAGGGAAGGAACATAGAGAGGGAATACTGAAAGCAAGACCAAAAAACCACTTGGGCAAACTCCAAACTCTGCATCTCCATGTCTGCTGTCAAAATGCTCTTTAGATCTCCAACTCCTTTCAGCTTGTTTGACTGCAACACACTTCTTTCTCTTGGGCTGGTTCCACTCCCTGTTGGCAAGCTTTCTTCCACAGATATCCCACAACTCTGGCACTTCCAAAATTTTGGGGTCTCTAAGACACTCCAGGCTTCACCTTCATAGCTTCATACAATGGTCTCTCTAAGCCTCCATTCAGGGACACCCCTGACACATGCCTAGCCTCACCAGTTTTCCTTAGTCATGGAGGAAGAAAGATTCCATAGTCCCTTTCTTCCATCCTTGACTCTTAAGCCAGAACCATGTGTCCAAAGCTGCCAAATTCTGCTGCTTGCTGGGGCTGGACCATGGCCTCCTTGTTCAATTGCATCTTCACCAGCTTTCGGTTTCCATACTCTTACTAGTATGGCCCCTTAAGTCCCACTTAGAGCGTTCAACTGCTTTTCTAATCCAAACTCCCAAAGTCCACATTCCTCTAAACAAAAGCATAGTCAGGCCTATCACAGCAATACCCCAGTCCCTGATACCAACTTTTCTCTTCATTAGTTTCTGTTGCTCTGACTCTTCACCATGACCATGACAAATCTTATAAAGGAAAACATTTAATTGGCGCTGGCTTACAGTTTCAGGGGTTTAGTCCATTGTCATTGTGCTGGGACATGCAGGGCAGACATGATGCTGGAGAAGGAGCTTGAGAGCTCTACATCTTGATCCTCAGGCAGCAGGAGAGAGACTGTCACACTGGGTGTGGCTTGGGCACATATGAAATCACAAAGCCCACCTCCACAGTGACACACTTCTTCCAACAAGGCCACACCTCCTAGTAGTGCCACTCCCTATGGGCCAAGCATTCAAACACATGAGTCTATGGGGGCCATACATACCTATTCACACCACCACACATGAGAAGAGCAGCGTGGTAGCCAGCTAGCTCAACACTACTCACTTCTCTTGCCTGTGATGTATTGCCTCTGTATCAGCTGCTTTTTGAGCTGTTTTGATATACTGCCTGAAAGAAGGAACTTAGGAGAGAAGGAGGGAGAAGGAGAAAGGGATTACAGAGCATGGGGTGACAGAGAGAAAAAATACAAAGGCAGAAATGGGGAGGAGCAGTTGGGTGGCCAGGGTTCATCTTTACACTGCACAGCAGGCCGTGCAGATGCCTCCGGATCTGCAGGACTTGTCCTGGAGTAAGTTTTCTTGTCTCAATTTAAAGCAGCAATGGTGTAACTGGCCACAGAGGGCCCAGTCTTGTTTGGGTTGCACAATCACACGCTTTTTTCTGATATTGGAAGTCCCAGGATACAGCACCCCAGATTGTAAAAGAAACCTATGGCAGTTGAGTAAGGAGGGAGGAGGGAAGAGGAAGGAAAGGGAGAGGGGGAGGGAGAGGGAGAGGGAGAGAGAGAGAGAGAGAGAGAGAACACTGCATAACGCAGAGTAGTAATGATCTAGGAGAGAATGTAGAACTCGGGCTGCTGTGGAGTTAATGGAGACAGATTTCAGCCACTTTATCATTTTGACCAACCGTGTTTACTGCACAAAGGCTCTCGGGAAAATCAGACAAGCTCTACCTAATACAAACCAGGATCAAGACAGAATTTGTTCAACTGGAGCAGGGTAGCCATGGGTCTGGGACTCTGTTAAAGCCGCATCATCCCTAGAATGGGGGAGAAGAGAGATGGGGACTTGAAGAGATTGAGGGACCTTAGGAGTTCTGTGGGTAAGGGGGAAATTTGGCTCTCTCCCCAGATGAAATCATCATAGAAAGGCCAGGCAGGTGGGCCGTTAGGGGGAACCAGACCCCACTCCTTAGTCATCTCATATCAAGTCAAAGGCCCAGCACTCCCTGGGGCATAAAAATGTGTGCATAGGCAGCATAGGCCCCTCACTGGAGAGTCTGTCCTTCCTGCTTTGGGAAAGGTCTGACAACCTGCTCTGTATTATGGAAACAGCTCTCCCTGGAGACGTCCTGGGCTCCTTCCAGGCACAGACATTTTAGGCTGGCCTCCTAGTCTCCTGTGGCCACCCAAAAGGACTCAAATGGGATGGTAAGCAGCTGGGCTTGAGAACTGACTGCAGTCTTGTTGGCAGTGAGATAACCCAGGCCACAGATAGAGCATTGAGAGGGTTAGAGTTCTCTGGCTGCAAGAGTAATGGATGTCCCCAAAGCCAGGGCTATTCCTCTTCATGCTTCTTCACCGCCTGAGCACACAGCCATGACCTCACGGTTCAGTACTGGGCACAGCACTTACCAACTTACGGTTGATAACTCAATGGCTAGAGACTTGGTCTGGTTGAAGCGACACACTCTTGGGACATGGAGACAATCACTGAGGTGTCCCCCCACGGAGCTCCTTTCATGTGGCCCCTGACCTTCTAGCTCCTGTGTGGTTGAGACACAGTCTCATTATTTTGTCACAACCAGACACCAGGCTGCTACTCCAGTGATCTTCACATCCTATGTCCTATCTCCTCTGGGTCCCAAATTCACCACGTTGTCACGCTAATGCTGCTGAGTATCCACTCTCTCCAACTCTGCCTGTCCCACTGTCTCTTGAATTACTTAGTTTTCTTGTTGCTGCAACCAAGTATCTGTCAAGAATGCAGCTTAAGGGAGAGAGGATAAATTTTGGCTCACAGTTTGATGGTACATCACCTTGGGAAAGACATGGTGCCAGGAGTGGATTGGGGCTGCAGCAGCAGGAGCCTGAGGCTGCCTGCTCATATTCCTGTGGACCAGGAAGCAGAACTGTGACAGGAAGTCAAGCTAGACTATAACCCTCAATGCCTGTCTCTAGTGACTCACTTCCTTCAGCTAGGCTCCATCTCCTAAAGATTCGGCTGTCTCCAAAAGTGGTGTTGCCAGCTGTTCAAACACACGAGGGCGTGGGCACTTTACATCCATATCATAAAAATGCCCAGTTTGGGTGACTCACTCTCTATAGCTAAGTATAAGTCTTGTTTTCCCACGTGCAGAAAGTGCCTTCTTCTGCATAATATTTTCAATCAATCACCTTCTTAAACCAGTGAGTGGTGTCAGTGATCAGGGGCCATGCCCAGGAGTTACGTCCTCCTAGAAGCTCCTTTACCTGTGGGGGTGAAAGGAATTTCTCTGGCACATCTGTCACCCCATTGATTGCCAGGATTGATTTGGTTGATCCTGCAGGTTAGGCTGGTGTCAACTTCCTCTCTCCCCATGCATGTGTGTCCTTCCCAAAGCTGCATGTTAGGTGGAAGAAGATGCCCTTCCCTGAGAGAAAGACATTTCTTCAGCCAACGGTGTATGAGTAGCTGTCCTCCTGGCTAGAACTTCCAAAATCGTCCTCAAGAAGCCCTTTCCCTACTCCTCTCTCTGGGTGACTTGGCTGCTTCTCTCTGAGGCTGGTCACTTAGTCATGGGAAGGTCGTGTGTTTTGTTTTGTTTTTTTTTTCCCCCCTAGCGATTTCTCTAAATGATTTAAAACTCACAGACAGGATACCATGGTTCTTAAGCATGTGGGTTTTGGAGTTAGAGTTTACCTCAACACTAACTATGTTCCTATAGGCAAGTATTGCCATCGCTAGTTAAGCCTTGATTCTCCCACTTGCTTACACATTAGGAAAAAATGATGATATGGGATTCTTGCAGCCATTTCATGGGGAAATGTATATGGAAAAACCACACAGCAGAACCTCCATGTTAGTGCATCACTGACATTGTTCCTGGGTCTATGCTAGCTCTTCAAGCTATTCACTGGGTAGTCACTAGATTCTTATGGAAGGAAGGATACAGGAGTCACTCACCTCAGCTCAGTGTAACAAATGCTACAACAGAAATTGACGGTCATTATTCATAGAGTCTATATGGTGGATTTACCTATGCATGAAAAGTTGTAAGCCCTAAATTAATATGCCACCACCACTGCATGCTCATTGACATTTGCAGAGCACTGAAAACTTTGAGCTGCTCAACACAAATTCTTAGCTGAGATCAAAGAAGGTAACCCTTCATCTTCTCATCTTAGCTCTCAAACAGTAAACAAATGCCCTGTCATGGTCTAGCTACTGATATGATTTCCACAATTTTGTGTTTGTGGTTAGTCATTTCACTTTAAATAAGCCACAAAATGTAGCTCTGCAATGCTGTCTTCTTCTTGTCCTTTTAAAATTTATGTGTAGATACATGTGTCTGTGTGTGGGGTTGTGCATGTTAGTGCACTGCCCATGGAGACCAGAAGGGGGCAACGGATCCCTTGGAACTGAAATTACAGGTGGTTGTGAGCTATCCAATGTGGATCCTGGGAGCAGAACTCAGGTCCTCTGCAAGAGAGCTGCTCTGTTCACTATGGAGCCATCTTTCTATTCCCATCTGCCTGCTTCTGTTCTTAAGCACAAGAAGGCTGTGATGTACCTAACAGGGAAATAGGTTTTTTAGATAAGCTTCCTTCAGGTGTGTGTTACAATGCTGCTGGGATACGTTCAATGTTAAACGAATCAGCATTAGTTATGAAGAGCAGTAATACTGTAATACTGTAAATAATACTGTATTTGCTGATTCAACCTCGTGGTGACTAGAGCTTCCCAGTGGATCCAGGGACACGTCAAGAATAAAGCTCCATGAGCCACTGAGAAAGACACCCAATGACATTCCTCCACTGTTTTGCTTAGCAAATACTTACTGAATACATTCTAATTGTCAGGCATGCTGAGTGAGGTCTGAACACTGGGGCGAGGTGGGTGGGGTCATTGAAAGGGATGTGGAAGGCTGGGGAGTCTATGTAGTTGGTAAAGCATTTGCCTTGCAAATATGAGGATCTGAGTCAGATTCCCAGAACCCACATAAAAAGTCAGGCATGGCAGTGCACACTTGTAATCCCAGCAATGGAAAGATAGAAGGTATTGAGAGAGGTCGACCCCTGGAGCTCACTGCTGAGACTAGTTTGGCAAAGTACCCGGCCAATGAGAGGCCCTGTTTCAAACGAGAGGTAGACAGCACCTGAAGAATGACATCTGGGTTTGTCTTCTGACTTTGACATGCACATGCATACATGTGCACATGAATCTACACACACAAATATCCACATCCACGAACATACACCCACTCTCACACATACACACAGAGGCTGTGATGTAGAATTAAGGGCTCTAGATTTGGTCCCATGTCCATGGAGGATCAGCTGATGGAGGGATCCAATGTGGCCAAGAGTGAAGGGCCTAGGTAAACATTTTCTTTCAGTTGCCTGGCAGATTAGCAGCCCAAAGCAGCTGCAAATTCCTTCCCTGAATATAACCCAAAGATACTAGAAATCTCTTTAAAGCCAGGTTTTGCTCTTCTCTTTACACCTCCAAGTGTCTCTCGCTGTACTTTAAATATAAATGCTTCAACCTTTGTATCTCTTTTTAGAGCCCGCCTCTGGCCCCTTCCTCACTTAAACCCTGCAGAACAGCCCCAGAGAGCTCCCCTCCATTCTGAGGTCCAGCCACACTCTCTTGTTGCCAGATCCTTGTTACATTTCATCTGGAACATTGTTCTCCCTACCTTTCTGCACACCTTTCCAGGATCTATTCACCCCAAGATCTTAGCTCAAAAACTTCTGGGGAAGATCGCAGGTGGGCGTGAGCAAGGATGAGCAAACACAGTAATACGTGTATGAAAATGTCATAATGAAACCCATTATTTTATATGACAATGAAAAATAATTAATGAAAAAGTCTTTGGTGGGGGTGAGGGGTAGGGAGGTAGCTTTACGGGTAAAGGCTCTTCCCACTCAAGCCTGGCAATTTCTGGAACCCACATGATGTTGTGGATGTTGTGGTACACATCTGTAATCCTGGAACTTCTCTAATTATATGGGAGACAGAGATGGAAAATTGGCTGGAAAGCTCATGGGCCAGCTGCCCTGCCATACACAGAAACAAGAGAGACCCTGCCTCAAAACCCAGTGGGAGGGGAGAATTGACGCTTGAAATTTGACACTGACCACCACATATGTGTCATGGCACTTGTGCACCTGCACACACACACACACACACACACACACACACACACACACAGAGAGAGAGAGAGAGAGAGAGAGAGAGAGAGAGAGAGAGAGAGAGAGAGAGATCTGGCATTTGGTGAGGGCCCTCTTTCTGGTTTTCAAATGGCTCTCTTCTGATGTTGTAGTCACATGGCAGAGAGCAGAGCCCAAGAGTGGAGTTCCTGTCTGTCTTTTCACTGGGTACTGGTCCCACCCATTCATAAGGGTTCCATTTTCACGATCAAATTTTCCCCCAAAGATTCCATCTCCTGCAGCTGTTGCAAGACCTAGCTGGTCCACATCTGCTCCCTCCCCACATCCTTGAGATCTCTGTGGAAAGAATTCAGAAGAGACACACTGAGTCTGCTATAAAAGACAGACTGCATTAGAGTCAAGTGAGGCACTCTCAAGAGGTGAGAGTGGGCAATGGCCAGAAGGACCACTGTGAAAGAAAACACTTTCATAGGGTGACAGTGGCCAGTGGCCAGAATCCTACATTTTTATATTATTTCTTTAAGTCCCAGAACAGACTTTAGAATAGGTTTGGGGAGGGGGTGTTCCTGTCCAGGTGTTTGACTAGCCCATCTGGATCCCACTGGAGAAGGCAACAGAATTTCTTAGTCCTTTACCAGAAAAGACTGGTACTGTCCAGCTAAATAGTAGCCCTATGATCTTTTGGTCAGTTTAGAAGTTATTTCTCCACCCAAGCCCAGAAATATAGCAGCTGGCTATGAGGGAGGGGTCCATCTTCAGTGACCTTTAAGCCTGCTGATAGCTGACTAACTACTTGGGAATGTCACATTGGGTTAGGTTTCAACACTGTGAGATGATCCTTCTGTATGCTGTGAATATGTATTGCTCTCATTGGTTGATAATAAAGCTGTTTGGCCTATGGCAAGACAGGATAAGGTCAGGCAGAGCAATCAAACTGAGGACAGGGATGAAGGAGGGCAGAGCCAGGAGAGACATGAGCAAGCCACCCAAGAAACAAGATGCCAGAAGACCAGTAGAGCCATGGACCATGTGGCAATACGTAGATGAATAGAAATGGATTAATTTAAATGTAAGAGCTAGTTAATGATAAGCCTTAGTTAGCTATTGACCAAGCATTCAGTAATTAATATAAGCTTTTGTGTGTTTACCTGGGACTGGGCAGTTGGGATAGAAAAACTCTGCTTCTGCTTACATTTCAACATGTGGATTCAGTCTATAGCATCCCAGCATAGCACTGGCCAAAAAACCAACTGCTCTGAGAGGGTGGTCCATGTATGCCAGATTTATTGTTTGTTTCCCCAGCCCCTGACGTTTAGTAGTTGCTTGTGAGACCAAAGGAGGGGAGAAAGCAAGTTCACCCTGGGAGCTTGAGCACTCAGCCTCCATAGGCTACATATCAATGGGTATCCTGTTATATTAAGGCCGACTACTCCATCCTCTGCTGCCTCTTGGATGCTGGTTTCCTTCTGTCCCACATTCCTCTAACTGTAATCGAGTTTTCAAGGATGTCACATTTCCCCTCCAGCCAGCAAGGACCCTCTGTGAACTGTGAAACACTTGATTCTTCTCGAATGCCTGAAACACACTCAACTGTCGGTAATTACAGTTACGTTTTCTAGAAGGGCACTAATTATCTTTAATTCATGGATTATACTCACTGCCCAGGAGCAAGAAACTGAAAGACTCGTGTAGTGGGGAGGAGCTCCACTTGTCTGCTTCACACTGGGTCCTGCTGGAGTCCCTTCCACTCCATCATCCTTCAGGTCCAGCTTCCAACCTGAATCATGTGAGGTCATCCACCTCAATCTATAGGGAGTCAACGGAGGGAAAAAGAGAGTAGGCTATTAAGGGTTAGGTTTCAGAGATTGTTCATGCCTTGATTCAGCGTCTGATCTTATAGGTTCAGAAACTTAATTTATCATTGCCTTCGAGGTGGGTATAGTCGCTGACTCACACTAAAGAGACTGAATCCAGGCTCTCTTTACTTGATGTGAGGCGTGGTAGGCGTTTGCAGGACTTAGATTCAAACACAATATTCTAGCTTGAGTCAGGCTTTATTCTGGCTGTGCCCTGATAAAGCCCAAAGAGCACAGATTCTCCACCCTGCCTTTCAAAGAATGTGAAGCTCAGGAAGATTCCTCTCAGGTACCATGGTTTCCTGGGTCTGGATGTCTTTATTCGTAAAATTAGGAGAGTAAATGAAGGCAATGTTTAACTGTGATCGTGAAATCAGAAATTCAATTGGTTGTATTGCAGAGGAACTTTCTAAAAAGGGTTCATTTATTTTGTATTTATGTGTTTTTGTGTGCTTGTGTGAGTTTATGTCTATCACATGTGTGCAGGCACCTGTGGAAGCCAGAAGAGGACATTGGATCTCTGGAACTGGAGTTACAGGCAGTTGTGGCTACTCGGTGTGGGTGCTGGGAACCAAGTGAGAGGAACTTTTTTTGAAAATAGTGATAACTGAAGACAATGAAAACTTCAAACCAGGTTTATAGGGTGACTTCAGTCTTAGGAGGCCTCCCTGTGACACTGCCATTAAAATAGGCTTCTTTTGCATTTATCATTTTTTCAAATTATTTATTATTCATTCATTCATTCATTCATTCATTCATTCATTCATTCATTCATTATTTGTTTGTATTTTACAGCCTGGCCACAGTTTCCCCTCTCTCCTCTCCTCCCTGTTCCCCCCATCTCCCTCTGTTCCCACTCCCTAATCCACTTCCCCTCCATTTCTGTTCAGGAAAGGGCAGGCCTCCCATGGATATCAACAAAACATGGCATATCAAGTTGCAGTAAGACTAAGCACCTTCCCATGCATTAAGGCTGAGCAAAGCAACCCAGTATGAGAAGTAGGGTCCCAAAAGCCTGTAAAAGAGTCAGAGACAGCCCTTGTTCCTGCTGTTAGGGGTCCCACAAGAGGATCAAGCTACCCATCTGTCACATATACGCAGAGTACCTAGGTCAGTCCCATGCAGGCTCCCTAGCAGTCAATTCAGTCTCTGTGAGCTCCTACGAGGCCAGGTTAGTTGGTTCTGTGAGTTTTCTTGTGGTGACCTTGACTCCTCCAGCTCCTACAATCTTTCCTCTTCCTCTTCTACAGGATTCCCGGAACTCCGCCTAATGTTTGGCTGTGGGTCTGCATCAGTTTCCATCAGTTGCGGGATGAAGGTTTCTGACGACAATTGGGCTAGGCACCAGTCTGGTCACAGGAGATGGCCAGTTCAGGCTACATATCCACTGTTGTTAGGAGTCTTGCCTGGAGTCCTTCTGGTAGACTCCTCACTCCTCCATTGCTGCTGGGAGTGAAAGCTTGCACAGCCACTTTGGAAGTCAGTGTGGCAGTTTCTCAGAAAATTGGGAATCAATCTACCACAAGACCCAGATACATTGCTCTTGGGCATATATCCAAAGGATGCTCGCTCATACCACCAGGACACTTGCTCAGCTATGTTCACAGCAGCATTATTCATACTAGCCACAGTAGTTTGTCAGAGTACAGCCCAAGGATTCTATGTGTCATTTATTTGTTGTCTTGTTTATTTTTTGAGACAAGATCCTACTGTGTAGACCAGGCTGGCATCCAACTCACAGAGATCTGCCTGCCTCTGCCTCCCAGGTGCTGGGATTATGCTGCCACATCTGGTCGCGGGGACCACACTTAGAAGGAACCAGCTAAGGAAGAGGGAGAGGCCCAGCAAGGATGTGATGTCAGGTAGACTTTATCCGTGGCTTTCAGGAGGGGAAAGGCACAGTAACACAAGTTGCGTTAACAAATGGCCTCCCTTATAGGAGGATATGCTGTTTAAATCTTCTGGAATCAGAGAGCCATGGGTTGAGAGCTGCCTTGGGGACAATGCCTTGTCACCCCATGAGTTGTCTCCCATCAGCTAAGAGCACATCTCCTGAGAAGGGGTTGCTGTGTGCTGTGGACAGCCAACAGTCAGAGCTGCTAGAGGCTAGGGGGGGCAGGTTAATGTGTGAGTGTGTGTGTGGGGTGCGTCTGGGTACGTACTGTAGTATCTTCTACAGTCACCAAGCCTGCCCACTGCCTTCCTCTTCTCTCTCTCTTCCTCTCCCTCTTCTTCTCCCTCTTCTTCTCCCTCTCCCTCTTTCTCTCCCCCCTCTCTCTCTGTACATTTATGTGTATTGGCGTTATGACTCTATGTTTATCTGTGTGAGGCTGTCAGATCTTAGAGTTACAGACAGTTGTTAGCTGCCATGTGGGTGCTGGGAGCTGAACCTGGGTCCTCTGGAAGAGCAGTCAGTGCTCTTAACCACTGAGCCATCTCTCCAGCCCCTCCTCTGTGCATTCTTGTACATGTGGTTTTCTTTATCTGGAACTCATTTCTCACCTCCCCCTGCCCCCACTTAGCTAACATTACTTTACTGTAGACATCTCTTCCTCTATGTGTCAACCCTGCAAGACAAGTCTAGACTCTATGTTTTCCCAGTGACACCGGGTGACACGGTAAATCTACTCACTTGTCCCCACCTTGATGGTGAGCTTCAGAAGGTCAGGTTAAGCATATGTCTGACTTGTATTCCTGTCTGTCCAGCCCTTACAACCATTCCTGGCACTTTTTTCTCTCCTTGCTTTGGATGTTAGGAAGCTCTAGATTTGATTTCTTGGTTAGAGAAAGAAGATGAATTCATCTATCATCTATCTTCTATCTACCATCATCATCATTGAGCTATATATAGCTATCATCATCATCATCATCATCTCTCTCTCTCTCTCTCTCTCTCTGTCTGTCATCTATCTATCTGTCCATCTGTCTGTCCGTCCGTCCGTCTGTCTGTCTGTCTATCTGAGACAGAGTTAAACTCTATCATCTATCTATATCTATCATCTATCTGTCTGTCTATCTATCTACCTATCATCTATAGATGTTTTTAATCTATCTTCTATCAATCAATAATCATCTATCTATCTATCTATCTATCTATCTATCTATCATCTATCTATCTGTCCATCTGCTTGTCTATCTGTCCGTCCGTCTGTCCGTCTGTCTGTCTATCTGAGACAGAGTTAAACTCAAGGTCCTCCTGTCTCTGCCCCTGCATCTTAAATTTAAATACAGTTATCAAAGTTCCTTTTGAGGAAAATACCATGAAGTCTGAAAGGAAGTGAAGCTCTCAGGGTCTAGTCAAGGTTTGAGGATACAAAATGATGAGGTACTTGGGACTGAGCAAGCAGCTACAGAGGAGGGGCCTGGGGACCAAAGAGGGAGGGTGGGAGGCCGAGTAACATGATAAGGGCAGAAATTCCCCGTAGGATTGGGATCGGAAAGCTGTGACATATTTCAGGAATGGAGGAAGAACTACCCAGAAAGACCTAGCTCCTCTTCTCTGGAAGGAGGCAGTGTGCTTTTAGTTGTTCCCGGGACAATTGTGTTAGGGAGATCACAGCCTTGCTGTTGTCTCTATTTGGAGATGGCTTAAGAAGATGTATTTACAGGCTGGATTGGCAAGCGGTGGCCTTGTGATATCTGATTTGGTTGTGGTGGTTTGAATGAAAATGGTCCCCACAGGCTCATAGGGAGTGGCACTATTGGGAAGTGTGGCCTTGTTGGAGTAGGTGTGGTCCTGTTAGGGAGAGTATGCCACTTGCAGTAGGCTTTAGGTTTCAGAAGCCCAAGCCCAAGCCAGACTCAGTATCACTTACCCTCGCTTCCTTCTGCCTGCCTATCCAGATGCAGAACTCTCACCTACCTCTCCAGCACCATGCCTGCCTGTGTGTTGCCATGCTTCCCATCATAATGACAATGGACTCAACCTCTGAGCCTGTAAACCAGCTCCAATTAAATGTTTTCCTGTATGAGTTGCCACGCTCATGGTGTCTCTTCACAGCAGTAACTGAGATAGTCATTAACTTTAGAACCATCATGGCAGGGATGCAGATACTCTAAACAGACATCTGTACCTATCCCTTTGACTATCAAACTATTGCAACAACACCCCTAAGGAACTGGAATCCCCCCCAGGACTCTCACGCTAGGAGAAGGAAAGTCTGAAGCCTCAGTGATGTTCAGTTGGGAGCTTGTTTTTAGAAAAGAGATTTCACACCGTTGTGACCCTTGACAGACCACCTTGCAGGGAACCTGGAACCAGAAAAGGATGATGGGTGGTAACATACCTTGGCCAGGACTGATTAGTCAAGCACACCTCTTGCCCTCTATTTAGACTGGACCCTTACGTCAGAACTCCAAAGTTGGACTTGGGAGTGAGGGGTGGCTCGCTGATCTCTTGGTTCCTTTCCCCAGTGAGGCCATGCCAAGTAAATCTCCGCATTTTCCCAATCCCTTTGTCTCTCTCGTAGGCCTGCTGGGGTCAGGTGGCCCAGGCTGGCTTGTTCAAGCATCAGGGCCCAGGCTTTAATCCTAACTGCTCCAGTAACAAGTTGACTGGACTAAGAGATGCCTAAACATTTGGTAAGGGGTATTTCTAGATGTGTCTTTGAGAGTGGTAAGAGATGATTGGGATGAGGATGTGCGAACTGGGTTGGGGGATCCTACTGGACGTGGCTAACATCAGCCAGCAGGCTGGCAGCTTCCAGGGGAACAAAGAAGAAAGAGAAAGCTTCAGCTCCCAATCTTTTTGCTCTTAATAGTTTTTTTTTTTTCATACAAAATATTCTGATTATGGTTTCCCCTTCCCCCAACTCATTCCAGATCCTCCCCACCCACCCAAATCCACACTTTCTTTCATTCTCTCTCATTAGAAAACAAACAACTAAAAAAGAAAGAAAGAAAAAAGACAAAACAAACAGGAAAAAAAAGAGCCAAAGAAAAAGCACGAGAAACAAACACATAATAGATGTAGAGACACACACATCTGCTCACACAGAAATCCCATAAACCTACAAAATCAGAACCATCATATATTAGTGAAAGACCTGTAAGGGGGGGGGGGAGAAGAAGAAGAAAAGAAAAAACAAAGGCCCAGACAAAACATTGAGACAAAAACCAAACAGACGAACAAATATACAAGATTCCCAAAACTACCACTGATTGAGTTCATTTTGTCTAGGCCACCTATTGCTGGGTATGGGGACCACCCTTAGGTGTGGTTTGTATAGCTAGTGAGACTCCCCTGGAGAAAACTCGTTTTTCCTTTGTGAGTGGTTGTCAGCTGGAGATAACTCCTGGGTTAGGGATGGGGGCTTGTGTCCACTTGCCCTCTCTCAGGATCTCACTTTTTTTTTTTTTTTTTTTTTTGGTTTTTCGAGACAGAGTTTCTCTGTGTAGCTTTGCGCCTTTCCTGGAACTCGCTTTGGAGACCAGGCTGGCCTCGAACTCACAGAGATCCGCCTGCCTCTGCCTCCCGAGTGCTGGGATTAAAGGCGTGCGCCACCACCGCCCGGCGCAGGATCTCACTCTTGATCCTTCTTGAACAAGCTCAGTTTCCGCTGCGGCTGTCAACTGTTAACCTTTGAACACTGAGGTGGGCCAGAGAGGTCTTCCATCTCAGCCTGGGTCCACATCATTGGTTCCTCTTTCCAAGGCTCCCAGCTTCTTGGGCAGAGCAGCTACTGGTTTCCCTGGCTCTGTAGCCTGTAGACATCCATTATGAGACCTTCCAGGCCCTGCGTATGCAAGGCAATCTAATCAATCCCCTCTTATAATTATATACATTCCATTAGCTCTATTCCTGTGGAGAACCATGACTAATACAGACACCAAGTTTAAATTGCTCTCACCCTAAAGTGTGAATGATTTCCATTAACTCAAAATCTCGAAGCTTTAGTCAAGCCTACAACTCAAGTATGCTATAGCCGGTGGATTTCAGGAGACCATAGGACCAGGATGAGTCTGCTCAGGGGCTGTGTGATGCAGAAAAGGATCAGGTCACAACTGAAGTGACATGATTCCCAAACCAAAATGAGGGACAATTTCTGATCCAGAGGTCACCAAGAAAAATACAAGCCACACCTCAAACCAACCCCCTGAAAGTGAAGGGAAATTATGGGTTGTATGAATGATGGGGGGCTAGCATCAACTTCACCTTTAAAAAAATTATTTTTCTTTTGTGACAAGGTCTCAGGCTAGCCTCAAATTCCTTATGGAGCCAAAGATGACTTTGAACTTCTCTTTTACCTGTCCACCACCTGAGTGCTGGGATTACAGGCAGGAGCCACCACACTAAATTGTGGTGATTCCGAAGATTGCAGCCAGGGCTTTGTGTATACTAGGAAATCATGCTACCAGCTGAGTGACAGCCCCATCAGCCAGGGCTTTGTGTATACTAGGAAATCACCGCTACTGGCTGAGTGACAGCCCCATCTCCTTTACTTGAATTTTAAAGAAAGGTATTAATTTAGGTGGATTTTGCATTCAAATTCTATTTCAACAAGCATGGTTTTCAATTCACAAAATCGTAGAATGCTGGACCTTGTGGGTGCATAATTCAACTTCTAATTTTGCAGTGGAAACCAGGGCTTTCAAAGGTGATGCCCTTTGCCTTGACCCCAGCCTCAACTTTTCAGCAATTAAACAAGAGTTTTTAGCTTTTCATTTTCCAAGGCTTGACTCACATTAGGAAGACATATTAGATATATTGATTCTGCAACGGCACAGACCATATTAAACTGCAGAGCTTTCCCGCACTTGGCAAGTCACAGAGGGCGGGACAAGTTAAGGGGGCAGAAACTCAGCATGGATCGTGGTAAGGGGCAATCAGCTAACAGCTTGCTCTAGAACCATCTGTCTTCCTCCTGTGTTGCTCTGCACTGCTTACATGCCTGCTCCTAGGAAGTAGACAGTCACTTGGGTAGGAACAACCCACCTGTTTATTCAATATTCAAAGCTTTTTTTTTTTTTTTCCTCAAAGGGGAGAGATGGTAACTTAGCAAGAGAGAAACTATTTTCTGGTTTTCAACACTTAAGTTAGAACAAAGGTAATATTAACTCAATGAACTGGAGAGGATCTGCAGTTCAGCCCCAAATCTTCCTCTTATTTCATCAGACACCATTAAAATAAAAATTAAAATCTGGAGCCTTGTCATTTGGGCACAAAAACTTCTTCTTTTTTTTTTTTTTTTTTTTTTTTTTTTTTTTTTTGGTTTTTCGAGACAGGGTTTCTCTGTGTAGCTTTGCGCCTTTCCTGGAACTCACTTGGTAGCCCAGGCTGGCCTCGAACTCACAGAGATCCGCCTGGCTCTGCCTCCCAAGTGCTGGGATTAAAGGCGTGCGCCACCACCGCCCGGCGCACAAAAACTTCTTGTCCCTTTGTTGAGTAAACAGGAGATAGAAGGTGATGGCAAGTTAGCCGAATAAGCTAATATTCAACATTTCTCATGCTAAACTGACCCAGAGCCTCTGTATGGGCTATTAAAATTTGCATTTTGTGTATAGACCCAAAAGGGAAATTTTTAAAGTGTGTAAAAGTAATCACACATTTTTTTTGTTAGAGAAAAATGTGCTGAGCTCTCTTCCCGTTCTCTTAGCAACCTCATAAGTCGAGTGTCCAAAGGAAATAGGTTTCTTGTTTCAAAAGGTTTAATTTCTATTTAAATTCCTTCTGGCATCAATGGTCCCAGGCTGCGAAAGGCTTTAGTAAGAACCGTGTGCGCCCTCTGCTGGCCATACCGAGGTCAAGCAATGTGCTTCCACTCTGAGCCAGTAAGGACCAAAAAGTTGAGATTCTTACTTCCATTGGAAAATACAAAGTAGGATGCGCCAGCGATTCCATTCACAGTAGTGTTTCTCTTTGCTATAATATTAAAAAATGCAGTGTAGAAGCTGAACATTCTTTATAACAAAGCTGAGCTGCACAGACCTGGGCTATCCATAAGAGGCATGCACAGCTGTAAGGAAAGTCTGGTATGTCTTGTTGGGATAGACTCTGTTAAAAAAAAAAAAAAAAAAAAAAGGGCTGGTGATCCCTGAGGACCAAAATATCTATTTAATATAGGATGCTGTCCTAGTTTTCTCCTGTTGTTGTAAAAACCACTCTAACCAAAAGCAACTTAGGGGAGGAAAAGTTTTATTTGGTTTACATTCTAGGTCACAGTCCATCACTGATGGAAGTCTGGGCAAAATCCTGAAGGATAAATCATGGAGGAATACTGCCCACTGGCTTGCTCCATACCTTATGCTCACCCGTCTTTCTTATACCATCCAGGACCACCTTAGGTGCTTAGGGAATGGTACTGCCCACAGTGGGCTGACCCCTCCTACATCAATTAACAATCAAGACAATCCCCCACAGACATTCCTATGGACCAGTCTGATCTAAGCAATCCCTTCCTCTCAGATGACTCTAGCCTGTGTCAAGTTGACAATTAAAGCTAACTAGGACATATACTTTCTAGGCGCTGTGAGACTCCATAACCTCTGCCCTTCCCCAGGGATTAAACTCCATGGAGTCAGAGACAAGATTTAGAATCTAATGAGAGTGTGCCAAATATGTTCTGAGTGAATGCCTCACTCTAAAGAAGGTTGGGTTCCAAGTGTCTACATCACAGACTTGGGTAGAAAGATAAAGCAGGTTTTGAAGATCACACTTAACTCTGTTCATTAAGAAAATCTAATGAACGTAGCAACTCGTGTCTCAACAGCTGTTGTAGAAGGAGTTAATTATACTGCAGATCTCTAATATAGCATAGCAAGTTACAGAATGCTTTATGGGCATCTCATTTGATTTCAATCCAGTCCTGAGAGATGCTTATTGCCCCTGTTTTCGAGAAAGGTCTCCAGCTGATGAAAGTGGTGTGGCACTCTTAATGATGACCACATTTTCTGTCCTCAGTCCCCAGCCTTCCCCCCTCTATATGATTTACTGGTTGCCTTGAATCTCTGAGTTGGCCAAGAGGCAGTCACAGCCTTCAAAGTGGAGCCTGGTAAGCCATATCATGAACATCTCCTTTGATTATTCCTGACAGCCAGATCATAGGAATTACCAAGGCTGGTCTGCGTGACACTAAATGAGCTAACTACCTCTTTAATAGCTTGCTTTTTCCCTGGTCTTCCCCCAAGGCATTATGCATAGCCACAGAGGCTCCTACATCATACAAGTTTGCTCATGGTGACACTGTTCAACACTTCCCTCAGAAAGCCCGCTGGAAAAAACTGAGCAGGGTCAGCGGTCAAAGACATTTAAAAGTTGGGACCAGAACGATCCTGGAGTCTGTTTGCTCATGACTTGGTTGGTGTGTTTGACTTCAGAAAAGGCAAACAAAAAAGCCAGAAGCCAAATGTTTGCTTAGGTCTGGGTCTCACGGAAAGAGCAAACCGGTAAAGGGTGCGTCTGCGGCTGGCAGGAGTCATTTCCGGCATCGGCTCACACTGTCCCCCAGGTATCTCCTCCATCCCTACCTGCCCCAAACACCCTTATTCAGCCTGCAAGGTGCAGAACAGCTACTCTATTTTTGTGGCACCCTCCCTTCAAGCACCCAGTGCTGCCGATACTCCATCTGAGCCCTTCCTTCACTCACAGTGAAGCTACATTTGTTTGTGTGTCGGTTTCTCCAAGGGACTAAGCATTCTTTAGGAGGAAGAAGCTACATATCTTATCTCTGCCTGAAAGAAAAAAAAATTCAGGTATTCATAGTCCAATCTCAGAATCCCGGAGTACAGGCAAGTTGTTTTCCAACCTTTCGGATCACATGCTATGTCATAATCCAGCAGCAAATGCATCATAAAGCTGGGATGGTTGGCTTTAATTGTCAACTTGGCACAACCCAGAATCACCTAGAATGAGAGTCTCAGCGAAGGGTTGTCTATATTGGTGTGGCCTGTGAGGATGTCTTAAGAGATGGGGGAAGACCCAGCCCACTGTGGGAAGCACCACTCCCCAGGCAGGGAGTCCTAAACTGTCTAGGAGTGGGGAAACTGAGCTGAGGACAAGCAAGCAATTGATCACGTGTGCATCCATTTCTCTCTGCTCTTGACTGTGGATGTGATATGATTAGCTGCTTGAAGTTCCTGCCTTTACTTCCCCACAATGGTGGGCTATAACCTGGAATTGTAAGTTGAAATAAACTCCTCTCTCCCATAACTTGTTTTTTGCCAGATTTTTTTTTTTAACCACAGAAATGAAACTAACACACCAGTAACGGGCATGTAGTAGATATCTTTCAGACAGATCCACAGCTAGCTCTGAGTGGAAGATGCCCACAGTACTAACTTAGCCGTGCTTGAGTGCAGGCCAGCATGTAAGCAGATAAATACATAGATTTGTAAAACAAAACTTCATCAATTATTGTTTCATGCTTCTCTATTATCAGGGAAAATTTTTTCCCTGCCCAGTTTGTTCTCGGTTGTTTTTATAAAGTGCATTGTGGTGCCCTCCATGGATTTTATGACACTCGGATGAGTATGGTAACTTTCAGTGTGAACATATGGGTGTAGTGGACATTTGGTCTGGCATCCCCCTGCCTCAACTTTTTTTCTCGTTTTCTGTTTGTATTTATGGAATGCCTTCCAACTGGGAGGTTTTGACTGAGGGGAACAGCAATAAAGAGAGAGGAAGAGTAAGGACGGAGTGAGAAGAATCAGTATCCCCTGTCCTCACCCTTGTATAGGGTCTGAGCTCCCTTACTGAGTATCACAAGACAACCAAAGTGGACACAAGAAACTTGAACCACAAATAGGGCTGCTTCTGATCCCAGATCAGAGGTCTATAAACCACAACCCTTGGTCCAAACCTACCTATCCACCTGTTTCAGTACGGGAAGTTGCATATTCATTTACATGTCATCTGTGGCTCATTCTGCTCCAACTGTGGGGTTGAACAGCTATGAGCAAAACTATATGACCAAGGCTAGGCATGTCAGAGCATGCCTTAAATCTCAGCACCTGGGAGGCAGAGGCAGGTGGATCTCTGTGAGTTCAAGGCCAGCCTGGTCTACAGAGTGAGTCTCAGGACAGCCAGGACTGCATAGTGAGATGCTGTTTCACTCACTCACTCCCCACTCACTCATTCATTCACTCACTCACTCCTCAATCAATCAATCAATAAGAAAAGACTGTGTGACCCACAAAGCCAAAAAGTATTTGCCATCTGGCTCTTGGCCAACTCTAGTGTCAAAAGAATGTGTTCTCTGCCTCTTGGGCAGGAAGACACACACATGGCTCCGACACACAGGCAGGGGAGTAGCTTCCTCCACATAGCCCTCCTGTGCACTGTCAGGCAGGACAGCCGGAGCAGAAGATGCTGAGCAGGCGGACTCTGGGTGGGGACTGCAGAGGTCACTGTCTCTGGCAGCATCTGTGGGCACTTGTCATGCAACTGTGTCTACAAAGACGAGGGCTCTTGAGCCAGCTGACACTGGGGCTTCATTTCCATTCCCAGGACCTGGCACAGGGAAGACACATGGAGGGCACTAAACACATGTGTGCTGGATAGTTCTTGAACCAGAAGGGAACTGGCGGTGTGGACAACTGTTTTCTTGTTGGATGCTCTTGATAGCCACAGCAGTGGAGAGCCCAGAGAAGGATCCCTCTTCTACTAGGGATGGAAACATCTCTTCTCAGCTGCTTTGGCAACTGAGAGCAAAGATGGGAATATGATGATTGTAGTGATAATGATGACCACGATCGTCAACATTTAGTCGATGCCCCCTGAGTACCAAGTATCCCTCTGGATTCTTTCTAGCTTGTCATTCCTTTTCGTTATCTTAACAAGCGGTCCTATTTCAATCTCATTTTGCAGATGAGGAAACCGAGGCACGGAGAGGTTAGCTGACTTGCCTAAGGAGTGATAGAATTTGAAAATGAGATGAGCTTTGGAAGAGAAAAAAAGTTTGGATCACTGGGATGAACTGGAAAAGATGCAGGTCAGCTGTCCTCTGGTCCCTGAAGTCAGACTGGTGCTGGCAGGGCGTGGGGGATGGGGGTGGAGGAAAGTCTATTAGAGACTGGCTGGGCCCAGAGCAGATTCATCAGAGGCTTGGGTGTGTCAGTCTCTCCAGGAAGAAGGCAAGCGAAGGATACAGCAACTCCCTGGGAGGTTAACAGTGGATAACTGATGTCTCTGTAGGCAGGTGTGGGCTTGATCACACACACACGGTTCCCAGGTGTGGCCTCCACTGCATGTCTGTGGTGGCGAAGCTTCTTTTGTGAGTACAGGTAGAGGAGACCAGATGTCTCAGCTACTCACCTGGGGGTCCCATAGCATTAATACATGTATGGTACACCAAGGAATGGCCCATGAGTTCATCCTAGACTGCCCACCCCACCCTGAACCATGGGCACCCCACCCCCAGTCAGCCTCTACACCACCACACAGTGAACACTGCTGTCAGAGCCAGAGTCTGAAACAAACCAGCCAGCCTTTAATTGGAATCACAGGATGTCATTCAGCTCTACCTGGCTTGCGCCCCACTAGGGAGAACAGTCCTTCATTGTTGGCTGTGGCAGAAGAGTAATTCTGAGAAATCACCTCAAACCGCTCAATGATGTAGCCAGCCTCTTCCACGGCGTCTCGAACGGCCTCCCATCCCAGGGGAAGGCTGGAAAACCTCTGCTCTCCAATCATGTAGTAGCTACTCTTCAGGGCGTCCACCATCACCAGGAAGCCCCCTGGCTTGAGCAGGCTGCCCAGATTCCTGAGGGCAGCGCGGTAGGTGGGAAGGTCAGGGCAGGCAGCATCCAGACACAGTGTGCTGAGCAGGCAGTCAGCAGGAGGCAGAGAGACCCCACCCAGAGGCTGGCTCTGGGTCACATCATACTTCAGCACCTGCTTGATTGCCCGCCTCAACTTCTCCTCCTTCTCAGGTCCCTTGGTTCTGAAAAACAGACACGGACCAGCTTTAGTCACTGCTCCAGACATGGGGACCCCAGATCTCTTTGGTCAGGGCTGAGGATGTATATCCATGTGGTCCATATCGCAGTCCTTTAATTCATCCTAATCTGGCATCTGAATGTTACCCTATTACCCCAAGCTGGATCGAAATTCTTTATAAAGCAAATAATGTCATTCAAACAATCACAATAGCTCCTGTCTGCTTCTGAAATGAGCTGTCCTTCATGAAATTATACTTCTCCCACTCTTTTATTATTATATATTTTTAAATTATTAGTGCTGTCCTTGACTGCTTTGTCAAACTACAAGATGGTAGCTATAGACTCTCACACAGCAAATAACAATGGGCTTAAGTGCCGGATGATTATCTTACAGTATTTCCCTGTTAATGAGGGGATGGGAGTCAGCACAGACTGATTTAGAGGCTATTGATCAGAGGGCCTGGGGATTTGGTTCAGTTGACATAGTGCTTGTCTGACATGTGTTATGTCCTGGGTTTCATCCCCAGCATCACATAAACGGTGTGGTGCTGCCTGCCTGCAATTTCAGCACTCAGGAGGTGGAGGTAGGAGGATCAGAAGTTGGCAACTTATTGAGTCCAAGGTCAGTCTGGGCTACAAGAGGCTGTGTGAGACTCTGGCTCAGAAAACAAATGACACCAAAAGATCATCTTACCACAGAGGCCAGAGTCTCAAGTCAGTTCCTCCCTCCTGACTGCAGACAGCTGTCTATTTCCAAGCATCACCTTCTTGGTAACCCCATCAAGACACCTGGCTCTTTCTGCTAAGCCAGTGGAATTTCAACTAATCGATGGAGATGAGAAAACAGGGACCAGAGATGAGGTCATACATGGTCCTATAGTTAATATATGTCCCTCACAGGCTTGTCTTGGGCTGGGTTCCATTGAGAGGTGGTGGACCTGTTAGAGGGAGAGCCCTCGTGAGCCATTTCTGTGGACAAGCCTCAAAGGGGATTGTAGGGTCCTGGTGTCTTCTCGCTCTTCTGGTGAGTGGCTTTTCTGCATCACATGTTCCTACCCTGATCCTCTACCGTAGACTTACAAGCAACATGAAACTGGGAGCTGAAATGAGTCTTTCTCTTGACAAATCAACAGTCTTGGTTATTAGCTACAGAAATGGAAAGCTGATGGACATTCGGGGTCCACTTTGAGTCTGTGAGGGGATAAAAGAAGGAACAAAGGAACACAGTAAATAAAGGTGTAGAGTGTTGTGCCCAGATCGTGACCCCCAGAGAGACCACCAAAGACGAGCATGCCGGAATGCAAAAGCAAGGTTTAATTCTGGATATCCAAAAGCAATACAAGCCTAGGCAGGGACTTCGTCCAATACATCCAACACAGTGGAGGCTGGAGGAAGTGCCCACCTGTCTGCAAGCTCAGTTTTTAAAGGGAAAAGTCACAAGGTTACATCATTTAGGGGTGCTAGTATGGATACAATTCTGATTGGCTCGCTTCTAGGGACTTCTAGAAATTACTTCTAAGGGAGTGGTTGCCCACCACCATTCTCATTGGCTGCCCTCAGGTGGGGGCATTTCTGTGGTCAGTTACCCTGGAAACCAGGGAGAGGACATTCCATAGTCTGGCAGGCATTACCTTGTGACTATCTTGTGACTCTGTACTTTTACACTTCCTGGTTTCTGGAATCTGAACTGACTGGTTTCAGTAACTAATGGCCTATTCCTAAAAGGAGAAATCTTAGGCCTTAGTTTTAGGGTGAAAGCATTTTGATCTTATTTCTAAGATGGCTCATTTTGGTCTCACATTAGAGCACAGCAGAGAATCTGGAGAGGGGAATCAGAAAAGGAAAAGAATAGCAGAAAGCCAGAGAGCAAGGGAAGAAGAAACGAGTACATGAAGTACCCAGGGCCCTGAGCTTCAGGAGACCTGACCACTGGTGCAGAACCCTTTGAGGAAACTGGTTGGCAATGCGCCTGCGCAATGCACAGCTGTAAACGCAGGGAACACAGCTGCCTGACAGACTCCAGGAGATGAGATGAGATGGCCATTTGAGGGCAAAGCTTGATGAGACAGGAGAGGGTGGTCCAACATCAGCCAAGAAGGAAGAGCGCAAGTTGGGATGAGTTCCGGTCCCGAGGAAAAGTCAATGGTTTGAAGAAGGCTTAAATTTGCCTCGAGGCAGAATGATTTGAGGTGGGGCAAGTTGCCTGTGGCTGTCTAGTTTGAGTGTTTGCCTGGCACATTCAGTTCGTTGCCAATGTCCTTTGAGTTTGCTGTAACTTTTCACTTGAGAGGCTTGATTATAGGTAGAGGAAAAAACGGTATGCCCAAACCACAAGGCTATATACTTCACATCTACTAGTAGGGCTAGCATGAAAAAGACAAGTAACAAGTGTTGGCAAGGAACCTGCCTGCCTGTGCTGCTGGTGAGGATTTAAAATAGTCCAGCTGCTTTGGAGAATAGTCTAAATGTTTCTCAAAAAGTTAAACATAAAGTTTCTAGATGACTCCCAATTCCATTCGTGGGTGTCTTAGTTAGGGTTTCTATTGCTAGAAACCGTGACCACAGCAACTCTATCTAATAAGGGAAAACATTTAATGGGGTGGCTTACAGTCTCAGAGGTTCAGTCTATTATCATCATGGTGGAACATGGTGGTGTGCAGGCAGATATGGTGCTGGAGAAGGAGCTTAGAGTCCTACATTTTACAGGCAACAGGAAGTGAACTGTTGAGGCACTGAGTGTGGCTTGAGCATATATGAGACCTCAAAGCCTTTACAATGACACACTCCCTCCAAAAAAGCCACACCTCCTAATAGTGCCACTCCCTATGAGCTTATGGGGGCCAATTATATTTGAAGTGCCACAGTGGGCGTATACCTAAGAGAAACAAAACATATATATGTGTGTCCTTAAACAGATCAAGACAATCTAAATACCCAACAGTTTATAAATCAGTAACTCTAATGTGGGAGATACATACCTGAGAAAACTAATTGCCAACAATGGATTCTGATGTGTGCTACAACATGAGTAGACCCAGGAGACATTGTCTAAGTAATAGAAGCCAGAAAGCCAAGGTTACATGTTACGCAGTCCCACTTACGTGCAATGTCCTGGAAGGCTCTAGAAACTAAAAGCAGGGCAGAGGTTGTCAGAAGCTGAGGTATTTGTCAGGGGATGAGGGGTGAGAATTTCTTTGGGGAATTACAAAAATATTCTAAAATTTATTTGAGGTGAGATCACACAAGTCTGTGGATATACTGAAAACCACTAGGCTCCACTTTAAATGTAACTTTATTTTAGTATTTATTACTAAATAAGTTATTATTAAATAAATTATTTAACATAAATTTTAACATACTGTTGATGGTATGGTTCTAGCTCAGTAAGCCACCCTATCTAAAAAAAGGGCCAACCAGGCATTGTGACATACACCTGTAATCTTAGCTCTCACAAGGCTGAAGTGAAGCAGGAGGATTATGAGTTCAAGACCAGAGTGGGTGATATATGAGTCCAGACTAGCCTGGGTTATGTAGCAAGACTGTGGAGAAGAGAGGGGAGAGGAAGAGAGAGTAGAGGGGAGAAGACAGTGAGAAATACACAGAAAGAGGTGGAGGCTCAGTAGATGCCATCAGGAAATTTCCAGAACCCCTACACTGGTATCTACATAGGGTATGAAAAATGGAGACTGGAGAAATGGCTGAATACACATGGCTCTTGCAGAGGACCTAAGGGTCAGGTCCAAAGGAAACTCCAATTCCCCAAACTTCTAAGGGCGGTCCTGTGAGCTCAAGCTGGACTACAGGAGGATTTCTGGCAGTTAGATAAATCCCAGCATGCCTCAGGAACTTGTGAAACTGATTCCATCTCCCTAAAGGAGTCATTTCCCTTATCTCTGGCAGAAGGAATATATGGCTGCCTGTGGTACCTATTAGCATATCAAAGCCCACGTGGCCTCCAGCCTCCCTCAGAGTCACAAGGACCTGTTACACGTTTCACAGCCCATGCTAGCATCCTAGCCCTTCTCACCTCTCCCCTATCCCAAACTTCCCCCAGCTCATGGACTTCCCTTCCCCCAGGGACTCATTTTCCTTATAACCCTGCTATTCTCACCATGTTTGCGCCCTCTCTCTCTCTCTCTCTCTCTCTCTCTCTCTCTCTCTCTCTCTCTCTCTCTTCCTGCTGCTCTCACTTTTCTCTATCCTCTGCTGTTCCCCCCTCTTTTGAAGATAGTCCTGGCCATGCTCAGTCTGCTGGCCATGTTCAGTGTTCTTCTTTCTCTCTCTGCCCTAGACTCTTCCAGATGCTTCTGGCTGTTCTATCTCTCATATCTTTATCTACATTAAACTTCCTTAACCATACCATGGATGTCACATACCCACACAGAGACACATATATGCTGGGGAATGTTTTTCTGTACACTGTGACTATATGTTGTTCCCATTGGCTAATAAATAAGCTGCTTTGGCCTTTGGCAAGACAGCTTAGAGGCCAGTGGGAAAACAAGGAGAGAGACAGGAGAGAAGAAAGGCAGAGGCAGAGGAGACTCAAGCCCACTGCCAAAGGAGCAACAAGAGATCAGCAGAAGGGTAACCCCATGGCCATGTGGCAACATACAGATTTATAGAAGTGGGTTGATTTAAGATGAAAGAGCCAGCAGACAAGCCATAGGCCATACAGTTTGTAAATAATATAAGCTTTAGGCCATACAGTTTGTAAATAATATAAGCCTCTGTGTGTTTACTCGGGTCTAAGCAGCTGTAGACCATGGGTAAGAGAGATTTGTCTGGACCGCGGGAGACCAGGCGGGACCCAAGAACCTTATGGCTACACATATACATAATTGAATTTATAAAAATTAATCTTTCTTTAAAAAATTACCCTTGATTGGGTCTACCTGCTCCCTTACCGGGGGTGAAGATGGCTCTATGGCACCCACTTTGTCATGATTTGCATTAGATTTTTCTAGTTTAAAATTTTCCTGTGCTGAAATCTCCTGTGCTGGGTTCTTTCTGCAGTCCTGGACAAAGTAGAGCAACTGTCATCCTCAAAGTAGGGATGCCACCCAGCCAGCCCTGCTAGAATACAGATAATTTGAGAGAGCATGTTAAGAAGAAAACCTGATCATTAAATCTGTCTATGAAAAATGGATTTGAATAGGTAAAGAAAGTAGATCAGAAAAATTGGAATTACCTGTCTACACATGTGTATAACAAATGTATAGAAGAGGCTAAGGAAATAGAACATGGAGATTGGTGGTGGTGGTGGTGGTGGTGGTGGTGGTGGTGGTGGTGGATTTAAAATGCTACTCTAGGTCGGGGACATTGTGAGAATGTGTATTTAAGCGATTACGTCAGAAGCATAGTGGACCTTTGTGCCCTATTGTGTATTAAGCTATTTTAAAGACACAAATTACCACAGAACTAGCACTTGCCAGTCAGACGATGATGGAAATTGTTCGCAAACTGTGAAGCCCACTGTGAAATCTCGAAAGCTCACAGGAAATGTGCCAATTTGAGAAGGGGAATTTGTTAGGCTCTCCCATCGCCGCTGGTACCTGCTTGTCCTTGGCTGCATAGCAAACATCAGTGAACTCAGTTGCCAAGGCAGCTGTGTAAAGATTACCCCTCAGGGCTTCTTGAAGACTGCAGGTAACACCCACAGGGAAATGGACTCGCCTGGAGACCCAGGCAATTACCACTCAGCCTCACGTTTAGCTCAAGGAGAAGGTGATAAACACACAGCGGAGCAGCATGGAGCTTGGTTTACAGAAAACTAAGTACAGCATGGCCATTGCTCTCCTTGTAAAGACTGACTCTTTCAAATAGAGGCTGCCATTTCCTGTGTATGTGTGAGCTACACAAGCCTAAAAGGCATGGCAGCGAAGGGAAGAAAAGGTAAGGATTCCTGGCAAGAACCTTTGTGAAAATGTCTCTCCATACCCAGTAATTATCTTGAGATTCAGAGAGGTAAGGCAGCTGGCAAGTTAGAATCTCCACAGGAGCCCCTTCCATTACACTCCCCTGCCCCACGCCCCATCCCCAGAGCCTCCAGCAGACCCTCCTGTGACAAAGCCATTAAAACAGCTCAAGGACATAAAGGCTGAAGAAGCCTGGTGTGGTGGCACTTGCCCTTAATCCCAGCATTCAGGAGGTAGAGGCAGGAGGATCAGGAATTCAAGGTCATTCTCAAGTACATAAGGAATTTAAGGTCAGTTGTGATGCACGAGACCCTGTCTCTAAACAAGAACAAAAGGAAAAGTCAAATAAACTTGAGTATCAATGTAAGGATTGTGAGAGGCAGGAAGAATTGTCTATACCCCTTCAACACAGTCCACACCTGAATGGGGTAGAAAGTGGAAGCAGGGAGTGGAGTCTGCCTGCATGGAAGGCAGGATACATCCATTCATTTATTTTACATTTACATTTGAACCTCTGTTATGTGCTAGGTACTGGGGGACTCAAAGGTACTGGGGACTCAGGGACGAACAAAAGAGAAACAGCTCCTGTCTTCCTGGAGATTACAGAAGAGAAGAGAGAAAAACAGCTAATCTGAGGATTATTCACCAAAATGGAAGTGAAAATGGATAAATTCAAGAAGGAAAGGAACATGGGATGTTGAGATCCTGGCTTGATCTAGTCTTCAGTGGAAAGAAAAGTACTTCTAAAAGAAGCCATGTAAGCAGAGATGTGGAGGAGGCATATGTCATCATTGACCAAACCAAAGAGAGGAACAAGGGGAGGAAAATGGTCCAGCATGAGAAGACAGAATGTGTAAAGGCCACCTGATAGAGAACATAAGAACAGAGTGTGTCCACGGGGCTGGACTGTCAGGCCAGTCTGGACTCTGGCTGACAACTCCTAACTCTGGCCAACATAAAGGGAGCAAAATGAGAATGCCATATGGGGAAGGTACCAAGCCACGTGGCTAAATACAGATAGGAATTATGGGCTAATTTAAGTGTAAGAGCTAGTTAGTAATAAGCCTAAGCTACTGGCTGAGTATTTCCAATTAATATAAAGCCTTTGAGTCAATTATTTGGGAAGCTGCTGCCGGGGTATTTGGGAGTTGCTGGTGGGACAGAAACTCCCGCCTACACTTCTGGGCCAGGAGTGGTAGTGTACACCTTTGATTCCAGCACTCGGGAAGCAGAGACAGACAGATCTCTGTGAGTTCTGGTCTACAGACTGAGTTCCAGGACAGCCAGGGAAATCTTGTTTCAAAAATCCAAAAGAAAAAGAAAAAGGGGAGGGAGGGTCCTATCAGAAGTATGTCTTGGAATGATCACTGGGGTTGTAGAGAATTGGGTGAAAGGACAATAGTGGAGATTGGAGGATACTTCAACCAGGATGGTAGCTTGGATAAAGATATGGGTAAATATTTCAAGAAGAAAACTGAGGAAAGGGAAATGCAGGAAGAAAAACGGACAGAAGCTGGAACTGGGTTAGACATGGCCCATGACAAAGAGGGACATGACAAGGACGACTTCCAGGCTTTGGGGTCACTCAAGTAATTGTCTGATAGTCATTCAAGGAGCCAGGAATACTAGCCATGAAGTAGACCAGGGGTCATCACTTTACTTTGGGTACACTGAGTTTCAGGTCCTTTGAGACTTACTAACAGAGACTTTTATAATAGAACGGAAATGGCTAATTGAAGGTTTCTCAACCAATCCCATTAATCTCCTCAGAGAGATAATGACCTTGAGAGATGGGAGAGTTCCTATCTGAAAGAGGGAAACAGCTCCATAAAAAGTATCAGCCACCAAATAGTCACCATGACCATCAAGATCCCAAGATCCCAAGAAATAGTATCAGTTAGCTTTTGTGAATTTGAAAATCCAGAGATCCTTGCAACAAAGACAGAACATAGGATAGAAGAACAAATTTGGCAGTTGTGAATATTTTTGAACAGTGTACCAACTTCTGCTGTGGGTTTGGTGTTTGTTTTATTTTGCTTTGTAACAATCTTGCCTTTTTTTTTTTTTTGCTTTTTTTTTTAATATAAAATACTTAATTTTAGTGAACTCACAAAGAAAACCATCAGACAGCTAGATTAATTAATACAGTAATGAAAACAAACAAGTGCCTTGTGGTCCTGGCCAGGCTAGAATTCACTCTAGTTCAGGCTGACCTTGAACTTAAGATCCTGTTGCTGCCTCTGCCTCCTGAGTGCTGAGATAACCAAAACGCACCACCATGCCCAACCCTTACCAACCTCTGTGTGGAGAGCGCTGGCTTCAGAGAACAGCCACTTTCCCAGTCTTCCAGCTATTTCCTGGCAGGCTCAGGGGGGCCACTGCTCTCTAGAGGGCCACCCACCAGTCTCTGTCCTCACCAAACCCCCACTGCCTGCATAATGGAGAAAAAGAGCCTGGACAGCACACTCTAGCTCATCTCCCTTCTCCTGCGTATCCCGGTGGGTCTGCAGGAATCTTGGCTCTAGACCCAGCTCTCACCCCACTGTCATGGTCACCTCAGCAGATCTCACGAAAGTAGGAACTCAAGGCATGAACAGTCAGTGAGGCTGGAAAGTCTACATCTCTTCTTCTTCAAAACAAAACATGGATGGGTGTTTTGCTTCATGTATGTCTGTGCACCAACAATGAATGGGCCTAGTGCCTTTAGAGGGCAGAAGAGGGGGTCAGATCCCCTAGAACTGGAGTTACAGATGGCTATCAGCTGCCTTGTGGGTGCTGGGAATTGAACCCAGGTTCTCTGAAAGAGCAGCCAGTGCGCTTAACTACAGAGCAACCGCTCCAGCCCCAGAGGCTGCATTTCTAACATGCTACTTCATGATATATTGGAGCCGCTAGTCCAGGGATCCCAAGGCTAAGCAATGTGTTGTTCAAGGGGCCAAAGGCTAATTCACGTTATTTCTAGAATTTCTTTTCTTTTTTTGGGTGGGGGGAGGGGGTGGTTTCGAGACAGGGTTTTTCTGTAGCTTTGGAGTCTGTCCTGGACTAGATCTGTAGACCAGGCTGGACTCGAACTCACAGAGATTCACCTACCTCTGCCTCCCGAGTGCTGGGATTGCAGGTGTGTGCCACCACCGCCCAGCTAGGATTTATTTTCTAAGTTTTCTTTTTTCTTTATGTGTATGCGTGTGGGGGAGGGTACTCTTAGAATCCAGAAGAGGGATCCCCTTAAACTAGAGTTACAGGCAGCTGTGAGCTACCCAAATATGGGTGCTTGAAACTGAACTCCGGTCCCCTGCAATAGCAGCAAGGCCTCTTAAAGCTTCCAATGACCGGGTCAGCTCCTGTTTCCAGAATTTCTTAAGGAAAGAGTTTACTTTCCTTGCTCATGACAGATCTAGGGTAATTACATTAATATCTCATGATTTGAGACAAGGGTTTGGTGCTGATGTCTTAAAACTTTCAAACAGTAGTGAAATGAGTGATTTTTTAAATGTCTGAGTTGTACTCCCAAAGCGGCAGCTAGCTTATATTGTCCTCGGAAGCCATCAGCACAAGAAATATCTTCAGATAAAGAAGAAATAATCTCGGGGAGAATGGACTGTAGGTTGATAGAGGTACTCGAAGATGTGAGAGAGACACAAGGCAAATGGGGTCACTATCGTTCTCAAAATAGTTGAAGGCACTGGATCTGGTGTGAGGATAAGGAAGGATGCAGGCATTGTCTGCCAAAAGTACAGTTCCTCATCCAGGCCAAGTGATGGGGACGGGGAGGACATCTTAAGAGGCAATTGTTCTGAGCCGATGATTCTGCAGGGAGATAGGTAATTCTTTTACTATCCTGCTAGACTGAAGAGCTCATTTTTGAATGAGATGTGGGCTGCGATGTCTAGGGAAAGTAGCTCCTAGAGCTTTCTGGACATGTGCTTTGGATTTCAGAAAGATGTGTTGTCTCACAGTGGCAGAAGGCTTCTGTTTAATAAACTTTCTTTGAAATTCTATCAAGCCTGATAAATTCCTTCTTTGCTTAATAAGTTCTGATAGTGTCCAAACTCTAACAGCAAGTTTTTCCAATTCCGTCCTGGGGAATCAGTCCTTCATATAAAAAAGAGTTGTAAGATCCACCTTCATTTTTAAGAATGTGTCTTCACTTATGCTAAATGTGCAAGAGGTTTCTGAGTTAAATATGAAAACAGCCTTTCAATTTGTAACTAAATGCTATAATCTTTAACTCAGCCTTGAAGGTCCTAAATGACCTGACATTTATCAGTCTTCCTTGATAGGAGCTATAAGACACAGGGGCTTCTTCTGTCTTATTCACTGCTCTGGCCTAAGAGATAGTATTATGGGATACATCACAGTTGTTTATCTAGGTTTGTTGGATGGATGGATGGATGGATGGATGGATGGATGGATGGATGGATGGGTGGGTGCTAGCTCCTTTAACCATGCACTAAGAAGTACAAACCTTTCAGAACCTTTATCTGAATATCTATGGCCCAATAGTGGATTGTTTGAAGCAGAAATCAAGAAGTCAATTCTATTACAATTATCTACAATAAATACATAGTAAATAACAAGGAAATAAAATTGACTAAAACAAGCCAACAGTCTCTAAAATGAAAATATCAATGTAGAAGAATAGTGCAGACCCCAAGAAAATGGAAAGATTTGTCCGCAGATTGGAAGAACCAAGATCATGAACATGTTGGTGCAACCTAAGGCAATTTGTGAAGTCAGTGTCACCCTTATTAAAACACTAATGTCAGAGTTGGAAAAAAATCTAAAATTTGACAGCCCAGGTCTAAGCCCAGGCATCTCCAACCAGCTGGTTTTCAATAACGATGATAAGAAGACACACTGGAGGAAGGACAGCTCTTTAAAGAAACAGAAGGGATATGAACTCAGGTCCTTGTTGCTCCATGACAAGCACTTTACCCACTGATCATCTCCCAGCCCTCTTTAGGCTCTAGTATTATGGATGGGGAGTAATGCATCCTTTTCACATAATTGCTGCATATTGCTCCTGTCGGTTTAAAAGCCTGGTCAATGTATTGCTGTTTCTGGTAGTGTCAGCATTAGGCACATGCAGAGCCACCAGCTCTGGTTGGAGGACTGACAATAAAATAGTATTCAGGTGATGTGGATGGCTCCCAGTCTCCTGGGTGCTTATTCTCCATTTGGAGTTCCCTTTGGTTTCTGTCTTTTGTGTTTTTCAACTGAATTTTAATGATATTTCCTGGCTAATAGAAACATCAGGTCCCCAGAGAAAGCTGAAGAGCAGATACTCATCGCCCTACCTGTTCCCTTCGAGATCACACACATAGGTGACCACTGGAGACCAGTCAAAGGCCCCTGGCTCCTTTTTTAGCCACTTCTGCAGCTCCCGAAGGTTCTGGTCTGTGTAGTCACTGACAACGATCTCCTTGAAGGACTCACAGGCAGAGAGAAGCTGGTAGATGGTGGGGCCAGAGCCAATGTCAATCAGGAGGTCTCCCTTCACGCCACCTGGTAGAGATGAAGCAGGGATCGGGCATCATAAGAGGACAGGCTGAGCTGAAGTTGCGCTGTCTTTACTGGGATTTGCCATAGTGCTAACCACTCTCCATTAACATCATTTGGAAAGATATCTTTCTACTTTCTATCCCTACCTCATGCCCAGTCCTGAATGGAGGCATGTTTTGATGGGCTATTTTGATGTCTAGGGATGGGCAAGCTCTACATCTGGTATACAGATCACTGATCCCAAAAGAGGACAACATAGACAATGTAAAAACTTTTTTTTCATCAAGAAATTTTTTATTCATTTTACATTCTATTCACAGATTCCCCCTCTTTCCTACTTCTGCCTCTCCAGCCTCGCCCCTCCCAACCCACCCCCCCCCATTCACTCCTACAAGAAGGTAAGGCATCTCATGGGGAGTTAGCAGAGCCTGATACATTCAGTAGAGGCAGATCCAAGCCCCTCCCCCTGCCTCAAGGCTGTGTGGGGTGTCCCACCATAGTTAGTGGGCCCCAGCTCATGTACTAGGATTGGATTCTGATCCTACTGCCTGGGGCCCCTTAGGCAGATCCAGCACAACTGTCTCACTTATGCAGAGGACCTAGTCCAGTCCCGTGGAGGCTCCACGGGTGTTGGTCTTAATTTCATGAGTTTCCACTCGCTTGGTATGGTTGTCTCTGTAGGTTTCCCCATCATGATCTCGATGCTCCTTGCTCATAGAATCCCTCTTTTCTCTCTTCGACTGGACTCCTGGAGCTCGGCCTGGTGCTTGGCTGTGGATCTCTGCATCTGCTTCCATCAGTTACTGGAGAAACGCTCTATGATGGCAGTTAGGGTATTCACCGATCTGATCACTGGTGTAAGCCAGTTCAGTTCAGGCACCCTCTCCACTATTACTAGTAGTCTAAGCTGGGATCATCCTTGTGGACTCCTGGGAACTTCCCTAGCACCCAGTTTCTCCCTATCCCCATGATGTCTCCCTCTATCATGGTATCTCTTTTCTCAACGTAAAAACTTTTAAGGAGTACTTTGGTAGAAAGTTACCTTGTTGTCGTTGTTGTTTAACCATTGAATTTAGGGACTAGAGAGATGTCCCAGCAGTTATGAGTACTTACTTCACAGTGATAAGGGCCAGCACCCATGTAACAAAGCCAGACATCCCACAAATGCCTGCAATCCCATCCCCGAGCAGAGAGGAGAGGCTCTCAGGGGTTTACTGGTTTCCAGCCTAGCCAAGACACAGCCCCAGCTTTAGGAAGAGACCCTGCTCCAAAGGAACAGGTGGAGGGAGTAATGGGGGAGGACACCCGATGCCCTCTTCTGTTCCCATGCGTGCACAGGCACGCAACATGAGCACACACGCTTACACAGATAATTTATACATAAATAAAAAATTAAAACATGAGATAAAGTTATGATCAAAGAACCCAATTCTTAATATTTGAGGAGGTCTTCACCTCATGGGAAAAATATTCCTTTCAATTAAGAATGAATCAAGGCGGGTGGTGATGGCCCACACCTTTAATCCCAGCACTCGGGAGGCAGAGCCAGGCAGATCTCTGTGAGTTTGAGGCCAGGCTGGTCTACAGAGCATCCAGGACAGGCACCAAAGCTACACAGAGAAACCCTGTCTCAAAAAACCAAAGGGGGGGTGGGTGGGAACCAACAACAAAAAAACAAAAAAGAATAGAATCAAACTTTCAATTAATTTATTTTTTTGAGACAGAATCTTACTCTGTAGCCCAGGTTATCCAGAAAAAACAATATGTAGTTCAGGCTGACCTCAGATTCACAGAAATCCTCCTGCCTCAACCTCTTGAGTCCTATGCCCCAACACCCAGCTCTCTGCTCTCTTGGACTCTCTAAAGTGTCTCCTTCCAGCCACCTGGAAAGTCACTGAGGATGCAAGGCCAGCGCTCAGGCCCTCTGGCTTCATTTTTCAAGACCATATAAAAGACAATGGATAGAAAAGAACTGTGTAAACTGTAAAATAGCTAAGCCAACATTAATTTTTATTCTCATTAAACAAATGAGTGATGCCAAGAGACTGTCTAAAAGTAATGGCTAGACACAAGTCCAGTCATCCCCTGGGATGCAGTGTGACTCATATTTAGATGGACAAACTTACCCAAGCAGAATATCTTAAAAAGATCTTCCAGCAGATGTCTGAGGATCACGCTTTCTGCACAGTGTCTGGACCCAAAGCTGTAATATTTTTCCAAGTAATCCCGGGGATTAAAATGACTTAGATAAGTGTCCTTGGAGGTAAAGCCGGATTCCATTGCGTCTCAGCTCTGTGTCAGCAGCCCACTGCTGTCCTGCCCCCTCCTCCAGAAGCCACGGATCACCCTGGGACGTTGGCTTTTGGAATCTTGAGCTATCAATCTTCCTTCAGCTCAGCCCACCCCTTCGAGGTTGATGTTTGTTAAACACTAAGGGTAAAATAGACCTCAGATGTTCTGTCTGTTCCAAGAAGTGATGCAATTACTGGAGAAGAGTAGGAGAAGAGGAGTGGCAGAGGGAGGGAGGGTCACGCACTGCATGCCACCCTCTGCCCCGTGGCCAAGGTCAGCTGCAAAGGCTGCAGATGGGAGAAATGGCCTGGCTTACCGTGGAGATTGCTTAACTCCTGGGCGAAGCCCCAAGTTCAGAGGAATGAGTCGTCTCCAAACAGTCCAGTCAGTCTTCTTACTCTCAAAAGGATTCTTCCAGTCCAAAAAAAAAAAAAAAAAAAAATGAATCACAAAGAACAATTTCAGTTTAAACATGTGAAGGGAAGTAAAGAGGATGTGGAGTAAGGACGTGGGCTCATGGCTAAGGAATGTTGGCTAAAGAAAAAAAAATCACAGATGAAGTCTGGAAAGATTAATTTTTAAAAACGTGGACAAGTGTCTTGTTGGATACAGCATGGCCACTGCACTCACGAGCTCACTATAGTCATGGTTCCCTGCACAAGACCTGCACAGGGCTAAGCCAACATGATCAGGCTCACTCCAGCAGGCAGCACTAGCTGGACTCAACGGGGTCGTGCACACAGGAGGGAGACGTGTAAGAGGTGGTAAGGGGCAGTTGAGGGTGGATATAATCAAGACACATTAAAAGGATGTATGAAGCTGTCAGAGAATAAATAAAAGATATTCTTAAAATGTTTGAACATCCAATCAATGAAAAACGGTTAAGGGCTAAGAATGTAACTCAGTTGGTAAAGCACTTGCCTGCCACGCATTAGTCCTGAGGCTTGATCCCCAGCACAGCGTAAATCTGGCATGATGTGCATGTCTGCAATTCCAGCACTTGGGAGGCAGAGCCAGGAGTTCAGGCTCATCCTCGGCTGCGGCTGTGTAACAAGTTCAAGACCAGCCCAATGCATCTGTGGCTTCCCCTCCCCCCTGCTCCTGCTCAGCCTCCCCAAGCCTCCCTGCTGCTTCTAAGAATTCAAATCCTGACAGTTATTTCAAAGTAAGCCTGAAACCTCAATTTCCTTAAAGAATTACTTCAGTTTCCATTCTAGGGCTCACACTACCAATTAGAATTCACCCTGCCTAGCCCGAGCACTTGATTTTAGCATATATTTGCTCCTGGTTTTGTCTGTCAATTATTTCTCCCCAAACTATTATAGAAATGAGAAACGAAGTGACCAGTAGACCAAGGACTGTGCCTCTGAGCTTTACAGTTCCTGCTCTGTGTCATGAATTGCTTCATGGAGTAGCTGCTCAAAATAGTGTCTGACTAATCAGCCAGAGTTGTTGCACCAAATGCAGTAGCAGCAACTGCCTGGTACCCCACCGGTCATGATTAAGCCGGGGCTCTTTGGGCACAAGGCACAGAAACTCACTCAAAGAACCTCCACTAAGGCTGGGCATGGAAGGTGGCCCACAGGTTGCATAGATAGACCCCATCTCAAAAGAAAAAAAAATTGGCTGATAATATAAAATGAAAACAAGTTTCAGAAACCTAACTGGTCAATGTGAACCAAAACCTCTCAGGCAGCTTAGTTATCTTCCCTTGTTTCTACGTCCTTCTGCCTGTCTTTGGGAGGCTGGAGGTCTCTATTCTCTGCACATCAACTTCTCTTGCTCGTCTACTGAATGAAGCTTTATTCTTGCCTTCCCAAATGGTCAAGGGGATAGAAAGAGCCAAGTTCCCTACGTCCATTGTCAGGAAGGAGAATAAGATTCTGCCATCGCGTTTATTCATTAAAGGAGAAATGCCTCCCGATTCATCAGATGCACAGATATTTAAATGATAATAAGAAGATTCTACAACTAATTTTAGGCCAATACATTACAGAAATTAGATTTATAAATTCCTAACTGAAGGTATAACACCTACAAATTTTAAATAATTCTGTAACTCTTAAATAATTCAAACTGAAAATTACATTCCATCCTGGTGCGATGCCTCACTAGGTAGGTCAGCTTGCTTCTGACACTAACAATCTGAGCTCGACCCCTGGAGCCCACGAAGGAAGATGAGAACCAACTCCCCTAATTTGTCCTCTGGGTGATACACATGTGCTGTGGCATGAGCATTCATACATAAACACAGAGAGAGAGAGAGAGAGAGAGAGAGAGAGAGAGAGAGAGAGAGAGAGAGATGAAAGAAAGGAGGGAGGAAAGGAGGGAAGGGAGGGAGGGAGGGGAGGGAGGGAGGGAGGGAGGGAGGGAGGAAGGAAGGAAGGAAAGGTTAAGTTATATTCACACAAAATTCTTCAACAACTATGCTTGTAAGTTTGTAAGTTTAGGAATAATCCAAATACCAAGGTGATTTATGAAAAGGAAAAATTACAAACTAAAAATTATTCATCTAAATTATTCTAAATAAAATTGTCTAGTCCGGAAAACCACTAAAACTTCCATAGTCCTTAATATATCACAGGAACTTCTGGAGCATTTTGCACACGTTATTAAACCTTACCACAGCTCTGTGAGTTAGGACTTTTGTCTCCATGTCAGCATGGAGGATACTGAGCACTAGAGGGTGGGTCAGTTGCTTGCCTGGGCCACAGCCCTGTTTTAGGGCAGGCCCAACTCAAAGGTCTGTTGACAGCCACACTATACAACCAAAGCAGTTTATTTCTGTGACACACAATAGTCTAATAATTAAAAATTCAACGAGTACTAGCCATTACATTTCCACATTACAGGAGAAATCACTAGATTTATTCAATAGATGCAGAAGAATAAGAAAACTCAAATTTAATATCCATCCACAATAATAACGACTTTTCTTTAATCTGCTGATAAAGGTTATGTGCAAACATTTTGCTGGATGATCATGCATTTGAAAGCTTTCTCTTCAACATGAGGTCAAAGATACCTTTGTTAACAATGATCAGGTTTTTAGTTAGTTTGTTTGTTTTTGAGTAAGGTTGCTCTACGTATCCATGGCCGTCCCGGAACTTACTATGTAGGCTAGACTGGCCTTGAACTCTGCCTCTGCCTCCTGTTGTCCTGGGATGAAAGGTGTGTACAATCACACCCTGCAACAGTTACCAATTTTAACAAAAATTCTACCAGAAGTACTGGAAATATAGGAGATAAGGAAAATAAAGGAAGAAATAAAAGGATTAGAAAGAGAGGGGGAGGATCCATTGTCAACATGGTGTTCTGTATGAGAAATGAAAAGTAACTACACATTTGCCAGGATGAATACAAGAAGCCAAACTTCTGGGCACAAAATCAACTGATAAAATTCAATTCCTTTTCAGTTAGCAACAGTTATAAAATGAAGTTCAAAATCAGCTTTTCCCATGGTGACATTAAAAACTATGAAGTACCTGCAACAAAATATATACAGGACGTTAATGGAGCAAATTATCAAGTTTTATTGAAAGACATTAAAGAAGACCTAGATAAATGGAGAAAAACACCACTCTGTGGAGTAGACAGCTTAACATTGTAAAGATGTCATTTCCCTCCAAATTGATTTATAGACTCAGTAAAATCCCAATTAAAATCCCAATAGGTTTTTTTCCTAGAACTTGACAAGCTGGCTTTAAAATTTATATGGCAGTGCCAAGGGCCAAGAGTGGGTACTCTTGGAGAAGAAGAATAAGGTGGGAGGACTTGCCGTACCAGAAATAAATACTTATTAGAGAGCTATCACCATTAAGGCCGAGTGGTATTGGCACTGTGCTTGATGAATCGACCCATCCATGGGCCAGAGTAGAGGGGCTGTGGACAGACCCATTCTGTGTACATTTGATGTATGCACGGGTGGTGGCTCAGAACAGCAGGGAGAGAGAGACTTGCAATAAAGAGCCTTGGGATAGCTGAGTATCTGTAGGAGGAGAATGAAATGAGAGCCCCACCTCACACTGTGAGCAAGAAACAATTAAGTCTCATTAACTGGCTATAACTAAAGAGCAAAATTCTGAAGATTCAAAGGGTGACATAGAAGAGTATCTTCATAGCCTTGGGTGTTGGGAAGAATTTCTTAAACCAGAAGCAAAAGCCATTAATAGTAAGTAAAAGATTTATACATTTGAGTATGTGACAGTTAAAAATGTCTGTTCCAAACATATGTTAAGAGACAGGAGCACCAGTTCACAGACAGAAAAGCTAGACACATAAGGCTGATGATGAACTGGGATTTCATTTACTGACTTACTTTTGCATTTTTGAGACATGGTCTAACGATGTAGAAAAAGGCTGGCCTCAATATATATAGATCTGCTTGCCTCTGCCTCCCAGGTGCTGGGATTAAAGCATGCACCACCAGGCCTGGTCGGGATACAGGTTTTATAAGACACTTTTGAAACCCAAAAGAAGATAAAGACAAAAAAAGAAGCCTCAAACAGACTTTATATCACAAAGGAATGACCCACAAACCTATGGAATGTAATTTAAACCATAGTAAGGATGTATTGCTACACATCCTTCAAACTGGTACAAGTGACATGTGACCAGAACAAGGACCTTGCCAAACCACATTACCCTGCATCTTCGGAGAACAGAATAATGAATGAATCATTCACATTAACAATAGACATGAATGTGTACAAAGACCAGATCCAGAGAGTACACTCCAAGGTACACACTCAGAGAAGAACTGGGACATACCTACAAGTGTTCTTTACAGCATTGTCTGGAATAGGCCCTTGATGTTACTTTTTTTGTTGTTGTTGTGACTGAACACCTGACAGAAGCAGCTTACGGAAGGGGGTGTTCATTCTGGCTCACAGTTTGAGGGGAAACAGTCCATCACAGCGGGAAGGCATGGTGGTAGTAATGTGATGTGACTGGTCACATTGTGTCCACAGACAGGAAGCAGAGAGAGATGAATGGTGGTGTTCCCGCTCCCTGTCTCTCTTTCTTTGTTTATTCACCCAAGACACCAGCCAATGGGGTGGGGTTGCCCACACCCAAGGCTCTTCTGGGCTTTAGTTAAACCTCTCAGGGAATGTCCTCAAGGACCTACTCGGACGCATGTCTCATGGGTGATTCCAACTCCAGTTAAATGGAAAATGAAGATGAACTGTGACAGCCCCGGCTAGAAACAGTATAACCATCCAGCAACAGTAGAGGAAATCAGCTAGGAATACGCCGCAGTGAAAGGAGTAAATGACAGCTATGGGCATCAGCTGGGGGTTCTCCAAATGGCTTGGGTGAAAGCAGCCAATCACAAGAAGACCTTTTAGATTCAGCCAATCGCAAGAAGACCTTGTAGCAGCTGAAAGTAAACTGTACTGTTTATCGGGCGTGGGGGGTGGGGGATGGGGGGCTGGAGGGGCTGGGGGGGCGTGGGGGGGCAGAAAGGCTGCAAGAAGAAGCCAGGAGAGTTTCCTGTCTCCTGTCACATAGTGTATGACTCCTGAATACCAGCTGGAGGAGGGAGGGACCGCGCTCCACCAGAGGGTGAGAAAAGGAGACTCACTCCTAAGTCCTTCAGTGTTAACCAGTGTCCATCCCATAGCTGTCTTCATGCGGAAGTGGTGTGGAATTTTCAGTCTCACGCTCTGTATTTTATAGGGTTTTGTTGTTTGTTTGTTTAAATATCCTGTGTTCATTTACTTGCAGGTCTTCACAGCCAAACCTGCCTGCTTTTCTGAGATCGGCAAAGTGTTAACTTGTCTTTCTTCTGTCTCGTCCTCGGAGACCGATCAGAATCATAGGCATGCTGACCCTGGTTCTCTAGGGCTTTCTCACTTGGGAGGTTCTCTGTAGAATCCTCCTGGCACACCCCACCTTCCTCCATACAGCTGCTTTCAGATTTCCATCACGGACTCTAACTCAACACTAGGACTTTTTCTTTTCTCCATCCTCCCTCTTTCTAGCAGCTACTGGGATTTACAGCTTGCCTGCCCTGTGGTTTTTCTCTCAAACTCTAATCAAATGGTCCCCGTGCATTAAGAACAAGCGAACTACCACCACCAAGATCCACTATGTCCAAATGCAGCAATCCCAAACCAACAGGTTTAGAGTTCAAGGGTATTGAAAGATAATATAGCGTAGACACACACACACACACACACACACACACACACACACACACAGTTCCCTCTCGCTTCTTTTTGCTGTTTGGTCCCATGGGGCCAAACCACTCAGCAGCGTGGAGTAACCATCTCAACAAGCATGGGGCCACTGGGCTGGAAAGAGGGCTCAATTGTTACAAACTTGCACTATTCTTGCAGAGGACCCCAGTTTATTTCCCAAAATCCACCTTGCCAGTTCACAACCACCTGTATCTCCAGTTCTGGGCTATCTAGCATCCTCTTCTGTCCTCTTTCTGTAGGCACCAGCACATACCCACACACAGACACACACATGTACATACAAATAAAAGTAAAATAAATCTTTAAAAACATGCGGCCAGGATGGAGGGGAAGGGCACAGAAAATGCAGCTCCGGCAGAGAGAACCAATGCCTGCTTCATACTAGAGGTCCTAGAGGGTGTCAGGGCAGGTGCAGGCCCCAGAGGAATGAGTTTTCTTTTGAAACTTCCCACTTATTTCCAAAAAAGATCCACACCCCATGCACACCCCAGCACCTGTGAGCCAGCTTGATGGAGGCAGGGGATCATTTACAATGCAGACATGTGCTGACTGAGACCTCTTCTAGTTCTCTGTATAAGCTATGTATGGGCCCAGGTCAGAATTCCGAACTGGAACCAGATTAAAAATGCCTGAAATCAGAAAGAAGAGCCAGCAATCTGGGAGCCTTTCATGCTCTCAATATTTAATAATAAATAATATTACAGGAATGATAAGTCATCAAATGTGACGTGGCACCACAAGGCCTGACTCGGATTTTGATGGCTACATTTGGTAAGAGTAGTCTTCCTTGCAGGAAACCATATTTTTGCAGTCCACAAGGAGGTGCCCTATCAGACATGAGGAGCCATTGTGTGTACAGAGGCCACTGACTTCTCATGGCTCACAGCACCCAGGTTGAAGATGCACAGCCACAGAGATTCAGCTAGAAACTCTACATAGCTGATCAATAATCACATATCTCGAAGTTCTAAACTGCCTACAAAATCCACTGCGAGGGTTTCCGTAAGCACTGGAAACGATGCCTTGGGGGAAGAGGCAGAGGACCCTGTAAGTGAGAGAGGCTTGGCTTGGGAGTGGGACAGCTGAGGGCTACTTGAAAAAGACAGCTGAGCTACACCAGGCCAGCTTTCAGCTCCACCCTCCTTAGACGGTTTGTGACCTGTAGAGAGGACAGCTGGGGTCAGGGCTTTTTGCCGAGGCTGGTACCAGCACCATGCTATGGATGGTGGCCAGGGAACCACATGTGCCTGACAGATGCAAAGTCCAGAGCAGCCGGAGCAGAGCTTCCTCGGCTCCCCGGAGGCAGAAGCTGAGGTTCTGCCCCCTCCCCCTTCCTCCTTTGCTTCCCAATGTGACAGCTGCTTCCCCAGGCTTACACAACACCCCGTTTTCAGCTCTCTCCTCTGTTCTAAGGATTTCTTCCTGTCCCCCGCCCTTTCTCTCTCTGCTTTCTCCTTTCTTTTCTTCCTCCTTCCCTCACTCTGAGACAGGGTCTCACGTAGCTCAAGCTGACCTCAAACCTGTGATGTAGCTAATGCTGGCTGGCAGTGTACCCCTCTTCCTGACTGTCACACCACTTACTCTCTGCTCCGGATGAACCCAGGGCTTCCTGTATGCTAGATGAGCATTCTACCAGGCCCTGTTCCAGTGATTTCTGCCCTGAGTCCTGCTAATTACTGCAGCGGTAAGATACCTACCAGGGGCATCGGTCCTGTTCCTATGAATGCTGCACAAACACAATACTATTTCAGCGTGTTCTCCCTGTATGCGTTGTCTGTGTCAAAAGCAAACAGTTTTCTATTCTGAGGAGGAGATGTCAGGGCCAAGGTTGGATTTTATCTTGCTGCTCCTCTTTTATTGTCTTGTTTCTGAAAACAGACAACAACAACAACAAAATGAGGTCTGATGATAAAAAAAAATGTCTATTAAATCAGAAAAGGCACTAATGGCTGAACATAGATGTAAACCAAAATAAAGATAGAAGTAATAACTTGTTGGAAATCAGATTCCTTGAAGAAAACCAAACCTCAAAGATGGATACCTGTGACTGCCAATGCAAAGTCCTGTCAGAGAGTTAATGAACCGAGGAACGGCAGAGGGACACCCAGCCATTTGGTCTCTTTCTTTCTTCCCATCCCAGTTCCATTCTGATCCACACAGGCAGTCATTCTGAGATGTTTAATGTACATATATATGGAGAGGTTTTTAAAATTTTTATTACATCATTCAGTGGTGTGTGTGTGTGTGTGTGTGTGTGTGTGTGTGTGTGTGTGTGTGACTAGTGTGGAGGTCAGAGGGCAACTTGACGAAGTCATTTCTCTCCTTCCACCATGTGGACCCCAGAAATCAAACTCAGATTATCATGCGTGGCTGCAAGCACCCTTACCCACCGGGCCATCTTGTAGGCGCCTATATTATTTAATGGCTCTCTGTACACAGGGGCCGTTGTTTCTGGTCACTGTACAGCTCTCCATGATTTGTACCCTCCATCCATTTATCCAGTCCTTCAGTGACGGCCACTCAGATTGTTCCCCATGCCCCGAAACGACGATTCCACAGACTTCCATGTCTCCCGTAGACCTGCATGGGAATTTACATGGAACAGGCTAACAGGAGGGGAAATGCTGAATCCTAGTATGTCCACCAATGCCCCCATAAGGCCACCCCATCAGCATCCTCACCAGCTTCTGCGTCACTACACCCAACCTCCTCGGTCTTTATTTTTAAAGCAATCTACTAATTTTTGCTAATATAAGAATAAAAGAAAGTCATATATGTTAAAATATTTTGCTTTTCTCTGAGACGTTTGACTACAGCTAAGCCTGCATGTCCATGAGCTAAGGCAAACAGTACAATGAGCTCTACAGGTCACTGGCTTGACAAAGCAACTGCTCATTCTTGTCCCCGTCACAGACCAGTGAGTGGGTGGAGGCTTGGGAGGCAGCTTGTGGTTATTAGGCGTTCAGATTTCTTCACTTGTGTGGCTTTGACAAGCTAGGTCCCAGAGTTTGGGCCATAGGAAATGGGGGGGGATGTGGTGGATCAGGAGCTTGCAGAATCTGGCCCAAGTGGTGTCATCCACTGATCCCTTGAGACAAGGAGGCTGAGCAATAGTCTGGCCGTGCACCCCCTCCCTCCACTCCCTTCTCAAAAATGAAGGAAACTGGTGAAAGTTAAACTCTCTGCCAAAAAACAAAATACAACAAAACAGAACCACCCACTCTCGCTGGCTGTCAAAATTTCCTCTGTAAATTCCCGTCATCCACTCATTCTTTTGGTCTTTGAGATCTCGCTGCTGCTGGCCTCGCCCTTCTCTGTGTCTTCCGGCAGGTACCAAGTCACGGGGTCTCATCTATGGCAGATACTTCTTTTACCCTGCCTGCCTGCTCAGTTTGCCTCCATCCAAATGATAACTTCCCCTAATCAGGAACCCAATTCTGATGTAACCTAATTAAGCACGTTTTTGTCCTGTGGTTTTTGCTTCTGAGACCGTGTTTCTTTTGAATGAGGTGCAGGTGTCTCTAGTCAGTAAAGCCTCCTTTGTCAAAAGAGCCCCTGATTTGGGCACAGGGAAAAGAAAGCATCACACCCACACACAAGGAAGAGGACCACTCCAAAATCCATTTCCCGGCCTCCCACTCTCCCTCCCAACTTTCCCCAGCCCTCCTGGCCCTTGCCTGCACAGTCAGCTCCCCAAAGCATGCATGGAAATGTACCAAGCTGTTTGGAAAGCCCTTTCAACTGAAGAGGCACATAGCCAACTCACGGAGCGAACAGTGAACTCGAGTCTATTCTTGGTTACAACACTAAGGACTTGACTCTTGAACTGGAACTCTCTCAACCCACGTGGTTTCTTGACTTTGATCTCTTACTCTACTGCCTGGCCCCTTCCCTGAAAAGCCCCCCTCCCCCCACCTTTGCTTGGCTTATCCTTTAAACTTAGCCTGGGTGTTAATTCCAGGAAGCCTCTGGCGTCCCTCCACTCCACTTTTGGGCTCCCCACTGTCGGGAACATCTTTCTCATTGAACTTACCATATTGTATTGCAGTGGTCAATTGCCCATCAAATAAACTTTTGGAGGGGCCTGTCTTTCAATACCTCACAAAGGACAGCACACACAGCCTTAATAACTACAGAATAGATCTAATGAACTGGTTATGCCCTACCCACTCACTGTGCTTGGCTCTCTCGCCCTAACAGCATGGTCTTTGGGGGAGGTTTGAGGGCTGGGAAAATTTTCTCCTGCAAAGGGCAGCTGGTGTAACTCTGCTCTGGTATGTCGTCTTGGGACACATTCCCAGCAGGGGATGAGCTTTCCTGGGCCTTAGCTTCTGCTGTGGAGGCAGGGGACTGAAGACGGCCTGTGCTCAGGTGCAGGTCATGATGTTCTGTGGCGTCTGCAATCTTCCTCTTCCTGATTACCCTGTGCAGAGGTTAGGATCTAGGAGGACAAGAGGCTGGCTGCAGGCAAATAAGCAGGCAGTGACCTAGCAGAAGAGGGAGGAAGACTCCTCCAGCCCACATCGACCCTGCAGCCTGCTAAGCTCAGAGCTCTGCTGCCCCCTTGTGTCCACAGAAAGAACAAAGAAAAGTCCAGATCAGGTCCTGACAGTCTGAGAGCCATCCTGCAGGGGGGGACACAACTCTGCCTCCCAAGGGAATTCTGTCTTCATAGCTTTTCCTGGAAAGATGTAAACACATGTCCAGGCACCCTAGAAGGCACCAATGACAGATCAAAATATGATTTCACCAAAACCCAACTTGTGAGATCAGTGCAGTTTTTGTTGCTGTTGTTTGGTTTTGGCCTTTCCTACGGAGCACAGGCGAGGGAGTCACTTACCAGGAGCACAGGTGACCCCAAACAGCTGTACCACCACCACGCCCCACCCCATCGTGGACAGTGACCTCTCGGAAGCTGCGTCCATTTCACTTCCATATTCTCTAGCATCTCCCAAGATTACTTGCAGCCAGGGGAGAGAGTAACAGCTGGATCGCCAGGGGAGGGTCCCCTGACCCTCTCCAGGGACCATCAGTGGTGTCATTATCATCACCAGAGACCTGGCTACCACTGTATTGTACTGCTTTAGTTGCCATGGCTACGGGGCAAAGTCCAAACGGCATCTTGTTATGACCAGAAGAGAAAGCAACTTATAGCCCAGTATCCACAATTAGAGACAGATATTCAAGAGGTGACCTGAAGGGAAGAAGGAAAAGGTTTGAAGAGTGAAAAGGCAACTCCTCTGTGGGAGGCCCTCAGAGTGGTCCGTTCTGGGAGCAGCTCCATTCTGCCTGTAGATTCTACTTCTAGAAGCATCTTTTCCCTTTCTTTTTAAAATTTACGTGTGTGTGTGTGTGTGTGTGTGTGTGTGTGTGTGTGTGTGTGTGTTTGTGTGTGCTTTCATGAGTTTACTTGCACCCCATGTGCACAGTCGCCTGTGGAGGCCAGAGATGGTGTCAGATCCTGTGGAACTGGAGTTACAGGCAGTTGTGAGTCCTTTGATGTGGGTGATGGGAACCGAACCCAGGTTATCCGCAAGAACAGAAGACTCTCTAAACCACCAAGCCAGCTAGCTCTCTAGGGCCCTCCCCACCCTCATTGACAGAGCCTCATACTGCAACCCAGGTTGGTCTGGTACTTGCTATGTAGCCAAGAAGCAGGCTTCAAAATCGTGGAAATCCTCCTGCCTCAGCTTCCTCAATGTTGGGACTGCAGGCACGAGCCAACACATCTGGCTTCCAAAAGCGATTTCTGTTGTCCTCTTGAGGAGCTCTGTAACAGAGGGAGGAGGGCTTGGGCTCAGCACCAGGCACTCCCGGGTCTCATGTCCTCTGTCTGTACACGTTCAAGCCCAGATGCGTCTGTACTAATTCCCAGTTCACAGCCTTCCCCCGCCTCTCTGCCTCAGTTATTCCCCGTGGTACCACTCTGCTTACTCTTTGGTGGATTCTCACATAAAAGTATCTGTTTTTATCTGGCCTCATTTTCAAACTGAGCAAAACCTTCTTCCCTTAAAGTGTCTTATCACAGCAATGAGAAAATTATTCAGGATATTTATTCAGACATATCCCCAAGGCAGGCCTTGATCTTCACATGTAACATTGCATATGCATCTACCGCCTGTACGTCATTGGGGGTGTGAGAAGGGCAGCCCTTCCTTACACACAGGTTTAAAGGTTGTGCGCCTGCTTCCCCACTTCCCCTCCCACCACTGAGTCCCTTTGTTCTCCTTGTAGCCCCACTTTCCAAATTAGCCAATTGGGAGTAGACCATGAGGTTGAATCTCACCCAATGAGGAACAGCCAAGTAAGACAGAGGGCACCTTGTCCAAGCATGCTTGCTAGCCTGGTTTGGGTCATGGCTCAGCCTTTCTGTAAAAAGGAATTGCCTTACTGGGTTATGTTCACTTTGTGTGTTTCTTTGTCCGACACTGAGTTCATTCATTTTCGATAAGGATGCTGTCATATCCTAGATCGCTGTTGTCATTATTGTGATAAAATGCCATAACCAAAAGCAGCTTGGGGAGGAGAGGGTTTATTTTGCTTACGCTTCCACATCACAGTCCATCATAAAGGAAGTCAGGGCAGAAACCTGATCCATGCAGGGGCGCTGCTTACTGGCTTTCTACCCAGGCCTTGCACAGCCTACTTTCTTATAGCACCCATAACCACCAGGCCAGGGGTGGCTCCACCCACAGTGGGCTGACCCTCCCTTATCACTAATTAAGACAAACACTCTACAGGCTTGTCTACAGCTTGATCGTGTGGAGGCAATTTCTTAATTGAGGTTCCCTCCCCTCAGATAACTATAGCATGTGTCAAGCTGACATAAAACTAGCCAGCACAGTGGTTGTTTTCATTTTAGAGATGAGGAAACTGAGGTTCTGAGATATTAACGTCACACCAGAGATCATAGAGCAGAGGAGAAAAGCTAAAGGTGAAAACTCACATCTCCCTGTGCTGGAGCCTGCCGCTTCATCAGGCAAGCCTTCAGCCTCAGAAGAGGTGACCATCGAGGGCATGGTGCATGACCCAGAGACTGTGCAGATGCCAGCTGAGCCTGGTGGCACAGACATGCAATCCCAGCTACCCAGGAGGCGGAGACAAGAGAACCATGAGCCCATGCCTTTCTGAGCCTCTCAAGAAAATGGGTTCAAGACAAGGTTTCTCTATGTAGCTTTGGACCTGTTTTGGAACTTTGTAGATCAGGCTGGCCTCAAGAAAGTGGGTTCAAGGTCAGCCTGCGCAACTTAGTGAGACACTGTCTCAAAGTGGGAAGTAAAGGAGGAAAGGCTGGGGACATAGTTCAGTGGTAGAGCATCCCTAGCCTTGTAGGGTCCTAGACTCAATCCCCAGGACCATTAAAAACAGTGTGCAGATCCCAAATTACCTTTAAAAGGAGATGGTGGGAGCTCTCCCCTTTTCACTCCATGCAATCGTGTAGAGCCCTCCAAATAGGCAAGTGTGGTTTTATGTCTCTGGTCCAACCCTTTCCTTCATCCCAGACCATTGGTGGAGTATATTATAAATTCCCCTGTTTGAAGTAAACATCCCTATTTACCTGGCAATCGCATATAATAACACAGAAAGTCTTTTCTGTGAGGGCTCTGAATAAAACAGGTTAATGGAGAGGAAAGCAAGCGAGGTGGTCAAGTGACGGTGGGAAGTCAGTTTCTTGGGGTTCATTGTTCCAATAGTCTGATAGCCAAAGGGAGGGGCACAAGTGTCACTTACAATATCCTCATTTCTGCTAGGCCATTTACAATACCCAAGTACCTGGCTGTGGTGCTCTCTCTGGGAAGGAAAGGGCATCCCACTGGGTCATGCTCAGCTCACGGGACACACTTATGTTCACTGCCATTTGCTCACTCTCATACACTCCCAGCATCCCCACCACACACCTTACAGATAGAGAAAGCAAAACCCACAGGGAGACTTGGTCACAAAGCCCGCTATTGGCCAAGCCCAGGGCCCACTGACACCGCACCATATCCATTCTGTGTATGTATTCTCTCTGCAGTGGATGCCTGACAGCCCATTTGTCCTCTGCCTGACCCCTGGCTTCAAAGAATTCAAGCAAGCACAAGGAGAAACAAGAGACTCTGCCTGAAGTCAGCAGAGAGGCCCAGTGAGCCCCAGAGCCTTTGCTGAGGTCCCACAGGGACTCCATTTCTGTCACTGTCCCCTGCCATACACCCTATTCAGCCGCCAGGTGGTCATGTACATTAACTTCTTACTGACGTCCTTCTCAGGATGTCATTTGTGTTGTATAAAGAAAACAGGTACTTAAAGAATCTTCCCAGTTCTGTATTTACTTTTGAAGTTGTAGCCGTCAGCTAAAGGCATCAGGATCTGAGATCAACTCCAATTGTCTTAATGTTACTGGGAGATCTGTATCCAGGGAGTGGAGGTGCCATTATGGCTGTTCTTCATTCTTTGAAATTATGTGAGGTCAGTGTGGTTGTCCAAATGAAAAATGGCCCCCATAGACCCATAGGGAATTATATTATTGGAAGCGTGGCCTTGGAGTAGGTGTAGCTTTGTTGGAGTGGGTGCGGCCTTGGAGGAAGTATGTCACTAGGGGGTGGGCTTTGAGGTTTCAAAAGCTCAAGCCTGGCCTGGTGGCTCACTCTGTCTTCCTTCTGCCTTTGGATCCAGATATAGAACTCTCAGCTACTTCTCCAGCACCATCTTTGCCTGCATGCTGCCATGGTTCCTGCCATGATGACAATGGACTAGACATCTGAACTGTAAGCCAGCCCCCAATCAAATGTTTTCCTTTATAAGAGTTGCCGTGGTCGTGGTGTCTCTTCACAGCAACAGAAACAGCAAAGACAGTAAATTCTATTCTGCCCACATGTATTGATTAGTCCTGATTCTATCCCCTCAGAGACAGGCTTCTCTGCATTTTGCAAATCCCCACAGTGAAAGGTCACCTTGTGAGGCCCACAGAGATTCCTTGGGTTTGTTGTGAAGGTTCTGGAGTTTGTTGTTGGAATATCAGTGATGTTGACCTAGCAGAGCTGAAAGCTCACTCATGATGAGCTGGCTGCCACCCTGCCATATGTGCTCTGGCCTGACCGTGTACCTGGGGCAGTTTCTTCGTGGCTCCGGGCTTGTTTCTAGCCACCTACTCCTGCCCCTTTGCTCAGGAGCCAGGCTCATCCCTCTGCCATCCTCTCTGCCCCACGGTCCCCCTTCTTTCCTAATCTCCGTCTTCCTGGACAGTTCTACATAGTCCTCCCGGTAAGTACTTGGATGTGAGCCACCCTGGAGATGCAACCATGTCCTCTCCCTGTTCCCTGGAATATGCACATCTCATCCCTGGAGACCCAAACACCCAACATCTTCCTCAGCTGTGTTCTCAGCTTCAAGAAGTTCTTGTCTGTGTAGACAGTGACCAAGACCTCCCAGAAAGCCCACAGGCAGAGAAGAGCTGAATGATTAAATTAGTCATAGCTGGTGTTGACAAGAGCGGGATCCCTTTGCACTTATCTGCTCTAGAACATTCTGTGTTAATTACTTTTCTCCTCACCTGACAAGTTGCCACCTAAAGGGGGATTTCTTTTACCTCATGGATTGAGTGCACACAGTCCATCGTGGTAGGAAGGGTACCACAATGGGAGCATCTTGTGACTGTGGCAGCAAGAATATGAGGTGTTTGTTCACCTTACATCTCAGAAGACCAACAAGCAGAGGATACATGGAAGCAAGGCCAGAAGATAAGCCCCAATAACCCATTCCCTCTACATGGGTCCTACCCCCCAAAGGGTCCACAACTTCCTCAAACAATGTCACTAGCTCTGAGGATCCAATATTCAAACACAAGAACCTATGGGGAAGACTTCATATTCAAACCACAACAGATCCAAACTCTCCGAATCAAAGCCAGGCTCTGGGGAACACACATCCCAAATGGCCCTAACCCTTCTAACCCAGCGAGAGACTTGCTAGAGTTGGCAGCCGAGAGTGAACCACTTGGAAATGTCAAATCTGGAATGAGGGATTTCATCTGCACTCACAGCCTTAGGCACCACTCAGGCAGCGGCGCTCAGGCCAACTCGGCATGGACGCAGAGGGCAGGAAGGTGTGTGGAACAGAAATCCTCCAGAGGAGGGAACAGGATTGCTCTCGTGGGCCACTAGATTCCTTACTCTGGTCACTCTTCAATGCCAAGTGGCCCCTTGGAGATCACCTAATGCTCCCCAAACCCATCAACAAGCATGCAATTAGCACCAACTGTATTTCCAGAACTTTCCTCGAAGGAGCGGGACCCAGAAGGAAAATGTGCTGATTAAACAGCACCTTCCAGCAATCAGCACGGACACGACACTGCGGCAGCATTTGGACCCCGGTAAGAGACTTGTGAGATTAAAAAGGGTAGTGAGGAGAGAAGGCTGCCTGGCCCCAGGGGTCCTGTTATAATCCTGCCTCTAGCCCAGCTTCTAACCTATTGTTCAGTGGGCAGCGAGTCTCTTGCCTGAACCCATCTGCCTACCTGCGGGCTTTTGCCATCTGATGCCCGAGCAATTAACTGCTTCTTAAACGTCTTCAGATGGCGGAGCGCCTGGAAGTCTTGGTCCTTTTTGGAGCACACCAGGAACTACTCGTCTCTGTAGTTCTAATCAACAAATTATGAATAGTTTTGCAAGCAGGAAGCATGCCACTGCTCTGCTCAGATGTACGTGTGGTTCAGAATCAGAGCCGCCGCATGCCCACAGATCCAAGGAGGAAAATGGGCTATTGAACGTAGGGTGCCATCAGTTGCTCTTGTCTCCCTGTTCATTTGTTTCATCTGGGGTAGGGGGTCGGGGAACGGTGACAAATAAGTTGCTGCAGGCATCAAAGATTTAAGAAAATTTGATTGCAGGAAATTTTTAATTGGAGAATTATGTTAGATTTTTTTTTCCTACTTCTTCTTCTGAGAACCGTGGAAGACACCTGTCATTTCCTGACTGTTGCTGTGGTGAAGCACTCCAGCCTAAAGCAACTTAGGGGAGGAAAGAACTGACTTCCGCTTACTCTCCTAGGCCACAGTCCATCACTGAGGGAGGACCAGACAGGAAACACAGAGGACCACTGCTCGCCGGCCCAACTCTCTGGCTTGCTGTCTGGCTAGTTCTTAGCTCGCTTCCTTATATAGCCCTGGACCACATGCCTAGGGACGGTGCTGCTCACAGTGAACTAGGCCCTCCTGTATCAATTAAAAATCAAAACAGTCTGGCACAGATATGCCCACAGGTCAATCTGGTCAGCAACTCCCCAATCCAGCCTTCCCTCTCCAATGACTCTAGACTGTGTCAAGCTGACAATGTAAGTTGACCAGGCCAATATCCATTGTTTGATTTTAATGTTCTAGCTTGCTTCATCCATTCCTTCTCCAGGGACAAATGTGAAAGCCACTCACTGTACCCTCTCACAAGTCATAGAGACAACCAGGCAGAACAATAAAGACCACACTGTGTTTGGAAGGAGGCTCCCAACACTTCCCGAAGCCCCCGTAGATTCCCCTGCTAGGGATGGAGAGAAGAGAAGCCCACCCAGGACCATCAAAGACTGCAGCTTAGATTTGATGAGGGAAGATCTCAACTTTAGAAATGTAGAGATGTTCAGGGTCTCCCACCACACACCACATGTCAGGGGGCAGCAATTATCTTCCTTTGAGGAAGAGCTACATTCTGAAGGTGACCAGTTCCTGCCTGTAACTTAACTTTGTTTCCTGTAACTGTAATAAAATATCAGTCAAAAGCAACTCGTGGTGGTGGGGGACCTCACAGTTCCAGACTCCAGTCCATCACTGCAGGAAATCAAGGCAGCAGGGACTTGACTTCAAGAGCAGAAATGATGAATGAAGGCATGCAAGCTTGTTCTCAGCCTGATTTTTCCTCTCGCAGACAACCCAGAATTCCTGTCCCATGGAATAGTGCCACACACAGTGAGCTGCTCTTCCATACCAATGACATAATTAAGATGATCCCTCACAGACATTCTCAAAGGCCTTTCTCTCAGATGACTCTAGATTGTGTCAAGTTGACAATTAAAATGAACCATCACACTTTCCCAGCCCCACACCCCAGTCTGTGCTAGTTGAAGGGAATGGACAGATTCTTTGAAAGTGGCATGGTCCTCTGCTAGCTCCCAGACCTCTCCGGGGCTGAAAAGGACCCACACCTGATTTACAGGCAGTATTTCAGGAAGACATGAAGGAATCTGTCTTGCAAGCATTCTGGCCAAGCATGGAATCCAGGTAGCTATCTACTGAGACTTCAAAGATGCAAGACATTAGGTACCATATGAGACTCTAGACACTATGGCTTCCCAAAGAGCCAGGGAAAGCAGTGAGCCTTCTCAGAAGGAGAGCCAGATCTCCTGGACCCTTCCCGATCAAAACTACTCTCAGGGCCCCACCCTCAACCACAGCCCCACCCCTAAACACTTGAGTGAAGGACAGAGCAGCCAATGAAGGGATTTTCCAGAGCCCTCCTCCCTGTGCTGCTTGCCCCTGTCACCTCCCCTGTCTATCATCTCCAATGGATCCCAATGCTTCCCTCCCCAGCCCCCAGGCTTTTCAGTGGCTTTGGCTTATAGGTCAGAGCCCTGGTCTCCTCTCCTCTCCTTAACGCTCTTCTGTAGGAAGCCTTCAAACCATTTAAGTAGCTTGCCTGGTGTTAAATAAAACCCCTGTGAACACCCTCGGGTACAAGTGAGCCTTGATTGGACTTTGTTTACTTTCTAGATGAGGTTTCCTGTACCTTAGACTGGCCTCAAAGTCGCTATATGGCTTAGGATACCCCCCATTCCCCATCCACCTGAAAGTACAGATGTGCACCGCCACACTAGATAGCTCTGTGATGCTGGAAACTGGACCCAGGCCTTGTACCTGCTAAGCAAGCACTCTACTGAGTCTCCATGTAGACTTTAATATTTAGTGTTTACTGAACCAGACCTCCCTAACAACACTTTAGTTTCTGCCCCAGACCACTGCCAGATGCTGATAGGACTGCAGACCCAGACAAAACAGACTTACTTACAGGGTGTGGGGGTGTGTGAGAGGGTGAGAAGTGATGAGTTTGGTTCTGAGCATGCTCAGCTTGAGGCTAAAGAACCCACATAGAAATCCTATGTCTAGGACTCACAGAGAGCTCTGGGTTGGAAAAGGATGCTGAGTAAGGACTATTTGTCAGGTGACTGAAATGAATTTGTTCTTCAAGCACCCATTTAAACAGGTGGAGATGTGAAATCTAATTTAGAGGGCCCCCCCCCTTGGCGAGAAGCTTACCTGGTGCCGGATAAGAGAGAAGGCATCACCCCTCTCCTTCTCTGCTTCCTATTTCCACCCCTGTTATTGCAGACTGAATTGTATTGCCCCCAGATTTATCCATTGAAGCTCAAACCACAAATGTGAATATTTAGAGACAGAGTCTTTCCTCCTAAGGATGGGACCCTGATCTAATAGGACCAGCTCCATTGTAAGGAGGAGAGACACCTGGGATTTACACATGCAGAGGTGGGGGAGGGAGAGAGAATGAGGGGTTGGGGAGGGAGAGGAGGCCATGAGAGGACACAGTGACAAGGCAGCCCCCCACAAGCCAAGGAGAGCTGCCATGGAAGAAAGCCAGGCAACCAAGATCTTGCTTGATCTTGGACTTGCAACCTCCAGACTGTGAGAAAATAAAATTTGATTGCTATGAGTGCCCAGGTGGGGCTTTTTGTTATATTGGCACCAGCAGACTGATACACTTACAGAAACAGGGGAATGGTTCTCCCATCCTCTCCTCCTGGTGTCTTGAGCTATGAAATAATCATAAAGACATCTCTTTTTGCCCTGACCCTATGGTGAGTGGGGGGGGGTCAATCCAGAGAAAAAATAGAAGTTTCCTCTGCTCATGCTTCCCTAAGTTATTGCGGATATAGGGAAGAGAAACATGTAAGGAGATGGTCCAGTGGGTAAGCGCTCATGTTCTGCAAACATGAGGACTTGAGTTCAAAACCCCAAAACCCACATTAAATTTAAAAAAAAAATTACAGGCACAGCTACACAGGTCTATAACTTTAGCACTAGCAGACTAAGACAGATAGATTTTGAGAGCTCACGGGCTAGCCAGACTGACCAAAATGGCAAGCTACAGTTAGATAGGGAGCCTGTCTCAGGGCAGTAAAGGAAGAAGGACAGAAGTAGAGGAAGGCTCTCGGATGCCCTGCACTGGCCTCTGCATGGGTGTACAGGTATTCCTGTACCTGCACACTCATGTGACTGGAACACATGTATGCTTGTGTACACACACACACACACCACCACCACCACCACCACCACCACCACCAAAAACAACAACAACAAAACATGTAGTTAATAATACAAATTTAGCTAATTAACACAGGGAGCTTTGTAACCTGGAAGTAGAAAATATCCTTTCTCTTCAAGCTACCAGTGGAATAGTCATGGCACTTGACTGTACAGAAAGCCATAGAGAAATTCTAAAAATCCCCTAAATTAAAAATAATCCGGTATCTCCTCAGACCAAAGTGCCACAGAATAAATATTGATGGCAAAACCATGAAACAAGAGATTCTGCTACCCAGAAACGGTATAATGTTCACCTGAACACTCAGATCAAAGAGGAGACAAAACCAAAGAAACGGGCAGTATCTATGGGGGTCAGCGAGGAGGGTCTGGCATGAATTAGAGAGAGGAAAATTCACAGCCTTAAATACTCAGTAAACAGGAAAAGACACCAGCAGATGAATTAAGCATCCAAGTGAAGATGTTACTAAAAGAGTAAATAGACTTCAGGAGCACAAGGACAGAATTAATCAAGATCAAAGGCGACAGTCATACCTCAGCAAAGCAGCAAACAGAAGCCAGATTACTGCGCTGGAGTGAGCTGAGGTGAGAGGGGTGCAGACAGGGAGCGAAAACAAGTTTGCAAAAAAGCCTGGCTGTGAAAGACATGGGGTAGGAGCTAAAAGTGGATGAGGCTTTGACAGAGAAACACTAAATATTTTGACAGGAAAGGGAAAAGCAAGGACGGGTGCCAAAACAAGTCGCATTTATGAGGCGACGCAGGAAACAGCGTTCACAGTTGGAAATGATGTTTTTCCTGAAAGTCGGGATGGAAAGGGGCAGGTGCTCAAGATGGGAGGTGAGACCCCTACGGCAAGTGAGGGGCAAGGAGACACAGTGCAGCCCTCTGTATCTAGACCCATAGGTATTAGAAACATTTGCAGGGGAAGGTGTTGGACTGAATGTGTATAGACCTTTCTGCTTGTCACTATGTCCACTATTTGTACAGCATTTACCTCATGTCACTGTATGCACTCTAGAGAGTATTTTGAGTGCATCTGAGGGGGCTGAAGGGATGGCTCAGTGGTTAAGAGTAAGTACTGAGGTCCCAAGTTTGGTTCCCAGAATCCACATTGGGTGGCTCACAATGTACCTGTACCTCTAGTTCTAGGAATTCAAACGCCCTCTGCTGGTCTCCATGAGCACCTGCACCCATGTGCACATACCCACACACAGACAAGCAGGCACATACACATAATTAAAAATTTAAAAAAATTCAAAAAGAATCTTTCAAAAGATATTCTTGAGGATGTCTGGATTCTGTGCAAACAGCCATTTTATATAAGGTACTTGAGCATCCATGGATTATGGGATCCTGGGAGGCTCTCCTGGAATCCATGGCCCACAGGTAAAAAGGAACAAATGCATCAGATATTCTTGATGGTCCGGGTAACCCAGCAGGAACCCAGTCAGCCAAGGGCCATTTTCTTCAGTGTGCTCTACAGTCCAGGTGAGGGAGAGAAGAACCTTCCAGATCAATGTAAACTTGGTGTTTACTCAAGCAGATGTGGCAGGTTAAGGGGTACCGAATTTACTCTTCGTTATCAACTCACCCAGGAGAGAGACACCCCCCCCCCCCCCGCACTGAGTCTTCGGGGTGTTTCCCAGGAAGACCAAGGAGTGAAGATTCACCCTGGATGTGTCCTGTGCCATTCTGTGAGTTAGGGTCCTGGACCAAATAAAAAGGAGAGAGAAAGGGAAGCCAGCATCCATCCTTGTCAGCTTCCTGTCTCTGTACAATGTGGCCAGCTGTCTCCCACTCTTGCTGGCCCGCCTTCTCCACCATGACATGCTGCACCCTCAAACTGTGAGCTGAAATTTCCTCTTCCTTTCCCATGCTGCTTCTGTCTGGTATTTTGTTATGGTAACAACAAGAGAGTAGCTAATATAATGGGCAGCAAAGGCAGAAGAGATGAGAGAGCATTCTCCACATCCATCTGAGATGAACCCGACTACTATAAGATACACAAGAAGGTACAGTCTGCAGCTGAACTGCCTAGATTCAAAATCTGGTTTGACCATCTACAAGATATGGGTGTTCACGCAAATTATTTGGTCTCTTTTTATCTCCATTTTTTCTTCTTATTTGTAAAACATGGGAATCGTAACCTATCTTTTAGTGTTGCAAAGCTGTAGTATGGATCCTGGATATGCCCCAAAGGTCACGTGTTGAAGGCTTTGTTCCAAGCCTGTGGTACTATGGAGAGGTGGCGAAGCCTCTAGAGGAGGTAGGGCCTCAGCTCACAAAGGATGTGCCCTTGAAGGGAGAACTGGGTTGCCAGTCTCTTCTTTTCTCTCTTGGCTTCCCAGACCCATGAGGTAGCAGCTTTTTGCTACCACACTCCCTGCCTCTGACATGCAGCCTTGCCTTGGACCCCAAAGCTATGGAGCCAACTCATCAAGGAATAAACCCTTGGGAGCAAGAGATGCTCAGCTGTGAAGAGTTTGGTTCCCAGCACCCGAGTCAGGCAGCTCATAACCGACTGCAACTCTGGTTCTAGCAAATCTGACAATCCCCTTCTGGCCTCTGTGGGTTCGAGTGTGTGTGTGTGTGTGTGTGTGTGTGTGTGTGTGTGTGTGTGTGTGTGTGTACACCCATGAATTCAGATGGAGGTCAGAAAAGAAGTGTGTCTCTCTGTCACTCACACCCTCATTCTCTTGAGACAAGGTCTCTCCCTGAACGTGAAGCTTGGTGTTTTTCACTTAGGCTGGCAGCCAGCACACCCCGCTAGCCCCTCCTGTCTCTGCTGCTCCTAGGCAGCACGGGGGTTACAGGTACAAGCAGCCATGCCTGGCTTTTTGTGTGATTCTGGAAATCTGAATCCAGGTCTCTATGTTTGCACATTGTGCTGGTTAGCTTTTGTCAACTTGACACAAATCAGAGTCATCTGGGAAGAGGGGACCTCAGTTAGGGAATTAACTCCACCAGATTGGCCCGTGTGCTTGATTAATGGTGGATGTAACGGTGGAGGACCCATCACATTGCAAACAGTACCACCACTGAGTAGGTGGTCCCAGGTTGTGTAAGAAAGCAGGCTGACCAAGTCATGGAAAGCAAGCCAATAAGCAGCATTCCTTCAAGGTCTCTACTTCAGATCCTGCATCGAGTTCCTGCCTTGGCCTCCCTCCATGACGGGCTATAACTTGTAAACCAAACACATTCTTTATTCCCCCAAGTTGCTTTTGGTCATGGTGCTTTAGCCCAGCCATGGAAACCAAATGGAAACACATGTTGAAAGTTTCTACCCGCTCAGCTGTCGTCCCAGCTCCTGTGTGCTGGCTGGCTTTCTGTTGCTGAGACGAAAACACTGACCCGAAACGACTTGGGAAATGAAAGAGGTTATTACACCTCAGGGGTTAACAGAACAACCCATATCACTGGAATTCCCAGCCTCCAGGGGGCAAAATGCTAAATATGCCAAGAAATAGGAACATGTTGTCTGTAAAATGACAAGGTGTTGCCGGGCGGTGGTGGCGGCGGCGCACGCCTCTAATCCCAGCACTCGGGAGGCAGAGCCAGGCGGATCTCTGTGAGTTCAAAGCCAGCCTGGGCTACCAAGTGAGCTCCAGGAAAGGTGCAAAGCTACCCAGAGAAACCTTGTCTCGAAAAACCAAAAAAAAAAAAAAAAAAAAAAAAAAAAAAAAAAAAAAAAAAAAAAAAAAAAGACAAGGTGTCAATGGAAACAGACTTGTAGATGCTAAAATTAATGGACCAGGACTGTAAAGCCATGTGAATGTGTTCAAGGAGTTAAAGAAAAGGTGGCTTTAATGAGCTACAAAGAGAAAATCTTGACAGAAAAAGTTTTTTTTTTAAATTTTATTTTAAAGGAGTTAGGAATGAAAACTCAGCATCTGAAAGGAAGAGTTTGCAATATGGCATTAACAGCAGGCTGAGCTTTCAAAAATAAGAATTCATAAACTTGGAAACAGAGATATAGAAATTATCCAATCAGAAGGATAAAAAAATGTGAAATATCCAGCTATGGACCTTTTACTCAGTTATATTGAAGATAGAAATGGTGCCATTTGCTGAGAAAGAAGGAGAGTAGAGATCATCATATTTAGCCAATAAGCCAGACTCAAAAAATATATCAATATCCTCTTTTCTCTCATACATGGAATCTAGACTTTAAAGTACACATGATATCAGAGTAGAAAGGGGGTGTGGAGAGTGGAAATAAACAGCAGGGGGATAAAGACAGAGCAAAAGAGTGTGATGGATGGAGGAAGAGACAAACATGACATCATTTCACTCATATGAAACCTAGATTTAAATACATATGTTCAAATACATTAAATATGCATGGACATATGTGATATAAAAGCAGAAAGAGGACCACCGGAAGGAGAGAGAGGAGACAAGAGAAGAAAAATGGGGGATGAATGTTGTGAGCCAAGTATGATGATCATGCATGAAATGTAATGCCATGTGCTAAAAGGATTAATAGCAAAGGAAAGTATCCTATCCCGTCAGTGAAGAGAGAAAAATCCACACCAAAATATAATGAGCAGGGTTTCAGTAACTTGTGAGAAAATATAAAAGTGAATAGCATACTTAGAAATAGACTCCCTGAAGTAAAGGAGCAGGGGAGGGGCAGAAAAATACAAGACAAAATTATCAGAAGTCTCTAAGATTTGATGGGATACCTGAAAAACCCACAGACCCTAGAAGCTCAGCCAGACTCCAGCCAAAGAAGCTCACACCTGAGCACATCAGACTTAAACTTTTGAAAAAATGTGAACTCAACCTGTAGGCAGGGCTTTCTTGTCCTACCAACCAGATCCCAAATAGCCATACAGAGACTTATTTTAATTATAAATGCTCAGCCAATACCTTAGGCTTATTACTAACTAGCTCTTACATTTTAAATTAACCCATCTTTCTTATCTACACTCTACCACATGGCAGTACATTTTTTTTCCAGTACAGCATGTTCTTCTTGCTTCTCTCTGTGTCTCCTGGTGACTCTGCCCTCCTTCCCCAAGCTCTCTTTTTGTCTGCAAGTCCTGCCTAACCTCTACCTGCCCAGCTATTGGCCAGTTAGCGCTTTACTAACCAATGAAAGTAATATATATTCACAGTGTACAAAAAGATTGTCCCACAGCATTTAACCAGAGAGAAAGGACATGGTCTTATGGAGGATAATACTGACAGGAATTGTGGCTGATTTCCCATCAGACACAGTGGAACCTGGGAGACAAAGGTGGACACTCTAGACAAAATGAAAATGTGTCAGCTCAGAATTCCATATCCAGCAAGAACAACCTTCAAAGTTGATTTTCAGGTAAATAAAAACCGAGACTCTGTGTTCTAGATAAACCTTCATGATGGGGAATACTAAAGGAATCGTTCCCAGATGGAGAGAGAAGACCAGGTGGAAGCACAGATCTCCAGGAAGGAATGAAGACCCCCCCAGGGAGACTCTACACTGTGGAGTCCAGCCTTCCTTACCTGAGTTCATGGATGCTTCCTCCAGACCCTTGATCTCCTCTTCTCCCCTTGTCAACTTAATACACCTACTAGGAAATCTCTGTGTCCTGAGCCCAAGAGATCTAAGATAGCCGCAGGAGGAGCAGAAAACATGGTCCTCACGCCACTCACCTGCTTGCCTTCTCAGTAGTTAATTTAGGAAAGGTTCAGTGCAGGTCACAGAATAAGAATTCAACCCATCCATGAGAGTTGCTCTTCGATGTCAACTCAGATGAATGTAGAATCGTCAGGTAAACGCATCTCTGAGTGCCTCTGTGAGGATGTTTCCAGAAATGTTTGGCTGGGAAGGGAAGACCCATCCTGAATGTAGGCAGCACTATTCCATGGACTGGAGCCCCAGACTGACTGGGAAGTGAGCTGAGTACCTGGTTCATCTCCCTCTGCTTCCTGAGTGTATATAATGTGTCCATGTTTCTGCCTCCATGACTTCCCCACCATAATGAATCATATCCCCCCCCCAACTATAAGCCAAAATAACACTTCCTTCTTCGAGTTGCTTTTGTAGGTATTTTGTGACAGCAGTGAGAAGAGGAACTGAAACAGGGACATAAAAATGTGCTCTGGTGTGTTTTGAACCAATATGACAGAACTCCATGAGCTTTGTAGCATAGCTGGTCTGGGAACCATAGTAAGTGGTGCATGGAGGCTGACTTCCCAGCATGCTCCAAAGGATGCAAGCTACAGAGGCACATTGTAAACAAGTGGGAGGATTGTACAGATGTTCCGGCCATCGGGGAGAAGCTAGCCAAAGGACTGAGACAAGAGGTGCAATTAGCTGTCCTGTGAGGTTGCTCTCAGCTAGGGCCTCAGTGATGCCATAAAGGAAACTAGGCTGCTGGTTATTTCAAGGCTTCCAGTGTCTCCCAGAGGCCAGCAGTCCCCACTCTGCGCCCCGAAAGCTGAGTCAACCAGATGACTGCCTTCCACAGGCTCTCCCCAGATTACGTTCCCATAACCCAGCCCTGGTGCAGAGTTTCATAGTCTCATACCTGCCCTCAGCAAGTCAACAGCCCAGGAAACAAGACTTCAAGAAAAACACAAGCCAATGCAATGTGTAGGCCTAGTCTGGTTCTTTAATAAAACAAACTTCAAAAAGTTATTTTTAAGATAGTGGTGAAAATCTGAACAGAGTCTGGGTAATGCTATTGAGGAGTCTTTCCTCATTTTTTTTTTTTAAATTTAGTTACATTTCTGCTATGTATGTGAATATTTGTCTGCATGTATGAATGTATACCCTGAGTATGCAGTACCCACAGAGGCCAGAAGAGGGCATCAGATCACTTGGAACTAGTTACATACAGACAGTTGAAGGCCACCATGTGGACACTAAGAGTTAAGTCCAGATTCTCTATCCAGTGCTCTCCTCCATCTCTTCAGCACCTCTTTCCTAATCTTTAAAAGCATCTGAACAACATTGCCATTATAGAAGAAAGCTTTTGTTTATTTCTTTTTTTTTTTTCTTTCAGACAGAGTCTCACTATGTGGCTATAAAACTCACCATAATGGACCAGGCTGGGCCTCGAACTCCCAGAGATCCATGTGCTTCTGTTTCCCCAGTGCTGAGATGAAAGGCATGTGCCCCCATGTCCAGTTGAAAACTCATTCTAGAAAAACAAATATATGGAAGTACATGGGAGCAGGATGGCACAGTGATTGGGATATTCAATACACATGCACACAGGCAGAACACAGAGATGATAAAACCAGAGAAACCGGCTCGACAGTGTCTTTGGAGTTTTGAATCCAGATGATGGTTTTCATGAAGTGTTCGTTCTTTTATTCTCTTAGCTTCTGAGTATCGCTGAAGGTTTTCATTTTAAAATGCTGCCAATAGAGGCCTAAAGCCAGAGAAGGTAATGGGACGGGGGATAGGATCAAAGGATGTGAGGGTGACATCTTCATTGCCAGCTTCATGAGCTTTGGAATCACCGTGGAAACACACCTCCTGGTCTGTGTCTAGGAGGCGTTTTCCCAGAGGTTTAGCTGAGCAGGGAAGACTCAGCCTGAGCACAGGCAGCACCATCATCTCTTGGGCCTGGGGCCCGGACGGAGTAAAAGGAAGAAAGCGAGCTGAGCGCCTCATTTATCTGCCGCTTCTTGACGACAGTTGCCGTGTGGCCATCTGTCCCACACACCTGCCGTCGAGACTCCTCACCAGGATGGACTGCACCCTCAAACCAGGACCCAAAATAAACTCTTCCTTTTTTTTTAAAAAAAAAGTTGCTTTTGTTGGGCATTTTGTCACAGCAAGAAAAATAACACAAACTATAATACGCACAGGTAGAACTGTTATTGTTATTAGTAATTATTTTGTATAATTACTTTTTTTCCATTTATGTATTTGTGTACTTAGTGTGAGGGTGGAGTCATAGAGCGTCTTGTGGGAGTAGGTTCTCTTTTGTCACCATGTGGGTCCAAGGGACTGAACTCAGGTCATCAGGCATGGCAGCAGGCATCTTTATCTGATAGATTCTCTCTCTGGCCCCCACTTTGTACAATTAACAATTAACATATAGTACTCTGATGAGAAACATTCAAAGACCTAAGACAACATATGACACACAATGGTCTAAAATAAATATTAGCATTGGTTCTAATAACAACTATGTGGCGAGCACATTTTGTAACTAAGCATATGGTGGCAAATAAGTCCAGCAGGGCTGCAAGCACATACAAGAAGATCATGCCAAGTGGTTGTATATGTTATGAAGAGCAAGTTTAAGAGGGTATGATCAGGCATAGGTGAGCTGAGACCTGAATTGAAATGAAGGAGGGAGCCATACACAGGTCTGTGGGGCCTTCACACAAAGGCTTGCCCTGTCCTCGGAACAGGTGGGAGGCAGTGGAGCGGGGCACCAAGGTGACGGGCTAAGGGAAGTGTTTCATTAAGGTAGACCATGGCCACGTTGTTTAGGATCTTTCCTAGCATCCTATGCATGGTTTAAAAAAAGGCATAATCGTCATCGCAAGGAAGACACAGGGGTGGGAACAGGAAGCAAAGGCTGTTTACGTTAAGGCTGCAGTCAAGAAGTGGAGAGAGGATGGGCCGTGGGGCTGGAATATGATATCTCAAAGCCTTCTTAGTGACGCACTTCCTTCAGCAAGGCTCCACATCCTAAAGGTTCCACAACCTTCTAAAACAGCGCCACCAGCTGGCGACCCAGTGTTCAAGCCCGTGAGTCTGGGAGGGGCACTTCGCATTCCAACATCCTTCAAGCCATAGAGGAGAAAGATGCAGTCCTGTGGTAGCCAGGAGCTAAAACATTCAGGGTTACTCTTGCATGGGGTGACAAGAAAGGCAGGCCACGCTCAGTCCAGACCAGATGTTTAGATTTTCTTAGATATAAGAGAACTAACTGATCCTTGATCCTAAGCTGCAGAAAGACTGGTTTACACAGTTAGGGGAATGTGGTGCCCCCAGAGAGAAGTACACGAGCCAGAAGACCATAGGGAAGGACGCGGAGCCCAAGAGGAGGAGTTGACCCTGGACAGGGCATAGACACCTCGCCTGCCATACTTCCCGTACCCTAGAATCCCACAGCATTCAGGGCGCTTCCCTCGTAGAGTTCGTTTGTGGTGGGAATTAGTGGTAGCCCCAAATCCCGGAAGGCAGATGGAACCTGTGGGGAGGAGTGCTGTGACCCTCGGGGACCTGTAACCCATCATGCCAGGCTGTTCTTGTGCTTCTTGGGACCAGAGAAATCTAGTTTAGACAGCCCAGCCTGACCCCGGCTGTTCCGGAGAGAATTAAAGGAAGATCAAGGGCTGGTGTGTGAGATGGGGGCGAAGCGTGGAGGCTACTTGTTAAGAGAGTTCTGAGGACCAGGGCAGCGTCTTTCAGGCCGGGCTTGGGAGGTCCCGTGTGCCCTCTACCTCTGCCATGGTCTAACTCCCTTCCTTCCCAAGAAGCTAGTGGTTAGGGAAAGCCTTCTCATTAGCCTGACAGCCACGGGTACAGTTCCCCCTTCTGTCCACCTGGTGTCGCTACAAGCTCACTGTATCCTGAAGACGTCCCCACCAGGTAGCAAGTTAAAAACCCAATTGCTGGCTTTTGCTTGTTTGTTTGTTTTTTGTTTTTCCTTAAAAAAAGAAGAGAGAGAAAAGCTAATAGGTGATATGGAGCCAGTGATTTTCCTCTGAAGCTGTGTAGAGCTAACCAGAACCTTAGGATGTTAGAATTGTGGTATTCGGAGGTGTCCTCTAACCCATTCTAATGCAACTACTTGAGGTGGCCAGAGGTGCCAAGGAACAAAGGGAAAGAGACATGATGGCCCATCATCTGAGGATTCAGGTATCCACGTGAGGGAGAGACACTGTCCTGGAGAACTGAGGTCTATCCAGCCAGAGATGGGCAGGGGAAGGATGGGGTAATGCACCAGGCTTACCCACTGCCCTGGAAGGACAGTTCGGTCATCACTTCTTATCAGCTAGCCTAGAGGTGCTCAGTTCTGGTGGCTTTTCTTGGTAGGAAAGCTTTAAGAAGCTAAAGTCCATCTGAGTCTGGTCTCCCCTTCCGTGTGAGGTGAGGGTTAACTGTGAATTAATGTTTGAGGCATGAGAAGAGTGGGATCTGAATGGCCAAGAGGTCAATGGGAGGGTAGATGGAGGGAGCGTGATGGCGGGGGGAGTCACGAGTGAAGAAATCGGGGCTCAGGATGACTTCCAGGAAGATCCCTCTGACCACCCCTTACCTATTTATGTTCCTTCCCTGGCATGAGTGTGAATCATAGTTCCTGCTTACCCATCCTCCCTCATGGCCTATATATTAGGAGACCCACAGAAACCAGGACAGGTTCAATAATACCCCAGTTACTTTCCAGATTGCCTGAGCAGGAGAAGCCACTTCAGACACCCTCCACTAGGTGGAGACAGAGTCCTGGTTATGCCTCTAGACAGGTGTGGGTTTCAGGCCACTCAGCAACAAGGACTTCTGGTCTAGGAAGGAACGCCAAGGCCTCCAGCCCCTCTTCCAGCCATCCCTGTGTCTTCCCTGTCCCCGAATAGCTGACACTGCCATAGGTGTCTTTAGAAAGCTGATCTGGGTGTCTCACTCCAGTTGACATAATGAGTGAGTGCCCTGAGGGTAGATGGGCTAAAACTTGCCGTCCCACCCCACAGTTGAAAAGAGGGGACCTTGGGGGAGTCTTCATACTCCATCAAAGCTATACAGTGCATGGCAGAGCCGGCCTGAATCACGGGGTCCTTTTGACTCTGAATCCCAGATTCTTCTTGCCAACCCCCAACTGTCTCTTTTCCTCAGAGGTGCCCAGTGTGACAGCCACCAAGCGAGTCTGGATCAAAGTGGAGGCTGGAGGTTTGGTTGCATAGGTCCTGTTGGGGCCAGTCTGCTGCTCTTCAGGATACTGCTGCGTCTCCTGAGTAGGACCCGGTATTGCCTTGAGGACTTGGGGGGCATCTGAGAAGCTGGCAGGGCCCGTGGCACAGCTGAGGGCCCTCTGAGCCACAGAACGGGAAAGGGGCAAGGCATCTGGTCACAGGGACTGCAGCTGGCTGTCTTTGCTGCATGTGAGTGGTCGGGGTAGTGAGACCTGACTCAGGCCTGCCCTGGAATGTCTCCTGGGAGTGTTCCCCGGTTTCCAGCAAATTCTGGCCAAGTACACGAATGAGGCAGCAAACACTGAGAGTCTGTGGCTTTTGATTCAATACATGGAGGGAATCCCTTCCTAGTGACAAGGGGTGGATGCTGTGGGAACAGGCAACAGAGTGAAGATTGTCAACCCTGAGAGAGAGAGAGAGGCTGGAGAAGAGGCTACGCCCTTAACAGGGCACACTGGAAAAAGAGGAAAAGCGTCCCCTGTAAAAGGAAACCAACGGCAGGTACCTCTTCGCGAGCGCTGTGAGGCTGAATGGAAGCATATATTTATTACAGGTCCTGTGAATGAAAGGTGCCCCCCACACCCTGCCCCCACTCACCCCTCCAGCTGGTGACCTCTGGCTGTTGTCTGCCCGAGAGTCAGACAGAGAAGGAGCCCAGCATGTCAGGAGTCGGGTATGGACAAAACCATGATTTCTCGTTCCAGTCTGGCCTAGAGGCTTGGCTTCGGGTGGTGAGTTTGCGGGCTCTATGTCAGGCCGAGAGAAGCAGGCCAGCAGGGAACGGCCTGCCGTGTACAGTCAGGAGCAGCTGAAAGCCGCCTGCCTTTGCTATTAATGTAGTCAGTAAATAAATAAAGGAGGGCTTAAGCTTAGTGTACAGCAATCAGTTTGGAACTACAGGGTAATTAGCTCTGCAGGGGGCTGCAGGGCTGCAGCATCAGGTTTAAATGAGTGAGTTCACTTTCACTGAGGCACCCCCTGGGGCGCAAAAAAAGCAACCCAGGGGAGTCGGCCCTCTGGGTGGGGAGTGGCTGGAACTGGAAGTGGGGGAGCTTCTGTTCTGGGCCTGAAGGTGGGGGGGGGAGCACGTGATCCAGCTGAGGTCTCCCAATGGGGCAAAGAGCTGGTGTCTGCATGAGAACACGCCCACCCTGGACAGGCCCAAGCCAGGTAGTCCCTGGCTATAAAATGCCATCATCCTGAGTTTGCCACACCTTCTTGTTTTCTGGTGACCTTAGGAACAAACACAGGCACAAAAGCGGGGAGACAGGAGCCCACACTCAGCCCCGCCTAGCATACACACTGGTCCCTGATGTCGTGGGGGAGGTGCCTAGATGGGCACGGGAGGGGCTTCTTCCCACTTAGATCTTCCCCTCATCCTTGACAACGGCGCCCTCAGTTCCAGAGAGCTAGTTGCCTCTCTTCTTCCCCCCATCTTTTTTCCATCCATGTATTCAACAGAGATTTACTGGGCACCGGCCAAGGGCAGTGTTAGGCTCCAGGGACACCAAGATCCAGAACACATGGCGCCTCACCTCAAGGAAGTGGCTGTGTGAAGATGGGGACAACGGAGAGCTTAGGTGACTGTAATGCGTTATGACAAACGGCAGGATGTGTGTGGGGTGTCTGCATGACAGGGCACCTAATTCAGCTAGGGAAGGTTTCCCTGAGTTTGGTGGTGTTTGAGATGAGAGAAGAACTTGGGAGAGGACCAGGTGGGGAGCAGGGAGCTTGTCCTGTGCTGTTTCCAGCTGGTGAGAGAGCGCAATAAAGGCCACAGGGCACAAGACCCTGCAGCCATCCTGATGGCCAAGTTGACTACAGCCGGGGAGGGGTGGACCTGGAGAACAGATTGGGGTGTCAGGCAGGGACTGCCACTGCGGGTCTCACTGGGAAGCGTGGACCCTGTCCTAGGAGCAATGAAGGACCATCAGCGACTCTTCCAAGCCAAGATATGTTATCTGTATGGGGGGTGCGGGATGCTCCGTCCACTACAGGCAAAGTACAGGATGGAAGGGGGAAGGGGAGATGCAGAAGACACAGGTAGACATGCGCAGTCGCTTCCCCTTCTGGATTCTAGGGCCAGGGGGCTTTGGGGCAGCCAGGTGGAAGGGAGTGTGGCTGTGGAAAGCCAGGTGGAAAGGTGGGTGCTGACTGGATGGAGAAGTCCTTGGATTTGCCCTTCTGTATTTCACCTGCCACACTCCGTGGGTGGGTCGTCTGCAGGCTTCTTTTAGCTATGGGCTTCAGCTCTGCTCCCCGGGGGGACATCCAGAGCCACTGGAAAGAGACCCATCAAGGGTGTACCAGAACCTAGGCAGTAGTGACAGAGAGCACTGGACAGGAAGGGATAGCAGGGGTGTGGTGTGTGTGTGTGTGTGTGTGTGTGTGTGTGTGTGTGTGTGTGTGTGTAGCGGACTTCCAGCCAACCACCTCAGAGAACACAAGTAAGAAGATCCCTAGCCACCCAACCTGGAGCTGTATCTCTCCAGCCCAGCTGCCGGTCCCCTCTTCTGACCTCAGCCTCGTGCCCCACCTCCCCACCCCCACTGCGGGTGAGGCCTGCCCTGGAGGAGGTTGCCCATGCTGCGGGCTGGGGCAGAGGGCAGCTGCGGCCCGCTGCCCAGGGAGGGAGGAGGGGGACAGCAGGCCTCCTCGGAGGAGCAAGCAGAGCGTTCTCAGGCTGGCCTGGCCGGGCCCCTTTCTCTCCATGAGATCATATCTGGGTCAAAGAGCATGTAAAGCAGGCAGACCCCGGCAGGCACACAAAGCCCATTCAGCCAGCCTCTATTCACTCACCTCCTCTCCCCCAGAGCCCGCGCCGCCAGGACCCCAGTGCAGTGCCTAAGCCCCAGCTTTGATGTCCAAGAACAGAAAACGGCGATTAAATGTTGTTTTAAAGAGGGGAGTGCCCACTGCCCTCCCATCTGTCAAGAGAAAGCTGAGGCCTGAGGGAGGGGCGGGGTGCAGGGGGGAGGGGAGGGATGTAGGGGGAGAGGCAAGGGCTGGCCAAGAGGGGAAGGGGTTGAGGGGGGCAGATCCCAATCAAAACATGCACATCTTTGGCCAAGGACTGTTTTCCTAGAGAGGGGAAACGTGAAGTGGGACCGAGGTCCAGGGCAAAAGAAATCTCCCAGAAATGAGAGAGTGAGGGATGGGGAGAAAAGGAAGGAGATGAGTGGAAAAGAGAGAAGCAAACCTTGGTGGATAAGGGGAAAGCGGAGGGAAGGAAGACAGAGCAGAGCAGAGGGCAGAAGGGCTCTGGAGCATGGGGGCTGCCTGTCCTGGGCTGGGCCTCTTCCTGGGAGGGTTAGGGTTAGTGTGACTTAAATGTCTCTCAGGTCAACAACTCCAGAGCTAGCTAGACCCAGGCAGGACCTGGGAGAATAGGAACTGGAACACACACACACACACATGCATGCACGCACGCAGAAGCTTTCTTTAAATCGCATGGCAGCGGAAGTGTAGGGACCCGGGCTGGTGACTTGAAGTCAGCTGTGGGCCAGGTCCACGATGCTCAGCATTGTTAGCCCTGCAGTGACCCATGGTGGTGGCCATGATCTGAGTCTCATCTGGATCTCAGGGGGAAGGCCGAGATGCTGGGCTATGCATCCAGAACTTAAGCAGACCTGGGTGTAGGACTGAAGATGAGCTGGATGATGCTTCCACCTGCAGCAGAAGAAGAAGGAACGGAACCCCAGGCTTTGTGTATGTCAGGCAGGCGCCATACCACTGAGCAAAACCTCCTTGCAACAGGTCCTGGCTACCACCATGGAAGGGAACTGAGGACCTTCAACAGGGGTGGGGTGCAGAGAAGCTTTGGGTTGAGACAACTCTGAAGTACACCTAACTTCGAGGAAGAGAGGAGATCCTGCCTCTGGAGCCTGGAAATGCAACCTGCTTTGGTAACTGATCTGGACATGAGGTTTGATCACCAAGTACCAGTTCATGACCCCGAGCAGTCACCGCATACTTTGAAACTCCGTGAGTGCTGCTTCCTGAATTCCCAGTGCTTCTTGAACCCCACCCCACCAAAAAGCAGTAAGAGAGCTCAGTGGGTAAAGACACTTGCTGCTAAGCCTGATGACCAGAGTTCAAGTCCCAGAATTCACTCGGTAAACAGAAAATTAACTCCCCAAAGTTGCATTCAGGGATGGACAGATGGCTAAATGATTAAGAACACTTGTTGCTCTTGCTGAGGACCCATGTTGGCTCTCAACCATTTCTAACCCTGGATTCAGGTGATCTGAGGCCCCGCCCCCTTCTCACCTCAGAGGGTATCAGGCACATATATGGTGCACATACATACAGACAAACATATACAAAATAAAGTAATTCTTCAACCTTTTTAAGATTGTCTTCTGACCTCTACACATGTGCTTGGCATGTGTGCATACAGACAATAAATGAAATAAAACCAAAAATTTTAAGGCAAGAATGGGAGCCAGTAGGGTGGTGCAGTGGGTAGAGACACCTGCTGCCAGGCCTGGTGGCCTGTGTTAGATCCCTGGGTATGTGATTTATAAATGTAACGTTAAAGCGTCATGAGAAAAGGCTGAAGGTGGGGTGGCTGAGATGGCTCAGTGGCAAAGGAACTTGCCCCCTGAGGACTCGAGTGTGATCCCCAGGTCCTGTGGGTGGAAGGAGAGAACTGACTTCTAGAAGTTGGGCTCTGACCTCCGTTTGTGCACCATGGCAAGGGACCATATGTCCATGTGTGTACCCATGTCCGCATGCACGCACAGACACACTAAATCATAGGAATGCACAAGGAATCAAGACTTAATGTGAACGCCCAATTTTCTGTTCCTCTCCAGGCAGAAATCCCCATTCCTCCAGTGAGTTCCCAGCCAAGAAAGAAAGAAAAAAAAAAAAGAATGGGGGGCACACTTTTAAAAAAAGAACACTTGGAGCCAGAGACAACTGAATTAACTTTATTCTCTTCTAACTGCAGATTCAAGGTATACAACTGAACATCGCTATTTTTCTTATGAGACTTATAAATAAAAATACAAAAAATGTTCACTACAAAAAAATCTACTGTTAGTAGGATGTAAAAAATATTCTCTTTGCTATAGAAGGCACAAACTTCACTTCGTGACACATGGGAAAAAAACCTGCAGCAGTAAATTCATTTTTTTTCATTTTTTTTTTCTTTTTTTTGTTTTTGTTTTTTTTTTTGTTTGTTTTTTTTAAATCTTGTCAGAAACACTGAAGTTACGAAGAAACGCATCCATCTACACGGAACGAAGGCAGGTGTGGATAAGCGGCAATCGGGAGCGCGCGCGCACACACTTGGAAGGGACAGAAAGAACTGGCAATCTGGATTGGAGGACTGTGAGGCAGGGGGGCGGGGGGAGAAGAGAAGAGGATGGGCAAGGGGAGAGAGGGGAGGAAGAAGGAGAAAGAGACAAGGGTGGGGAGGTTGATTTGTACAACAACGAAAAAGAACCGATACAATTGAAGAAACCAAATTGGGCAACCTCCTAGAATCAGGCTAAGAGGAGGCGCTGAGGTAGACATCAACTAGAACATCGATGAATTAAAAAACACTGTTCTGTGATACAAAGCAACCGGACTGGCACTTGTGCTCGTACAACATCGGACAAGCCAAAACAAAACAAAACAAAAAAGAAAAAAAAACCGTAACACCCAAACCAAAAGGCTTAGTTTTGCTTGGTCCAGCAGGGCCACGGGGCCCTCAGTGCTATAACTTACATACACATACATACATACATACATATATATATATATATATCTTTATCTTTATATATAGGGCAATGGCGTGGTGCATCATGACGGTTCTTCACCTCACAAGGATTCATGCATAACACTATGTGAACAGATACTATGATACACGCGGGGAGATGGGACCCTGTCTGCAAAGTGGGCCACCCAGGAGCCGAGGACTCAGAGCTGCTGGCAGGCAGGCTTGCTGGGGCTTTTCCTCCTTTCTCCTCACGCTGTCCTCTGATCCCATCTACTCTGTTTGTCCTGCACTCTTCCTTTGGGCATCTCTTCCCCCACTTCCTTAGTTTTGCTCTTAGTCCTCCTAGAGGCATCTCCAGTAAGTGCAGCCACAGGAACGAAGCTGGAAGTTCCAGGAGGCTAGGAGACCATCGGTTGGAAGGTGGGGACGCAAAACAAGCAGAAGGAAAAATAAACCAACGGAACCCCAGCTCTTTGTGCATCTGTCTCACACATCAGTGTCCCCAGTGTCCACCCTAGTCTGGCTTGCCAGGGGATTGGCCAAAAGTCTACCCACTCTACTCCCCCTACCCATGGCCCAAGACCAAAAGTGCTTCCTGCTCTCTCTCCTCCAAGGAGGGACCTGGCCCTCTCTTCCAGGTCGCACCCATCACATCTGGAAGCGTACCATATACTTGTCAAAATTTGCAGCAGGTTTTTTTTTTTTTTTTTTTCTCAACATGAAAAAACTGTTCAGGCACAGAGATTTAAATAAGCCCGTGTGGCATCCCTGGATTGTACTGAATCACTGGGTTCCCCCAGCCTTCCGACCCACCCTTGTACCCCAGATCTGCCTTCCTCTTCTTCATGTAAAGCAGCCAAGCAGCAAAGACGTTTTTCTATTTTATATCTCTCTTGCTATATCTCTTTCTATATATATATATATATTTGTCTATCCCATATACACATAGGATTTTAATGCTTTAAATGAGCAAAGGAGCGAGGGGGGAGGGGCACCGAGGGAAGGGTCAATGTCACCCAAAGCATTAAGGGGTTCATTCGTAGAAGCTGGGCAAGGGGAGGGACCAGTAAGCAGCTTGGATTTGCGAGGCGGGAGAAGGTCACAGAGCCGGATAAGGCAGCAGCAAGTCAGGGGTTCTGTAAGAACACAGCCAAAGGCAGAGGAGTGGCATCCGGGAAGTCTCCAAGAGGAGTGGAGTAAATACAGTTCAGGCTTCCCTGGGAAGGAAAGCGCCTCCACCCTTCTAGCCTCCCCAACTCCAGGTGCTCCAGAAGGTTTCTCGACAGACAGCCCCCTACCTGCCCGGTGGCCATCAAGCCCAGCGGAAAAGGCCCTGGCAATTTTAAAACCATTTCCTCTTTGTGAGTGGGGGAGAGGCATGTTGGAACATCTTGGGGTCTGGGCTGCAAGGGAAACAAGGAAAGTGTCCCTTCGAAGCTGTCCCTGCCTCTGCTAGGATCCCCAGAATCCTCAGGGGCAGATGGGGCAGGCAGGTGTTGAGTGAGTACCATTCAACACTGAGAGAGCAGCGCAGACAACACAGCATGGCTTCATCTCCAGCCACACACACACACATATACGCACGCACACGCACACGACACAAGCCCATACACGCGTACAGACACGCACATACGTACAAAGGGATATTTTGCTGTTGATGGCGATGAGCTTTTTTTTTTTTTTTTAACTTTTTCTCTTTTTAAATCCCCCCCCCCATTCACATTACAAAAGGACAGAGCACGTTCCTGCAGAACTGAAGAAGGAACTAACAAATGCTACAAAAATATTACAATTTGCAAAGGATCTGCTCAGTCCTCTCATACTTTTATAATTGGGCGGGGCAGGGAGGGGGGGTGTGTGGAGGCCGAGTGGGAAGGGCTGAGAAGCAAGGGACCAGCCAGTTCTATGGAATAGTTGGATATTTTTCCCTTCGCCATCAATTCTGAATGACATCTTACTGCTAAAAATACTGTTTTCTGCGATCGGCAGAGCCCCTGAAGGCGAGCAGGTCTCACTTTACCTCCCTGGACTGGGGAGGAAGCCACAGTGCACACTGATTTTTAAAGACGGCTCTTCCCTAACAAGATTCTCTTTTCACATTATAAACATGACAGCTGTTCTGGTCACATATTTCAAGTTTAACCTTTTCACCTTCCCAATGCACTAAGTCACCACTAACTATAGTTCCAAAATAGCGCCCTCTGTACCTTACCATCCCTAGCTCACACTGGAGAGGCGAGCACCCCCAAACCCACATCCTCCCAACACACAATGTTTAAGGCCTTCAGATACGGTGGATGAGCTGGAAGGGGAAGATGGGGGCGGGGGGATGGGGGCCTGGCCGAGAGATAGGGGGAGTGGGCACAGCAGCGCTCATCCCTCGGATTTCTCTGTTATTCTTCACAGTCCTTCGGCCCTGCCAACGGCTTCCCTAAACCACTTTTTAAAACCTAAGATCAAAACACAGCTACAACTCTCTCAGAGAAAGAGGAGGAGGAGGAAGAAAACAACAATTAGCTTATACGTAGCGCAGGAAATGAAAGGGAGGGGTCATCCCAAAGCAAAAGGGATTATCGCAAATGTGCTTTCCAAAATTCAGGGTGGGGAGACTTGGAGGGTGGGAGGAGGCAGAAATGCCGAAGGAACGAAAAGACTGGACAAACAGAAGAGGTAGCTTTTAGAAAAACAATGCCCCACCCAGCACAACAAAACCAGGCCGGTCCACTCCTCACATGCATGCCAGCCATGAAATAAATATACCAGTTTTAGCAGTGAGAACAGCACAGGAGGGGGCCATGTGGTCGTATAGATCTTAATAACAGCCCCTCCCCCCCTTAAGCCTCAACAGCCCAGGTAACTCTAGGAGCAGTTGGACTTTTCTCTAAAGTGTTTCAGGCTGAACTAAAGCTGGGCACTGCTGGTCTGAGCCCTGGATGGTGCTGCTGCGTGTGACTTGGACGCGGCGCGACAGGAGCAGTGAGAAACCACCCACCCACCTGTCATTCTCTCCATTCCCACCACCTTCTCAGCCCTCCTGGCCTTCCATTCAGATCCTGAGTGGTCCACTTTTTCTGACAGCTTCCAGCCAGAGAAGGGGAGGGCCTCGACCAGGTCAGATTCAAAGCCAACTATTAACTTATGCTACAACAGAAAAGTACACCCTCCTCGTTCCTCCAATAACCCCCCCTCCCCCCTCAACCAAAAGGATAAAAAAAAGAGATGGGGTTCGAAAAGCTCATGAGGTCACAAAAAATAAAAACTGAGGTAATTCAAGTACAATGTGCTAAAAGCAAACATAACAAGAGGCCAAAGCGCCATCAGCTCCTCCTCCCTGCTCCCTAGGGGCTTCGGGGGTGGGGGGGGGGGGACCTGAGCCAGGAATTCGGTGCTAATCTCCGGATCTGGGGTAAAGGATCCTCAGTGTGATAGCAACTTCCCCCATGGCTAGTCCTCCCACCGTGCCCAGGCAGGGCATCTATTCCCAGGTCAAGTTCACCTGCAGGAGGGCATCATCCACTCCTTCTTTTGGACAACCGGACCTTTCAATAGGATGGCATTCCTGCCCCCCAGGGGCTGAAGCGGGGGTCACAGCGATGTGTGCTTGTTTGGATGGCGGGATGGAATACATTTAGTTGGTTTTCTGTTTTGTTTTGTTTCCTTTTTGCGAGCAGAAAGCAGACCGGCGGGAATCTTGCTCCTGAGGGGGTTTGGCTAGGGTACAGTGCGGATTTATTTTGTTCCATGTTGTCTGAAAGCTGAGGGAGGGAAGGAAGGAAGGGGCTCTGGAATCTGACACAGCTCTCCCCAGGAGGGACCTAAGAAAGACAGAGTCCAGATCCACACAGGGCGTGAGCCCCTTGTGACCAGAGGACAATTATCAAGCAGGTGCCGGGAGCTGAAGGGTGAGAAGAGCCACAAGGCTCTCTGAGACCATGAGGGCACCAGGTATGGCTGGGCAGAGCAGAGAGCCTTTCCCTTCCCAGTCTGCCCCCAGTGATGCCAGAGCTGCCACTCTGAGCATCAGCCAGAGACACCACCCCTCACTGCCTCCAGCTGCCCTCTCTGCTCCCCTCCCACCCTCTTCAGAGGAGGAGAAGCGAAGAGAGAGGGCAGAGGCAGTGGCTCTGACCAGAGGACCTCACACTTGCTTCCTGGTTTCCATTTCTGGACACAAGAGGAAGGTCTAAGTTGTGGGGAGGAGAAAAATATGCCACTGTGTGAATGAGCAAAACCACCACCCCACCCACCCAAGAGAACCAAGGAGGGCAGAGACCCCAGGGAAAGGGCATCGGTGTGACAGCCCCATCACCGGAAACTCCAGAAGGAATCCAAGGCCAAGTAACTACCGAGTTTCCTTTCTCTCTCTCTCTCTCTCTCTCTCTTTCTTTTCTATTTCCCTTTTCTTTTCTCTGCACAGTCTTTCCACTTTATCTCGCTCTAGCTCATCTTTGCGGGCTCCCGCCGCTGTTCTACCGTGTGTGCGCGGGGGGTCCCCCCTTCAAACATAACACAGGTAGAGGTACGTCTTCTCTATCCTCCAGTCGGGTGGGATCTCCTCCGGCTTGTGGCCCTTCATGTGCTTCTGCATGGAGGAGAGGCTGGGGCAGTACTCCGTGCAGATGGTGCACTGGTAGGGTGAGGCGCCATTGTGCGTTCTCAGGTGCTTGATCATGGCCGAGTAGTCTCGTGAGCGCTGGTGGCAGAGTTTGCACTCGAAGGGCTTCTCACCTGTGGAGGAGATAAGACAGGGCAGGGGGATGTGAGGACCAGAAGGGCCATTTGTCATCCTTAGGCTTGTCGGAGAATGTCTATCCTTCTAGCCTTGCAGTCTGCAACAGAACTGCCCAAGACAATGGCTGGACCATCCAATGCGGCTGCCACTGAGCACACAGGGCTATTGGTATGGTTCCTGGGATACTCACTTCTTTCTCAATTCGTGGCTATTGTAAGTAAGCTAATGTGGCTAGTAACTAGTAGCTAGTAGCTAGTAACTGTCCATGGAGCTATCTTACAGGCGGGGAGCTTCCCTTCTAATTAAGGAAATGTATAGTGTGAAAGGAGGTATTAAGTCTCTGAAGTCCTTCAGGCTGCCTTTTGTAGCATGAATCTCTTAAAAGTTCTTATTAATAAAATCAAACCTGAGCCAGGTATTGGGGTGAACGCTGGAAGATCAGAGAAACAGAACAGGCCACAGCCATCTCACCTCGCCAGTTCCTCAGCTGATCCTGTTTCCTCAGATTGGAAGCCTCTGAGTCCTCATTCAGAATGAATCTCAGCTGAACTGCTGCTCCAAAGCCTGAAACCTTAACCAGCTAAAAGCTTCTAGTTCCTGGTTTTCACGCCTTATATATCTTTCTGCCTTCACTCTCTGGGATTAAAGGCGTGAGTCACCATGCCTAGCTGTTTCTAATGTGGCCTTGAACTCACAGAGATCCAGAGGGATTTCTGCCTCTGGAATGCTAGGATTAAAGGCGTGGGTGCCACCATTTTCTGGCCTCTGTATCTAGTGGCTGTTCTGTCTCTGACCCCAGATAATTTTATTAGGGTGCACAATATTTTGGGAAACACGATACCACCACAGCCTTTTTTTTTTTTTTTTTTTTTTTTTTTTGAGACAGGGTTTCTCCATGTAGTTTTGGTGCCTGTCCTGGATCTCACTCTGTAGACCAGGCTGGCCTCGAACTCACAGAGATCTGCCTGGCTCTGCCTCCTGAGTGCTGGGATTAAAGGCATGTGCCACTGCTGCCAGGCCAGGATGCTTCTTCATAGCCAAGCTCATCCACAGGAAACAGGAGAATGGGTGGAGTCCTTTTAGAGCTACCGATGGTAAGGAGGGGTGTGGGAAATCCAAGAAGCCTACTCCTTCAAACACATCACATCTAGGGCCATCTACCCACTAACACTCTAAGGACTTCCCCTGGACTTAAGCTGCCATTCTAGGGCTGGTGGGGAGGGGCAGTACAGAGAACCTAGAAGTGTACAATAACACTCTAGTCTGCTATCCAGATCTCTCTTCCACTAGAGTCCCCTGGAGCTGAGCAGAGATGTAAGGGAACCTTGTTTCAATACAGTAATTAACTGGTCAGCCATCTCGCTATCGATACTCCTCCGTGCCGAGGCCCCGGCAAATAATGAAGTAATGAACAGCCAAAGTGATCTAACTATCGACCAGCTATTTACAATAGCCACTGCCAATGCATTTAATGATCTGCCCACTAGGTCACATCCCACAACAAGGGACTGAGGAAACCCCGGGACTCTGGGATATCCCCTGGGTTATTCATATTGTCAGCAATGAACACACCATCCTGTCCTGTGGCTTTAAGCCAGAGGCAAGAAAAACAGAGCTCAGGCAACAAGACAGTTCTGAGAACAGCTCTGCCTTCTAATCCTGCTGGTTGTCCACCCCTTCCCAGGCTATTCCCTCCCTTAAGCCAGCTGAGGTCACCATTCCCCCCTCTGGACTGGGTGCTGTCCCCACTGATCAGAAAGGACATCTTCCTGTGCTCAGCCTCACAGGAAACGCTACCTCCCCCCAGCTGGCAGACTGCAGGGGGTGGGTATTTAACAGCCAGCTCTCCAAAGACACATAGCTCTATTGCTATGCGGTCAATACTCCCACTGGGGCCCATTTTAAGCAACCAAGGTGATGTCATTGAACTTACAATGGGGAAGAAGTAGGTTTTCCAGTTAAGTAGAGGCCAGCTCTAGGGCTCTACCGCTTCCAACTCTAAACCCTGTCTGTCTGTCCTGAGACCCCAGTGAAAACAGAGACTCACATTTCTTCTATGTAGAAAGGAATGTGGAAGCACTCTGACATGATAGAACATTCTCCTATTAAATACACAGGCTCCTTTCTTTTCAGAACAGACCAGAACCAATGTCACAGTTTCCTGACCCTTATCATAACTTCATGCCCTCTGATTCTGCCTCCAATCATGAATGGAGCACAACGAAACAACTCAAACGTCACTTTTTGCTAATCTGGCCAACTTAACCTTAATTTAGGATCTGGAACAAGCATCATATTGCCGGGCACTCCCGGACAATTTTTCAGTGTGATTGCTTCAGGGGACTGACTGGGCCCAGGAGACACTTGTGCTACAATTGATTACTATTATCTGTCACACCTGATTAGTAATGCCTGCCTTGGCCTTGAGAGGAGGGTCAAAGTACTCAGAGCATGATATTATCTCTTTTTTTTTAAAAAAAAGAAAAAAAGTATTTTTTTTTTTGTGTGTGTGTGTGTGTGTGTGTGTGTGTGTGTCCTCCGAGGCCAGAAGAGGGTGCTGGGAACCAAACTCTAGTCCTCTGGAAGGAAATACTCTTAGACCATCAAGTCATCTCTCCAGTCTCCATAGTATCCCTTTTCTCTCTGGTTGAATCTTGACTCACGTTTACTTGGACTTCTCTGGAGAACCACCAGCTCCCAGTCACCACCCAGGTCCCAGAGCCAACCTGGGGCCCATCCCTGGCCCTTGGTACCTGTGTGAACCCTGTAGTGGGTTTCCAACTGGTGCTTGAGGCTGAATTTCTTGCCGCACCCATTGCACTCATAGGGTTTCTCGCCAGTGTGGATGCGCTTGTGGCTCTTGAGCGTGCTCTCATCCCGGAAGCAGCTGCCACAGAACTCACACTCATAGGGGTGGTCACCTGTGAGGACAACGGGCTGAATCAGACCCTGGCTTCCTCCTCTGTTTCAAGGACAGCAGGGTACATTCGCTGCCCTGAGATTGACAATGTTCACCACTTTCAAAGGTGACTTGTCTGGTCCCCGCAGCATGAACAGCGGATCCTGTGTTCACATTCAGATTTTACTGTGGTCCCAGAGCCGTTCACGGGATAAAAGCCAGTCCCAGAAGAAGAAAGCCTGCTTGGCTCAGCATAGAGCGGCAAGCCTCGGAAAGCAAGGTCCTTGTGAGGGTGGAAGAGAGCTGGGCTTTTGAGATCTTGTCTTTCACTGCCTCTCCTCCCTTCCCTCTGGTTCAGGGCCAAGGGCCACTCCAGCCTAGTTTCCCCACCCTCAGAAATATCCCTCCAACTTAGAGAACTGCTCTTTGCTCCCCAAATGTCATCTGCTCTTTCTCCTACTCCACCAGTTAACTGTTATTCCCTCTGCTTCATTCCCACTTCTTTCCCTGATGAACCCCTAGCCACCCTTCAAAGCCCAGCTCCTCCATCACTTCCGTTTGGATGCTTTACTTTAGTTCCCCAGCAGATGAAGCTACATTTCCTTCTCTGTCCCCAAAGAGAAGAATGTTGAACACTTTTGGTCTTTTATTCACAGAAATACGATTTTTAAAAGAATTCTTTCCCATTTAAATGGTCTCTATTTGCTGTATTCTTACCGCTAAGCTGAGGACTTCACTGAGATCATGTCACATGGCCATGGAAACTATCTGATGAAAGATAGCCTTATCTCACAAATGGGGGCGGTGGGGGGGGAGGGGGGAGTTGCTTAGAGATACTTAACCACTGTCCCAAGATCACCTAGCTCGAAGCGCGAAGTAGCTAGGTTGGGACTTTGGCTCTGGTCTGGTCCCAGGGTCTGGACACTGGTCACTTATCACATGGCTCAATGACACATTGTATTGTACTGAATAACAGGGCCACCAAGAAGCCTTTCCCACCCTTGTGTCCTCAGTGCTTGCCCAGGAATGACTCAGAATCGACTCTTGGAGAATTCTGGGTATTGGGCTGGGAAGAACAGCCCTTCCTCAGTCCAGAATCATGTCCATTAGCTTGCCATTCCCTCCCTGGGACACTCCACTCTTCAGTCCCTGTGGACTGAGGGGTAGGGAGTGGGGTTAACCACCTTGCATTTTTGTAACTGAGGTGTCAAGCTTGGGGGATGAAAGGTGAGGACTTGAGCTATTTATTTATTACAGGAGTGAAAGCACAGACAATAAAGATAGATTGATCACCCCAGACTTTGTTCATGAATATTTAAATATCGCTGATTCGTCATGTCACTGTAATTACAATTTCTCTGGGCTGCATCTCCAACAAGCACAGTTTATGGTAAAGAATGGCCCACTGTATTTCACTTGTTCCTCTGCAGATGTGCGAGGCTGCCAACCGTATAATGTCCTCTGCATTTCATACATTCTCTTCAGCTGCTGAAGGCTTAAGTCATCCACAATGACCTACGTTTTTTCATTATCCCCATGTCAAACTGTGCTCGTGCCTGGGCATAAATTGTCCTTCTCCTTATAGACTCGCATGCCTGTGCGTTCACTTCCTCTTTAAAATGATATTTTACTCTCTCTGCCTTCTCCCCTCTGTGGGCCGATAGCCAAACATCCTTCTTCCTGAAGGCAGGCCCTGCACCCACATAAATTCTCACCTCCTTTGATATCTCAGAACAGTTTCTGATACTCTGTGAGAAGGAGTGGTTGTTGGGGTCTGTTCACTGGCCGACTCCCTTATAGGGTGAAAGATGTACAAAAAACATTGAGGGCATGGGGGCTCCATCAGGAAGCACAGAGAACCATCACTCTACCCACTCCTTACCATCTAAGGGGCACTGTCCTGACCCAGGGGCCTGGCTGGCCAGTGATCTGGAGATGGATTGAGTCCTGGAGTTCTGGACTGGAAAAACCAACCTTTGTCTCTCACTACTAGGCCTAAATCAAGGACCTGTTCCCAGGCCCATCAAAGCCAAGAGGTTCTAATTGGCTGTGGGTCTACCAGAGTGGGGGGGGGGGCGGTCTATGTATGAGACTCCCTCCCCACCCTTCTTCCTCTGTCTGCACACGTGGCCCTGTCTGGCCTGACATCCAGCTCCCCCTCCTTCCTGAATCGGCAACGATTACGACTTTAATCAAAGATTCAGTATCCTCATTAAGATATAAATAAATAAATAAAGCAAGGGCCACATGAGACTCCAGCCGAAGCCGGTAATTAAAACGTACATCGGCAGTCACCCAGCGCACCCCCCCCCCCCAGGAAGAGGGGGCGGCCGTGAGGGAGGGCTGGCTGCCTGTGTGTGCCTCTTGCTTCCAGAGGGGGGCCCTAAGAGTTTAACAAACAGCAGAGGGGTTTGTTTGATCAGATTTTTATGAATTTAATTACGAAGTGGATCACATGTTAAATGAGTTTAAATAGGAACTCTCTCGAGTCTTCCCAGGGAAAGAACAAAAAGCATTCAGAGAATGAAAGAAGAAAAAAAAAAAACAAAAAACGACAAGTCACCAAGACACATACCCACTCTCACCCCACCCAGGTTTTCCTGCTCAGTGGCCACCGGACCTACAACCCTCACCCCAGGAGCTGATCATGTCGGGCTAGTCATAATGTACATAAAACTGGAGACAGAAGTCAAAATCCAATTTGTGGTATGTTGATTAACTCTGTAGACGCGTTAATGAGCTTGACATTAAGTGCAGGACAAACGAGACTAATTAGAGCCCCTCTGGCCTGCCCGAGGCACCTGTGACCCTCCTTCTTCCCCAGTTTGTCATTACCTAGTGGCTTTCTTAGCTCTGGCCAAGCCCAGTGTCATCCTCCCCACCCCAGCTCCAGCCCCTGGACTCCTGGGACCCCTTCCTCTGGGCCCCTCCCTTCCGTGCAGCTGAGAGTTTATTATATGAGGAGCCATGTGAATCAAGGATCCATCAATGCCAAGAGCACGGCTGGACTAACGTACCAAACACAGCTGCTGATGCTAACCACCGGCCCCAGCAGCAAATGGACCAAGAACAACAGAATATTAATGAGGCATTGTGTCGGGGGGTGTGCAGAGCCCGTGCCGGGCTGGTGTGAAAATCAATGGGTGCTTGAATGTGTGTGCACAGGGGGCACACATGTCTGTGTTTCTAGAATAAGCAAGAGTTTCTCCCAAACTCTGTCCTCACTCGGGATCTGAAGCCCAGCTGCCACAGGGTAGAGCAGGGCTGACTGAACTCGGAGAAGGTGGCCTGTGGGCAAAGTAAGTTGCATCCTGGGTGGACTCGGGAGGGCCTGCATCATCGTGTCACGTGAAGTCAAGTGACTTGACCCAGTGGCATACCTGGAAGTGGCTAACTAAAGGAGGCTAGCCATCTTCCCTAAGACGGAACTTAGGGGCCCGTTGAGGGAGACATTGATGGGATGGTGTAGACATCTTACAGGGAGATCCTTGTGCAGACACAGTAGAGGAAATGGTTGAGCACACACCCCTTTCTCTTTGGTTCCTTTTGCTGGACCTTAGCCACTAAGACCGTCTCCTTTCTACCGAGCAGCCTTAGGCAGTCCTAAGCATCTGGTGAGCCATTCACATTTGGTAATGATATGGCATTGTGCTCCTCTGACTAGGATGCTATCCAGAACCTAGAGCCAAGGCAGGCTCCTCGGTGAGAATGCCTGCAAATGGTAGGACAGTCCAGCTCAGTCCCTGAGAGCAAAAGGAGCCTGTCACCCATGTAAGGACCAGTCACATCCTCCATCCCTGAGCTAGGAAAAGGCTCTTAAGAATGAGAAATTCTTCCAAGCCTCTGTGAAGCATGCTGGGCATTTATGGTCTCTCTAGCAGGCCTGTGTATGTACTCTGCTACATTCTTACACAGAGACTTAATCCCAGCCCCACTCCCCCACAAAGATCAGAAACATACACACACAGAGGAGACACACAATTCAGAAATTGGACTTCTTTCACCCGGGGACAGTAAGAGATGACCTCATTTTGCTTTAGGGCAAAGAAAGGAATTAAGTCATCTATTCCTCTGCTAGGAAAAGACCAAGGGCTCCTTCGAGGCCCTCTGACACTGGGTGTCCTATCCCCTAAAGCTAGAAGGTAGTGGCAGGGATATGCTAGGACGGGGCAAGTAGCCCTGCCTCCCTGACTCACACATATCCATCTTTCACCCCATCATGTGAACTGGAGGAGCAAGGCTATCTCATGGCTTGTTGTTCAAATACTCTCATTGTCTTCCTTAGACAACATTAAGCCCAAAGTGGAGGCCTCCTGTCTCTGTTACGAAGGCAGGATGAGTTCTTCAATGTGCCCTCTGGAGCCCTGAGCTGACTTCATTGCTATTCTTAGGTGGACTGGGGAAGTGGTGGGATTGTAATAGAGTCAGGCCAGTTATTCTCAAAACTCACTTTGGTATCTCCTGCATCAGAACCTCTTGGGAATACTTATTAGTGGTTTTGAGATCTAGAGCCCACCCTGGACCACTGAATCAAAGTGTCTGAGAGTAGAACCCAAGAGGATGGTGTTTTTGTTTTTGTTTTTTCTTTTTTTAAGTGACTATTTTCTGTGCTGTATGTGGAAAGACTGGGAACAGACTGTCTACAGGTGCGGGGGTGGTGGCGGATGGGGAGAAATGTCAACATTTAAATGCTCTATAGGAGCCCTTCTGTGTCCGACTTCAAGAAGAGAAAGGCTGAAAATGCCTTAACCTGGACCCCCCCCCCACACACACACACCATGTATTTTTGGACGTTAAGCCCAGATACAAGGTCCAGAAATGTCGCCCCCCCCCCCCCGCCCCCGGGGACCAGCCTACCTGTATGTGAGCGAAGGTGGCGTTTGAGAGCCGTGTGGCTGGGAAAGGTGCGGTTGCACTCGCTGCAGATGTAGCTACGCACGCCTGCATGCACCTCCATGTGCTGCTGGAGCGCGCTCTGTGCCTGGAAGCGCTTCCCACACAGCAGACAGAAAACAGCCATGTCCGTGCCTGTGGGAGACAGGAGCAGGAGAGCCTCAGCAAGGCAGAGACCCAGACCTTCACCCCTGAAGCTGGGGTAAGGGGCAGCACTGGGCCTAGAAATCCTAAGCCCCAAATTCAAGGTCCAACCCAGGGGCAGCCCAGGCCATGCAAGGTTGACTGAGTACTCTGGAGGAAAAATGTCAACAGTCGTCCAGCCTCCAAGAGACCTAAACATTAGGGAGAAAGACACAAAACCACATGGACGGTCCAACACATTTCTGCGAGTGTCTTGAGTCCAATGCAGAAGAAGGTGGGTGACTGGGGGCCTGTAATCACAGGGGCTTTACAGGATCTGAGGCAGCGATGGGAAGATGGGGTAGAGCCTGTGAGAACCAACAATAACCTGGATCATAAGGGCTGGCCGTTGTTGTTCATAACTCTCTTAGAACCACAAACTTCATATGAGGAGAGGGAGGCATAGGAGACGAACTCATTCCAGTCTCCATGGAGTTCATAGTTGGGAGCAGCAGAAGGATTCAGTCATTCATTTCCTGAGGTTAGCTGTAGACCACTTCTGTTTTCAAAGACAAGGTCTCTTTGTATAGCTCTGGCTATCCTGCAACTCACTCGGTAGACCAGGCTGGCCTCAAACTCAGATCCTCCTGCCTCTGCCCCTGAGGGCTGTGATTAAAGGTGTGCGCCACCACCGCCTGGTGAACACATTCTTATAACCACTTTCCCATTTAGGAAGTCGGGAATCTTGAGAGTCACTTCATTCCACAAATAGTACTGTGATACTTTCTACAAGGACCTCTCTCTTTGAGGTTCTGGGGATGTAATGATGGAAAAGCATCCTAGTAACTGTTCTAATCTTAATACCACCCAGCACACAGTGCATCAGGAGAACATTCAAGGGGATGGAATGGAGTCTGTGACTTATCCTCTAAAGGTAGGGTAGTGGCAGGAATAGGCTAGGACTGGGCAACTGGTCCTGCCTACTTGACTCACACACGTCCTTTCACCCCACTGTGTGAACTGGCTGAGCAGGGGATGTAATGATGGAAAAGCATCCCACTAACTGTCCTGATCTCAATACCACCCAGCACACCGTGCACCAAGAGAGCATTCAAGAGGATGGAATGGAGTCTGTGAACACTCAGGGATGGCAAGACCCAGTTGAGTGGGATGACCAGTCCTAACTGTGGAAGCAGGGAGAAGGTGAGAAGGGAGCTAAAGAGGAGCCTGGAGCCAGCAGATCATGTGGGGTCCTGATCAACCATGCTGCAAGCTCTAGGTTTCATCATAAGACCAACGGGAAGTTGTCAAAGGATTTCAGACTAGTGAGACACATGAGAAAGCATTCAGTTCTGTCCCTGCCACTTGGTCCAGTAATCCAGGTGCCCCACGGAACCCCACAAAGGCAGATTGCTACTTTCTGTTCATTGACCCCTTCCTGATGCCACACTGGACCACAGCCTTCCAGTTGAGTCTCAGGGCATAGTTCCTCACCTGCCATTTTGGATTTCATCTCCCCAAGAACATTAGCTCCTGACACAAGCCCATCTGCCTGTCTCTCTGCCAGTGTCTGGGCAGCATTGCCTGTGTTCAGTCCTACAATGCTGTCCCTTGTGTGAGGGACACAAAGAGAAAAGGTGATCAGGTCTTTCAGTCTAGTCCAAAGTGGAGGGAGTGTCAGAGCATTTGGGCTACTGAAAGGCGTGGGCTGCTCAGTGTGACTTGGGGAAGCTTCCAGGGGCAGGTGAGAAAGAAGGGAATAGACAATGAAGAGCCCTGTTGCCTCCCTGACTAGAAATGTTGATCACAAATGGGAGGGCTGGTTCTTTGCCTCCTCAGGACCATACATGGCTCGGTTTGGAATAAAAGGCAGGAACCACCATCCATCCACCATCCACTCTCTTCTACAGTTACCTGCTGTCCCTTCTCTGCAGACATTGAAGTCTAGGTACCTGCAGCCTTGCTTCATCTACCAATAACTAGGAGGACTGCAGGGGGGGGGGGGGAGAACATGTCCTCCAAAGCTCTGGGAGCAGAATGGAAGGAGAGCTGATAAAGGCTGTTTTAGTTGGGTGCTTTATCTGCGTTTGCATCCCTGCGGGACAGGCATTCATAGCCACCTTCTTACAAAGAGAAAAACGGAGATCAAATAACTTGCCTAAGGTCACACAGTAAGAAGGAGGCAGAACCAGGAATCTAGAAATGTCTTGGTCTGTTTGATTCCAGAAATCACTGATTGAACCCGTTTAATTTTTGTTTATTAGTATGTGTGTGCTTGGCGTACTTTTGTAGAAGAAAGGGGACCGTGTGTGTGTGTGTGTGTGTGTGTGTGTGTGTGTGTGTGTGTGTTTGTGTGGTGTTGGGGGGTGGTGTTTGAAGGCCAGAGGTTGACATCAGGATGGTTCTCTATCTTATTTCATTAAGACAGGATCTTCCATTGAACAGTTTTGGCTAGGCTAGCTGGCCAGTGAGCCATAGGATTGGCCTGTCCCCACTACTCTTGTTGAGATTATAGACACACACAGCCATGTCCAGCTGTTATATGGGAGCTGGGCATCCAGATGCAGGCCCTCATGCTTACACAGCAACCACTTTACCCACTGATCCCCTTCCCTAGCCTCTGAACCTCATTTTTACCTCTGGGCTGGAAACACCCATCTGCCTGGACTTCCCCCAGAAGAGATGCAGTTAAGGCAATAAGGAGCAAGCACCAAAGCATGCAGGGATCACTCCAGCAATGATTCCTGCGCAGAGGCTGGTCATAGGCAGAGCTGTCTGAAGCCTCCCAAATCCAAGACCAAGAGGAAGCAGCCAGTAAGATCTCTGGGAGAGAGCTCAAGTCCTCAACCCCATCTGATGGCGGAAGAGATGCTGAAGGAAATTGGGCAGAAGCTGCTGGGAGCATTGACATTGAGTCCTTCGGTACCCTGTCAAGCCTGGTAAGGAAAAGCAGAGTCCACCCACGACACGTCCTAATACACAGCACAACAGTCTCAGCTTCTTCAAGCCGAGGGCTCCCAGCACATGCACTCTCTTTACCCTGAACTCTACCCCACGGGAAGCCCCAATTAGGCCAGGTGTTCAAACAGCTGCTTTAAATCAGCCTGAAGGAGCAGGCTTCCTGAACACTCAGGCCTTTTGCCAGCCAAGACTTCTTATTCTTCTGAGAGCCCCAGTATGGAATAAGAGGGTGAATGAATGGCACCCCAGAGGAAATCCCGAAAGGTGCCACCTAGCAGAGTAGACTGAGTCTCCTGTGGCATTCTGAATGCTTGCTTGCTTGCTGTTCCTAAGATGCTCGGAAGCTGCCCTAGTGAGTTACCTCCAGCTCACAGAATGGCCCGAACTCGCTTTGTGTCCGTTTATCTGTCTCACTCCATTACCAAGTGACCACGAAGCGGCTGAGATGGAGCAGAGAATTTTGGACACCAAGTCTGGAGGGGGGGGGGGACATTGGCCAATCAATACCACCCAGAGCATGGGTAAGACAAGGGCGACTTTGCAAGAGCCTCATTCTGCTTTGAGAAACGGGATGTACCTGAGGAGCCCAGGTAGGAAATGGGGTACCGTCCCTGGCTAAGGAGACACTGCAGACCCATTTCAGAGCCGGTGGCACAGAGGATGGAGAGAAGCCATGATCACAGAGGATCACATGTGCCAGGAGAGACAGCCCAGATGCCATCCAACAGGCAAAACAGGGCCGTAGAAGGACTGGAGGACAGCAAAGGTCTAGATGGTTGTGCCCCTCACCCAGTCCAAAAATGGGTATGTTAAAATCATTACCCTCCAAGTGATGGCGTTAGCAGGCGGGGGCTTTACAAGGTCTTTGATTACAAGATCGAAGTCCTCCTCAACAAGATTAGTGCCCGTATCAAAAGGATGCCTTTTCAGTCAGAACACAAGACACAGTCAGAAGTCTGTAATCTACAACTGGGAAGAGGGTCCTCCTGGGAACCCAGCCACGCTGGAATCCCTGTCTCAGACTGCCCAGCCTTCAGGACTGTGAGAAATTAATTTCTAGATATGAATTATCCAGTCTACGGTCACAGGGTACAGAAACTCAAGCCGACTGAAGACAGGTGTAAGTGTCCAACAGCCTGGTGGAGAGTGTCTCTGTTGGTGGCCAAGGTGTGGATGGTCCCACATGGCTGGAAGCAGGGAGAGAATTAACGGCTTTTGTGCTACTACAGGAAGAAGGTGGGGACCAGATGAGGCCAGAGGTTTTGTGGACAGGAAGACAGCAGACTGATAGGCACTGTGGTCTAGTCAGGAGAAGTGGTACCCATGAAATCCCAAATGGCCAGCTCTGCACATCGTTGACAGGTTTAAGGTTCCATGATTATCAGTTAAAAAGAAATATTATTATGACCCCAGCTGTCTCTCACTCCTTGCTGGGACCTCACACAAGCATAAGATCCCTCCCTGGCCACTTATCCACCGACCAAGACTCAGGGCGTGGGGTGAGACGAGGGTTTAGAGGCTCTGTGTCTGCTTTCCCCGCTCTTCTGCTTGAAAACCAACATTCACGGTCAGAGAAAAGGACTTAAAAAAAAAAAAGAAAGAGAAAATCAGGGAAGGGTTGAGGAGTGAATGAGACACAAGAGAAACTATTGGTGCGTGCAAGTTAAAAATCTAAAGACTAGATGTGAGTTATTAAACAATTTGCTGTCGTTTCTGCCTAGCTGATTGTTTGCATGTATGATGAGTCAGGGCCGATTCTATTACACTGGGAGATTAAGCAAATAAATGCTAGCTTTTGGAAACACATTAAAATGTGGGGCTATGGAAATAAAATTATCTAGAAAATTGTATTAGCAATTCATTAGCTGCGGTGAGATGTGTGGCAGGGCAAGGGACCCGCGGCGTTAGCATACTCTGCTCTCTGCAATGCCAGAGTTCTATCCTCCACTGAAGCAATGATCAGGACCAGAGCTAGTCCCGTCAGGAAGGAGGTGGACTCAGGCTGTCTGAAGGTAGTCTTCAGAAATTCTGGGCCGTGAGATGGAGAGAGGAAAAAGGAGCAAGCGTTCTGGTTCTGCCATTTCTGGTGCCTGGTGATCCCACGCCAAGCCATTTCACTTCCCTGGACTGGTGTGTGTCCATCCTTTCCATACTGCTGTGGTTGCTAAGAACAACAAATGAGATACCCACTTGAAACATCTTTACAAAGAGGTTAGTTGTAGAGCTAATGCCAGCCCAAATGGTGCCTTTCTCTAAACTAGAAAAGCCTGTCTCCTTCCTCTGGGTAGACAACAGATTTCATTGTTGGCTAGGAAGAGAGAGCTAGATTTTAACCTCCACCTCTTCCTCAGCTGGACACCTTGTGCAGTGAACAACCTGGATGGTGACTCATGGAAGCCCTGCACAATGACAAGCATGTGTTGCTTTATTGACTCTGGGTTGCCTCTTCTAGGAAGCTGACCCTAGGAACGGCATCTTGGATGACTTGTACTATTTAAGACTTGGTGCCAAGGACACGGTCTTCCTCTGAGCACTCATCGGTACAACACATAAAACCCTTTATTGCATTTACTTTTGACTTTCAGTTCTGCCTACGAGACTAGGCTGCCAAAGAAGAGCCATCTTTAACTCCCCCAACACACAGCACAGGGCTAATGCAAGTAGGCCCTGGATAACTGTCTGTTGTGATGACAATAGAGAGGGCCTTTGGGATGAAGACAAAAGTACACACATGCATGCAGCGGGGGTGGGTGGTTAGTAGGTCACGGTACAGAGATAGACAGCTTGGGCTGCTGAGATCTCAGTAACTAAGTCTATAAGCAAGGTCACTACCAAGAGCCTCCCACACCATCCTATCCTATCTCCATGGCAATCACTAACGCCAGGCAATACACAGGTGCCAAAGCCACTGGCTTCCTGGACGGGATAGTTTTGTGTCAACTTGATACAAGCTAGAGTCATTAGAGAAGAGGGACACTCAATGGGAAAATGCCTCTGACTGTAGGCAAGACTGTAGAGCATTTTCTTAATTAGTGATTGATGTGGGGGGCAGAGGCAACCCATTGTGGGTCAAAGGCTTATTGCCCAACCTGGTGCTACTGGGAAATGGTGGAAACTCAAGGAAGGAGGTCTTCAGGTCTCTGTAGAGTGCCCTTGGAAGTGAGGGGATGAAGCTTCCATATCTCCTGTTGTCTCTCTCACTTCCTGGCGGGTGGTGGTGGTGGTGGTGGTGGTGGTGGAGGAAGAGGTAGTGTGGTGGTGGTGATGATGGTGGTGGCGGCAGCGGTGGTGGTAAGACTTTGGTCTTTCTCAAACTCCGTGCCAGGCTGTGCTGCCTCAGCACAGGCCCGAGGATCATAAGGGATTGTGAACTAGAGTTTTTGAAACTGTAAAGCAAAACAAAGCTTTCCTATCCACAAGTTCCGACCCTGTTGTTTGCTGAGGTCATAGAAAGCAGAACAACACAGCTCTGGACCTGAGCCTCTGCACTAAAGACAAAATTCATGGCCAACCCGCTGCTTCCAACACTCACTTCCTAGTGTGGCCATGAGGCAACTGACAAACACCACTGAGTATATGCCACAAATGCATTGTTTTCTACCAACTTGGGAATTCCAGTATGAATAAGACACAAATCAGCCTTGGCCTAAAGAGAATTACTTCACCAGAAAAAGGACCCAACAACCCCCTCCCCCCATATTTCTGGAGAGTGAGGAGATGTGGCTTAGTCTAGACTCCCTGAGTACTTGCCCAAAGGGGATTTGAACTAGGAAGAGGGATGGCAAGGGTAAATCAGGAATGTGGATTGAGGCAACATGGGTAGGCACCAAGTGAATGCCCGGGACCTCTGTGCATAAACCCTACTGAGGCTGGAAAGAAGGAAAAATTAAGGGGCCATGGGAAGAGACAGGAGTCCCTCAACTCATGTATCTAGCTACAGTCTCTTGCTGGTCAGTGGTTCAGGGCTTACAAAGACAGCTCCATGGTTAGGAACACTACTTGATCTTGTAGGGGACCCAGATTTGGTTCTTAGCACCCCCATGGTGGTTCACAACCATCTGTAACCCCAGGAGATTTGACAACCTTTTCTAGCCTCTGTATGTGCTAGACACACATGCAGGCAAACATACATGTAAAATTTTATTTAAAGAGAAATTCCAGCACGATTTGCTGTGAATGGTGTCAATCTTCATTTTATATGACGTGTTTCAAATAAGAACCATGTTCAAGTGTGACCAGCCATGGCATTTCTTCTTCCCCAACTACAAACCAGCGATTTTCTAAGAGTCCCTCAAGCAAAATTAGAAACTCATAGTGAAAGACATGTCAAACTCCCTTGTTAAGCCTTTATGACTGACGGTTTCATCTTACCAGGTTGCAATCTTGTCCAGTGCACCCCAGAAACCACCCTATGATCTCATGTGTGGGGCATTGCCACATCAACCTTTTGAGATACAACCTCAGAAGACACCAAAATCACATACTGGCTACCATTAAAACATCTAATGATGCTCTTGAGATGCTCACACCCACCCTTGGGTGGTAGGTCCCTTTCTTGAATGAAGCATTTCTTTTTCCATTAACCCTCATACTTAAAGCTATGTTAAAACCTTTTCTTAAAAAAACCTCCAACTCTGCTTCACACTGGCTTAGCCTGAAATTCTTTCCTGAAGCACCGTTGAAACTCTTGGCTTCAGCTGAGTCGAGGTCTCTGAGAGGAACCCAGGATGCTGCAGACAGCACCAGGGAGCCATGCCAAGCCGCTATCACGGGAGAAAGTGAGCCACACCATGTCCCCCAGAGCAGCACAGCCAATCTGGGGGACAACGTACAGGTTCCCGATTTAAAGACAAGTTTAATTTTAGCAAAAATTGGGAGAAAGCCAGGCCGGGGTGGAACAGGAGGCAGGAGGGATGGCATGGGTCTTGGGCCTTTATCTTGTCCAGGTGATGATGGGGTCTGAAATCGAGAGACACAAAAGCCTCATGTTTACACCTGTGCCACCTCCATGCCAATTAGCTTTTGAATGGAAAGGAAGGAACATGATCGGAGGGGCATGCAGCTGGGGAAGGCGCTCAGGTGCTCCACTTTCTTGGAGCAAGGCTCTTATTATCTCCCTCGACAAGCCGTTCCTTAATCAAAGGAGCAGAGGAAGCCAAATATACTTCCATTCCTTTTGGTAAGCAAGCTGAGACAGCTCCATGTGGGGTGTACATGTGGGGTGTACATGGAGTGGGGGGAGTGTGCGTGTGTGTGTGTGTGTGTGTGTGTGTGTGTGTGTGTGTGTGTGTGTGACACAGATGGGTTTCTGGTGTCCAATCCCACTCAGCAAGGCAGAGCCATCTCTCCTGCTACTCCGAAGCAGCTGCTTCCTCGGTTGGGAAGGAATATCAAATTGGGGCTAAGTAAAAACCTCGGTTTAAACTGGAAACACTTCTACCTCTGTTCCTTTCCTCTAACCCTGCAAGGAGGTTTTACCGCCACTGCTAACCCCTGGGGATTAGCTTTCCTGAGATGCCAGAGCCATCAGTGAAATCATTACCTCTCCCCTTCCTTCCCCCAGCTTTCTCCTCCATGTATGTGCCTCCGGGTTGTTGTTGAAGAAGGTACAAGGCTGCATCACCCACTGTGCCAGAGACAGATGCAGGCGGCGCAATGGACACATGCGCGCACACACACTACAAGGCAGGAGGCTCGGTCTGCATCTTAAGAGACTGAAAAGGCCTTATACGGGATGCAGGGGGCACAGAATGGAGACAAATGCCCAGACCCTCACATCTGCAGAACTTGGACTTGCCCTGAGCCAACACTGAGGACTTACAGAGCCACCGGAGGAGGAGGGACCACAAGCCGTCCATTCACATGGCCTCTGATTTCTCTTTGGGTGCTGAGTGGCAGGATGCTATGTCACAAGAATCCAGCGCACCCAGCTGCAGCCCATCACAGTCCGCTTGACCCTCCAGCAATGTCACCTGCCACACTAAAGCCTCGCTAAGTCCCGCTCAACCACTTCCTGCCTGTGACTGCTCACCCAGGAACACCTTGGAAGTGTGGCCCCCAGGCAAATCAGCATCAAGCTAAATGGGCATAGGTGTCTGTCTCCTACACAGTCGCGTACTGCTGCTCACGTGGTCTCCAACCTACTCCGGAAGCCCACACCTTCGCCTCCAGCCTTCTTGTCCCTTGCAACCCTGTCGATCTTCAGTCTCCTCCAGTCCTTCCTCCCTCTTCCTCCTTTTCCTTTTATCGTCTTAGAACCCCGGGAGGTACCTACACATTTCTCCAACCTTCAATTGTTTCTGGGACAGGAAGGAGGGGATGTTAGGGTTTGGAACTGTCAAAGAAGTAGAAATTCCTCAATGAATAACATAAAAGGGAGGAGAAGAGTTCACAGAGCTGACTGAAATTTGCTTTAAAACTAAGCAACGGATGGGTGAGTGGCTGCATATTTCAAAACACACAAGCACACACCCCAGTTTCAGCCTCTTGGGGAATGCGGCTGCTTCCCGGGGCTGTGGCAGCTAGCAGAACTTGCCGCCTCCCGGAAACTGTGTATTTGTTTAGCAGTGAGCCCAGACACAAGCGCATTTCATTATCCGGCACCTCCAGCTACAGTAAACAAATTTGTCAGCTCACTAGCTCATTAAGGTGTGCCCCGGACACTCGGGAATTTATTGAGACCTGCACAATAAAAGTAACATGAATGGATTTACTAATTTTATCAATCACTCCAACAAGAGTGGGAGAAAATGTGGGAGGGGACTACGGAAAGAGGGTGGAAAAGAAAGAGGGGGGAAGGTACGAGGAGGTGTTGGTTTACAGGAGAGAATAAAGGGGTAGCAGTGGGACCAGAACTGCTCTTTGCTGTCCGCCACCATGGACAGCCCACTTCACATACCCCAAGTCACCTTTCCTAGGGTGCAGGGGCCCTGACAAAAAAGCTGCCAAGGGAGAATGACCTCACACATTCTGGTTCCCTGTGAGTTACTTCGCATCTCCCAACTGCACGTAAGACTCGGAACTCATGAACTTGAGGATCAGAACGCACCTCCAGAGGAGCGGCAGCCTCAGGAAGGAGGAGTTGCCCCTTGGGGTCTCTCCACCCGCTCCAGCAGCCCCTGTCCTCTTGGCTGCCCAGGCTACGTGATGGACCCTTTCAGACATTCCAAAACGAACTTAAAACCTCGACACTCAGAGCAGGGGGAGCCAGAAGGGAAGTGGGAAGGGGGCTGTGTGTGTGGAAAGGGGGGTCGGAATGGAAAGTAAATCCGGAGAAGTATGCGGTCCTCTGGTCTGTAACTTTCAAAATGACAGCAGGGCTGGGGCAAAGGTCAGGGAGTCCAAGGCCTTAAGCACCTCAGCCAGCTGTGGCAGGGAAGCCTGGAGCCCCCAGGACGCCTGCCCGTATAAATCAACAGTGAGCAGGGCCTGCTGGAGATGGGGACAATGGGCTCACATGGGGGTGGGAACCAGGACAATGGGGCCTGGCCAGTGCGCAGGCCCGGAACAAATGTGCCCTGGCACCACAGGGGCCCCCATTTGTGAAACTAATTGGCCCACGATTGAAAAATTGGTCCAACTTCAACAGTCCTGGAAGGAAAAGCAGACGCCCACAAGAGCCTCACCTAGGCTGACTCTGGCCCAGCCCTGTGGGTGTGAAGCAAGGGCCTTTAGGGGACTTCATTCTGTCAGGGAGGTGCCTTGATGACCTAGGCGGCCTGAGGAAAGGATGGTGTGGAGCCTCGTGCTGGTGGATGGCATGCCGACTTCTTCCCCGGCCTAGAGGAAAAGCTGTCTTTGTGCTTCCCTACTGGGCTCCTTCTACTAAAGTAAAGCTTCAAGGTGAGAGATCCTGTCATCTCTCTGGGTTTTCAGGACCCGAGAGCTCTTACAGCCCTCACCTAGGGCAACCCAGTTCCCCCCTAAGTCCATCTCCCTCGCTGGTCTTCGGGTCTGTGACCTCTATGGACAATGGGTGACCTGACACTCTCTGCAAGGCTGGCTGGGGACGGTAAGAAAATGGGGTCTCTTGGAATCCAGTTCATCTGGTCTTGGGGTTTTCTGGGAAGGGGCTCCAGAAGTGTGCAGTGATGAGGATTCAGGATGGCGTGAGACCGGTCAGCCTTTGTCCTCTTGCCATATCACACCTTCTGTGACCGTCACAGAAGACTCGCCACTGAAGAGGCAAGACGGAAGAGAGAGCAGTGGCAGCTTCGGCTGGAAGGCCTGCCTGGTTCAAGGACACACGGTGTGCTCCTGGCTAGATGCCGAAGACTCTTGGGAAAATGAGGGTAAAAATGAAAGACCTTTGAAGGATTTGTCCATCTCTAATAAAAGTACTGCTTTTCAATCATTTTTTTCCCCTCCCCAAACTGACGCGGCAGCATTTTACTTAGCGATATTCAGAAGGCTTCAATGGGAATCATTGTCACGGGCTGACAGAGTCACAGACAAGGCAGAGAAAGGACCTGACGTTGACTACGTAGTGCTAGGCGACAAGTCAGGTCTTGAGCATCCCCAAGGACCCTGTAAGGTGAGAGTTCCTAGCAAGAGAAGGAAGCAGGGCCTGAGGAAACCACTCTCAGAGACCTAGTGAGCTACTCAGGCTAGGACTGGTCATACATGTGGTGAGCCAGGCCCAGGGTCCCTGAGCACTTTCTGAGTCAGGAAAGGCCTTGGCAGAGTGGGTGAGGATGCAACAAAGTAGGGACAGAAAGTCCCACATCCCAGCATCAGGATGACAGCAAAGTGCACAGAGAACACACCGAGGACGGGGTCAGTGGGCCCCTCTGAAGACAGTGGCCTTGGGTTCTTAACCAGCCCCCAGTGCACAGTAGGCCCTACATTCTCAGTAGAACACCCAGAGCGTGGCAGACAGCATGGAACTTCTAGCTAACGATGGGACTAGCTTCCATCCCAGCACAGAAAGTGATTTTCAGGTAGTTCTTCAAGTACATGGGACATTTTCCATGGATGCTATTCCTCCAGTACCCATAGAGTAACCTGAGGCCTCCAGAAAGGAATGGGGCCCAGAAGTGGAATCTCTAGGTGGAAAAAACTTACCTGGGCACAAAAGCCAAGTAGAAGAAAGGGGTACAGGAAAAGGGACAAGACAAAAGAAAGGCCCAGAGAGACAGAGTCGGGAGGGGGAGACAAAAACCAGAAATCAGTGAAATACTGATTGGTTCAGAGCATTTACAATATCTGACAAACATTGGCAAGGAAAAGAAAAAAGAATCCCCTGTAAATAAACAAAACAAAACCAAAAAAAAAAAAGAGAGAGAGAGAGAGAGAGAGAGAAGATGTATTCATTTTACTGACATTTTAATGGTTCCTCTCCTTCTCCCTAGAAGATGATTACAAATTAAGCAGCATTTAAATGCTTTTTACTGTCAACAATTAAAAAGAGGACTGTAGGCCCGAGAGCCCGGCGGGCCATTCATTCCCACGGTAACCAGGCTATCAGAGACACGGCGAGGCTGCCGTACTGTACAGCACACAATGGGCCAGAAGGAAAGAGGGTATGTGTTAATGTTGCAGGACATTCAAAAGCAAATTAACACATAAAAAGCTCCGGGCACAAAGACAGACACCAAGAGCGAGGGCAGAATGGATGAAACTCAGGACAAACGTCTCAGAAATGGCAGAGTTTAAGTATAGTCTGATTACACCCCACTCAACATGCCCGGCATTTATTTCTTGTGGCTCACAAGCACGTGCCTGCCTCCCTCTCTCTCTCTCTCTCTCTCTCTCTCTCTCTCTCTCTCTCTCTCTCTCTCTCTCTCTCTCTGTGCGTGTCTGTGTGAGTGTATGTGGAGTGCGTATTAGTGTGTGTGAGTGTGTGTGTTGTATGGATGTGTGCGTGTGTACATGCATGTGTGCATGGAAGACCCAGAGACAGACACTGATTTGCTATCTTAAAAACAAAGAAAGAGTGAAATAGGTTTCAGAACACTTGGGCAGACAGACCCTAGGACCAGCCAATAGGTGGGCAGAACCTTTACCACACCCACCCCACTTGTAACTGCAGAGTGTCCTGATCTGCTGGACCACAGGTATTAGATGCCTGGTTTTCCTTATTTCACTTTGTTCAGAGTGAAGGACGTCTGTCACTGCAGCATGGACCAAAATAATTCATTTACATTTTTCAGAAAATCTCTTCCATTGCCACTTCACCCATGGTAACCAAATGTACTGCCAGCCTCTGCCCACTCCAGCTCACTGCGACCGATACTGACATCACTCCGCTGCAGAGTCTTCTTGTAGAACTCTCTCAGCTAAATCAGTACCATTTCTAAGAACCCATATCATCTCAAGGACCTTTGGAAATAATGGAAGAAAAAATAATAATAGAAGAAAATTCAACTCTAGTATAAAGGGGTGAAAGAAAGGGACTAACAGGCAAAGCAGGCACAGGATGAGGGACCACAGGCTGTAGCGCCCATCTCGTCTCCGACAGGAGTGGGGCTACGGGGTAGAGAATGAGAGGCCACGTCTAGAAGCTGCCGGGTCCATTTCTGTGCTGTGAAAGTTTAATATGCAGGGGGATAGCGTTGAAATAAAAGAGACACGTCCCCTTTAAAAGGAAATATAATTTACAGTGTGCAGCCAGGCGGCCCATAGTTTCAATCTCGTTTACTATAGAGAAAACTCAGCTAGCTGCTCTCTATCCCACAAATCCGATTTAATCAGACAAGCCAGCCAGCGTGGCTTGGAGTAAAAACGGATAATTAGTAAACAGAGAGCTACTCCAGTGCTTCATTGGCATTCGAGTTGGGCTACTGTGTCGCATTTAAAATGCAGTCTGATGAAGTTTACAAAATCAAACCATTTGTTACTCCTATTGAAGAGGCTTCAGGCCACTTGCAATTAAATTGGAATTAGTGCTCGGAATGAGACACAGCAAATTCATACTAAAAAGGATCTGACTTTGAGACATTTGACTTCACTTCAACTGTTTTCTGTGTGGGCGTGGGTGTGGGTGCTACCAAGACATTTCTCACTCACCCTGACTCCAAAGGGCTCCCCGATTCTGTGAGCTTGCCCCCCTCCCCAAACTTCTCCCCTAGGCTGGTGTAGGGAGGGGGGCAGTGAGGGAGGAGATGGGCAGCTGACTCTGGGGCACTGGGTCCCACATTCACACCAGGAAGGTACTGTACCCAGGGAAAATGTGTCCACAAAGGGCCATATGGCTCCCTTCTGCATGAGGCCTTTGGACAAGGGGGTGGAATGGGGGGCGGAGAAGCTGCCAGAAGGCACACTTCTAGAGGGCACTGGCCCCACCCCTCTCAGACAGCAGGCTGGCTGCCTCGGGGGAAGAATGGGGAACTTTTCCTGTTGGCTGGGCTCCTGTGATGCCCGGCCTGAGGAGGGCTTCATTGCCACAGCCTGCTCATCAGCATGCTCCCACTTTCTGTTCTGCCCCTGAAGGCAGGGCAATGCAAGTCTCAGCAAGCCTTCTTAGGCAGAAGCCTGTGAAACTCCCCAACTGTCAGGGCTAGAATTCAGGGTGTGAGTGAACTTGGATGGGGAAACAGAGCATCTTGATTTTCACGGAGAAACGTTGCAGTGCTTTGGACCGGGATGCTAACGTCAAAGCAGCTGGATTCATGGTGCCTGGAGTACCTTTGTCATGGATGGCTATTTTCATGACACATTGGCCATGTCATTTATGAAAGCCACACCCACAAAAACATGATGGTTATTTAACCACATCTTGTTAGTTCACAGGGTAACAATGAATAACAAATGTTATTGTATTAAACATGTTTTTTTTTTTTTTTTTTTTTCTTTCAGGTAAGGTCTTGCCTCAAACTCATTACTGTAGCCCAGGCTAGCCTCCAAACTCCTTATGTATATCCCAGGGTAGCCCTGGACTAGCAATCAGTTAGTCCTGCATGGAGGGATTAATAATGTTTGCTACTGCACCCAGTCTACAAATGATTTTTCAAAAAGTATTTGACACCTATAATTTAGGTCTCTATTAAAGTCTTATGTATTTTACTTTTTGCATTCATAGATATTGTTCTTCCATTCTTTTTTCTAACAGTACTCAGGGTTGAGCCTAGGGCCTCATGTATGCTAGGCAAGCACCACAGTATTCTGCCACACCCCCACTTCATACAGAGAGTATTCCGAAGATGTGTGCAGAGGCTTTTGCCTTTCTGAGGAGTCTAGGATTTAAGAAAAATCACCCATCATTGCTCAAGGGGTTGGAAATGGAGGGGATGTGGATGTAGGGTTTACAGTACAGTTCTACAGGATGACCCGAGTCCTGGAGATGGATGCCAGTGGTGATTATGTAACAACGAAGATGTGTCAGTACCACTAAAGGGTAGTCTTAAAAACGGCCCAAGTATTATCAACTTACCAAAATTAAAATAATAATACTTAAAACCCAAACTCTCCAACCCCTCTACTGCCAAGAAGTATTCAGACCCAGATCTGGGTTCTCACCAAGAACAGAAGAGATTCTCAGCTTACCGACCAGAGGAGCTCAGCACGAGGGTCCTTCAACAACACTGGGTGAGGGTTAAGTTTGCTTCTCAGCTCTGACACCAGTGAGTCCTTCAAGTTGAAGGCTGTTTCCCCACCTCCCTGTCAGAATGACTGCTACTTGAGAGTGCATCCGTTTCTCTTACACATTGGTGTATCACTTGGTCCCAACAAATGATCAATGAAATTTTACTGGATGGGAAAGCAGGCCGAGCAGTTGGATGAAAGACTAACCAAGTGAATCTTCTCTCTCTGGACTTGAACTCTACAAGATAAAGAAACTAGGCTGCGACCCTGTAAAGCTCCTTCTCTCCGATGGGGCCTCATCTCTTTGACATCTTCCTGACTGCTGACCTCACTCTCTCCATCCCTCTGCCGTATGTGAAGCAACATAAGTAGGTGTGTGTTTGTGTGTGTGTGTGTGTGTGTGTGTTTGTGTGTGTGTGTGTGTGTGTGTGTGTGTGTGTGTGTGTGTGTGTGTGTGTGTGAAGAGTTAGGAAGGGCACATCTCATGTGGGATGCTAGTGGTGGCAGGCCATGGCTCTCTGGGGCCCCAGGACTTCCCTGTGTACTTCAGTCCTGCCCTGTGCTGTGGACATGCCCTGCTGTTATGTTTGGAGGATGCTAAGGGCTCTCACTTGGTCTCTTGTCCTAGTGAGGAACTGAGCAGGGACGATGGGGGTGGGCAAGGATGGTGGTGGGTCAGAGGACAGTCTAAAGGAACAATGGAGAGGTAGCTTTGGCAGCCTGAGCAAAAGGCTTGAATGCAGTGTCTGGAGCATGACATGGACTTTAAAGCCTGTGAAGAAGAGACTATCTTGTTATTTAGAAGGGTAAGAGAGGAATATGGGCAAGAAACACACACACACACACACACACACACACACACACACACACACACACACACGAGCGTGCATGCACACCATATTGTCCCTTACAACTTTCCTGATTATCTAAACCTATTCCAGGAAAAGGAAGTTGGATGGCCAAGCATATTCTGCAGACAACTGGAGTGTAATATGCTCCTTGATACCACACTCTTATCGCCGGCACACCCAGGATGCTATAGAGAAAGACCTGGAGGGAACCTAGCCTCAGATTCTAACTGAACAGTACAGTAAGTTCTAGCCTAGCCTGGGTTACACAGTGAGACCCTACCTCGAACAAAACAAAAACAATCAGAAGGCAGTGTGAGCATCACGCTCTGAGATCACAATGCCAAAAAAGCACTCCTTGTCCCCAAGAAGCTTGCAGGCTGAGAAAAACAGAGCACAGAGGCTATGCTCTTCAGGTAGAACAAGCCTAGGCTCAACTTCCACACCCGCCATTTAAGGGACCTGGTACCTCTGAACTTCAGCTTCTTCTTTGCTAGTGCTGGTCACAAAACCCACCAGACAAGGCTGCTGAGTCAGATCACATCTGGAAGCAGCTATCGAGATGACATATGGTAAGGGTGGAACAGTGGCTGTTTAGATCAGAGATCCAGTGGGTTGCATGAGGGTGTTATGGAGAGGCGGGCAATTAGGTACATCATAGATTGTGATGTTCTAACTTAGGTATTGCAATAATCTGAATGTGCCCTCTCTCTTACAGTGAGAAATACTGTAAGAGATACTGTTGATGGTAATGGAAGAGGTTGCCAGTTTTAATGCTGCGTTAGGAGGTTGGGCCTAATAGATGAGGTATGTTCCTTTGTAAAAGATGAGCTGTCCTTGGTCTTATTTCCTCCACACCACTCACTATCCTTACTGTTTATGCCATGGGATAACCCAGTAAGAAAGCTTTTAACAGGTGTTGGCACTTTAGTGTGGGCTTTCCCACCCTCCCAAACTGTGAGGAAATAAATTTGTGGGTTTTTATCAGAGACCCAGTCTCAGGAACACTGCTGTAGATGCACCACAGACCTAGGTGTACTACACTGACTTAGTCACAGTGGCCCAGGAGGTACTTAAAGGAACATTCCAGGCTCCCCATCATGAAAAGGGCAGCTTCTCCTTTGTTCAATTCAAATCTAGTTACATGCCTTGCAAGTTCTCCAGTCCACTTCCTCCCACAAGAATGGCTCTTTGTCTTTCCAATACCTCCCCCTTTGTTTCCTTGTTTCTTGTTGGGTCCACACTTCAAGTCTGTGGAACAGTCATCCTCCGACTGCTGGCCAATCCTTGGGCTTCCCTGTCCCCTAGCCTTCTCTCACGCTCACCCCATCACCCTGACTTCTATCAGTTTAACCCCCTTTACCCTAGACCCACCCACACATGCTACCCCTACCTCCCAAGTGCCCACACACCCTCAGTCCAGCATCATTACCTTCCTGCCTCCATCATTCCACCAACACCAAAACTGCCCACCTCCGATAACCAGTAGCCGCCATGCCGCTACATTCAACAGACATATCTTGTCTTCCTCTTAGGGGGCTTCTTGGCAGCATTAAAACTGGCAGCCTCTTCCACCACCATCAACAGTATCTCTTACAGTGAGTATTTCTACCCTTTTGGGTCCTTTTCCCCCTGAGACTCCTTTTCAACCCCTGACACCATGTCTAGTTTTGCTTGCCTTGGATGGGCTGATGTATAGGGCCCTACTAGATCTAGTTCTTGTCTCTTTCTATACAGTCTCATTATGTAAAATTTTCCATTTCCAGGGCTCTGGACAATCATTTATATGCCTGTTGTAGAATATTATTTTAAGATGTGTTACATTTGTCTATGTTGAAGAACATTTGTTTCATGATGTATGACATTCTTTATGTTACATTTGTTTAAGTCTGTGAAGTTGTGTTACTTTGCCTATCTAAAACGCCTGATTGGTCTAATAAAGAGCTGAATGGCTAGTAGGTAGGGAGGAGAAAGGATAGGTGGGGCTGGCAGGCAGAGAGAATAAATAGGAGGAGAAATCTAGAAAAATGGGATTGAGGAGAAAAAGAAGGAGGAGGAGGACATCAGGGGCCAGCCACCAGCTACACAGCAAGCTATGGAGTAAGAAGTAAAGAAAGGTGTATCGAATAGAGAAAGACAAAAGCCCAGAGGCAAAAGGTAGACAGGATAATTTAGGTTTAAAAAAAAAGCTGGCTAGAAATAAGCCAAGCTAAGGCCGGGCATTCATAAGTAAGAATAAGCCTCTGTGTCTTTATTTGGGAGCTGGGTGGTGGCCCCGCAAAGAGCCAAAGAGTAAAGAGTAAAAACAACCAGTGACATATGCTGATGAGTCCAGAATAGCCAACCCATTCTTTTGCCAACCTCCCCACCTCCGAGTGGCTCAAATCTTGCTATTATAATACCAACACTTCATTATCTTAGTAACAAATTCCCCTTATACTCCCATTTCCATTTCCAATGCCATCATCATCCAATGATGCAAGAAAAAATAAAATCAAGCTCTGTCTCAGGTTTTCTCTTACCTCTCATTGCGTGTCAGCCAAATTTCTTCAGCTTTCTCCTGTCTTCTTACCCACTCCTATCCATCCCTGCTGTGACTGCCTGAGCTCAGGCTTGTTATCATTTGTTTCCCTTAGATGATGGCAATCTCATCCTACATCATCTCTCTGCCCCTGGCAAGAGCCCTCCAACCTGCTCACACCTGGCCTTTAAAGTAATTGTCTTTGCTATCATTTAATATCCTATCCTTGATTATGATTCCTAACAGCTCTCTACTGTCCCTAGGAAGAGATTAGCACATGTACAATGGTTTTGGGGGGCTTTCACCATGGGGTGCTCATTTTCCTCTCTCATCGTGAATCTCAGCTCTCTCCCCACATCCATTTCCGGCTCCACGAACTTACCTTAACTCTCTCACCCTTGGACATTTGCCCATGTTGGCCCTCGGCCCACCCTTTTCCCTTTCTCCCACTACCCAACTGTCTTAACTAAACACCCTCTCATTCTTTTGATGAAACCACCCCAGTAGACCTCCCAAAGCCCTACCCACAAGCAGAGGGCCCCTCAAACATCATCTTTGACGTTCAGCATCACAGTGTGACAGTATTCACACGGTTTGACCGACGGCTTATCTGTTTGCATAGAAGGCATGAGACTGATGAAGACAGGACTCTTGTTTTTGTGTCACCAAATTCCCAGAACCTAATAAACAACTTGCTACATCATGGGTACTCAATATTTATTGAGGGGATTAACAGACAAGCGGATGCATGAACAAATGAACCTAGTGCTACCCCTCTGTGAGTGTGACCCAGAGTTTGCTAGTAATAATTTCCGGAGCCCAAGATACTAATGTTTGACTCTTCTTTTTTTTTCAGACAAGGTTTCTTTGAGTATAGCTCTGGCTGTCCTGGATCTCACTCTGTAGACCAGGCTGCTCGAAATCACAGAGATCCACCTGCCTCTGCCTCCCAAGTGCAGATTAAAGGCGTGCGCCACCACCTGGCTAGTATTTGACTTTTACTATCCTCAAGTAAACATGTCTTCCTACCCTTTCTAGTTACTTAGCCTGATTTCCTGTGAGTTGTAAGCTTCTGAGCCCATGTATTCTTTGAGTATCCCTTAACACATCTGACTTGTATTCACCTGCCTATAGCAAGACATTACAGCACAGGCTCATTTGAGCCTGGACAGGAGTCCTCCAAAGTTTTCCAAATCCCCAGATCCACGGGAAAAACGAGAATGAAGGAACCCACCACTCCAAAGATGCTATGAGAAATCCGTCCACACTCCGGACAGCTTTGTCTCATGAAGTATCTTTTATAAAGGAAACAGCAGAGCTATGGTGGGCAATCTGCACCGTCACCTTGATTGGATTTAGAGTCACCTAGGAGACTTGTTAGGCGCACTCTGTGGGAGTTTCCAGAAAGATTTAATGGAGAGGGGGAGAATCCACGCTGACAACAGGCATCATACATTTACGGACCAAGGACACTGACAGAGTAAAGCGTGGAAAGGAGTCAGCAAGTGGGAGGACCCGCCTGCCTGTCTTTCTGCCTTCCACCTATCTAGAAGTGAAGATTAGCCTCAGGTGGGCTCCGTTTCTCCTTCCATCCCAGAAGCATTTGCTGGCGCTGAACTACCCAGGTGATGCTCCGTGATAACCACGGCCACCAGTGTGACAGCAGGGAGTGGGGAGGCAGGGCTGCAGGACAGACAGCCTCGGAGGGTTATCCACAGTCACAGCTGCAAGATGCAGTGAACGAGCAGCATACGTTGGGACCAGACATCAAACCTGGTAATTATCCTCTTGGCCCCTGGTGGACAAGGACCAGAAGCTGTATCTGTCCTTGCAGCATGGTCTTAACTACTTTTCCCTTCCCGATCGAGCTGTCTTGAGCTACCCTCAGACACACACTGGGCCTAAATGTCCGAATCCACTGAACTAGGGCACTAAACCTCCAAGTCCCGTCTTTGGTGGGTTTTCAGCCCTCCTCACATGGTGATTATGTAAAATATATAGTTTCTAAAATTCAGTTTCCACTGCAGAAACAAGAAACAAGGCTGGTTAATGGAAACGCCAAAAACCACGTAATTAACATGCACATAAATTATAACCTCCGATACCATCCTGCTGGGGGAATAAAGATTGATACATGTATTTTAAAGAGCTGCTCAAGTTTTTGTCAGATTTGAGTTGTTCTTGCTTTGGCTGAAGACTCCACAAAGCGTCCTGTGGATTGAGAGACCTGTCAGCTGTGAACCCAGTGCCAGCTATGCTTGGGAGCAGATGTGACAAGCTAAGTAGCCTCCAGAGAAGTCCCAGCTCTCAGGTAAGGTGTGGCCATACCTTCCGGCTTCCTTCCTCTGTCCAGCCACTGTGTTCACTGCTACTTCCTGATTTTTCCGCCACCCAAGTTCAAAGAACTCTTAAAAGTGAGGCAAGGAAGTATATATATTCTATCATCTTTATTCCTATTTCCTAACGTTCCCAGCCCTTTCAGAGAAGGAGTGGGGATAAAAAGCTTTTTTTGTTTGTTTTCAAGAAGGAGGAGGAGGAGGAGGAGGAGGAGGAGGAGGAGGAGGAGGAGGAGACGACCCACTGAGAACCAGAAAACATAAATGGCTGTTCAATCAGGTTGGAGTAATTATAAATTTGGATGATCTGGGTAACAATCACTGAAAGGTATGCATATGATAAACCTTCAAAATCTCCCCATTTGAGCCTAGATGGGGGTTCTCCTCTGAAATTTTCCAAGTCCCCAGATCCACAGGAAAAGCAAGAATGAAGGAACCCACCATTCCAAAGATGCCTCTATGAGAAATTCATCCACATAGCTCTCACCCAAGACTGATTTGTTCCATGAGGTGTATTTTATGAAGGAAACACAGTTATAGTTGGCGATCTGCACTGTCACTTTGATTACACTGAAGAGTCACCTGGGAGACTGGTTAGGCGCACTCTATGGAAGTTTTCTGCAAAGATTAACTGAGAGGGAGAAGAATTCACCCAGATAATAGGGGTCACTCCATGGACTGGGGACACCGACAGAGTGGAAGGGAAAAGGAGACAGCAAGTGAGAGCATTGGCCTGAAATTTCCTCTGCTTTCCATCCATCTAGAAGGGAAGATCAACCTCAAGCCTGTCCGTTCCTGCCTCCATAATGCTCTGTCCTAACACACGGGGCCAAGTGGCCACAGGCTGAACCTTTACCACCAGGAGCCAGAATAAATATTTCCTCCCCCTTAAGTTGTTCTCTCAGGTATCTGGTCACAAAGACAAAGTATTTAGTACAAGAATCAAACCATGAGTCATGGCTACCCGTCCTTTATCGCTCCCTGGCACCTCCGCTTCCAAACGCTCCTAGCATGTATAGCATACCCACCTCCACCCCCTTCCGTTCTACAGCCTTGTGCTATTCAGTTGCAGTTGCTAACTGAACAAGTGGCTTGGTGAGAGAAGACCAGGAGTCAGAGAATGCCAATGACCACCACCTTCACCCTCCCAGCCCCCACCCCACCACTCCAAGGTGACTCATGAAGAAAGAATTCGTGAGACAGCCACGAGGACTCCGAAAGGCCTTAGATATGAATGGGAGAGAAACAATACCCCACTAGACATGATGGCAACCTAAGCTTTGGGTCTTCTGGATACCACGAGGCTGGTGGAAACCAGAATGGAGTGGAAGAAGGTGAGTGATGAAGGCAGGGGTGGGTGGGTGGGGTGAGGGGTGCCCACGGAGTACAGGTGAAATGTATCTCACTTGCAAGTCAGCCGGAGATGGCTTCATCTACTTGACCTCTCACTAGGCAAGACCTGGCTTGACTCTCTTAAGGAGCTACATTCCAATGGATGAAGACTCCAAGAATGCGCTGACTTCTCAGTTGTACGCAATCTGTACAGAACGGATGCCTTAGAATGTGAGGATAGTACATTTATATTAATTAACATCTTCATGGGAAGACAACCCTCTCAAGGGAGAATCTGTTTGATCACTGGTATTTACTCAGTGCTCTCACCGCTCAGCCGTGCTCTAGCCTCACTCCTAAGAAGCCTGTGTGGATTCTTGCAAAGGAAAAGGAAATGCCACAGCCTTTGGAGGGAGACCGCAGGCACACAAGGGGAGAGACACACTCTCGCTCTGCCTCTTGATTTCTGTGCCAACAACACTGACTGACACAGGACGTTATGCTCACACCCAGCTTGTGTCCTGCATACGCCTGCAAGTCTCCAAGCAGGGACCCTAGTGAAGACACCTACTAGAAAACGTACATAGCAGTGACGCCTACCTACATGATGGCTGTGGTGAGCGTCCCCACCCTGCCTCACCCAGTCCTCAACCCTGTCTTGAGGTGGGAGCCGGGTGAGAAAGAGCACCTCATTAGTAATCCACTCATTTGCTTATGGACAAGTGGACTGGTGGAGGATGGAAGACAAAACACCCAGGTTTTGACCATTTCCATTCGTCTGGCACCTCCTGGGAGCTGCCCCTCCTGGGTGGTGACTAGGAACACACTGACAAGGGAGACCCGTGCAGGCCCTGCCCTCGGAGGGCTCTCCTTCCACTGACGGAGACAAAGGGAAACAAACGGCTGCTTATAAACCTCTCCGTATTGGGTTCCAAGTTAAAAAACCTCCCTATGTTCCTCACCCCATAAACACCCACACTTGCCTGTGAGAATCAGAGGCTATAAAAGGACATGTTTATACGCACCATATGCATGCACGTGCACACACACATCCCCTCTTTCTGACACCCTCAGCAGAGAAATGAATGGCTGCCATTCAGGGCCAGGGGCCTGGGTTCTGTCACTGAGCGATGGCAGGCGAGCCTTTGCTCCAACTTCCTAGTACTGGAAGTCTGCTTCTGCCTGGGCTGATTTATTCCGAGGACCATCTGGGCCCAGAGAACAATGTATTCTCCTCTCTCAATGACCTCGAGTTAGTCATACCCTCTTTACTCGACCTCTCTGTCCCCTAATCTTCACACTTTCCCTCACTGCTTTGATGGAGGCCAAGGCCCACTCCTTCCGGTCCTCTCCCTGGACTAGGGAAACCTGTCATGAACAAAACACTCTAGCCTCACGATTGTGGGTCCAGGAAACGGACCTGCATGGTCCCCACTTTACTCTTCCAGCCCCACAGTCCTGTTTGGACATGAGGGGGAAACTCACTTCAGCAAATGCTCATCTGAAACGGACCAGGGCTTCCAAGTCCCAAGCCAGATGGACTGTGTGTGCAAACAGCTCAAGGCAACCCAGGTTCTGAGGAAAACCACGACCAGCTTCTGGCAATACCACATACAGCTCAGATAATATCAACCCAGCCCTATGAACAGTCACCCTAAACTGTCTTCTGTCTAGTTAATGGAGAATGATATTTTTAATTAAAATATGTATCTTATTATTTGTGTGTGTTTGTATATATGTGTGTTTTCTCACAGAGGCCAGAATAGTGTGTCAGACTCCTCAGAGTTGCATACAGGTGATTGTGAAGTGCCTAATATGGGTGCTGGGAACTGAATCCAGGCCTTCTGCAAATGCAGCAGGTGGTCTTAATCACTGAGCCATCTCTTTAGCCCCTCACTATCATGCATGCATGCACACACATGCACACACCCACAAACACATACACACACACTAAAGAGAGTCTCTCCAGAGCAGAGATGAAAGAAAGTATCTACTTTTAATCTTCCTTACTGCCCAGAACATAGCCAGGCCCAGAATCACAAATCTATTTTGCAGTAAGAATGAATGACTCTGATAAAGAGACTCAATCTTCTGGCTAGGGAAGCCAGAAGATGCGGCTTCTCAATTGCATACATACATACACACATGGGTGCATGCATACACAAACACACACAATCATGCATGCACGCACACGTATACATGCACATGCAAAAACACATGCATACATACACACACACACACACACACACACACACACACACACACACACCCCTCAGAGCTCTCACTTTATGTCTTGCCTCGTGCCAAGACAGAGTTGATGGTGATGAGCAAAGGGGGCAGGCAAACACCGGGGCAGACGATCAGCCGGGCTAGGTTTACGGCAACAGGCACCAGACTCATTCGTTTCGTGTTTTGCAGCATATAAAAGCTTTGCAACATTTTAATTTTAAATTCTTATCATTGAATTTACTGCTTTTTCTCTCGCAATGATTTGTGTTGCTTTTTAATTTTTACAGTCTCTACAGAAGCCAGATGCTACCGCCTAAGGACAAAATAATAAAAACCTACTGCAGTCATGAGTTACAGAACAAAAAAGAAACAAGCGGTTGACAGAAGTTAATATCTCAATTTAACAGTGCTGCTTTGCTAATGATCCTTTGATATGTGTTTATTTAGAAAGGTCTGATCTTGACCTTGAAGGCAAACTCAACCACAAAGTCTTTATGAGAAAAGAAAAAGACTTTATTTATAGATTGGCTTTATGTCAATCACTCTGGCAGCTGGTCCCCAAGTGCCACACCACGGAGGGAAGGGTCTGGAAAGGAAGCCAGGACACACATCCCAAATGAAGTGCTCATCTTAGGATCTGGTGTGGAAAGTGGGGACCTCAGAACATAAGGACCGTATGAGGAGGGGGCCCAGGGACCCTGTTTCTCGGCTTCCTTTGGGAGGAACCTGAGTGCTTACAACCTCTCCCAACGATGAGATGGAATCAAGCCCAGCACATCCGAGAACAGAGGCACATGTGTACAGGGATGAGACAAAGGAAGCAGCGGGAGGCTTCACCTGGACCAGACTGCCCAGGAAGGCAAGAGCAATAAGGTAGGCAGGTCCTTCTCTGAGAATTTGCCAACCGAAGCATGGAGGACAGAGCATCTAATCCCTTGCCGCCAGAAGGATGGACCTGAAATCCCTAGAGGCCCCAGTGCTTCTGACAGCGGTGATTTCCAGTATCTTCTCCCCCTAGCGCCAGTAGATAGACACCCAGGCAGGAACTGGGCCAGCAGGGGGCCTCCTCACTCTTACAGCCTTTCTAGCCCGGCCCTGAGGATTCCAGCACCAGTTCACTCCTCCAGGCCCCTCCAGCCTTCTAGAAGCTTCTTCACCTTCCTGAAGCCCAAGGCACCCCATCTCTGATGAGCATTGTCCTTCACCCCCAGGCTCATCCATACTGTGTTTGGTTTTTGATTCATAAGTTTCATTCCCGTATCTGTCTCAGGAGAACTCAACTCTCATGGTCTCTGAACACTGGGAAGCTAATAACTGCAGCCTAGACTTCTCTTTTGAGAGCAAAATCCGCAAATCCAAGCACTCCCTGCATGGTCCCTCATCTATGGTCAACATATTCAACCTTTGTCTCTCTGATCTTCGCCTGAGTTGCCGGCGATAACAGCCACTCTGAGACATCTAGTGCTGAGAGTCTGAGTGTCTGTCTGTACATCAGCACCAGAGGGAGCCGGGGTAAAGAGCGCACCCTGGGAAAGGGTTTCCGGGGACTTCTATGGATACAGTGTGGTTTGGCCCTGCAGCCTCTAGTCACACGTGGTTTCTGCTATGACACTGAAGCCCCCCTTCTGGCAACGATTTTCAAATATACGTGATTCCATGTAGTTCTCCCTCTCACTTCCTTGATCCCAGTTAGGTCCCCCCTGTTCTTTATAACCTCATGGCCTCTCCTTTTTAGTGAGCCGCACCTGTCCCTTGGGTGTCTGCACCCTTCCCTCCTCTGGCCCCCACAGTCTCTACCTCAGAATTCGGCATGAGTGCCACCTGTCCTCACTTCTGTCACCCCCTCAGCGAAGAGCTCTGGATCAGGAGACCAGGTGTGGTTAGCAGTTACACTCCCTACCCCAGAAAAACTTGGAACGGAGAAGCAATAAAGACATGGGTCTTCTAAAAATGCTAGGGAACAGGGCTCATTGGGTGACATGATGACTCACTGAAAATCTTATGTGGTGGTGGGGGGGGGATAGCTTGTTTCCCATGGTCCCCAGCCTTGCAACAGCCAGATGAACTGTGTATGAGGCTCAGGCTGCCTCCCCTATGGGAATTTTGAGCTGATGACCGGAAGTCTTGACAGATGGTTTCTTCAGGCCCCTGACTAGTTGGTTGAGCGTTCCTCTGGCAAAGGTTATCAGTCTCCACATGCCAAGATTCAGCAGCAGCCCTCCCTTTCTTTGTCCACAAGTTTCATTCTGACCCCAACAGCAGCTGACAGCCTGGGGAGGGAGGAGCAAGGGAAAGTAGACCAGCAGGCAGGCTAGGCATAAGAGTAGAGGCCCATCCCCACCCCACAGCTATGCATGGGGATGGGGAGGGGAACTTGCCCCACCCAGCAGCCTCCAGAGGACCTTATGCATATAAGAGACAGTGGGCGCCAGGAAGAGAGGGGCTAGAGCCCCTAAAGCTGTATTGGTGTCTTCACAGCTCTGCAGCCTGGGAAAAGGTCCACTCAGGCCACAGGGCCTGTTCTCACAAGTGGAGAAATGAACAAACTGATCACAGCTTTGCCCCGACCCTGCCTTCACCAGCACTCCCAACCTGTAAACTTGGACACTCTAAACAAGGGCTTCTGCCTGTCCGAAGCCTGCCTATCTGCTTCCAAGTCAGCACCATGGACCCACTGGATCCAGGGCCCTGCCTCTGATTATGTAACATAGAAGTAGCCAGCCCGACTTAAATGGCATTCCTGGACATGGCTGGAATTCTTAAAGCCAACATGTGCTAATTTTTAAAGACTTTGTGATCATGAGTCTAGAGAGATGGCTCAGTGGTTAAAAGCTCAGAGGACCCAGATTCAGCTCCTACCACCCACATCAAGAGCTCACAACCACCTGGAACTCCAGTTGGTGGGGGGAGGGGGTTCGGATGCCCCCCTCCTTAGGCTCTGCAGTCACATGCACAAATCTACACACCTATACACATAATTTAAGAATAGAATCTTTAAAAAAGCAATTTCAAGTGAACTTTCAAAACAGACAGGCTGATAAAACACTCTAAGAAGTCAAGGACATATGTGTGCCCACACAGCACAAGCAGGACATCTTTGCAACTCAGAAGTTCTCACCAATGTCTCACCTAAGCTGCCGCTCCTGTTCTCTGTTCTCTCTCTCCCTCCTTCTCCCCCCATCTGCCCCTTCCCACTCTCCCCTCCCTCTGGTTTTCTTCTCATTGTTGGATAAAGAAAGATAAAAGGAGTCATTCTCTCAATTTCTAGCCTCCTGCTTAGCACACCAGACAATTCGTAGAATCAATACCCTCCACTAGACATCTGATATTCCACTGCATTCATTTCCCCCTTTCAACCCCTTCTCAGTAAGAACCAATTTCTGAGCCTCAAGTTCTCGGTCACATGTGTTGTCAGGCCAAGTGGCTCCTTCTTCACGGCCCCCACCATGGTCAGGTCTTCACTGTCAGCCTGACTAGGCTCGGAATCACCTAGGAGACACATCTGATCGCGTCTGTGAGAGTGTTTCTAGAGAGACTTCACTGAGCAGGGAAGAGCCACCCTTCGAGTGGGTGGGGCCACCCCATGAGTATGAATAAAGAAGAGAACAGGAGGAAGCTTGATGGTTGACACCACGTGTTCCTCTCCATTATGGCCTCTATCCCTTCCTAAACCTTGAACCAAAGGAATCCTTCCTTCCTTAAGTTGCTCTTAATAAGTACTTTGTTGCATCAAGGAGATTAATAGCACCACCTCCCCAAAGTGAGGAACCCCAGCTTTATGATCCACCAGAGAGAGCCGTGTTGGAACACCTGAGTCTAGGTCTTTCCAGTCCAGTGCTACGGTGACTCTTAACACAGGTGGCTTCCGGCAGCCAGCACAGGGCCAGGCTGAGTTATGTGTTCTTTGTGCTGAACAAGTGCTAGTTATCAGGTAAGTCATAAAGGATCATTCATAAAATTAGATTCACCACTTATTTTTATAGCACTCATTAAGGGACATAAAAGGCTGTTCTTTCTAACATTTGGGGGCTGAATTATCAATTCAATCAGCTGGACACAGTTAACTTCATAGAACCAGAAATCCTTATATCAAAGAGGCGACTCCCAGCTAGGAGCATGAAAGACCAGCTCACACAGTCAACCTGTATACCCTGTGGCCACGGACCCCACTTACTCCTGCATTTGTCCCTCTACCCCTGCTCTTATCATTTCAGGAAAAGGAAAGCATTTTGTAATCAGAAAAAAATAAGTATTTTTATTTTCTTTAATTTATTCTCTCTGTCTCTGTCTCTGTCTCTGTCTCTGTCTCTCTCTCTCTCTCTCTCTCTGTGTGTGTGTGTGTGTGTGTGTGTGTGTGTGTGTGTGTTGGCTCCATGGCATGCATGTAGAGGTCAAAGGACAATGTCCAGGAGTCAATTCCGTCCTACCATGTAGGTACCAGGGATCAAACCCAGGTCATCAGGCTCATGGTAAATGCCTTTACCTGCTGAACCATTCCCCTAGCCCACCTTTTTTTTTTTTAAATATAAAAATAATTTTCTGGCCGGGCAGTGGTGGCACACGCCTTTAATCCCAGCACTCAGGAGGCAGAGCCAGGAGGATCTCTGTGAGTTCGAGGCCAGCTTACAGAGCGAGATCCAGGACAGGCACCAAAGCTACACAGAGAAACCCTGTCTCAAAAAACAACAACAAAAATAATAATAAATTTTTGATAAGCCCAAAGGTTTTGACTTCTTTAGCAAGATATAGACACCTCTCTTAAGCCTCAGTTTACCTTTGAAGATATTAAGACCCATATTATAAATAAAAGACACTGGCTTCCTACTATGGGAGTCCAGAGAGAAGCCTGAATACCTGGTCTTCCCCCAAATTCCTCTCCACACACCACCCAGGTTGGTGTGTGATTTCAGTGACCTTTTGCTGGTCTCTGGCTGATTTATATGTGTCTCTGTATAGTGTCTCCCAGCCAGTGGATGTCAGGATAGTGAGAAAAAACACAGCTACAGCTGAGCACCGGCCTCAGAAGGCTGTGGGTTCCCATCTTGTTTGCGTCACTCACTGTGAATCAGACCCTCCCCACACCCTCCCCCCCCCCCATCCATCCTCCACTCCTGCTCTAACCCTTGCTGTTATTGTGTGACCTGGAGGAAGTTGTCTGACTCCTCTGAGCCCGTCTCATTTGAAAAAAATGAAGAGAACACTAACTGTCTTAGAGGTATTTTAAGGAACTCCAAGGAGAAAGTGTGTTGGAAACGTTTGTCACTGCTTAGCTTAAAGCAAATTTCAATATTAGCTATGCTGGTTATTATATGACCCCAAGGAAGTCTACTTTCGTTCAGTCTGAGTTTTTGGTGATTAGACACAACAATGTTTACCTTGCACAGTTGATATGAGACTAAGAAAATAATCCAAGGCAGGCCTTCACCTGGCACGCGGCACAGGGCACTGGGTGACTAGTGAGAATGTGGACCGCCATGCTGGTCCTTTCCTGAGCAGGAGCCAGAACCCTAGCTTCCTCACAGTGTGTCCCATCAACCCAAATTAGCATTCACTAATTTAACTTGAATGGGAACGGAGGAAATAGAAAGGAATTGGGATTTCGAAAGCTATTCGGTAGACAACAATTCTTTGTTGTGGAGGATGGTGTGTGGGCGGGAGAAGAAGGACACAACCCTGCAACATGGGGACATCAAGTTTTACAGCAAATACCTAGCTAACTCTATGCACATAATCCCTCCGCCCGGCTTTGCATGGTGATTTAGAGAGGCAGAGAACACCCCAGGATGGCCTCACACTTCCCCCATCATGGCTGTCCCAAAGCCAGGAGCCTGGCTGGGTCTCAGAAGCTGACACTTCCTCCCAGCAGCAAGACCACTGTGGAACAGTATTCCATACTAGTGTCCTGGCCTGTCACAACTCTGGAAGGTCCCCTAAGGGTATAGGGATAATAGAGACTAATTTAATTCCTCTGTGGCCATTCCCGGACTTCAGCAGAGGAAGCTAGCTAGTCAATGGGTGTCCAGACTTTTCTAATGACCAAGGCTGGGACCGGGACAAGTACCTCCTACAAGGCTGGGAAAATTCCTCTGAGCTGCAGGCACAGACTGCTGGTTCAGAGGCACAGAGGGGAAGCAGGAGCCCCTAGGGTCCCCTCCAACCCAAGGAAGAAGAGAGTGGTTTCCAAGATCCAGATACCTGAACTGAAAACCAACAGCCCTGACAGGATGTGTCTCTCCAGGTGGCCCAAAGCTTTGAGTGATGAGAAAGTACCAGGGAAGGGGGTCAGGAGGAAACCCCAGGGCCTGGAAGGGGATCAGGAGGAGACCCCAGGGCCTGGCTGCTGTCGGTGACAATGCTCACATATCCAGCTCAGGGTCTCCGTCCAAAACAAGGAAAAGCCTACAGACAACAGTCACCAACACAGCCCTGCTTGCCAGTGTGGACAAAGATCTTCTTGCATACACCAGGACCATACTGCCCAGCAAGTGTCTTCAGAGGACCCTGAAGATGTTTGGAGGAGGAAGACACAAAACCTCTTACTCAGTTTGCTTCTTCTTCTTCTCCTTTTTTTTTTTTTTTTTTAATTTATTTTTGTCACTCAGCCTCTTGGGACACAAAAGTATCTGTTAAGGTAAGTTAAACCCTTCTAAAATGAATTTTCCTGCTACTTTTAATTAAATGTTCTTTAGAATTAAAAGGGCACATTCAGAAAAGGTTGAAAAAAATTTTTTTCACTGACACTCCCCACCCCCCACCCCCGCTCCCCTCCCCCTTTTCCCAAGGAAAAGAAAAAGCTGTTTTGTGCCCAGTGCACCCGGCCCACACTGTACAAAAGGGGGTGGGATGGCGGCAAGACACACGAGATGACCCCGTGACCCCAGACCGCTGACAAGTCCTCAATGGCATAAATACCAGATAATCAATCACATGCCAGGAGGGTAAGCCCCCTGCCCTCGCCCTGGCGTTGGGGTTTATGAGACATACACTGTAAATAGATACTCGCTTCTCGAGAGAGGCCCCTCGGCATTCCAGGGCTGGCCTTAATCCTGAGCCAGGACGGGCGGCCAGACCCTTGACCACCTCGCTTTACAGCTTTCATCACGAGCTTATAAAGAAAGCGCGTTCCCCTCCCAATCCTGCCAGGCAAGTTGGACTTCCTAGTATGAAAGAAAGTCAGACTTTAAAACTCCATCCAGGAAGGCTAGGAAGTCTGTAAACAGCTCCCCACCTCTCCAAAAAAAGAGTGAGGGGGGGGGGAAGAAATAAGAAGCAAGAAGTTCAGCCCCCCCCCCCCCACACACACACACAATATGGCAGGGACAATCTGAGGAGGAGCCATCGGGAACTTAGAGGGTGACGAAGAAGCTGTGGCCCGGATACTGATGCTGATGACAGTAATGCTGATGGAGACAGGTAATAGTCCCCAAGCACTGAAAAAGTTCCCGTGGTCGTCTAACCTCTGACACAGCTCCAGGAGCTGTTACTGTACTTCGCTGTTCTGGATAGGAAGACAGAAAGGTAGGGGCAACGAGCCCAGGCAATGATGGCCGTCAGTCACAGAGAGGATGAGGCTTGAACCCAGGGCTAAGTTAGGTCTAACTATACCCCCACCTGCTAAGGGACTGGACTCCAGGATGGACTGAGGGACCGAGGGAGAAGGTGCTGGATACCAGTCCTTAAGACCAACTCATGATCTGAGCTCAAATGGCAGCTGAGTGTACCCAGCTGTTAAAAATTCTGAAAATATGGCTCTAAAAATCCAACAGATCATCTTAATAGGGCCAATCTTTGGCGACATCAGGGACAAGGCTGGCTTCAGAGCAAAGTTTTAGCCCGATGCACGCATGAGTACAGGATCCGAGCTCTGTCCTTTAGTCTGCCTTAGACTCTCTCCAGAGTCCAGGCTGTGAACGAAAGACCCTGAATGTCTCCACGGCAACCATGGCCTTCGAAACCTTTGCTCTGGCTCTGAAGTTTACCAAGATCCTAGCCAAGCCCTGCAAACAGGGAAGTGGGGGCAGAGAGGAGAAGACGGACTCTCCTAGTAACTAATTTTGATAATGCCTTTGTCTCAGGGTCAAAGGTTAAATATGGCCACACTAATCCACTTCTTTCAGAATGAGAGCACTAGGGAGAGGTATTTCTGTAGCTAACAAGCTATTTTTTTTTTTCTCTTTCCTGGAGAAACGGTACTGACCCAGCCCAATGAACGGGGCTGCCTGGCGTCTGGCAAGACAGACTTGAGTTATTTGGGCAAACTGGCTCCTGGCTAGCTGTGAGGTTGGAGTTACTAAGACCAAGGTGAAAGGCATGCAGAGTGGTGCTTGAAAATGTAAAGGGCTCTCTTTCCCACCCCACCTGTTTTTGAATAATGCTTTTAAAAAGGCCTAGACGAGACAGGAGGAGGAAAAAGCTTGGGGACCCCATCTTCCCAGTAAAAATAATACTCACAAAATACTGGCCTTGGCTATAAGGGAAGCCATCAATAATCCACGTACGCGTTTGCCCAGCACTCTGCAGTGCGCCCAGCCCTCCCTGACACAAACTTCTGTTTGTGCTTCGCAGTGGGCCCATTAGGCAAGTAGCTTATTTGACCCTCTTCTGCCAAAGAGCAAACCAAACCTCTGAAAGGACACATGACTTCCCTGAAGACTTATTCCTCATGAGTAGCAGCCTCAGGGCTAGGCAGCTCTTTGTTCCTGTGACGACAGAGCACAGGCACAGAGATCCTTCAGGAAGAAATGTGGGGTTCCTCACACAAGTGAGATTCACAAGAGACAGGCTCCTCCTGAGCCATCTCCCTGTCATATACTACTGGGACCCATGTGGCTGTGAAGGGGACTCATGCTTCTGTACTGGTAGATGATAGAAGGAACCCCTTTCCCCCACCCCACCCAACTCCTGCCCCAAGGAAACTGGAGAGCTTCCCCTGGGGGGGGGGACCTGAAATAGAGGGTCCTCCCCTTTTTTCCCCTCTCTGACAGAGAGCTGATTTCCTTCCTTTTCAGCTTCTTTTGCCTTTCTTCTTTGGGGAAAGTCACCACTCCAAGGCAGACGAGAGAGAGAGAGAGAGAGAGAGAGAGAGAGAGAGAGAGAGAGAGAGAGAGAGAGAGAGAGCGAGCGAGAGAGAGAGCGAGAGAGAGAGCACACTGGGGAGGGAAGGAGAGAGGGGAGGCCTGTGCTTTGCAAGAAATGATTGTCCATGTGTCAACAACCTGCTGCTTCCCAGAGCCTCGGGGTCAGAGGCCAGAAGGGAACACAATGGCTTTTGGAGCTGAAGGGTCTGGGGAGAGGGGCCTCTGGGGAACTCCGGAATGTGGGAGGCTGAATCCAGGCACCAGGGTCTCCTGCCATACCCTTTTACACCCTGCCTCCCTCCGCAAATCCCAGACACTCCTAACCTCAAAAACCAAGGAAGGGGATTAGTAAAAGCCTGCACACACAGGCACACACACAAAGGTCCACACCCCAAGTGATGGCCAGTAAAATAAGTCTATTCTAAGCAAGAGGGACAGAAAAGAGGGGGGGAAAATTCAACTTGAGCATAGCCTATAATCACTCCTGCCTGCTTGTCCCATCGGGGTTCGGTGCACACCCTTTGTGCACCCACCTTGTGCAGCCACCCAGAGGGCACCTCTGGCTCAGCCTTTCATCACACTTGCCAGCGACTGGAAGGCCAGCGAGGTGCCAATATTCGGAGCTCAAACCACATCGGATAGAGGGAAGACTCGCAGGTGTGAGCAATCTCTTTAAGCACTCAACCTAGCAGAGAACACGCACCCACTCAGAGGACAAAGGGTCACAAGCCTTGGAAACCTCTTCTCCTAACTTCTGCCCACCACCTGACACTGGGTTCCTCAGTCCTGAATGGCTCAGCCGATTCCCCTCATTATTTTCTTCACCATTCAGGACATAATAGAGGTTGGATCTGGCTTTGTACAACATTCATCCTATGTCCAGGGGCAGAGCGTGGCAGGTGCAGGAAGCAAGCCTCAGGAAAGAAAGGACCAGAGGGTTGGGATGGGAGGGCACATGGAGGGCACTAGCGCCACAGAGCATACCAAAACCCAACCTCCCGTGGATCCTGAGAAGAGATATCGTGGTTGCCACTTCAAATCTGAGCTGTGTTTTATCACATCATTCTCTTTGAGGTTTAAGTGAATGTGCTCCAAGTATGGTGTCCCATTTGTGTGTGTGTGTGTATGCTTGTGTGCATGTGTGTGCGTGCGTGTGTGTGTGTGTGTGTGTGTGTGTGTGTGTGTGTGTATGTGTGTGTGTGTGTGTGTGTACATGCACAGGGAGTTCAGAAGCCAACATGAGGTATTTTCCTCAACTGCTCTCCACCTTTTGTTTTGTTTTTCCAGACAGGGCTCCTCTGTGCAGCCCTGGCTGTCCTAGACCTCACTCTGTAGACCAGGCTGGCCTTGAAATCAGAGATCCGCCTGCCTCTGCCTCCTGAGTGCTGGGATCAAAGTCTTGTGTCACCCAGGCCAAGACCCCTCTGGACATCCAAGAACAATCCAGAACAAGGACTCAGACAAGGTCAGCCCCAAACCCTCACCTTTGAGACCAACTCTCTGGAGGCTGGCGGTGGGAACCTCCGAGTCATTTCAAATTCAGAAACACTTGGTGCTTACTCTTTTGTCAAAAACATTTCTCCAAGTTCCCCAGAGAGATGTCACAGGGACTCCAGGGCCCAAGGGGCAACTTACAGATGGCAGGGCTCCCCCTTTTCAATTCCTGTAACTAAAATGAATATGGAAAGGATAATTACCTTTAAAACATACTTAATACTCGAACACATTCTCTCCACCTGCAGAAAAAGAATGCTATCTGATAGAATCTTCCCCATAAGCTTAATCAAATTGCTATCTTCAAACTCTCTGGAGTCCCGTGAAACAGTAATAGAAAATCGAGGCACAGGCTGGAAGCATTTTATATTTGTTTGGCTGAAGGGAAGGCACAGCCCATCTGACAACAGGCTCTTAGAGACAAAGTCATTTCCAATCTGTAATGGATCTCCTCCTGGTAGGGACAGGGAACATTTCATCTGACCCAAACCCACAATCCCTCTGTGAAGTAACCTTTCCTAAGGCTCCCAAGAAAACATTCGAGAACAAAAGCTTTTTGTTGCCCTTCCCCCGTCCCCCTTACCACCTGCCGGGAGTTCAACCACTCTATACGATTTTTCCCCCTGGTTGCGTCTTGAGTACGTATGGAAATGTTTAATTTTGCTACTTAACTACAGATTTTAAGCTGGCAAATAAATTGATGCTTGGGTTTTCCTCCACTTGCCCAGCCTTGGGCAGGGTCATTTGTTACGTGAGGAGCAGACATAAATCACCTGCCTAAATCCTGCCCAGGGCGAGTGGCCATTTGCAAGGCTGAAGAAAAGGGAAGGAAACAGCTTCAAGAAAGATTGAAGGTGGGGACGAGATGTGTCCCCAGCATCCTGAGCCTGTCTGGAATGGCGGATGGACGGCAGCACAGCATGGCCCCCGCTTGTCCAGTCTGTCTTGTTGACAGCAGCCAAGATAGGTAAGAGGTGATATCCTGGTTTCTGCTACCTATTGCTTCCACCCTTCCAGAAAGAGCATTTGGATGGGAATCTGGCCCCTCGCTGCTCAAGTAAGGCACATTGGGCTTACAGGAGAAAATGAACGGGGCAGGGTGAACACAAGGAAGCCATTCAAATGGCCTTTAAGGCACAGGTTGGTTACAAAACAGCATGCCTTGACTCTCACCACCACCTCATTGGCACTGAAGGATGAGAAGAAGCAGGTGGGACTCTGGGGGCATACTCCTGGTTTCAGTGTGTTTTCTTATTTCTCTCACACTGAACCCGTATTATTGATGGGATTCATTCTCTGTATAAATGGCTGGGTCAATAATGCCATGTCCTGTCCTTGGCAAGAGACTCCTCCAAGGCCAGATGTGGACTGGCTTTTCTGCTCCAGATTTTCCCAGCACACAATCGCCTGGTCTCCTGACTTTGTGGATATTGTACCCATACAAAGGGATGGCTTCTTCTTCCTTCGGAAATAGAGGAATGGGGGCAGCAAAGAGGCGTCCTGAGTCATCTTGCTCTCCCACGACTATCTCCAAACAGACAGTCTATTTGATCACAGTCTCCTGCATTCCCTACCTGTCACTATATGCCAAGTGCCACCTGTCTAGACAGTCCTGTGATGCAGTAGGAATGCGGGGTTAAGCTGTCTCTTTAAAAGGCACACTTGAGGCTGACTTTTATTAGTTCCAATGTAATCCACACACCCAAAAATATCCGCCCCTACTTGAGATGTAATATTCACACGTACCCACATTTTGTCCTATTCATGGTTCTTAATGAATCCAGCAAAGCCGAAACCATCGCCACCACTAATTCCAGAATGTTTTCATCCTCTCCCAGAGCAAACTCATAGCCACTCAGTAATCACTCAGCCCTACGTCTCTCTTCATTCCAGCTCTTGGCAACCAGTCATCTGTCCTGTTCGGGGCCTTCCCTATCCTGCACATTTCAAATAAATGGAATCGCATGGCATGTGCATTCTTCCGTTTGGACCTCTTTCATGTAGCATGTAGGAGTACTTCACTTTTTTATGGGTGAATCATATTCTGTTTTATGGATATACCATAATGTATTTATCCACTCATCACCTGATGAAAACTGGGTCATTCCCACCTCTGCACTATGAGGTTGCTGCTATGAAGTCACTTGTAAGTTTTTGTGTGAGTACGTGTTTTTCTTTTCTGTTTTTTTAAAATAATTTATTTATTTTTATTTTATGTGCATTGGTGTTTTGCCAGCATGTATGTCTGTGTGAGGGTGACAGATGTCCTGGAACTGTATTTACAGACAGTCATGAGCTGCTGGGAATTGAACCCGGGTCCTCTGGAAGAGCAGCCAGTGCTCTCAACTGCCAAGCCATCTCTCCAGCCCCTGAGTACCTGTTTTCCAGTGCCCTTTGGTTGAAGTTGCGTTTTGAGAATACATTCTTAGTGACAGGAAGGAGGGCTTGGCAGTTAAGAGTGCTTGCTGCTCTTGAGGAGGCGAGAGTCTGGCTCCCAGCTCCCGTGTCAGGAAGCTGGCAACTGCCTGTAAGCCCAGGTCCAGCAGCTCCAGCGCTCTCTTCTGGCCTCCACAGACACACAGCACACATGGCACTCACTCACTCACACACACGCACACACACACACACACACACACACACACAATCTTAATACTCATCATCTGCTTCTCTTCCACATTAGAAACTAATAGTGTTGGATGTTTAAGAGACAATTGGAAAAGGCAATTCAAAACTCCCAACTTACACGGGAAGCAGGTAAGTGATAGCTGGCTATCTCTCACCAAGTTCCAGTCTCTCATTCTTTTATCGAATCCTTGCTGCCCTCCATTCTGGCCTCCACAGAAGTCTCACCCTCAACCTGCAGGCCTCAGTAGCTAGCTTCATCATTTAGGCAGGAATCTACACCGCATCATATGAAATATTTAAGTTGTTTTTCTGAATATATGCATTATTTAGTTTACAAGCTATAAGATATTTATATTGTTTATCCCTCTTACCCCCAAATACCTGCATTATCTACACTACAGTTGGGGAAAGAGTGAGCTGTGGGTTTGCTTTGTTTTGTTTGGTTTTGAACTTGTGTTCTCCTCTCTTCCTCTGTCACCTGTGCACACACAGGCTGTGCTGGGCGATGGTGGGGCTCCTCTTGCCCCAGTCACCATATAGGCTCCAGGGACACAGGATATGACAGGCCCTTCATAGCTAGATAGACATACAGTCACAACTTCCCTGCCTAGGTCCTTCGGAGACCAGAAGGTGTGCACCCCATTATTTCTGAGGGGTACCTCTACATTCCTCTCTCACTCTCCTACTATTATTGCTGTGGTTGTTCGCACAGCCCCTGACCTCTAGCCCAGGCCCATGCCAGGTTGCTGAGTTCTCCATTTGGCATCTGTCTTTGCAGGCAGGGAACTGAGGCATCTGTCAAGGTGACCAGGGTGTGAACAGCCTTGATCTCTCTCAAAAGCTTCTCCTAGAAATCTCCCTCCATGGGGAGAATGAGATGTAAATGTGAAGTTTTCCTAAAACATAAAGTGACTTTGGGGTTTCAGCATTATCTAGGTGGCAAATGTCTAATCACAATAATTACTAAAACATAGACAAAACAGAAAATAAAATACCCTCTAATCCTGTTTCTAAAAATAGCCTCTGTTAATATAAACAGAGCATTCCGGACTATTCCAGGGTAGCTTCTGTTTACATTAGGCCAGGTTTTCATGCCGCGAGTGTTTGGAATCCCCAGACTCAAACCCTCACACTTAGGCAGCGCACACTTTACAGAGGGAGCCGTCCTCCCAGACCTCTTCAAAATTTATCTTATAATCTGCCTTAAAAAAAAAAAAAAAAAAAGACCTTCAAAACATCACAGACGTCCTTTCAGGTCAGGGATCACAGTTAACAGATTCTACGGCCATTTCATTCCTTCACGATGCTTTTTAGTGACAAGTAATCTCACATTCAGATTTCCTAACAACGCTGGAAAAATCAGTCCTCGGTCCATAAATGCCGAAGTTGGGGACGAAGCACCCAAGACTTCTGAGCATTTGCATGCCCCTCCCCTTTCCCAGGGGTCCGTGAACAGCAGACCCGACCCCCACGGCCGTGTGGTTAAGACGGCCAGAGGGAGAAACCACAGGCCTATCTGTGCAGCACACACCTCCATAACTCGGACACCTTGGGTGACACAGCGGCGCGTGCCATCAATTCTCTCATCTCCAGTTATCTAACTCCAAAGAGGTTCCCTCTTCCTCCTCCTCCCCCCACCTCCACTCCCCTCGGGTACCTCTACTTACCCTGCCTCTGTTTTGAATCTCTAAAATAATGTGACAAGTTAATGATTGTACAATTATCTAAATGTTTAACAGACATGTTATCTAAGTGAGTCGGATTGAGATTCCATCCCGCTGACAATAAAGACCAATGGTGGAGCAGCAAGCGATAGGCAAATTATAGCGAACCCTGCAATTTCGATGCTATTAAATTTGGAGGAATAACAGCCTTGAGGCCTGTAAACTCTGAATAAAATAGGCCCTTGTGTTTGTCCAACTATTAAATCAAAATGCTACCAACATTCTAGAAAAAACAAGGCGATTTATGGCTTTTCAAGTTTCAGTTACACATAGGTTTTTATTAACTCCTTTCTGTCGGCAGGCCGCAGAGGTGACACTGGGGGGAAAGGGCGGGTGTCGGAAAGGAAAGAACAAGAGCAGAAAGTGGCAATGGGAAGGGACAGAGGGGAGGCGTGGGGGACTCAGGCTAGCCACAAGCCCTCTGACGGTGGGGCAGTCTGAGTGGGAACTCCGGGCAGAAAGGACATGGGAAGTCTCCAATACCATTTTATTCACTGTTGGGAATCCACCTGCGTCTGGCTCTACCACCTGACCAGTCACATTATTTAAACTTCTCAGGACCTGTGTTCGCCCCCATCGGTGATGCGGAGGTGCCGAAGACTAAACACCCACGCAGTGGCAAATGCTGCCCTTCTCTTTTGGCTCCTGGAGCAGTTTTTAATGGCAGAAGGTCTTCACTTTAGTCTCCTCTGCAGACACAGTACGTATTTAATGCAAGGCTATGAAATAAAACAAACACTGTCTCGAGTAGAGGGAAGGGAGCTGCAGACCTCAGAGCAGAAACAACAGCAGCAGCCACCACTAAGACACACACTCTTCTCCAGCAGTCCGGAGCTAAGCGTTTTCCTGATACTGTTTTATTACTCACAACAGATGTCTATTAATATCTATATGTTATGTCACATATTATATATTATGCAGCCCAGGCTGGTTCCAAACTTACCATATAGCTGATGGTGACCTTGACGCTCTGATCTCTCTGCCTCCATGTGAGTGCTGAGGTTACAGACATTCACTACCATGCCATGTTGGGGACTGAACCCAGGTTGTACAATGTTGGGGACTGAACCCGGGTATTTTGCACACCAGACATATTTCTAAACATAAGTTTTCAAATACGAAGACAGGCTGAGAGAAATTCATACTGTCAATACAAGATCAGATCTTGGGCCCTGCCATGAATCACACAATCCCTAAGCAGCCATTTTTCCTGCCCAGTTCCCACACCCTACAGGTGAGAGTCAAAGAAAGGAAGCCATTTTCTTTTTCTGTGTCGTAAAGCTTATCTGCGGCAGAAATAGGATAGAAACTGAGTTCTCCTTTCTCCTAAGTTATTGTCCCTTTCAAGCACGATGCTCTCTCCCTCTATGCCAACAACAGTGTCCAGCATCATTTCTGTTACAGTAGGAGTTGAGGGACAACGAGGCTCATGCAGGCCCTGCCCACGGCTACCCGAGGACCCCAAGCAGAATGTCAGTCATGAAGTGGTTGTTCCAGGTGAGCCTTGAGTCTGGACGCTTGAGTCTTCTCTAGCCTGTCTTGGGTCAAGTCTTTTTACCCATCCCCAGATAATCAAACACCACGGATGTGCTCAAAACACTGCCTAGGGCAGTAATGCTTCTCAGAACAGCATGAGGATCCAAATGTGGAGGTCAATACCTGCAATGCTAGTACCTGGGATGGGGGAGGCAGGAGGGATCAGAAGTTGAAGGCCGGCCTCGGCTAACATAGGGATTTGAGATCAGCGTGGATTAAATGAGGGAGGGAACAGAGGGAGGGGGAACGAAGGAGGGAGAGAAAGGAAGGAGAAAAAGAAAAACGGAGGCTGTTAAGATGGCTTGTCAGGTAGAAGCACTTGCTATACAAGCCTCACAACCCGAGTTCCCAGGACCGGGGTCTGGGAATGTAGTTCAGTGGTAGAGCACTTGCTTAGCACGCACAAGGCCTTAGGCCCAGCGTCCAGTGCCACGCAAACAAAACCCAATCTTTAAAAAGAAGAGACAGAAAAAGAAAAGTATGGGGGAGGGGGGCGCTAGAGAGTTGGCTCAGCAGCCAAGAGCATGTCTTGCCCCTGCAGCAGACCTGACCTCAGTTCCCAGCACCCACATGGGCCTTTTACCCCAGTTCCAGGGGATCTGACACATATTCTGGTCTCTTCAGACACACGCACTCGTATGTGATACCCCACCCCCGGAATACCCACATCATTTTTCCATTTACATAACAAAATATAAGGCAACTCTTCAAAAGTATTGGGAAGAGGAGAAGGGGGACAAAGCATTTTCGGGGCATCAAAGCCACTCCGTATGGTGGACATGTGTCATTATATACTGCACTAAGCCTACAACATGCCCCACACCAAGACTGAAATGAATGTCAACTATGGGCCATGAGGTGACATGCTTAGTCCATATAGGTCCACTGGGGTGGGGTGGGGGGTAACAAATGAGCCACGGCTCATCACGATAGGATGCGGACAGGAGTGAAGGCTGTGGTGTGTGAGGACGAGGGCTTCCAGGAAAGTCTATTCCTTTTAGGCATTTTTGCTTCAAGCTAAAACTTCTCTAAAAATGAGCACGTATGCTAGTTTAGAAATCAGCTAATAGGGGGTACCTCCAGGAGGTGGCTACAGGGACCCTGGGAGCACACATGGCCAAAGGCAGTTTGTATAGACCATCAAGTGACAGCTGGGTGGCCCTCCCGACTCTACAGCAGGCAGCTTCCACAGAGCTGAGAGATCTGTGCTTGGAAAATAAAACTCTATATTAGGCATCAAGCATGCCTTTATAGTAACAGCATGAAATTAGGTCAAGAGTAAAGCTATGCTGGAGCGCTGACTGTACAAACAGCAGCACATGACCCTCCCTCCCGAAGTGCCTATGACGTTCTGTGGCCATTCTGGGGTTTGAGCTTCCTCGTGTTAAATTCCTTGGCACGGCATGTGAAATGCTATACGAATCACCTCTGATATTTATAAAAGTCAAATGCTATTATGCTTTCAATGGTGAGGTCCTGCCAACCAGCATGGAGTCTGCCTGTCCGTCTGATGACTCACTGTCCTGCCCTCCCCACTACCTTCCACCTTGGGCAGGGGCCTGAGGCCCTTTCTTCCTTTTTTATTTCATGAGAAGTATCAGGGAGATGAAGATTCTTTCTCATCATCCGCACGCTCCTCTCTTTCCTGTCTCCTCCAGGGCCCTGGGAGACTGAGACAGAGCTTGAGGCCTGGATCCTGCCTCCCTGACATGACTTCTAAGTGTCCAACCTATCCTTCTAGCCAGGCTCAGGTCAGCAGAAAGACAAGGCTGGCTGGCAGTGACCCTGAGGGGAGGACATGTTGGTTTTACCCTTTAAACCCTTGACTCTGCCTCTACATATTCCTGCATTCCTCCCCCAGCCAGCTTCCATGAGGAGTCCTTCAAACAAGGGCTCCCACTCCCACCTGAAGATCAGTCAAGGGCATGCCTCACTCTCTTTTAAGTGTCACTGACATATCAGAGGTGAGACCTAGGGAGGCAGGATGCCAACACACAGAGCTGAAGACACAGTTTGCATCGCCCAAGGAGTCCAACAGCTGCTGGACACATATACACCTCTGGGATGGTTAATGTCAATTGTCAACTTGAACGGACTTGGAATAACTCTGGAGACACACCTCTGGGTATGTGTGTGATGGCATCTCGAAAGAGGAGCAGATGAAGAAGGAAGATCCACCCTGAATGTGGGCAACATCAGCCTCTGAGCTAGAGTCTCAGACTGAAAACAAAGGGGAGGAGAAGGTGAAAAGCAGATGAATACCTCTTCCCCATATTTCTGCTTCCTATTTCACCAAGATGCCAGGAAGGGAAGAGTCCCAGCTACACACTCCTGCCAACATGAAGCTACCTGCTACCATGTCTTCACCATGACGGACTGTTTACCCTTAAACTGTGAGCCAGAATCAGCCCTTCCTGCCACTATGGTGCTTCTTGTTAGGTATTTATTTGGTCACAACAACGAGAAAATTAACTGACAGAACCTTCTAGTCTCCTTTTCCCTAAAACAGGAAGGGTCCCTTGAGCAAGTGTCCTCCAATGCCCATTCCCTGTTGGAAGCGAAAAGGTAGAGTCCATAACACAGCCCTCGCTGTCAGGTGTGTCTCAATCCAGGGCCTCTGGATTGAGAGAGATCTGCTTTGAAGCCAGTTTTAAGGCCAGGAAAAGCAGTGTCTAAACATCTGAGTCTGGTTGAGTGGCTTCCCCTATCACACGGCAATGTGGAAACTAAACAATTTTTTTTTCGAGATAGGGTTTCTCTATATTGTTTTGGTGCCTGTCCTGGATCTTGCTCTGTAGACCAGGCCGGCCTCGATCTCACAGAGATCCATCTGACTCTGCTTCCTGAATTCTGGGCTTAAAGGCGTGTACCACCGCCACCCAGCCAATTTTTCTCCCCCTAGGCCAGCAAAAGAAAGTTCTTGTTATGTAGTCAGAGAGGAGAGAAGCCTGGATAGAAAATGAAATCATGTGAGTCCTAATTCTAGTTTGGATTTTTTTGTTCTTAACTGACTGCCTTTTCCAAACATGGGCTTTACGCCCCTGGCATGCATATCAGATTCAATGTCCACACCCCACAGGAAGAGCAGATAATGTTTAAAGAAGGGGCTATGGGAGAACTATGAGACACTGATCCCAGCTCTGTCCTGGACTAGTGTTTCCCAATCCCCTAGGTCTCTGTGTTCTCCACCAAAGATGAGGGAGGAATAATGCTGCCTTAGAACTGAAGAGTTGCCAAGTACCCAGGCCAGCTCTTTAAGTGTCCATATCTAAGGCCAAGTTCAACTTGCTGGCTCATGTCTTTCCAGCACTGTGACGTTCAGGAAGATAGGAACCAAGTTTTATTCCCCATTATGAGTTACATCCACAGAGACCTGGCATACCCAGTATGACTCTCCAAAACTCCGAGAGTGAATGAAGGAATAATGGGACCAAAACAGCTGGGTAACCTCTTTTGATTGACAGCAAACAAGACTGTTAACATGGAGGGTCTTCTGGAGCAGGCTGTGGCAGGAGAAGAGACTAAAACTTTTCAGGGGCAAGTTTATGGTCTAGTTCCATGTAACCCATGGAGCCAAAACCCAGGAATGATCTCTAGTCATCTTTTGTCTGTGTTTCTCTCTTTCATTATGGAGAAAGGGTAGGAAGGGGTAGAAAGTCTGATGAGAAGGCAGGAGATTCGGAACATCTAGGTGTCTGATGATGGAAGACGTGAGATCTCACCAGGAAACTCTTGTCCTGAGTCCTCAATGGCATTACCCTGGCCTGCCCTAAGATGTGACGGGGGCACACCTGGCACTGCTTGTGGCTGGAACACTTGCTTGATCCTGGCCCCAGTTCTGCATTGGTCCAGCCTTGTTTAGCTAGGGCAGGACAATGGAAGCATCGGACATGCCAGGCTCTGGGTTCTTCTTATCTGTGAAATCCACCACATGAATTTGTTCAGAGTGGAGAACCTCTTGTGCTCTTCCTTCTCTCACGTGCACATGAAGGACTGCAGTGGCTACGGACTTGACAGACATGTTGGAGGTGATGCCCTGGCTGGAGGACATAAGTAGAATCCTAGAGGTCCTGACCCCCAATTTGGGAAAGTAGTTGGATGTAGTTTCCATATCACAATCACTCTGGACATGGCCCTTCCTCTCTCCACCTACCTGGTGAGGGGATGAGGGCTCTCCATCTCTAATAAGACCTGGATGACACACTAACAGTACCCACTACTACCATTCCCTGAACGCATGCTTCACGCAAGGCCTATGCTGAGGGCTTCAGTGGATTATCAGATCAAATCCTTAGGATACCCCCTACAGACCAAGCACCACATGTTTCTGGTACTGTGACGAGCAAACTGACTTAAAGAAGTTAAACAATCCAACCAAGATGATAAAATTTATAGACAAAGCTAAAACTGTGTGACACCGGATCCTAAATTCTGGGCTACCATGCAGTGGTACCCGGAACTCTACACTTAAGGCTCACGTAGTCCAGAGGGTCCCTTTCCTCTATAGTTTGCTTGTAAACCTAAGCCACTTCACTAGGACCCACACTTTCCAAGAGGGTCATTTTTTTCCAGAGGTCATCCTACCTACCCTTCTGCTTCTAGTCTGTTGATTCTCCCTCAATGCTCTTGAGCGTTTACACCTGTTTCTACCCCTTGCTCCTTGACTCTGTCTCTCAGCCTGGCTGCCACACAGACCAGCCTTGACCCCAGTTCTCCCATATTCACACCAAAATAGGCAGCTGCCCAGAGTTCCATATGGATGGCCAGAACTGAAGGTTCCAACATGGGAATCGTCATGGGCTCCTCTCTGATAGTGCCTGCCTTCTCCCTGAGACATGGTGAAGACTGTCCCAACCACTCCCCTTGAGCCCAGCAGCCAAGGCAGCTCCTCTGCCCTCTCACTACCACCATCCAGTGTTGTCTGTTGCCCCCTAGGCCTGTTCAAGTCTCAAGAGGGAATGTACAGTGGCTTGAACAACATTATGATTTGTAAAACCCACTCCTAATTAGTTTGACTTTGAATAAAGAGGGTAATTATTTTTAAATTTATTAACTGCTGCCTGGCCGGAGAAGTTTCCAGATCAAATGACAAGGAGAGGCTATTTCTGCTCAGTGATGTAGCAATTTATATTACGGATCGGTCATTAAAACCTCGGGCCCAAAACCACTTGTGTTTCTTCAGCCAAGATAGTGTCCGTGTGTCAAATTTCAAACCCGGAGTATAAATTAAGCCATTAATGGTATTTATCAGTTTATCTGGACTTAAAGAACTACTTATTAATTTAAGATGGCCCTGCTGCCGAACCCAGGAGGTGCCCTGGGTGTGCATATGAACGTATGCACACACGCATGTGTTTTCTCACTCTGGTTTGACTGAACAGGGTAAAAAAAGAAAAGGAAGAAAAAAAAACTTCTGATGTGTAAATGAAGAACGAGCCTCGAGGGAGCTGCCTGGCTGTTAATTCTTCGCTGCTCTGCAGCCCAAACATTTTGGAAGCAGCAGTGTTTTGCAGTATGTATCTGTCATAATATAAAAGGTGTAAAATGATCTCTGTTTATCTCCTCAAAGTCTTTGCTGTACCCAAACAGAAAACCAGAATGTGACAACAAAGCCCAGCCCCGCCATAAGGATGGCCTCCCTGAAACGCCAGCCTGAGCCCATGGAGATCTCGGGGAGGGATGGCGGGTGGAGGGGGGGGCACCGGGAAGGGGTGTCATGTGCGCCAGGATAGAAATCCAGACTAAGTGGAGTCAAAAGGGGGAGAGGTGATGGTACCATCTGCTTAGCTGACACTGGAATTACAGCTATTTTCTACCAGATTCAGTTTGGGGCTCAATAATAACCTGCAAGACATCGTATCTCGCATCCCATGCAGTAGCCTGTGTTCGCTGTTACCTCCCTGTGTGGAGCCCTTGGCCAGGGAATGCTTAGGCCAATCTGAATCAGGGAAATTATATCCTTCCCTGAGATGAAGGTGTGGGCATCGGAGTGTTGGGAATTCTTTAGTTAAGTGGGTCATGAGGATCGCCAGGACAGGGCCACGATTTAAGTGACAGCACAGACCCTCCCTGACCTGTTCAGGCCACGGGCTCACAGACAGTGTGGCGTGTCACGGCACGGGCAGCTGAAGAGTTGTCGGAAAAGCACTGAGGTTGGAGTTGGGTCAGGTTTCATCTCTGGACTTCCTGGCGGCTACCTTCTAGGCCTCCATCTTCTTATCTGTAAAAGGGGTCTGCTGGAGCAGGTGACAGACTTACGTATCAAAAGTACCAAGTGACACTAGCAGCATTCTACTCTACCCAGGGCCTCCATTCCTTCTCCTCTTCAGCTCTCTTCTCTGCTCTCCTGTGAGCTCTCTGGTGACACCTGCCACCCCACTTGGCTTGTCTTTCTCCAGTGCATTATTATTATTATTATTACTATTATTATCATTATCATCATCATTATTGTTATTATTATTATTAACAACAAGGTCTCTCTATGAAGTCCTATTATTATTGTTTTTTTATATTAATTATTATTATTAATAATGATAACAAGGTCTTTCTAAGCTGTCCTTAGATTCATTAGGTAGACCAGGCTAGCCTTGAATTCACAGAGATCCGCCAACCTCTGCCTCCAATGTGCTGGGATTAAAGGTGTGTGCCACCACACCTGGCCAGTATTATTTTCAATATTCCCTTGGAACCCTTCTTCTGGGTCCTCGTGCGTGAATACATGCATGCGTATATGCGTGTGTACATGTATACATGTGAGTGCATGCGTCTGTGTGTGTGTGTGGGTGCTCATGTGCTCCAGGCTGGCCTCAAATTTAGTAAGTAGCTGGAAATGATCTTGAACTTCTGATCCACCTGCTTCCACCACTGGAGATGCTGGAATGACAGGCATGTACCACCATGTTCCACGTAGGCAGTGTTGGGTGGGTATGGGAACCAGGGATTCACGCTGCCAGTAAACACTCTAGCAACTGAACCCCAGCTCTGGCTCCCGAGGCCTCCTTTCTAAAACAGAGATGGTGAATGGAGTTCACATGTTCTTTTGTTGACATCAGGGCAGCCTGAGGGGTACCGCAGAGTTTGGCGGGAAGCACTACCACTAGTGATAAGGGAGCCCTGCCACGCATCAGGAAGATGCTGTGGAGTGGCTGACGCAGGCTGCCTCACAGAGTGCCTGCTCTGTCCTAGTAGGTAGCTGATGCTCTTCGGTGGTTAGTTTTCCCACAGCCTACACCCGGCTTCTACCATTCCAATTTTCCACTCTTCACCGTTGCCAGAGCTTAGTTTTCTCAATCTCTGCTGAGAAAGTCGCATGTGGTTTACCAAACAGCCATCACTTCATCGCCACACAAGCAGACACTAGAGAGCTGACTTCTCTCTGAGTCTCTGTTGGCAGAAAGCCACAAGGTCTCCGGGAGAAAGCGAAGTTCACAGACCACGCTTGGGCCCCCTGTGTTCTTGGAACATGACCATGCTGTCCCACCCCCCCAGACACATGCCAAAGACACAGCAGGTAATCAGTGAGCACCTGGGTCTGTCTGAGAGCAACCCACCCGAAGCTCCTTCCCCTCAGGACTCTGCCTCCCCAGCCTCCCTCCGGCTTAGAAGGACCTGAAGGACCTGACAAAGCTGGATTCCCCTCAGCCCCCCCAGGTCAGAATTCCCAGAGTGGGATTCCTGAGTCTGTGTGGTCTAGCAATGAGGAAATGGCACCAGAACCGAACCCAGTCTTCCTTTCATCCTCTAGGCACTACAGCTGCTTGTCTCCAAGATGGCTGCCACCGATTTCCGTTTCCCCATAGCTTCTCACCACTTTGCCACTGAGAAGGGAAGTCTAGGTGTCTACTCCTTTACCTCTGGGGCTGACCTGTGGCCATTTTAAACAGTAAAACAGAGCAGAGCTGAGACTGGATGTTTCTAGTTGTTCTCCTAGCTTATAATGAGGCCGGCTTCACATGCTTCCTGACTCCTGTAGCCTGAGGTATTTATTGTCTTCTACAGAAACAGGCAGAGGTTGCTCTAGTGCTGACGGCCCATGTGGGAGGAGTTCTAAGTCGGATATGTGAGCGGAGACGTCACCGTGACACACACCGCAGTGGACTACTCAGAGGGCGCCAACCCCGCCCAGCTGAGCCCAACCAACAACCTTCAGAACACTTGGTTTTCCTAAGGGGCTGCTGGAGTCATGTCTCACACAGCAGCTAACAGCTGAGACAACTGTGGTCAACTCCCAACGCAAGTGCTCTTCCACGCATATATAAATCAAGTCAGGTTACTAACACTCCAAGTCCTTCAGTGGAGCTTAGGGATGTAGCTCGGTGCTGGGGTGCACACGTAGCAAGCACAGGGCCCTGGAATTAGCCTCCAAAGCTCCCCCTAAGACTCCCCAAAGGATTATCTTCCCCTTCTCTATACAAGTTTGTGTGTGGATAGACCTACATGTATTTATAGATCTATATTCATCTATCTATGAAAATACATGAGGTGGCATATGTGGACTACCAGTTAGTTTTCCTGACAATGACAGATTACATATGCACACACATACATATTCATTCAGCTTTAAAAGCTATGATACACATGACATGCAACATATCGACCTTTACTTTAAAAGTATACAGTTTAATGGATTTTAATATATTGTGTAACCATCACAGTCAAATCTAGAACATGTTTGTCTCCCCCAAAAGAAACTTTGTATCCCTCAGCTGTCAATTCCTATGTATTCCCAGTATCTGCAGCCTCTGGCATCTGTTAATGTACTCCAAGTCTGTACCAATTTGCCCATTCTGGACATTACATATGAACGGAGGCCATATAACATATGGGCTTTTGTGTCTGGCTTCTTTCAACGAATGTTTTTTAAGCTTTAGCAGTGCTACAGCACTTATCAATACTTCAATCCTTTTTGCAACCAAACCCTATTCATTGCACATGTACACCTAGTATTTTGCTTGTCAGTTAATTGATTAACACTGGGTTACTTCCACTCGACTGACACGATGGATATTCACATTCAAGTTTCTGTATGGACACACATTTTCATCCCTCTCCGTAGACAGGAAGAAGTAAAACTGTTGTCATCTGGTGATTCTATGTTTAAACGTCTTAAGAGCTTCCAGGTGGTTCTCCAAAGTGGCTGTGCCCTCCCCCTCTACCTTCCCACTGGTAACGTATGGGGGTTTTGGTTTTTCAGCATCCTCAGCAGCACTTGCCACTATCTCTCTTTTTGGAGAGTCACATCCTGGTGGGTGAGTGGTATCTCACTGTGGTTTGTTCTGCATCTCCCTGGTGGCTAATGGCATAGAGCATCCTTTTATGTGCTCTTTGGCTATGTCTGTCCTCTGGAGTTATGTGATGCTCCCTTTACTTATTTTCTATTTTGGTTATCTAGATTGCATTTTCAGCTTGTAAAAGCTCTTTCTGTTTTCTAGCTTATAATAAGTTTAACATGTGATTTGCAAACATTTCCCCTCCCCTGGTGATAGTTAATCTTCTGTGTCAACAGGACTGGATTTGCAATCACCTGGGAGACACACCTCCGGGCGAGTCTGAGAAGGTGGGTCCAAAGAGGTTTAACTGAGCGGTGACATGACAGACACATAACCTCAAACAGTGAGCCAAAGTCAACCCTTCCATCTTCTTAAGCAGCTTTTGTTAGACACTTGGTCACAGTGTCCAAATGAAACAACTAGCTAACATGCCCCTCAGAAGGGCCCGTAGCCAATCCAAAACAAAGCCCAAATTCTAGCGTTGGTTGAGCGATCTGCCTTGTGTTCGTGCTCATCGGCCGCTTTGGTCTCTGTTCTGCCCACTGCTCTTCTGAACTTAAGAGGCCTCACCTGGTCTCAAGACCTCTCCAGGGGCGGGTCCCTCTCTCTGCCCAGGCACACCTCCCAGGGGCATCTGAGTAGCTCCCCCTTCACTTCAGGCTTCTGCTCAGATGTCACCTTCTCAAAGCCTTCTTCCACGACGATTTTATCTGAAATCCCAGTTTCTTCCTCTCATCTTCTCCTGCTCACCTGCTTTCCTTTTCCTTGGCTGCACCCACTTTAACTTGACATTGTATCACAGGCTGTGGCCCAAACTCTGTCCCGACAACCGCCTCAGTTCCATGAGAGTCAGGATTGTCAGTTTCACATGCTACTGTATCCTAAATGCCCCCAGCAGCCCGGACACAGCGTAGGAATGCAATAAATATCTGTTAAATTGTATCGATCAACTACTATTCATTAACTACTTACTATGAGCCAGCCACTCTGTGAGGCACTTCCGGTAAAATATTCTATTTAATCCCCACAAAGCACTGTTTGACAGATCCATACTGTCACTGCCCCACTTTCCTAAGCGATGGGGAAACCCAAATGAGAAGAGGTTAAGGAATTAATCCACGGCTCCATTTAGGAACTGCCCCAGTCACCATGAAACCCAGGCAGTCCAACCTCTGAACTGTCACACATGTCCCTGCTCCTGACTTCAGCAAGTGCCTGCCCTCTTTTAAGACCCCTTTGCTTAATGTGTGACTTAAAGAGTAGCTTACAGGGTTCCTGAAAGACTAGTCAAAAGGAGTCATGGAAAGCAAAGAGAATAGTGCCTGGCACGTGGTGAGCAACCAACCAATGTGAACCCTAACTACGATGGCGACAGGGCTGTCAATCATGGTGATGAGATGATGCTGATGCTGTGCAGTCAGCACGGTGGAATGCAACAGAGCTCTATCTCTGTCAGTTAATACTGTTCAAATACATCCCTGTGTGTAGATGGATGTGTTGGGGATGATGACTCAACCTGGTACAGCAGGGAGGATCAGACACCGAGGCTACACCAGGATTTCTGAATTTCACCAGGGAGAGAGTGAAGAGGTTTCTGACCACTAGCTAGGGGAATGGATGCTTAGGCAATCCCACAGACTCGTTAGGGCCCCAGCAAGAGCACACCTGGGGAAGATGGAGGCTCACTGGTTGGTTACGGACAGAATCTTGGCCTAACTCTGAACAGCTGTTCTCACGGGGGACTCTCCTATCTGCAACCATTGGCCAGCCCCGTGGACAGGAGTCTACACAAGCCCATTCCCATCCACAAAGACCCTAGACATGATGATACTATTTGCCAGGATGAGAATGTCGCCAAATCCCCGGATCTCCTTTGCAATATAATACTGGGTAGTCTGGGGAATGGAGTCAGGGACACTCACCAGTGTGGGTCTGTCTGTGTGTCTCCAGAGCATCCTCCTTTGAGAACTGGGCACCACACTGATCACACACAAAGGCTTTGGCACCCGCTGAAAGAAAGAAATGGCTAACGTTAGAACCATAGTCCAGTGGGTGGGAAGCATCCTGAGTACTAGGGGAGTGCTGGGATACAAGATTCTGACTTGGAGATAATCCATAGCTCCAGTGGCTAGCCCAGATCTGCCTTGGACAGGTGATCACTCACCCAGGTCTCCTGGAAGAGAAGAACTAAAATCAGCATGACTAACACAAACTAAGACAGAGTCTGGGTAAGATGTCTCATGAAGATGAAAGGCTGGCTCTGCTAGGTAGATGGATAGGATCGAAAGATACCAACAAGGAGAGACATCACTGTTGCCTTGTGTCTCATAGTAAAGTACACACTACCTAGATCTACACACCCTCTGGCTCAGTATGCACAAAATTAACTCATTGGTGACCCCCTAACTGTTCCTTGTATCTGGCCACTTAATATCCCTGCAAAATTTCCCAGTATTGTGAGGATTATGGCCAAACCCTTTCCTAGGATGCACACAGCTCTTGTTGGGGTACCATCTTTCATGCTTCGTTTTCCACACCTCACTCCCTTCCAGCCAGAGTAGGCTGCTGTGGCTCCCTGTAGGGGCTGCCTTCTTCCTCACTACTGCCCATTCTTCTACACCTCCTCTGCCTTTCTGCATCCCTTACACCCTCAATCCCTGGTCATCACTGAGGCCTCTGCTTTGATAGCCATGCCCTTACAGCTAGGCAAGGTGACTTATCTTTCTTTAGCCACAACATCCTGTGAGCTTGACTCTCTGAGAACCCATTATCATCTTGCCTACGGCGTGATCTGCCTGACTCCTGGTGGGAGCCGACAACAACCTAACCTCCATCAATATTCTTAGGGCCAGCGTGAGCCACACATACAAAGCTCAAGGCAAAAGTGTCACCATGTCCGTGTAAAACACCATCAATACCACTGGCTCAGGAGTCTTCTGCATCTCATCTAAGGGTCACCGGTCTCAAGTCTTGATGCTTTTTCTTCAAAATGTCTTCACTGTGCATTTCTCTGTTTTGTGAAGGGAAAATCCTCGCTTATCCTGACCTTTGCAGTATCATGCCTGGAACACTCAAGGTTGGATTTAGGTTGTCGGATCGTCCTTTAAGGGCCATATAATTCCTCATCTGTCTTTAGGTAAGAGGGTGACAGCCTGTACTTGTTCTCAGTTGCTTCATTTCACCTCTGGGTTTTCCATAACTTGACCCAGTGTGCCACAGAACTGCATAGCTAGACTGTCCCTTAGCATCTTCTTTAGGCATGAGTCTCATTTATCCCATGCCCTTTCACGTTCAACACCATGCACCAAGGGCATGCCCTCCAGCCCTCACTGCTCTGCCCCTTCCAACCTGCTCTGTGCCATTCGATGAGTCTGAACTCTTCCTTATGTGTGTCTGAAGGTCTTACCTTACAGCCTGGGAAGCGCCAGACAAGGTTTTTTTTTTTTTTTTTTTTGCATATTTGTAGCCCCTACTGCTATTTTCAATCCACCTAGGATTGCCCACGGATTTACTATCCATCAGGCACAATGCTGAACATGCATTACTTCATCAAGTCCTAACAATACCATTTGGAGTACACACCCCTACCACCCTCCATTTAGCAGATGGATAACCACAAGCTCAGAGAGGTTACGGATGTGCCAGCTGTCACACAGAACAGAGGGTAGACAGATGTAAATATCAACAGCCTGACTTCAGAACTCTTAATCCTCCTTATTTTCAGCTTTTTTCGGGGCCCCATCTGCAAAGAAACTAGGCAAGCTCCCCTCTCTCTTCTAACAATGCAACAAGACCAAATCCAGTTACCCATTTGATATATCAGGCCTTCATGTCAGAATGCAAAAATCAGTCCAGTATTTGTTTTAAAAAAAATTGAGGATGGACATGATTGTGCACGTCTACAAGCCCAGCACCCAGGAAAACGAAACATAAAGATCACAAGTTCAAGACCAGCCTAGGCTACAAAGACCTTGCCTAAAAAAAAAAGTTTGAAAATCCGTGCCTCAAGGAATACAGATCAAAATACAAAGACTTAAACACCACTTAAACACACAAAAAGGACAGTTTTTGTCAATGAAGAGTATAAGGACTGCAGAGCCTGACGACCCCAGTGTCACTGACACATGTATTTCCAGGGATGAACAGGCTATACATACCCTAGTATGTGTTCAGCGCAGGAGTTGGCTGACTAAATGCGAGAGAAAGCACTCCAGGGCAGATATGAAATTGCTTTTCCTGAAGAGACTTCAAAATAATTAGAGTCATCTGCCTCGGGTGACTGTGGCTGAGTTTCACCTAGAGACAAGAGGAAGCCTAGGACAACCTCTGGGGGTCCCTGAAGGCCACAGGATATCCTCAGGCCAAGCACCTGGCCATGGCTTACAGAGCTTTGAAAATGAAGCCAAGAAAAATTCTACAGGGACGGTGGCAAAGCGGTGTCTGTGTGTTTGGAGGTGACAGCTAGGACCACTTTCATCCACGTTCAGGGGAGGGGGCACACAGGACATGCTTCAAAGAAGAGAGAGTCAGGATGGGGGAGCTTGGCTGGATGCAATTCCAGCTCCTTCACAATGAGCAACTTCCCCTTGGCCTGAATCATTAACCATCAATGATTTTCGGTGGATTTGCGAGGGATCTGATTCTCTTTGGTTCTATCTGTTCTCACAGCTCCCCAAAGAACACCGGGAGGGGCAGGCACCTCGTGGGCTCTGCCATTGCTTTGGAGCCCTGTAATCGCAATCAAGTTAGGAACCCAATAGAGCTGTGAGCTTCAAAGGGATGTGGTGTGGAGAGGTTCTTAGAAACTGCCATCAATGGGGCTGTGAGTAGCGGCTCACTTTCATGGCAGATGAGTGGAGAAAGGGAGGAGGGAGGGAGGAAATGAAGGGCAACCATGCACCATCACCCGGGGTTCAGAGGAAGATAAAAACAGACCAGCACACACCATCTACTAAAGGACTGCTTCCTCAGTCCCAGCCTGACCACATCTGGTGGCCCTTCAATGTCACTTCACTCCACACTTGCTGAAGTCACTATAGTAAGCTCAGTGTGTGAAAAGCTCCTCTCCCCGAAGGACTCGGGTCAGCCTCCATGTTCCACTTGGATACCACAGAAGACCGCTCCCAGTGCTGGCTCCCATTCACGAAGCCCGAGTATTCCTTCCACGCCTGCACAGAGACACTCTCATCCTCAGACCCTGCAGGGTGAGGAACTCAGAGCCGGGCAGACACCAGATGAAATCCCCTCTCCCAAGAAGGCTGTACATTAAATTGTCTCTGGAATGGCTGGCTCAGAGGCAGAAATATTTGGCAGCCCTGAAATTAAAAGTGATAAATTCCCTCGCCAAGCTTTGATCGATAATAGAGGCCTCATCTGTTAATCAATAAGACAGTCTCTGCCTGTTTACTGTGCATATGTTGTTCACTGCTGCCTTCGGTACGATGTCAGGTTTGCATCCAAAGCATCTCAAATGGGTATAAAGCACCCGGCTATTCCTGAAGTGCAATACAGTGACATCACCCAGCTCTGATACATGTAGAAAGCATCCATGGGAAGGCTGGGGGGGAGGTGTCAAAGGCGGCCATGAGAGCTGAAAGAGGGTGGGTGTATATGGGCCTAGCAGCAACAGTTACCCACACAAAATGTCCTGGGGGTCATCACAGAGACATAAAAATTCCAGGGACCCAGCTCCAAGATGGCCATGATTGTCAGATCCTTCCCGCATGAGGCTGTTTCATGGTACTCACCAATAAAGCCAGAAGGTGAGGACAGTGTCCTCATGGAATTTATAGTCAAGATGTAAATGCAGTTTTGTTTTTTTTTTTTAAAACCAAAGAAAAACAAGCCAGGTGTGTGATAGAGACAAGCTGGGTGAGGAGGGATAAAGGGCAGGGCTGCTGTTTTAGGTGGGGCATCAGAAGAGCAGCCTCAGATGACTTGGCATTTTAGTGGGGGAAATGGAGGAGTCAGGAAGAAACAAGACCACTGTCATGGAATAGCCTCTTGGCAAAGCAAGAACAAGGAGAGCAGGGGGAATAGAAAGGGGGTCAGTGAGAGGAGTGGTCGGTGAGATCGACTTGAGAAAGGGACCACTTGGAGACAGAGATGATAAACAGAAGAGGGGGTGGAATAGGAAGGATGGGGAGCTGGCCCCACCCAATCCTTTCTACCAATCACAGCGAACCAAGGAGAACTGGGACCCAGGCCTGAGTCAGACACTTGAGGCTGTAGGTATCACACAAGCCTTAAGTCCTCGTACCTCAATGAACCTACGGCTCCCTGGCTATAAAATGGGATTGGCCATCATCTGTCTAATACTCTCTACATTTTAATTTATTTATGTGAGGTGGGGCATGCTCCGGCAGGAATGGGGAGGCAGGTCTCTCCTTCCACCATGTGAGTCGGGTCCCAGGGATAGAACTGAGGTCCTCAGGTTTGGTGGCAAGTCCCTTTATCCAGTGCGCCATCTCACTGACCCCTCTGTTGTTTCTTTGAGTCGGCACCAAATATTAATCAATATGAAACTCTTTGTTGCTGGGGGATCACTGATATTATTAATGCCACCCAAGGTGGCTGCGTTGTGGTTAAGGGCTTAGGAGCTGGGTCCAACAGAGTAGTCCAGATCTTAGCAGAGGAACTCAGTAGCTATGACACTCAGAAGGCTATCTAACCATGAGCACGCCTTCTCATCTGTAAAATGGGATCTGGGAGAGTAGGTCCCCCAGAGAGCTAACAAGTGAGTCAAGTGACAGTCTCCTGATTGTGGGTGGAGATACAGGGCCAGTAAATAGTAGCTCCCCCATCATCGCCACCCAGTATTCCTTTAAAACACTGCCTTTGTGCAATTAAAGTATGATTGATTTTACTGAGATTCAATGCACTGTTATTTGAGGGCCATTTATCTTGTATAAAGTGAGTCTCACGTTTGTAAAGACATATTTCAAAACCACACACACACACACACACCCCTCCCTCATCCTGTTGATTTAAAAATGAGTGATTGTTTTGTTGAGGGGAACAGAAAAATCTGCCATAGGACCAATATGTCAGCATCAACAGCAATTCAGTTACCCAGATCTTAAATCTTCCGGGGACGAGCCCCTGGAGCCCCCTGCAATGGGCCTGCTTCCGGGTTCTGTCCCGTCTTCCCCGGCACACTGGATGCTCTATGGAAGTAGACTGGTATATAAAACTGGCCTGGGAAGGAAACAGTGGGCATTCAGAGCACTGCCATGCCGTTGCCTGGGGGGTGGCAGAGTCCTGACTACACCTTCAGGGTTCTCTACAGCCCCTCTGTAGAAACTACAGGATGTGCTTTCTCTCTGGGGCTTGGGAAGCTCACAGGAAAAGGAGAAGAGGTTAGAAAAGTGTCCCATTCCTCTTGGCCCACTCTATACCCCACAGCAGTAACCCCCTTCTCTTTAGTATACTCTGAGCCTCCCATCTGCAGGCAGGCTTCCCTCAGGAGGCCAGGATGGACGTACACTGGCTGGCCGTGGTTTTCTTGATGGGACACCCTCACCTCTAAGTTTATCTGAGGGTCAGTAAGCCTGATTGTTGGAGACAGACAGACAGATATCCTTACTCCTGCCAGATTCCCAGGGACCCTCCCATCGCAGAGCCGGAGGAAGTTCTCAGTCTCACACTGAGGTACAGAGAGTTGCTTGAACAGAACCACTCCCCCCCCCCCCCCCCGTGCCCTGACTTCCTGGTGCTAGCCATAGGTTAGACAGAGGCCACATGCGGATGGATGCAATAAGGTGAAGGTTCCGTGAGAAGAAAAGATGTAGATACTGCAGCCTGGCTGAGGCTGGACCTCATCTAAGGTTCCAGCAAGGGTCGGGGGATCTCACCCCCCAACTCCCTGGCTCACAGAACTCAACCCAAAACCAGCCAGAGACACTAGCCAAAACACAAAGTTATATATCTAAATGTCAGGATTCCAATGACAACAAAGCTGAGGCCCGGTGGGAGCCATGGCTCTCCCCCACAGTGGCCGTCTCCTCTGGCCTAGTCTTCCTGACAAAGTACAGAAGCTCCTCCCTTGTCTTCCTAACCAGAAATGGGACTGGGAGTAGGGATGGGGGTCCTAGGCATACAGAAATTAATAAAAGAAACTACACACAATCGGATGCAGAGGGATGTCTCTCTAGGGAAGCAAGGCAGAAGCCAAAAGAAAGTGGGGGGAAAAATCAAAGATCCCTCCCTCTTCAAAGCCTCCCCAACCCCCAAGCTAATAATAATAAAAAAGGAACTGCTGGGGTGGGGGCGGGGACACCTAGTGCCTTGCCAGCATCTGATGTTGAGTGGTGTGTCCTTTTTTTTTTTTTTTTTAATTCCTCGCGATTTTAAAATAAACATCTTGAATGTTCTGATGAGATATGCATGCCTGCTTACATAAGGAAGTACAGAGTGTACCAAAACAGCAGACCCAAAAAAAGCATAAGCTGTCAGAACAATGAGTACAGACTTGGGCATTTTACAACAGGCCACGGTGTACAGTTTTATTTACAGTACCTCTTATCAGACAGAGAACAGCACACTGGCTGCCAGTTCCAAAGGCCAGCACTGCGTGTTCCTTCCCTCAAGGAGCTGTGTACTCCCGGAGAGAGCTGCCTGCAGCCTCAGGCCCTCTGTGGCTCTGCCTAGCTCTAGTTTTTCTCCTTTATCGACAAAATGAAACACTGGAAAGGATCAGTTTCTGTAAGGGACACAGGACAGGAAAAGGGGAACAGGTGGGCAGATGCCACTGAATGGAAGCCGAGCGGTCTCAGGGGTGGCCCAGGATGTAGCTCTAAGGACCTACAGCTGACACTGGGTTGGGGACACTGGCCTCACTCACTGTAGAACAGGAGGCAGAGAAGCCAGGGATGCAATGTCCCAGATCAAAGGGAGGGTGCAGAAAGCCAGAGATGTATGGGCACTGGAGGTGTCGTGTGAGCCGAGGGTGGCCATGTGTAGGTCCAACTGTTGACTTGGGAAAAGGCTGGTACCTTGTGTATGGCTCAGGGTCCACTCTGCACAAGGTGAGACCTTGGGATGGGTTGGGGGCAACAGCAAGGCATTGCTAGATCTGAGAGAACAACACTCAACTAATGTACTACAGCAGTTGGATGAGCAGTATGGTGCCCAGTGCCCTCAGATTCCACAGGAATCCTATAGTCTCTATCCCGGGTCCCATAGGAAGAACAACACTCTGTTCCGAATTCTTCCTACTTGAACCAGAAAGGCTTTGAAAGAACTGCCACAGTTCTTAGACTCAGTTCTTAGCACTAGAGTCTGGCCTGATGGTACACACCATAATTTCAGCACTTTGGAAGTAGAGACAAGATGATCAGGAGTTCAAGGCTGACTTTAGCTGCAAAATACCCTGTAATAGGCTTAGAAACATATCCCCCACCACACACACAGTAGAAAGCTGAAGAGTCATGTCATTGAAACATGCATTCTAGAATCAAAGAAACCTAAGTTCAAGTCTCAATTCTACCATTCCTGGCCATCTCCCTGAATGAGTGAGTTGTTTCCCGAGTGATTAAGCGATGGTTAATTTAAATTATACATGTCAAGTCTTTATCCCCACACATGCATACAGTAACTATACGGTAAATGTTAGATGTCCTCAACATCAATATATCTGCCATTAGATTCCTCAAAGTTAATATATGAGATGCACAAAATAAACAAGTGTACGAAATGGACACATTATAACAATTAGGATATGTTTTCTACCCCCAGAAAAGTGAGAAGAGAAAGGAGAAAAGTCATTCACTCTGATAATTCTTCATTCAGCAGAAGTTAGGGAAAGACAGGTGCTGCTGGGCAGGGTGCCTCTCAGGGGATCCTAGGACAAGGCAACAGTTCCAAGGACAGACCAGGTCTGGGAGGTCAAAGGCAAGGTGCCTCTCCAGCCCATTCTCATGATCACTCACGGGCAATTTTTAACAGCATCATTTTCGTCTACCAGCCACCCAGAAGGTAACATGCAAATCCATTGCCATTGAATCATTTCAAAGAAAATCCAAGTCTGATGGTGAATCGATTACAGTTACACACACACACACACACACACACACACACACACACCATCCTCAAATCTAAGAGTGATGATTTGAAGGGTCTTACTTGACCTACCGTCACTGGCCTCACTTCCCCTCTTGCAACTTCCATGACTGGGCAATCAAGGCACCACAGTGAATAGTACAGGAGCCCACAAATGCCTCCTACTATGATGGCTGTGAAGGAAGAGACTTCCTTCTACACACACTATACTGATGGGGACCAAGGCCGATGATCAAGCCTGGGGAAGTTCTACAGTGCTGTGGCGCTGGGTTCCTCTGATTGTTAGTGGTACAGTATGACCTCGGGCCTCGCACCTCTTAAAGGGCACTGTTCACCTTCACACAACAGTTTAGATAACAAACTGTGTGACGAACGTGGTACACAGTAGGTGCCCAAGTCATCATCAGTGGGGTGGCTATAGACCGATTTCCTGTCCTCAAGCTGATGAGTAACAGCCCTCAGGTTGGTGCCTCCCCTTATATCCCCAGCTCCTGAGGGAAAGGCACATTACAAAAAGTGAATGGCCTGGGTAGATGAGACACTACCTTGATGCTCTTAGATACACATCCCACTGCTTGGGAAGGAAGGCAAGGCCACACTTATACCAAGTATGGTAAATTACCAGCTCAAGAACAACTAAGATGTCCCCAAAAGCAACAAAGGAAGTACACTCAGGGCCTTTGACTGTCGCTACCTGAGCTGTGTGGCCATGGGTAAGCCTTACCTATACCTCTGTAAATGACAGGTTTTAAAGTTTACGAGAGAAAACACTGAATGGAGTAGGGCAGGCAGAGAAGCATCTGGAAGGTCACGGCGAAGAAAGCTTACATGCTTACAAAAGGGAACGTGACTGCTCACAGCCTTGACACTGGGAAGGCTGGCTCTGGCTGAATCCAGCAAGCGATGGGTGCCTCCTTTCAGCAGGGAAATCTCTCTCGTGGAAATACCTTGTTCTATCAGGTGGACCGATGGAGCAGAGTCTGGTGCTGGAGGCATCATTAGCCAGGGTCCACAATGCACCAAAAAGGCCACACCAGAGCCTGAGCCCGAAGCTCCAGGGACACTAGACTACTGGGTGATCAGAGCGGTTTGTTCTATGGGAGTTGGCATTGCCATCTTGGCTAGGTTCTTTTTCAAAGCCAGGGAAGTCACAATGGGGATTTCAGCCATTTGTGGGATACAAGAACTCAAACTCTAGACATCTTTCTTGCTGACTTCACTTTGGAATGTTCAGAAAAACAAGAGGGATTTCTTCTGGCACCAAGCAACCTCAAAAGCTCTGTGTGTCACCTGAGCCTTGGACCTCCTCTTATCTTTAAATACCACACTCCTAACACATCCTCAGATGGCTTGGTCCCAGGCTGACATCCTAGATACATACACGCAAGCACATGAATACACCTGCACACACAGTCCATGCTTCCCAGGGTAAGACTCACAGGGCTTCTTGGACAGCAGAAGAAAGAAAATCAGCCAGGTGTGGTGGTACACGCCTTTAATCTCAGCACTTGGAGGGAGAGGCATTTGAAGAATCTCTGTGTGTTTGAAGCCAGCCTGGTCTATATAGTGGAACCCTGTCAAGAGAGAATGCGTGTGTGTGCATGCGTGCGTGCGTGCGTGCGTGCGTGCGTGCGTGTGTGTGTGTGTGTGTGTGTGTGTGTGTGTGTGTATGTGTTAAATCTCCCTTAAGTAGTAACATTATTTCAATGACAAGACAGCCTTTCTGAGGACTTCAAACACTGTAACAAGTATGACCACTACAGCATGTATACAGAAGCCATTTGCCAGGGCTCAGCAGGCCAATTCTGCATCATTCCCTCGAGTGTGAACTAGACAAGCTCCCAAAGATGGGGCTTCTCATCTAGAAATGCCACCAGGAAGCAATACCCAGCTCTTCCAGGTGGCCAGGCTAGGCTGTCTCCTCTGACAGTCTCCTTCTGGCAACTATGGAAGCAAAATGCCCTGTCACAAGAAGCAACAGTATTCACTCAAGGTAGAGAAATGGACTCTCACGTTAACAAATGACAACACTCTCAGAAGACTACGACAGACATGCTTTTCTTGGCTGACCTTCAGCTACCCAAAAGTCCTTTTGTTTCACTCCTCCTGGGCATCCTTGGTACATTAAGGCTTTGCTGAGAGCATTCTTGAGAGCATTCTTCCTCTTGCCCCCCCCAACTTCCTCTGAGTATCCCTCTGAAAACACTCCCATTTGCTCACTGCCCTAACTGAACCCCGTTACCTAGAACAGCAGAAGGTTACAACAGGGTAAGAACTAAATAGGTAAAATTTAGGCCTAGGAATCCATCCTAAAATCTGGACTTGCTAATCATTTAGAATTAATACCTTCATTCTCTCTCTCTCCACCTCCTCTCTCCTGGAAGACTCTTCAAACACACAGAGAAGCAACGAAGCCACCTTATCTGTTGTGATGCCACTTTTGATGACAGCTGAGAAATCCCTCCCCCTGATTTCCTTGCCTCTACTCCCACCACCCCATCTCAGACCCCATGCCCAAGGGCCTGCCACGATCCCTCTCCCTTCCTCCGACCCCCTCAGTGGCACCTCAAGGCTGCCAGCCTCTCCAGGCCTGCTGTGGCTTTCAGAAAACAGAGCGGGCCTATTTTTAGCCCTTCGCAGCCTAATAATACTCCCCAGCACCCATTCAGCTTAATCGCTTTATTGAGGACAAGAAGTGAGCTCTCCAGCCCGGGTGCTTCTGATGTTCGGAAGTAGTAAAATGTTCAGACTGGTTAAAAACGACACTCATTGGCTTGCCTTTGGTGTTTCTGAAACCTTAATTGTGGTTCCAGCCATGGATCTAAGGAACCTTGTGGGTTGCAGAGCCTGGCTCCCTGACCCCCTGCACCATAATTGAGGTGTTACATTACAATCCCAGCACTGCCAGCTTCAGGCTCAAAATTCAGAAGGCTCAAGGCGCCACACTTCTCAAAACAAAAATATTGCCTGTCACCATCAATGCCCATCTCCCCAACTGGGGGAAAACATGACCGGCTGTCTCTGGTTCACTCTATACAAAAGGTCCAGGGGGTGCAGGGGACTCTGTCCACGATGAAGCCCGTAGTGTTCGCTATTAAAGTGCTCCCGACAACTGAAATGACATCGAATTGCTGCTTGAAAACAGAACGGTTTGTTTGGTGTAATTAGAGGCCCTGCGAATTCGGTGTGCGCAGAAAATAGACTGTTGGCAGTACCTCTGCACGCACCTCCGAGACTGTGACTTCCGGAGCGCGAGGGTCAGCATTTGCAAACGGGCAAGCAGCGCCGCGTGAACTTCAAGCCGGAAAAGTGGTAGCTCGGAAGGCTCAGACAAGTAATAAGCATGGCATCATCCGTAAAGTGGACACAGGAATATGGACTCAAAAACAGGTCTTATGCAAGTCTGACGAGCTCCTTACCCCCTTCCCTCTTCATTTGCTGTTGTTGTTGATGTTGTTAAGACACAGTCTCGTTGCTAGGTAGGTAGTCCTGGCAAACTTGATACTCATTATGCAGTCTAGGCTGGCCTCACACTCGTGGTAATCCTCCTGTCTCAACGTCCGAGTGAGCCGGGATTATAAGCATGTGCCACCTTGCCTGGACCCCACCCCCACCCCTTCTCCCTCTTAGGCAAGGTACCTGAAGCACCTCCGTAAGATTCCTGCTTTTTGAAAAGCAGAGGCAGAAATGCCTCATTAACTTCCCTAGCTAATTTTACAATTTAACCAAACACCACATTTCTGCCTCCATTCAGCTCTGGCTGTGACAAACTTATAATTGTGGAGACGGTGCGAACGATTCAGTCCAGGCTGGAGACTGAAGGCAGGGGCTAGAAAACAGCACCAGGAGATGGGACGCCTAAAAACTAAAATAAACCCAGCTCCACAGAGGCCCCTGGAGCAGAATTCAAGGCTGGGCAAGGCTGAGGAGCGACGGAAGAGAGCCAGGTCAGCCACGTGGTGTCGGGAAGATGGAGTGCCTGAGTGACAATGACTCTTCCTGTCACCTTGTGGGGCAGGGGCTATATTGGGAAGCCAAGTTACATGCTGTCCTCCTAGGGGCATGATTCAATGCTGATGGGTGGCAGGCCAGAGGCCAGGCAGGGCCACCCAGAGGACACGACCAGCTTGGCCATGCCCTGGAGCTCCTTCCAAAACACACTCAAGGTCCAGTTGGCCCCGAGGGAAGCAGCCCCCATTCATACCTCCTGATTATGATTTGGGGTAGAGATGGAGTTCAGTGGAAAGATGTTGTGGCAGAGAAAGTGTCACCATAAATAAGCCTACAGTATAGGATCCTCTGGTCGTTGTTAAATGCCTAGTTAGTCCTAGTGTCTTAGATTATTCACACCTTGCCCACCCACACTGGACAGACCTCGAGACAGACAGACAGAGACTATGAGTCTCCCTTATCACCTGGGTCAGGCCCCTGCCCTCTGTGCCTGTGGAAGACACTACCCTCGGAGTCTCCTTGTTCCTCATTCAGCCTTCTTACTCCTGGGGCAACTCTCCAGCTTCCACCTGCTCCTCTGCATCCTCCATTCCACAACCTGTGACTCCAGACCCCAAACCTCAATCAAGACCAAACGAGCTCACAGCAGGGCTCTACCAGACATACTGGGCTGTTTCCATGGGAAGACTCAGGCTAGGGAGGCGGTAATCACCCAGGACAACAGCTTGTCCCCAAAGTCTCACCTCCAGGCTTTTGTCTGTCCAGGGCTCATTTAAAGAAAGCAACTGAGGAAGACTCCAGCAAATCAAAAGTTTCAGGCATTCTCTCTTTACCTGGAGTTACCTTGTTACTCAAATGACTGTGGCCTTGCATAATTACGCCAGCAGAACTCAGTGCCAATGAGCTCTAGGTGCTCAATTAGCTTCTAATAGCCAGCGAGAGAGCTGCGAGGTTTAATCCGCCTACCCCAGAAGGCTTTTTATCCCAACTACCTAATGAAAAGTTTAGAACTTGGGTTTTGTGTGTTTTTTTTCTTTTTCTCTGGCAAGTGAAAGAATTTTGTTCCAAATGGGCTTGGCTGGGGGGAAAGAGAAAGGAGTGTGCCAACTAGTGGGGGCCAGGATAAGGGGTTGAGGCTACAAGAGGCATGTATGCCACACTGAATCCCAGGCCCAGGCACATCCCTACAGCAGCCCTTGGTCCTGCCTTCAACCCGGGGGAGCCAATCCACTCTTTCTGATGCACACATAGTGGCATTTGCCTTGTGATCTAAGGAGATAGGCTGGGGCTTGGGGTGACGTTCAGCTGGGATAAATCCTCAAAGCTCCTCCACTGGTCCTCAGGGTGGCTCAGTAGCTTCAGTTCACCCAAAGGCAATGCTCTAAACACTGTATTCGCAGGCTGAGGCTTGCAGAACCCTCTCCCGTATCTACCCATCTCTTTCTCTCTTGGTTTGCTTGAGATTGCCCATAGGGCCTTGTGCATGCTGGATAGGTACTCTTACCACTCGGCTATACCCCCAATCCTCAGTCTTCCAATGTAGCCCCAGCTGGCCTGAAATTCTCAGTCCTCCTGATTCTGCCTTCCAAGTGCTGGGATGCCAGGTACCCACTCACCCACACCATGCCCAACAGCAGTTTTCATTTTCCTTGGAGTGCTTCTCAACCTGCCAATAAAGAGGACCACAATACCCTTGGGTACCTGAGGGCCCTCAGATGCAAGACACCGGGTTCTAAGCCTTTGATGGTCACTATGGACACCAGAGACAGAGGAGGACAGATGCCTGCCTGGCTGGTACTAGCTCACAGCTCTTCTTGCTTCCTCTCACCTGGAAAAGTAAGAGACACCTCCCTCCCCATCCCAGCCTTAGCTCCTCCTGGACACTACAGCCAGAGAACTCCCCCATTTAAATAAACACTATCTACCCTTTTCTGGACTACTTTCCTCACCCCTCCACCTCCCAATCCAAGGATATTCTCACAGCTCCAAACTCCCATAACATCCACTTGTTCCCTTGTGGGGACTGTTTTACACACCCTTCCTTTTCCAGGCTCATGTCGTCCCTTTATCTAAGTCTCTAGCAAATGTCGTGTAAAGGCAGTAGCGCCAACTCTCTATCTAAGTCACTAGCAAATGTCGTGTAAAGGCAGTAGCGCCAACTCTCATCTGCCCTGCTTGGGTTTGCACACCACTGCCCCTCAGTTCAGCTGCTAGCTGCTGAGTTCATACGTGATGATGCGCTCCGCGCTCTAAACGGAGCCACATGTGGCTCAAGTGTCTCTTCTGCCCAACCTTCACAATCTGGTTCCCACTAGGTGAAGACCTCCCCCTCCCCGCAGAAAGCTCCAGCATCCCCAGTGTGTGCCTGGAGACAATGAGGCTATTCTACAGCAGACCAAACTGGTCTCACATCACAGGGTACAACTCCACTGGACAAGGTCTGAAAGGCCAGGGGGACCACAACCTCACAACAGGCCATACTACAAGATGCCGGACGCCTACAGGGCTAGTACCACCCCACACGCTCCCTCCTTTCAGAGGGACAGAACAAGGCAACTATCCCTTTTACTCCTGAGCTCAGGGTGCCTCCCCCAGGACAAGACAGGAGACCTCAGGCAGCTGTTTCTGTGCCTTCTCTCGGTGGGGCATGGTGATGGAGAGGCGCGAAGGTCATGGCGCTGCCAAGCTTTCCCTGAAGGTGATGCTGCAAACTGACTGGCCTTGAACCCTCTAGTGATGTTTCCAGAACCATCTTGCTCCAGCCATGAGCAAGCAAAGCAGAGGAGTGACAGCCATGTATGTGTCAGGCAATCACTGAACACATGCTGCCCTGGCCCAGCAGGAAAGGGTAATAAACCACTCCTGTTCCTAGTGGCTGGCCCAGGGCAAGGCTCTGGAGCAGCATCCAATATGGCACTCCCCACCTCAGAGTCTCAGAAGACAAGGCCTTCCCGGCCTTCGCTCTCCTATCTGACCTCCCTGATCTGTAAGGCATTAGTAGGTAAACAAACAGAAGAGCAGGAATCGTGACACTCAACAGTGTGGGACAGGGGTCAGGCACAAGGAGAGACCTAGGTAGGAACCTAGCTCTGCCGCCCTTTGGCTTTCTGCTCTTAAATAGGCTGAGCAGTGGATACTTTCAACCTCAGTGTCCTCATCTATAAAACAGTACCAGCATGTCAAAGCTGTCAAGATGCCAGCACTCCACTGTGCCTGGAACACGGCAGGCACACAGTAAGTGTGTGCCTTTCTCCCTGTCCCGATCCATTACCGCGCACCCGAAGTCATCCGCCTATTCAACAGATATTTCCTGATTGCCTACTATGTGCTCGGCTGTAGGGAGGCAAGGAAACAGGCTACCGATATGGTCCCTGCCTCTCTCCTGGTCCGGACAGCTGGTCCCAGGGCTTGAGGCGGCACAGGAGAGCCTCCAGTCCATTTCCTGCCCCACCTCCACCCATTTACACAGAAGACAGTAGAGTTCTAACCACCATTCAGGTTCCTATACTAGGTAGTATAGGGGAACACAAATACATGAATCCTATGATCCCAGGAGCCTACGACCTGGTACATGGAAGGAGACAATTGAATGAAAACAAAACAAAACAAAAAACAAACAAAGAAGGTGACAGGTGCCATAAGAGCAGACAGCCGAATGGATGGCTGATGGCTGAGCGCAATCAGATGGAGAAGGCCTCCTGTGCTTCCCAGCCAGTTGCACCCCGGGGGCTGAGTGGGCTGACTTTCAAAAGACAGGGAAGAAGGGACCAGTCTCTGGTTCTGGCATCGTTCCTAGCACGGGAAACAGGCAGGATTTTATTTAGAAATGACTCGAGGCAGGTCAGAGCCTCTTCTGGCAATTCCTAAAACCTCCTGGACAGAGCCAGTCCTATGGAAAACCCAGTGACCAGCATGTGGGACAGGTGAATAACTAAACAGATGCCCCCGTGACACAAGAGCCTTGCCATTTAAAAGGGAGGGTTTCCCCCCAAGAAAGGAGGGGCTGGGGGAAAGAGGAAGGGGCTGCTGAAAATATGGGTGACGGTGAGAGCAGACCAGCACAGGGAATTTATTCATTGGAGTTGCTTTACTATCTAATTAATTCAGTCATTTCCAAAACAATTTTATTTATATTCTGTTTACCACATAGAAAGTGTATGTGGGCGGGGGATCTTAAAATGCTAAAATAATACCCCAAGGCATCTATTTTAATCAATTTTTAAAAAAAAAAAATTAAAAGGGGTAAGGGGGAGAGTTAAAAAGAAAAAAGAAACTATCTCCGTTTTTTTTTTCATACAATCTCCCCCAGTCATATGAGAGAGAGAGAGAGAGAGAGAGAGAGAGAGAGAGAGAGAGAGAGAGAGAGAGAAACAGCCAAGCCCTCTCTGAGAGCCTTCCTGGCTGCTGAAAACCGAGCTTGTCAAAAAAAACAAATCCATAATGGCCCGAGGCTCCTCTCCAATCTATTTTCTGCTCAGCTGGTTTTAAATGAAGTTATTATGAGTCATTAAAACACCCGCAAGCCAGTGGAAGTCAGCCAATTACAATTTTAAATTTAGCCTGTTCTCTGCCCCATTCTCTTGTTTTCTTCCTTTGCCCACAGAATGCTGCTGCTGTTATTTTTTCCCTCCCTTCCTTTACCCAAAGTGGAAGAGACAGTTATGAAAATGCATACTATTGCACACCATGCAGAACCATTCATAGGAAAGCCAAATTATTAAATTTAAAAAAATGCAAACTTCCACCCCCGCCAAAGTCAACCTGGAGTCTCAGCCTCAGCCCTCCGGATTCCTCAGAGAAAGAAACTCTGCTCTATTGGCCTGAAAGGTCAGAGGCTATTTTGAAAATGAAAAGGTTCTTCACTGGGGTCTTGTTGAGAAGCACTCCTATCCATCCGTCAATCAACTTGCTCCTGAAGGAATCCAAGGGGTGGGGGGGGTGTGCCACCAACACCCCAAAATTAACAATCAACAATGAAATGGAAGGCAAGGACGGTTCTGCAGCCAAGCATGAATGTCGGTGGCAGTCACTAGATATCATGAGCTCATTCTATTTTGAAATCTTCAAGGTAATGGTCTGTGTGGGCCCACTACAGTAGAGGAACAATTCTGAGTACTTCATGTAAACACTTCGTCTCAATCTCTTTTTTTTTCTCATACTTGTGCACACAAACACACGTGCACACACACAGTGTCGGGTGAAAATACTGCCCCTCATTTTGCTTGTTTCTGCTACTTTCATAACCACATATCTGTCCAAGCCTACCCACCCCTAGCCTGACCCCATGAATCTGTGAACTCCACAGAGCAGACTTAGACCTCTACAGGCACCTCCCATCACCTCCAGATTCCCTCTCACAGACACACAGACACTCAACACACACTCTGCAAGAGGTCTAGTCCTCTACCTTAGCCAGACTTAGATTCTGCCCCTCAAAAAGTCAAATCCCCTGACCTAGGCAGGAAGATCCCTTGGGACAGGGATGGGGCTGAACACCGTACAAACCCATGGTTTGTTAAGTTAGTAGCTACCATGACTATCTAAAGGCTCAAGGCATGACAGAGCTCAGGACCTACCTGCCAACAACCAGCCCTGCTGGCTGAGAACAGAGCATGAAATACTAAGAAGCTTGTAGGCTCCTGTGGCCAGTGATGGTTTACCAAAGACAAGAGGGAGACTTGGCCCAAGCCCTGAAGACGAGAAACCAGGGGCCAACAGGTACAGCTACTCTGTGCCCTGCAGGTTCTCAGATGCCACGATCTGCTACCAGCTGAGCTGTTACATCTGGTGTGGGGTCTTCAATCAGCTGCTCCGAGTGCTGGATCTACAGAGGTCTGCCTCTTGGAATGGACTGGTGTTGCAGCCTTCTCTCTCTCTCTCTCTCTCTCTCTCTCTCTCTCTCTCTCTCTCTCTCTCTCTCTGGCACCCACTACTCACCTAGCAAATCACAAACACTGAATATTCAGAATCCTTTCCTGAAGGAAGCACCCAAATCCATGTAAGCTTCAGGACTCCTTTAGTAGTACAAAGACTGTTTTAAGTATGTATTATTACCGTCGGTGGCCGTGGTAGGGTTGTGTGTGTGTGTGTGTGTGTGTGTGTGTGTGTGTGTGTGTGTGTGTGTGTATGTGTGCATCAGAGAAGAACTCTGTGAAGTAGGTCCTCTCCTCCTACCTTTGCGTGGGTTCGAGGGGTCACGCTCAGGTCCCCAGGCTTCTGCAGCACCCACTTTTACTCACTGAGCCACCTCATGTTAGTAACAGGATATTCACTGCTTCAAAAACACCGATCCAAGCTTTCTGTGCACCAAGCATTTTACCAGACCGTGGGTATAAGAAAACGATTGCCAAGGGTGGTCTAGAGGATTCCACGCTCTGGTGGGTATACGGTGCACACCTGTGTGAGCGTGGGGTCTGGTGAAGGGATTCTGAGGAGCAGTGTCCAGTAAGGGCCTTGCAAAACCTCACCCTGTTCTTCTACCTACCAACTCCACTTAAAAACAGTGTACACGAGGACCCAGGAAGAACAGAAGCCAGGCCACAGTGAACCCTCTCTGGTCCTTTCAAGGCAAGGGACCAGTCCATGTAAGCTTCCATGTACTTCAAGCGTTCTCCCGTCATGTGCCCAAGAGTCCTCGCTAGGCCTCCGGGCTAGAGTGATCTAAGTTCCCCATTCTGACTGCTGCCCAACTTCTAGGCTAAGGAACACTGAGGGTGGTACCGAAGGAGACAGACAGACCAACAGACAGATGAGAGAAGACAGGCTAAGGAAGACGGTGACAGAGACAGATGAAGACACGGGCCAGAAGACAGAAAACACACAGCAGTGTCAACAACGGCCGACACAGACACTGTGACAAAGAGATGAAGGGAGATGGGAGGAGACTCGGGGGAAGTGGAAGCAGAGGAGAGAAGAGCTGCGGAATAAACACCTGCCCTGCGGGGGGGGGGGGGGAGCGCTGGGAGGAAGGACAGTAGCATGATGGATACGACAGGACACGGTCTGCAGGTGCAGACCTGGACTCCACACCACGTGGGCCCCCGCTTGGCTCAAGGACTTGGGAACAGAGGCTACAGGGAAAGACAGCCATGGGAGCCCACCCAGGAACACCCTTCTGTCAGGGGTTGTGTCTAGGAAGCCCAAAGAAGGTATCGAGACTGAGACTAACAAAACACCATTGCTTTCGGGTCCATCCCATAAAAACAGCCCTGCCCTGCAGCCCCATTCTACTCCTCAGACAAAATCAAGGGCTCATAAAGGCGTCCACAACCTAGGCAGGATGGAAGGAGCGAAGGAGAGAAGACTCCAGTGAACAGCAGACAGACAGATGTCCCATCCTCTCCTCCAGGGCACCATTCATTCCAAATAGGAACGTCACCACCTAGCTGTGCAAAATCATGCTGCAGTGGAAAAGGGGTGTGCCACCCTATTTGGGGATGGAAAGATCACTGAGAGCGAGCGAGAGTGAGAGACAGAAAGAGGGAGAGGGGAAAGGGATATTACATAATCCCCACTTTCTTTCTTCCACCCTTAAAGTCATGTTCTATCTGACAGGCTCCTCTCTGAGAGCAGGGAAAAATGACAAATCCAATCCAAAATTCAACAGCCTGTGTTCTGTTCGGAGAGCACACAGTGTACTGTACAGCCCATAAAACTCCAAACAGCCTCCAGACACTGCCGCAATCGTCCTCCATCAAAACACTTTGTCTTGCATACAAAAATAAGATACAGCGCTGAACGGAATACAAAATCAGCCCATTACAGTACAGAGAGACTGCTACTTAGCAACGAGGGGGCTCTAAAGCCTCAGTGCTCTACAGGAAGCAAAATCTGTCGAGCCTGTTGGGCAAATGATAAACATTAGCAGTATTAAAAAACACAAAAGCCATGTAAATGGATAGACATAATGTAGAAACGAATTTATAGAATAAATTGGGATAGGGGGGCTTGTGGGGTGTGGGAAGAAGCTGGGTGGGATCCAGAGGGCTAGACAGAATGAGTTGCCCGATCCTGCTACAGTACCATGAGGCAGATATGTGTGTCCTGGGGGTGGGTATATGAACCCCCTCTTCACACAGGTTATAGGTGAAGGGCTAGAAGAGAAGTGGTGGATGATATTGTTTAATACAATGACCTGCAAAGAATTTCCCCAACTTTCTCAGTTCAGTTAACCTGAGGTGAAGCCTTGAAGGCTTTGGGACCTCAGAGTATATATTCAGTGACACTAAGATGGGCAGATGTGGGGGATTCAGCCTCCTGAGACTAGCATGGCACTCTGCACTGCACATGACACTTGCTGTAAACAAAACCCCAGGTTAAAAAAAAAAAAATCCCACCCACCCAAACAACAAAACCAAAAGCAGCCCATGTGGGCTGGAAAAATCAGTGTATTCCATCAGGTAAAGGGGAAAAACACTCTGGCTAGGAATCAGCGGCAGGGTTTCGGATCCCAGCCAAAACAGGAGCTAAAAAGCAAAACCATATTCTCCTGCTCTCAGCTGAGGCTCTTGAGGCAGAAATGGAGAAGGCAAGGGAGGTGGGGAGGGGGCTAGAGGGAAGGGGGAGCGTGGAAGGGGGCAGGAAAGAAATGTATTTTTCATCAGCCGGTGTATAATTTATAAACAGCATTAAACAGTTTTTGTTTTCTCTCTCCTCTCTCCCGTGTAGGGGCTTGGCCCGCAGTCAGGCCTGCATTAATTTCTGCTTTGGGTACAGTGTGTTCTTGGAGACGCATCTGCAAGCGATCATAAACTCTCTGGAATGCTGGCAGAACATCCAGACCTGCCGGCAGGCCAGTGACGACACCACTCTGGGAAAAAGTTCAGGAAGCCGGCCAAATTCAGAGGAGGGAGAGGAAGAGCGAAACGTGTGTTCAAGAGAGAGACGGGAGAAAGTGCCTTCCGAGTTCTTTCCTCTCTGCTACCCAGTGTGTGGACCTCGGAGCCTCCCTCTGCTGCCCCACTGCCAACAGGAATGCTCAGTGGGTGGGCACCTCTCAAGACCTGGGGAGGGTCTGTAAAGAGCCCCCCAAGGAGAGGGTATTTCCAGGAGTCTCTAGTTTTACCCTGATAGCAGAAGGGGAAGTTAGTATCCCCTGGAGAGGAGACAGGAGAAAGGACTGGCTATAGACTCTCCTCTGCCTGGCCAACTCCAAGCTACAGTCCTGAGTGGCCATCTTTGAACTCTAAGGCAGCCTTTCCGATGATCACTGTGGGGACCCCTCATTTAGCAGTCACAGGGACTTTGTTAGCTGCCATGGTTTCCCTCCTCCTCTGTCTTTAAGAACCCTGAAGCCAAAAGCTAAGTGCTGGAAGGAAGGAAGGAAGGAAGGAGGGAGGGAGGGAGGGAGGGAGGGAGGGAGGGAGGGAGGGAGGGAGGGAACCAGGTCAACTCACTGATCTTTGCCAACTTGTATTTTTTCCCCCTGATCACAGGAGCCGAAGAAAACCAATCTTGCTTCTGGCCCCAACTTCTCTAGCACTATCACCTGCTCCATGGGTGACTCGGGTCTCAGATAGCACCAGGGCTACCCCACGCTCTTGCTGGAATTGCAAAACCCATCACCCCAAGCCTTCGTTCCTCTGCTGTGGCTCTGAGTATAGAGACAAGCCTAGTCGCAGGGGTGGGCTCTCAACCAGCATGGCAGGCATCACCTAAGCACCAGCAAGAGCAAGCAGGGAACGAATGTGTGGGACATCACCATCCTGACAGCTTACCCTCGTGTCAGAAGTTTGGAATTCCACACTGCAGCCATGTCCAATGTGGATTACCTGCCTTGACCATTGAGGGGGTCTCACATATCATATACTCCAGGCCAATAGATTGCCAACGTTCAATAGTCTCATCTGAAGGGGAAACAATGTCACTCCCTTTTCAATATGTTCGTGGTTTTCCAGGGCTGGGGAGTTACAAGTCATTTTGTCTCTCAAGGCCTTCTACAGTCTTGTCCCATCCCTGTTCTAGGCCCTGCACACTTTTCTCTGTCCTCCACACACTGTACCCACATCCTCCACTCCAAACAGTGCTGTTCATCCTCACACTCAGGCCTCCTGCGATCCTCGAGAACACTGTTCTCACCTTCTGTTCAGGGACCACATCTTCTGAATCTCTACGTCTTTCTTGACAGTTGGTAGTATTCGTTCACCACTGCTTTATAACCAACCTGATGTCTCCTACTAGACCAAGTTCCTGGAGGGGAAGGATGCTCTGGCGTCCGTCACTGTTAAATGCACACAACCCCACTTATAATTAGTGCATATTAAGCATGTACTCATTCCAAAAGTGAATGATACCCCCGGAATGGGATCCAACCACAGACCCCTCCTAGTAAATAGCTGTGTCCAAAACAGAGCAAATAGCTGTAGTGTGCTTCTAAGCCTGCAGTATGTCAAGCCAAGGTATGGCAAGTTCATATAAGCCTAATGGGAAGGCTTATTCGGGGCAAGTTCAGAATCTACTGAGCCTGCACAGCCTGCTGTCTGTGTCTGTCAAGCCCCACTTCCCAGCTGGAAATCACCTCTTTAGACAAAGCAAAGGCAAAGGGCTGGGGACCCATAAATGCTTCCGGGCCTGATTCCCATGGGAACAAGACAATAAATGAGGCCTTAGAGTCATCTCTGGACATGGATGGTGGGCTGGGGGGATACTCTTCTGCTCCCTGCCACAACCTTATCCCATATTTGGCAGAAACTTGAATGAAGTCATTGCTCTTCCCTCTAGGAGCCACACCCCTGGTCCTCAAGCCCTTCTGACCCCCAAAACCATCCCTAAAACGCAGAACTCAGCCAGATCACTCATTAGTTAATGAGTTAAGTTGTTGGTGGTTAATTTAAACTTATTGTTATCATCAGGTATATCTCATAAACACTTGGGTAGTTAACGCATTCAAATCGGAATAAAAACTTCAATTAAACTGAACATTCACTACCACCATTTAGGGTCTTAAAAAAAAAAACCCACACAACTAAAAAAGAGAAAGTAAGAGAGGGGAGGGGAGAAATAGCAGCCTCTCAGAAGGGCCTCCTACAGGGCAAACTTCTAATTAAACAAATTGTCAATTTCAACACAATGAAAACTGATTTAAGAGTGTAAATTTAGTATTCTAGTCACTGCAAATAAGAGCTTGCCTTGTCGATCTCCTACAGGCTGATTTCATCTGACAGGGAAGTACAGAGGAAAGGAAGGCGACTGGAGGGAAGGGAAGACACAGAAGGGGTAAAGGCAAGCAAGCCAGACTGGAGCGCCTTCCTTACAGAAATAACGCCATGGAATCCAGTGCATTCTCTCCTCCAGCATCCCAGAAACTCTTGTTTCCACCCCACCCCTTCCAGATTAGAAAAAAAAAAAAAAAGTAATCGAGTATGATGACAAACTTGGCTGAGCACTCACTGTACATACTGTACCCACAAGTCTGGCTCACAGCCAGGCCTGGCTCAGCGCCAGGGCTACAATAACAAACACAGGCTGTGCTAGCCAAGAGGGGGTGGGGCGGCCAGCACCAGCGAGCGAGGGAGGAAGGGAGAGGCACGCAGCCGTAGCTCGGCTCGGTGGAGCAGAAGAGACAGCCAGGATCAGCCTGGCAAGGGCAGAGCCACGCTGAGGGAGCAACCAGGACCCCTGCTCAGGATGGGCTTCATTTCTCCACAGCGTGTTCTTAAAAATACAAGGAAAAGACAAAAAAAAAAAAAAAAAAAAAAAAACAGGTTCCCCAGGGCCCTGGGCAACTATTTACCTTCCCAATTCCAACCCTTTACCCTCTGAAAAAAATGGGTCTATACTATAGATGTCAGCTCCTAGCACTGAGCCTTCCCACCAGAGAAGCAAGAAATAGACGCTATCTATAGCGTGTTCCAGGCCAGCCATGGTATGTCTCAAAAATAAATAAATAAATAAATAAAAGTTGTCTGTTGTCTTTTAAGACAAGGTATCATGTAGCCCAGGCTGGCCTTGAATTCCTGAGCCCTTTCCCTCTACTCCCCAAGTGAGATTATAGGTAGAGATCACCAAGCTCAGCAAAAAAACAAATATCCTTTCTAGCAACCGAGTTCTCTGATCTGGTGGAGGGGCTGCGAGAAGCCTGGACCCTAACCTGCAGTAAACTCGGGTCTCTGCAGGGAGCAAAGGTTTAGGAAGTGGTCTAGCCTCTATGTCCTGTGGCGCTACTTGAATGTCAAGACACATCTGTATAGGAGTGAGGGGTCTGCAGGGCAACAGGATGAAAAGGCAAAGACTGCAAGTCTCAGACTCTGCAGGCTATGAGCTGTGTGTTAAGGTGAACTAAAAGAACATGGTGAATCACAACCAAGTCCTCCCTCACAAGGGCACTGGCAAATGGATTTCAGAGGGGCCAATCATAGAACAGAGCCAGCCTTCAGTGGCCGCCGATACAGCAGCACTGAAATGGAAAACTAAGAAAGCACGCCCTCCTCCTGAAGCTTGTGAAGCGTACAGATAAGACTACAGGACCCTGAGGTGATACCTCAGATAGGACCGAAGTGGACTGCCCCCAGGGACCCACCGGCTTACGGTGAAGTGATGCAAAGTCACTATCTTGTCAGAATTGGGACACCAAATCCACCTAACAGGAAGAGCTCAGCAGCCCTCAGTGTATCTCTGCCACACCCACCAACACTGCAGACATGGTTTTTACAGCAGAGATGGTAGCCAAGTCACGCCTGCTCCCACTGCCTGGAAGAGGGCCAGGAGGGCCAGTGTGTCCCCATTCCATCAAGCCCCTCAGCCATGAAAGGATTTCTGCTGCCGGCGAGACCAGCCAGGACCTTAGAGTCCTCTTGAGTGGCTTGTCAGATGCCCAGGCGATATTCATTCATTCAATAAGCATTTGCTGGTGGCAGGCAGTGTGTTAGACATAACATAGGCCCAACCCTGTGCCCTAACACTTCACTGTCTGTTAAGGAGAAAGAAGGGAGATTATTCTTACCAAGTACCAGACACACTGTGGGCACGGTGGGAAAGAGGTTGCGTGAGCCTTACAAGTTCTCTGAGTTTGAGTTAAACATCCCTGCTTTAGGGACAAGGATGCAGAGGCTCAGAAAGACCAAGTCACCTTATGGGGAGGTATGTGACCAAGTTTCTCCCACTGCATCATCCTGCCTCTCAAGAGGGGGAGATAAGGCAAGCCCAGAAATAACAGTAACACAAGGAAGAAAGATGTGCTCAAAGTCAGAGTCGGATACAGAATCATACACAGGCACCAGAGGAAGTCATGATTACTTCTGACTACAAGTAGGGAATGGTTAAAGGTGTTCTTATTTTGAAAAGTGTCTGGAAAAACCTGGAAAGGTAGGAGAAGTGTTCTGTCATGCAGACAGAATGGGACAAACAGAACAAAGCACCTGATAAGCAATGAGTGAGTGAGGTCACGTGGGCTACGAAGTTTCAGTGGGTACCACAAAGCTGCTGATGAGAGCTTACACCATCATCCACACAACAAGGTGGAGGAAGAATAGTACACAGACAGCCCACCAGGCAGGAAGCATCTGGAGTGAAGTGATATGGCATGCCCCAGGGTAACAGCTTCAGGATAGGGAACAGGGAAGGAGGTCTAGATAGGAGCCAGGATATCTGTGGATCACTGACTGCAGGCCAGGGACTTGCTGTGGATACATCAAGAATTCTGTCACCTCACTCCCCAAATAGAAAAAAAAAAAATCACTTCGATGTGGGGGCAGCACCTGCACTGGCAGATTTAGAGACGGAGTGAATTTGGCCATAGTCACATAGTTAGTGTCTGTCACCGGAAGGGATGGATCACTTGTGAAACTCCCAGAGGACATATTGCTGAGGCAATATGGCCAAAGCAGAGGCAGGCATTGGTAGTCACCCACTTAAGAAAAGCAAGACCAAAGAAGACAGACACCCGCTCTTCTCCCCTAAAATACGAGTGCAAGGTTTAAAGGCAAAGCTATGGAGAGAGAAGACTATGACCGGGCAGGGAAGTTACAGCTTTTACAGCAAAAGGCAGGCTGTGCCCTCAGCTCAAAGGCTGCAGCTTCAGATCCGCAGGACCCTTCCCCGAACCCACGACAGCAGAACAAATGCAGGGTGTCAAGGGCTTCTCCCCTTTCCACGCAGCTCTTGGGGCAGAACCACTTTGCCCTAACATGAGCAAAATTACTAGCAGCCACACACTCAACCCCACTAGAATTGGATAAAATTAACTTGCAAAAGACAGCACGCTATAACTAGCTTTGAGTTCCAACCTTTCTATATCTATTTAATTAAAGGCTCTTGTATAATGTGAGCCCAATAGTCAGATTCATTAGACAGCAAGAACCTAATTCCACAACTGTTTCTGCTAATGAAACCGCAGTCTACTTTGGAAGGTAGATCGTACAGGGCAAGGGTACCAGTGATGGCTTGGGAACCTCAGGGGAGAGCATGAGGATGGGTTCCTTTGATGGGCACACTCTCAGGGTGTCTTTTCTGCTCTGTGAAACTGGAATGGAGGAGCCAAGGGACAAAGTGGACCGAAGCCCTGGCTGGCAGTGAAGAAGGAAAATGGCAGGAGGTGGGTGTCTGTACCAACATGGGGCCACTGAAGGAGGCCTTGCCTACCTGAATGAGCCAGTAAATGCATTCTCAGTCGCAAACTATCCAGGAACCGCTTTCCACAGAGCTCACACCCGTATGTCTTCATCCCACTGTGCAGCTTCCTGTAGAGGAGAAGAGAAGACAGGTTGCCAAGGCTCCAACTGGACAGAAGGCAGCGCCCCACTCCCTCACACACCTGCAGGCTTGCACAGCCATTCCCGGCGGCGGGAACAAGGAGACGGAGATGGCGAGGGACTGGTAAGAGTCTCATCCCACCCTGATTCTGGGACAGTCTCCATGTGCCCCCAGTGTCCATGGACTGCTGCATCCATTCCTAATCTCATTCCCAGAAGTACACAGGGTACTTCTTATCACTTTAAACACTGGTGCTCAGACTCAGAAATCAGATCTAAGTTCAGAGGGCTCACTGCCAGACTAGCACCTGTCATGAATGGAGCCCTCCTGGTCTTTGTTTACCTCCAGACAGTACTAACTCATCCCCCACAACACACACACACACACACACACACACACACACACACAACACACACACACAACACACCCATACACACACTACACACACAAACACACACATACCACACACATATACACACATACCACACACAAACACACACAACACACACACTACATACACAACACACACTACACACACACACCACACACACACCACACACACACACACACACACACACACACACACACACACATACACTCACTAAACTATGCCTGACTGATTCAAGCTCCTGCCACCTGCTAGACTTGGAAGACTGCACCAGTGTCTTGTCTTTCTCCCCATCCCCAATGTCCAGGACAGGGACTTCCCAAAGCAGTGTAAGGAACAGGCCCTATGGACATGGTTGCTTCTCTCTCTCAGTCTGCAGATGTCCCTTGAGTAGCTGTGACCTACCTCCCACCCCAACAGGCAGAAGAATTTGGAGACACTGGATACTTTCCACCTAGAACAAGGTTCTTTAGCCGCTCGAGGTTCTTCCATGCATGCCATCCCATTCACCACCATTAAGATTCCAGGAAGTGGCAGACTGTTTCCCTGGCAACAACTGGTCACAGGTGCGGAGACAATGCTACCTCTTAGCCTAGCTTCTTGCTGGGGTGTTTCTACCCAGAGCCTTTGCAATGGGGCTGGTCAGCTGCAAGGAACCCAGTGGACCAGCAGGGTCTGAGATACTTTGTGAGCTGGTCCCAAATGCTGACTCTCCTCCCTACCACACTCCTATTCTCAAGCCCCAATGTCCACTGCTGGGTCCAGGATCCAGCTACACCTACCCCAATGTCTGTTTCTTCCTTGTCACTAAGGCCCAGGGCAGAGAGTGGCAGCCAGAGACAGGAACTGGGGGCAGTGGGGCAGGTGGGTGGACTGGAGTTCTCTGAGAGCCTGGACCATTGCTAGTCCAGAATGATCATGTGCTAAAACCACAGTGGGCTTTGGAGCTGGTGCTGCCCATGTTAAGAGAAAACTGGGTAGTATGTGCTTAGACTGGCACTGCCCACATCACAATGGCACCCAACCAGACACCGCTACCAACTTATAGATCCCAGAACTGTGCCTAAACCATTCTATGCTCCTCAGGGGAGTCTCTGTAGCATGCGATGCAATGGGCCACCGTAACATGAGGCTAGCACCCAACACCATGTGTGCAGCCTTCTGATAGGGATCACAGACAGTTCTCTTTGCAGAACTCTTTCTCAATCACATTGTTCTGTTTGCTGCCTTCCTCTTCCCCATTGCCAAAGACAAATGATTTCTCAAGCACAAACACATAAACACACACGGTCTCCCACAACACTGTAGGGCGCCCCACCCATCCCCCCACGCGTTATCTCACTCTTGGCTGTGGCTGATCTATCCAAATTGAGAAAGAGTACAGAACATTTTAACTGAACATTCTTTACTCTGATTATATTTCACAATGTCAGGGTACTGGGGCATGTCCTAATAGTGTTTGGGGCAAAGTATGTTTTTAAATAGGTACCCAGGAATGCCACACACACACACACACACACACACACACACACACACACACACACACACACACACGGGGGGGGGGGGGGGGGGAGATAGGGTGGGGATCGAGCACAGTAGCACACACTCCTGTCCCCTGCCTGGGCATGATAATTGTTTGCCTTTATGAGATATTTACACAGCATAAACTCTCTTCAAGGGTGGATTCCCAGGTACTTTCCTGAGAGTTGGCTATGAATTGTGTCCAGCTGATTTTCATCCTTTTAATTGTTTGTGATTTTTTTTTTTTTTTTTTTAGCTTCCAGGGGTGTCCATGCATGGGAGCATGGGAGGCCAGACCCCCATGTGGATTTGTTTTCCCAAAGGACTGTGGGATGGTCAGTCTTCAGATCTGGGGGGCACTCCCCACCAGTCTACACTCGATTCTCTCTCAAGGGCTCCAGATCAAATCTCTTACCCAGATGAACACTCTTAAGCAACAGCCTTGCCTTTTCCCTGGATATGAGCAGATCTGCTCGGCAATTGCTAAAAGTGATTTTTCTCCCAGTTGCCAACCGGACTGGTTCCGTGTGAAAGGTGAGGGATTTCAGCCTGCTTCCTGCTAGGTGTACCAGGGCACTGGGAGGAATGCCCAGCACACAAACCCAAGACCCACACTCACATCCTGACTCAGCCCTGGCTGGTTTAGAGACACTGAACAAATCATGTTGTCATAATCACTTAAAGTTTATTTTATTACTGAGATAAGGTCTCACTCTGTAGCCCTGACAGACCTTGTAATTTGAACTCCCAAAGATTTGCCTGCCTCTCTGCCTCTCAAGTGCCGGGATCAAAGGTGTGCACCACCATGCCCAGCTATCACATTCTTCCTCATTTGTAAAATTATACAGCTTATTAACTAAAATTTTAGGTAGAGACAAGCTTTATTATTCAAAAGTCTTTACCCATATCCTTTTGACCTACCCTCCAAGGAGTTCCTGTAAGGAACATTATTATTTTCCTGGGCCATGATCTGCTTGTCACTGTGTATTGTGATGTACTGTGACATCCAAACCATCAGGCTATGATATAGCAAACAAAACTCTAGACTGAACCCAGCAATCTGTTTATTTTAAAACCTTTCAATCCAGAGGACCTGCATTTTCTCTTTCTTTTAGTGAAAGAAACTTCTAGAAGTCATCAGGAGCCTTTCCTCAGAACTATTTAAGTCACCGTGAGTTTTCTAGTCTTCGGGGTACTGGTGCTGTGTCTTACCCAATTCTCAGGGGAAGCACACTGCCCTGAAATTGACCTACTAACTCAGTGCCCCACACAGGTTCCCAGAGACCAGCATGGCATCCGTGTGAGTCCACATGTAGCAAGGACAAAGGTCATGCTTCCCTGGCAGGGACAGCAAGGCCAAGCACACAAAGTTCAATACAGAAAGAAGGACAACCTCACAGGCCTGCCTGGGACTTCGAGGGAGCCCTATACCAAGAGTTTGTTCATTTAAAAAAAATCTTAAAAATGATTGTTTACACAGCAAGGAAGAAGGTCTGAAGTGGGGGATTCTCCCACTTCCAAAAAAGGCGAGTGCAAGAAATGAGTGCATCCTACAGACCTGGCAACCAGCAGGTTCTGGCCCAGTTTTCAGGAGAGCCCCTATGGCAACAGAATCCCAGGTAAAGCAGAATGACAACTCTGAATGGGTCACTGTGGCCACTCTGCAGAGATTTAGACCAAAATGCCAATCACAGGCCTTTCTCCTCTCCACATTCAGCATACCTCCCTGGTCTGGTCCTGCCTTTTCACGAGGCCTAAGTTCTCATTTTTCTTTGTGCTGCCTCTGAAGAAGATGGAGTTCCCACACACCATTCTCCAAGAGGAAGCCACAGATGGCCACCATTTTGAAAGTCACCTGGTCCTGGAGTGGTGCAATTCACTCTATACTCTTCTCAGTAGTGGAGATGCTTCAGGTCCCTACTTATTCCTAAAGAGTGGCCCATGTTCTTCCCACCCTTTACTGTGGTCCATCTCAGACAAATGCCTGGCCTAACAGCTAACTTCACTGTGCAGTAAACAGATGTTCACTTATGTCTCAGAAGATAAAAGGTTAATCACCCCTGACCATTTTTACCTATATTCTCAAGGAAGCCAAACCATTATGAGAAATTAGATCTAAGCAAATCTGAACCTTTTAGCAACACAAGAGAAGGACTCTTTTTTTTTCTCTCTCATCAGTTCTCACCCATGCAACTCTCACTAAGAAAACCACTGTGGCCAGGTTGCAACTGGGACGTGCCTGTGCTCACTGAAGGTGACCCTCATGAAGACTCTGGTTTGGACTGAGAGCTGTTCAGTGATGGACGTTATTTCTCTCTTGCCTTTGCTTTATAAGGCCCATCCTAAAGTGACTGTTCAAGACTAAGGAAACCCCTCTAGGCAAAGGAAGTACAGGGCACTCCTCTGCTTGTCCTAGAAATACTCTGGGTACAACAGCCACCTTGGCAGCCTCCATTCCAGAACCAGACTTTACCTTGTGGCTCTTGGAGTCCACACAAGGAAGGCTGATGGCAATTTCCTGGAATGATAAATGCTGAGCTTCGGAACAACCTCACACCTCCAGGATAGGCCTTCATGAGCACAGCTCAAAAGGGACAGTGCAAGACCATGAACGGGACAACTTCTCCTGTCTTCCCGACCTCTGTCTCTACAGATAGCTGACCCTAACCTTCAGGGAGCCCTGCATGCATGCCCTCCACAGAAGCAGTCCACTTTCATCCACTCGCCAAGGACCAAGGAGGCAGGATGAGGAGAAGAGCTCACAGCATCACTAAGAGGAAAAGACTAGAGGCTCTGACTTCTGGAGTGGGGGGTTGAGGGGGTCCAAGGCCAGCACTGCCCACACCTCCTGTCTTCTCCTGTTCCATATAGGAACAGACGGCAACGATGGGACCTACTCAGAAGTGAGAAAGGTTGAGAGAAAGCTCTAGGTTCCAACAGCCCAACAGCTGTACTCCCTGACTTTGCTCACAGGAAGCTAAAATGACCTGACTTTGGGAGTTCTGGGGGAAAGACTAGAACAGGGAACCAGGACCTGTTAACGGGGAAAAACCAGTGGGAGAGAATGGACCTTGGATAAGGTTTTACCCATTCTCAGTTAACTGATGTATCCCCTGAGCTGACATTCAGGCTAGGCCAATGAGATCCTGAAGGTCCTTCCAACTCACCTGGTGCCTGATCGGAGGCTGATCCGCATATGGCAGCTCCCTGACGCTGGCGATTTTACCCTCTTCTTGTTTGTTTTGGTGGTACTCCGAACTAAAAACCTTAATTGTGCTCATCAGGCAATGCACCCTCCTTAGTTCTTTTCATTGTGACACAGACTCTCTCTAGGTCACTAGTTTTCCTTGAACTCCCTCTGCAACCCAAGTAAGCTTTGAACTTATTATAATCCTCCTAGGGCCTCAGCCTCCAGAGCAAGTGGAATTACAGGCCTGCACCCCAACCTCAGCTAGGGCTTTTGCCTTCTAATCTCATGACCATGTTCTAGTTTCATTTTTGTTACTATGATAAAATACTCTGACAAAAAGCATATTAGGAGAGAAAGTAGTTTATTTCAGCTTAAAATTCCAGGTTATAATCCATCATAGGGGAGAAGTCACTGAGGCAGGAGCTGGAAGCAACTGGTCACACCTACAGTCAAGATCAGAGCAGGGAGAAATGAACCACACATGCTTGCTTACTTGCCTATACTCAGCTCTGTTTTTCTACTCTTAAATAGTTCAGGCTCTCCTCCCTAGCGAGTGCCACTCACTCAGAAGGGCCTTCCCACATAAATTAAGACAGCCAAGCACAAACATGCACACCAGCCAACCCAGTGTAGATGATCCCTCACTGAGACTCCTTCGTCAGGTGATTTTAGGTTATGTCAAGTTGACATTTAAAGCTATGCATCACCCCCACGGATTTGACCTACTCGGTGCTTCTAAGGCACCTTCAGAAGGAGACAGGGGCTTCTGTGAATAAAATCCAGACCAAGGTCTAAACGCATTCTCAAAGGCCTGCAGCCCATTTAAGCAACAAGCCTCGCAAAGGTCCTCTACTTACTCGGGAAGCCAGCCCCATGCAAACCTCTGGGCCTCTCTGGAGACAGACTATGTCAACAGACACTGACATCCAGCCAATCTCTCCCTGTGGGGACAACATGAGCTAGGTCACAGCCTCTAGACTCAAAAGAGACAGGCTTCCAGCTCAGTTATAAAACCATCTAGCTTGGTTCTCATCTTTCTAAACAGAAACTAAACAGTGAGTAGAGAGTTCAGTATTGGGCTATCTCACCTTCCTTAAGACCACTGTAGATTTTTTTTTTAAAAAAAGGTCCTACCTCTGAGGCCCACAGACCCTTATTTCAAATGACATGGCAAAGGTCAACCAGTCAATGGTAGTCTAAGAAAGTGCTGACACAAAGATGAGACCACTGGAGATTTCCTCCCCAAAGCCAGCTTCTAGGAAAAGGAGGCTATTTAGACTATCCAGTCCAGCTTTCTGCATTATCTGTAGGTTTGGTGCCTCTTTTTCCTTGGTTTGTTTTGTTTCTGACACAAAGTCTACCTATATAACCCTGACTCACCTTGAACTCCTTCTGTAGCCCAGGCTGGCCTCATGCCCATGATCCCCCTGCCTCAGTCTCTCCAATGCTGGGATTGCAGCATGGACCAACATACTCAACCTTCTATGTGGCTCTTCCTGGGAAAGGAAACCATTGAACAGTGAACACTACCGCAGGCCTCCACCCTAAACCAAAGTGAGCTCTTCACACAGCCCGAGGACACTTGATGAATGTTCCCTACCATCTAAGGGTGACATTAGATCATCTCAGAGAATGTCTCTTAATGCCACCAACAGTGTCATATTCCAGTCTGGGCAGGAATATGTCATCATCAGTCATCCCCAGTGTCACTGTGCTATATACATCATTCAAGTCTAAGCTGTTTGTAAGTTCCTCAGAAGTCCAAGCTCTTTAAAGGCAGGAATCAAGCCTCCATCTCTGCCTTCAACACCTTCAGCGCAGACTCAAGAAGGCAGCGACACAAAAGAGAAGGTATTTCCAGCGAGGTGATCTCTAGCTGCTCTGAGACAGAGGGACACACCTGGCCATGGCCATGCAGCCCCATGCTTAAGCCCCAGAGAGAGAAAAAGGACATTTCCAATCTCAGTTAGGAACAGGTCACTTTCATTTTCTCACGGCAGAAGGAAAATTGTCCTTTTACCCACTTCTCTTTAAAAAATGTGGAGATTACACAGTCATTTGACAAGCTTCAAATGTGTAACTGGTATTACTACAAATTATCCTTCTAGTAATATAGTTCGTGGCTCCCTGACTAGTCAATATTAATAAACATTACCCAATGCTTTTACAACACAATTTATTTTTTAATACAGCTCTTTATGTATGCCATAAAGTAAATATACTAATAAAAGCTAAGGATTTCAAAGAAGCCATTTAAAAAACAACTGAGAACTAACAATGTTTGTTAACACCTTCCCTGCTGCAGGTTTGGGTGGGATCTGGGGATGCAGAGACCACAGAGGATGAGAAACAGGCAGCCATTTTGGTTGGAGTCTTTGTAAGGGAAGGAGAAGGAATGCCAAGCTGTGCTTTCTCAAGAATCATTCAGATAGGAGGTACGCGTTGACCAGTCATGTGTGTCTACCGGACTGGGTACAACAGATGCAGTTTTCAGTCCAGAGCTGCTCGCAGTCAGCAGACAACCTTGGCCAGACATCTTGTCTCTCTAGCCTTTGCCTTCACATCTTTGCAGCCAGGCAAGGCTAGATCAAGACGATCTCTTAGGTTCCTGCTTGTTAGCTTCTGTCTATACTGACTGTCTCTATCCTTCATAAAGGATCCACACCACACTCATCCTCTTTGTCTTTATTGCTGAGCCCAGAACATACAGGGGATTCCATGTAATGCATAATGCCCCTCATTAAATAATAGAAACAAACCAAAAGAGGAAGCTTGCAGAGAAAATGTGGGAGATGGAAGAACCTACCTTGGCTCTATACACATCCACATACTTTTCAGTACAAGAATAACTGTACCTGTTCCCCAAGAAAGAAACTACTCCTGCTCCATTATGGGCTCTCAGAAGGAAGGCCCTACCTACATCATGGGCCTGGGATCAAGGCCAATCTGGCCGACAAATGACTGGACAGGATAGTCCTATGTTTCAAAAAGCACCAGAGAGCTGGAGAGGTGGCTTTGGAGGTAAAGCGCTTGCTAGGCAAGCATGAGGACCCCCAAGTTCAGATCTACAGCTCCCCCATGAAAGAGGGGCATGGCTTTGTATAGCTGTGACCCTAGTTTGGGGAAGGCAGAAAAGATGGGCCCATCCCTAGAGAGATCACTGGTCAGCCAGTCTAAGCAGTTGATGGAGTCCTGGATTCAGTGAGACCCTGTTTAAAATGATAGTGTGGGAATTGAGAATGGAAGGCACCTACTGTCAGATTCTGGTCTCCACACATATGCACATACATGTGTATGCACACCTGAATGCACCACACACACATATACCACACACACACACACACACACACACACACACACACACACACATGAAAAATAGGAAAAACAAGAGCATTTTCTGTATCTCCACCACACCAAGTATACTACTTCCAGATAAGATGGCTTCTGAGTACTGAAGTAGTGTTAGGAGCCAAGAGTGCTGGTTCACTGAATTCCAGCACCTGGCAGGCTGAAGCAGAAGGATTCCAGTGAGTATGCAGCTGACCTGTGCGGGAAGTGAGGGAAGACGCTGTCTCCAAAGAGAAAAATCAAAGGAGGCCAGGAGTGATGGCACACCCACGCCTTTAATCCCAGCATTTGGGAGACAGAAGCAGGTGAGTCTCTGTGAGTTCAAGGACAACCTGGTCTACATAGGGAGTTCCAGTCAGTCATGACTACGTATAATGAGAGCCTTTCTCAAGAAAAGAAAGGAAACTGAAGGAATAGATGGGGAATCTGGGAGGAAGGGCAATACAGGAAATGACAAAGGACCATGCTGAGAGATCTCCTTAAGGAGGGATTCTAAGATGGACCCTCAAGGCCTCTGAGCATTGGGTGGCCCGGGCTCCTGGCTGTTATATAACCTACCCCTTGTTTTAAAAATATCAGTTCTCTGAAGTCATTTATTTCAAATATCTCTATCAACAAATTTCACCAAGAACAAAAGTTTTTCATTTGGGCTCTGGGCTGTGGGCTGATGGTATCGCGCGCAATCACATACAGTTTCTTTCAACAAGGTCTTAGCATGCTTATCTGTGAAGTTGCTGGTAGCCAAATATGACTGAAATGTTCTATTTATGCTCACTGGATTAAGGAGATGTTGCAAGACTGCACAAAAACCCGGCAGATGTAAGCAAGGTATTACAGCCAAGGCAGTTAAGATCTGAAGGCAAGAATCAATACACACGTTTGTAGTTTTTCTTTTAACAAAGAAGAAAAGTTTTTTTTTTTGTGTGTGTGTGTATGTGTGCGTGCGTGCATGTGTTTTAAAGAGAACAAGAGAAAAGAAAAATAGTAAAAAGCTTCAAGATTTATAGCTTTTCTGAGCTTTTTCCAAACCCAAAACAGGGTACCATGATGCACACTAGATGATGTCAGCCCAGGGGAAACAGAAATAAATCCAAAGCGTTCTCTCCAGATCCTCACAGGCCCTATAAGGGAATCAGACTATGGTTATGGATGAGCAGAGGTTGATTTTTTTTTTTTAAAATCTTTCTCTCTGTCTCCCATACAAGGTTTTTCTCCAGCACAAATAGCCGGTTTCTAAGAAAACAGCTTTCAAAAAAATCTACATTTTCATGATCTCCCTGTACTGCCTGGGTATGGGAGACATCTTTGCCTCTTGGTTATCAGGAATTGTTTCCTAGGATTCCACTCCAGCCAGAGAGTCAGAGAGCTGTCGTTGAACCCCAGGGACCTGCCCAGAAACTTGGACCATCGTGGAGAAGAACAGAGATCTCTCAAAGCCCCCCCCCCCCCCCCCCCCCCCGCAAGCCCGTGCCTTTGGAATTAAAGCACTCTGAAAATCCTTTTAATGTATACTGCCTCGTTCTTCTTGCTTTACTACACTGAAAATTAAATTACTTTTCGATGAGGATTCTGAGCTTGAGTGCCGGGGCTCTCCACATCAGTTATGAACACCAGAGATGAGCTGGGCAGATTATCTGTATGGACTACAAACCACAGTGGGGAAATTATTGTCATTTTAATGAAGGCAGAAGTGGGGGGGGCAGAGAGTTTTACCTTTTTTTTTTTTTCTAGTTTTTGAGACAGGGTTTTTCAGTTTTGAGACAGATTTTTGCTTAAAAACAAACAAACAAATAAACAAAAAATACAGAGCCTGGTGGTTCACCCCATCCCTTTCTTCTAAAAGAACGAGGGAAACAAAAAAACAAAAACAAAAACAAAAAAAAACAAAAAATTTTAATCCTAACACCTAGGAGGCAGAGGAGGCAGAGGCAGGCTGATCTCTTTGAGGCCAGTGTGATCTATATAGAGAGTTGCAGGTGAGCCAGGGCTGCATAGTGTAACCCAATCTTAGGAAGGGAGGGAGGGAGGGAGGGAGGGAGGGACACACATACAGAGAGAGAGACAGACAGAGACAGACCAGGCAGACAGAGACACACACAGAGACAGAGAGATATACAGACATATGCACACATACACACACACACGGGGAGGAAGAGAGAGAGAGAGAGAGAGAGAGAGAGAGAGAGAGAGAGAGAGAGAGAGAGAGAGAGAGAGAGAGGAAAAAATGAAGCCACCTCGGGTTGTACAATCCCAAAGGTAGAGTACACCCCATTTCACGTTGAAGGAGCCTCCTGAAAACCACCAGGCAGAAAAGACACACTGGGAACCTGCCTAGACTTCCCCGCCTGAGCTAGACAGAAGCATAAAGAAGCCTCAAGGCAAAGAAGCAGAACAGAGATCCCACACTCCACTGGCAGGCTTAGTCTCACAGAAGCATCAGAACCTCCCACGGGGAAGACGTCTTCACTCATTCCCTAGCGCTGTCCACTCTGTACCTGGTATGCCCCTGTGTGCCAGCTCCCATGTAAGCCTGACTGCACTGCACCCACAGTCGGCCGGGGTAGCTTCTATGCCACCAGTGTCCGTTACCACACTTTCTTAGTCTCCTTGCCACCTAAGGTACAGGACCTGCAGGTACACGACGGGCTTTTACTCTTCTTTATCTCACCTAGACGGTGAGCTCCGTCAAGGCACTGTCAGAATCTGGCAGGGTGCCTGGAGCACAGTCAGTGGGTATTTCTAAATAGAACTTTATTGAGATATCATCCACACACCCTACAATTTACCCTTTTAAAGTGTGCTATGGAGAGGGCTTGTTTTTAGTGCATTCACAGAATTATGCAACCATCACCACTATCTAATCCTAGAATATTTTCCCTACACTAACAACAACTGCCTCATTCCTTTTCGGCTCAAGCCCAGCCTCTAGCAACCCCTAATCTACCTTCCTCGGTGGATTCACTTCATTTGAACACTTCATGGGTGTGGAAACCATACAACATGGGCCTCCTTAGATCTCACTTCTCTCACGGAACACACTTCTTCAAGTTTTATCCACAGAGTACCTGTGTTAGCTACCCTGATCTTCTCCATGGAGGAATAATAAACTATCGTCCAGCTATTCCACACCGTGCGCGCCCAATCATCAACTGTAGGACATGCAGATGTTTCAACCTTGTGACTGTCACAAACACTGTTGCTATGAGCATCAGTGTCCAAGTCTTAACCGCGACCAGATGATTTCACTTCTGTTTGGAATGTATCTAGGGATGGAACGGTGGGGGTCACAGGGCATCATCCATGCTTATCATGTTGAGGAACCACCACACTGTCTTCCAAAGAAGCTGCACCATTCTACATTTCCACCAGCAATGCGGGCAGCTTCCAGCTGCACGCTACAGTTTTAGACTAAATGAACAAAGAGTCCTTCTGCTGGGAAGGTGGCGGGGAAGAAGACCGAGTCCCACGCTCCCAGGGCACACTAGTTCTTCACCTGCACAGGCCACAGGCCAGACGGTGGCTCAACAGGAAGCCCAAAGAGTCACTTTCATTTCTGTTAAAGGCTTTTGAGATTTTTATTTTACGTGTATGAGAGTTTTCCTTCGTGTATATAGTGTGCATCATATGTTTGTCTGCCTGGTACCCACAGGGGTCAGAAAAGAGTGGTGGAATTTCCTGCAGCTGGAGTTACAGGTGGTTGGGAGCTGCCATGTGGGTGCTGGGAACTAAACCTGGGTCCTCTGCAAGATCAACAAGTACTCTTAACTACTGAACCATCTCTCCAGGCCCTGAAAGAGTCCTTTTGAAAAGCATCAAATAGAAAAACACATGAAGAAAAGGAAAACAACAACAACAACAACCACACCAACAACACCACGCCACACCAGACGGCTCAATCCAATTATTTCAAACCCTTCCTCACATCCCAAGTCCAGATGCAATAATCTAATGATGCCACTCCTTGAACAGATTGAGCTGAAAAATAGGGAAGGGATCCTGGCTCAAGCACAGCCAACTTTGATTTGGTCACCAGTAGTTCGTGTGATTTCACAGCCCGGCTGTCTCAGCTGGGAGGTCTGAAAATAGGCTTAAGGCTTTAAAATGAAAGCGCATGGGGCTGGGCGGAGAGGGGGGTGGCTGTGTGTAATTTAGCAGCAGAACATTTGCTTAGCATGTGCAAGGTCCTGCACTCAATCCCTGAATCATGGCCTACACACATGCACAGACATCTTAAAAAAAAAAAAAAAAGCCCAAATGAAACAAACAAACAAAAACCCACGTCCCTGGCAAATTCTAAGAGAGGGGCCCACAGAGTCGGCAGCCAGGCAAGTCACGAGTAAAGCTTGCCCTCCCTGCCTGAGCTTGCGTGGAGGGGCAGAGAGTCCTGAAGCCGGCAGCTCAGAGCAACTCTGTGCACAGATCCCAAACTTCTGGTCTCCTTTTCCTCTCTTTGCAGAGGAAGGCTGCAGGTTCCCCTTCTGCACAGACTCCTTCCGAAGAACAAACAAACAAAGGCGGAGTCCAAGCAGGGCCCTTTGTAAGCTGCAGGTAATTAAAACAGCCTGTAAATGCCCTGACAGAAAGCACTTCAAAGAGCCAGTAATTCCAGCAATGGCCGGTCAAGACTGTGTGGTGTAAAAATTATGAGTTTTCCCAACGGGGAACTTTGTGTGAAAAGGACAGGAGTTGGTGGCAAAGGTGGGGGGAGGGGGGTGTTGAGCCACACAGAGGGGGGTTTACAATTGGTGTCCATGCTCCGGGGGCACAAGACTATGTATGTGTGCAATACACACATGAGCCAGAGAATGGAGGCAACGTGTGTGTGTGTGTGTGTGTGTGTGTGAGAGAGAGAGAGAGAGAGAGACAGAGACAGAGAGAGAGACAGAGAGAGAGAGAGAGAGAGAGAGAGACAGAGAGAGAGAGAGAGACAGAGGCGGGGCACATTTATCAATGCTAAGACGGTCCAAGCACGTGGGCAGAGATAAAAGGAAAAATAAAATAAAGGCGACAAATACGTATCCTCTTCCCTGCTGGGCCTCATTTTCATGAGGAAAGTACCAGGCAGCCCACATGCTCCTCTGCCTCCTGACTTTCCAGGCAGCTCACAGGCCATGCTTAATATCCACTGCTAGGGCCCAAGGAGCAGCTGTGGCCCAATCCAGGCTGCGGCTGCCTGAATCTGCCTTCAATGCTCTCATTCTCAGCCTGGTGCTCACCAGCCCACAAGTTACTGCAGGTTGTTATCTTGAAACAGGGGATGAAGAAAGGAGATAGATTCTTAACCTCGACTCTGACAGCATTCAGTAAGTCCCCTGTCCTGCCTACTGCCTGTCTTGGTACTCTGAGTTGAGATGGTGTGATACCAGGGCTCTGCTTTTTATAACAGCTGACAGATCTGAGTGATCTGAGGATGTGCCGAAATATCAGGACAAGGCCCTAGGTTCAATCTGTAGCACTACAAATAATAGTAATAATAATGATAATACTAATAAACACAATACAGAAAACCCAGTGACATATGTCAGTAATCACCTGTATGTCAATAGCATATCATATATTAACAAAATACAGAGTCATATATTAACAAAATACAGAGTCACTGGGCATGGTGGTACATGACGTTAATGCTAACACTCAGGAGGTAAAGGTAGGTGGCTCTCTGTGAGTTCAAAGCCAGCCTGGTTTGAATACTAAGTTCCAAGCCAGCCAGGGCTATACAGTGAGACCCTGTCTCAACAAACAAAGTCCTGTTGTGGTAGTGTAATTCTCAAAACCCCATTTCCTCCCAGGGGTGACCTGATGCCTTCAAAGGGCCACGTGGGCCAGTCTCACTTTCCCTGGTGGCTCCCTTCCTAAAGCACATACCCTGCCTAGGCCTGTGTGTCTATGGTTTCACAAAAGGCACTGGGAAACTTCCACTTGCTTGCTTCTCTGTCTCTCCTTCTAGATGGGCAACCCCAGGAGACAGCTTTGCCTTGTTTATCTGAAGTCTCAAGTCCAACAAAGGGAACAGGAACCCCAGCTACTGAAAAGATGCATTGTTGAGTGGATGGGCGAGTGTTTGGTTGGTCACATGGTGGATAATAAATTAATAAGAACCTGGTTGGGGTACGATGCCCACCAGCTCCTTACCGATAACAGTCAGCCAAGCCAATATTCACCCAGTCCACAGGAACCACCAGCTTGAAGAGGGCATTTGGGGGAAAGGCTATGCTCACCAACCTAGCAAAGAACCGAACCCCAGCTGGTGGCTTTATTTCCCCATAAACAAAATCCCTCCCTGCCTCCCTCTGAGCCCCCTCACTAACTCGTCGCTGACATTGCTGGCTTTAAGCCCACCCATAAAAATGTCCTTTTCTGTTTTTATTTAATGAGCTTTCATTTTTCTTTCCCCCTTTTGGTAAATGAGAAAGGAAAGCCTACCTCCTAATGGGGATGGGGAGAGGAAGCATCTCTTAAATGGACCATAACTTCAGAAAGCGCTTTCTCCACCATCCCCCACATCTGCCCCTCCCCATGCCTCTGGGTCCTCCCCACCATCACCACCCCTGAATCTTCTCTTTTCTCTCCATTCAAAACAAGATGCATGGATTTTGGACATTTGATTACTTTTAAGTATATATTTTTCCCTCAAATAGACTGAATACAATGGTTAGGAAATGTGACAGAAAACTATTCTGAGCCATTTATTGCCTTAATACCCACCTTTGTCCAACAGGCAGTTTTGACAACAGCGATAAATTCCAAATTTATGTCAACAGAGCATATGTTGAACACCTCATTTCTGAGCTAAAGCGGCATGCTGCCCTATAAATCACCGTTCTGTTTGAAATGAAAGTAGATTACAGGCCTGTGTTATTGAGCAGTTAGAGCTATAGTCATATAAATCAGAACTTTTAACTCTAGGCAATCCGTTGTGCAATTAACTAAAGGGTACTTTGTCATTTCAAGGCTTGTGCACAAGCTTGGCAGGGCACAGAGCTATCAGGAAGGGGGTGGGAAGGAAAAAGTTTGCAGTCAACAAGATGGCTGTGGACTGCAACCCAACCCTGCCATTTTTACCCCCCCCCCCCCCGCCACTGCTACCTTAAGAGCCTGCCGAGGCTGAACACTGGCAAAGACAAGCTTGTGATCGGCATCTATTGCTAAGACAACACCACACTGAGTGTTTGTCTCCAGGGCACCTCTAGAAGCCCCAGCCCCTTTACACTCCCTCATGAAGCATTTTCTGGACACAAGCCAGGAGCACAACACTGTCTTGGGTGCTAAGATGATGTAGGGAGGCTGATGGCAGAGCTCAATCAGAGAGAATTCGCCTAGCCTGTGCAAAGGCCTGAGCTGTCCCACCCAGAAGATCATAAAGAGGCTAGAGACACACAGAGGCAATTTTTTAAAAAAAGGGCAAATGGTAATATTTAGACAATACTAGTAGCGGAGAAGCAAGAAAAACTTGTACAACACACAGCTAAGTACTTACAATGGCCCTATTTTATACGTTTTTGTGGGGTTTTTCCCCATTCTGTCCTTGGAACAATCCTATGAGGCACGGATGATTTTTATTTCTGTTTTGATGAGAAGAAAACAGAAACACCGGACCAAAAAAACTGGCCCACAGCGGTGCAGGTAGATCGTCAGGTGAGAGAGCCTGGGATGATTAGGACAGCCAAATGAGCTTAAGAAGCCAGACTGTGGTGCTAGCCACGTGTTCAAATCCCAGGTCTACAGTGGATTGGGAGTCTCAGTTTGCTCACCTGTCAAAAGTGGCAGCATTACTTCACTAGACTGTTGAAGAAGACCTGCATAGGAGCAAGTTCAGTGATGAGAACACATGTAGAGTAAGTGAACTGAAGAACAGAGAGACCCCTGTGTTCTCTGGCCAGTCTATAATGTAGTTCCAAGACACAGACCTGGAAGAAAAGATGGAGAACAGGGGAAAACGACAGAAGAAATGCAAAAAGGAGGAAGTGGTGATGTGCTGATCTGTCCAAAAATATCCAAATATGTCCCAATTGTTATGGGGGTACAAAAGAGGAACAGAGAAACTGTGGGTGCTGTAGCTGAAGATGGTGTGAGGACAGGGCAAAGCTGAGCTTGTTTTTCAGGGGTTTTTACATGGCAGTGTCAAAAATGGAAAAGCCTTGCATGTCTAAGACCGATGTTAGGATGAGAAAGCCAAGTTGGACAAGCCTTCCGGAGACTGGCCTGACTCATCCCAACTGGTCTCATGGAAACGTAGAACCAGAGGTGGTAACCTGGGCTAGATTAGGCAGAATCCTGGCAATGAGGATAGGGACTTTGTTCCCCCTGCTACAGCCACTGAAAAGCCACCAAAACCTTTCTTGGAACAATGGAGTTGGCTGGGAGCAGAGGGCTCAGTATGGGAAGAGACCACGGAAGCACAGAAAGAGATGAAGTACCCAAATTCTAAATCGAGAGTGACGATATTTCCAAAGATAGTCATTAGGTCAGCCTTCCAGAACAAGATGATGCCTCTAGGAGGATGAAAGCCAGGGGGGAGGGGGGGGTTGAAGCAAACTGCTACTGCTGCCTGGTAAAAGTCCCTAGCTCCATGGGTTAGGAAACCCGAAAGAGCAGTTGCTACCCTTTGTTACCTCCATTCAATTAAACATGCCATCACCACCAAAGGACACAGAGGGCAGCAAGGATGCGCAGTAGAGAGGCTGTGACATGTTACTTTCTTCCCTTAACTGGCCACCAGTTCAATACCACTGAGAAACAAGATGACTCAGAGTCTCCCCCCCTCTCTCCATCTCTCTCTCTCTCTCTCTCTTTCTCTCTCTCTCTCCCTCTCCCTCTCCCTCCCTCTCCCTCTCCCTCTCCCTCTCAAGAACCTACAAAGCTTGAGAGTCCACTGGCAAAGTGAAAGATAAAATGAAAATATAAGGAGCTGGGGAGATGGATGAGTAAAGTACTTCTGGAACAAACCCAAGAACAAGACCCAAGTTCAAACCCACTCACTCACACAAAAGTTCTGTGCCTTCAATCTTAGTGTTAGGGTTGAGGGGAGACAGGGGATCCTAGGGGCTCACTAGTCATCCAGTGTAGATTAACAGTGAGTTCCAGGTTCAAGTTCAATGAGAGACCCTGTCTCAAAATACAAGGTAAAGAGTGATTGAGGAAGACTTTTGATGTCAGCTTCAGGCCTTCCCATGTGCCTTTACACACACACACACACACACACACACACACACACACACACACACACATGGGGGGGGAGGTGTGTGTGTGCACTCACCACACACTGAAGAAAGGAAGAAGAGGAAAATAGAATTTTGGCTGAGGTATAAAGACACGATGTAAAATTGAAAACAAGACTCACACACCTGTCAGATGTCATGTCCTAATGACCACAAGACCCAGCCTGAAGAAAAAGAAAAAAAAAAAAACAGAAAAAAAAAACAAAAAACAAAAAAACAAACAAACGAAACCTCAAAGGCCTCCTTGAGGAGATGGGCTAAGAGTGGTCTGAGCAGAAACCAAGGATACAGCAGGTATTGCCCAGAGCAGAGCATCACTCTTGGCTAAGGAGAAGCACCCTGGACACAAGCCAACTTGGGCAGATTATGAGCACTGTAGAGTGGTACAAATGGATCAAACCACAAAGCTGTGGAGAGAGACAGGCCTGGAAAGCAGAGAACGCTGTGGAAGGGAGACACCATGAGTGTGGTAGCTCAAGAGCGCAGGTCTGACACGCTCTATAAGCTTCAGTGCTAGCCTTCCTATCTTGACATATGGCATGACAGAACATCTGGCCTTGGAGACCAGCCAGGCATTTGCTCCTCCAACCTCCTCCCATTCATGGAAAACTGGATTTCCTGCAAGAATATTGAAGTGACGGGCCCTTCCTGCCAGTCACTCTGTGCTTGGCCACTTGCCAACATGCTCAGTCTTGTTCTGTGATTGGAACCTAACAAGTCAAAAAAAAAAAAAATTTACAATATGGGCCTCCTCACTAGAACCCTTACCACACATGTGCAGACAAGTAAGCATCTCCCACCCACCCCTACACACCATCTCTTACCACCTGGCTGAGCAAACTGCTGGTCTCAGAGGGGAAAGAAGGAAAGCTCTTGGAGATAGCTGTTTAACATCTGAAAAGTGGGGGAGCAGAGGAAGTAAGCAAGTTCCATTTAGAGAATCATTAAGGAACTATTATGGTAAAACTAGGCTTTCCCATTTCCGGGAAGCCGCAAAGAGCACCTGAACAAAGCAGCAGTGCTCACAAAAGAAGAGGTAGGACAGAAGGACAATAAGAAGAACCAGCAGGAAAGAGGAAACCGAGAAACACCAGGGAATTAGAGCTAGCTCTTCGTTTTCAGGACCACGGAGTTATCTTGACCAGTCAGCTACAGAAGACCATGAAACAAAAAAGGCCATCCCAGAGTCTGGAGAGATGGCTCAATGGTTAAGAATGCTTGCTGCTCTTCCAGAAGGCTGGGTTTCATCCCCAGCACATGTATCAGGCAGCTCACAACAACCTGTAACTTCAGTCCTGAGGAGTTACAGCTCCTTCTGGTTTCTTAAGGTATCTGCATGTGTGTATGAAAACAAACATGTACATGTACACACACACACACACACACACACACACACACACACACACACACACACCTTTTTAAGTGTCAACCTATAAGGTTCTCCACTGGTATTTGGATTGTGGTCTTCCATGTTCTAGTGACTTCTCCATTTCTAAACATCCATCAATGTCTCACAATGTACATGTTATAAATCCTCACAAAATCACTTCTGGAAGAAGTCTCTCTTTTTTGTTTTTTAGATTAAAAGTGGCCTGGGAGAGGCAAGAAGACAGTGAGAATGAGTGAGCAGCTCTCTGAGAAGAAAAGACTAAGCAATGGTCTTTCCGTTCATTCGAGCTTACTGTCTAATAATGCAAGGCATATGGTCGTCACAGTAAAGAGCTTCAAACAAACAAAAAACAAACCATGATATACTGGCTGTGCCTACTAAGAGTCTATAATCAAGTAGAGAACGCAAGACATTGTGTATCAAATACTTAAAAGAAAACATGGCATACTGGTAATGCAACAGGAACTAGGGAGAAGTGACAAGAAGAGGGAGATCCAAGGCTCAGGGCTGCACAGAGAGTACCAGAAGTTTTGCGTGGAAGCTCCAAGCAACTTATGCAAAAAATAGCCTGTTTTCTATATGTAACGATTATTGCCATCTGGGGTCACACCCACCTCCAAACCTCTACCCATCCTTCTTTCAGCTCTTACATCCTTCCTTGGCCTCTGTTGCAAAATTCTAAAGTCTACCAAGACTGAAATAGTAAATCCTACCCACTCCTTACTCACATGGTCTGTCCCTACTCCCACAGTTAAAATCCATACCTGGTCCGAGACGCCACCTCCTGCCCTCCCACACCACTGGTTTCCTCCTCCTTCGGAGCACAGGCCTGAGGAACCATGCCAGCCAACAGCTGTCACGTATCCTTTTATTTTGGTCCCCTCAGGCTCCTCATTGAGTTCTCAACAAACCACACCTTGCTTGCTACCTTCCCCAGGAACCCACCTGAAGAACCATGTTTACCTAAGTGGTCCTTTCCCCACCTCTCACTGGTGCAGAGAGGAACACTGACCATGTTGACCACCAGAACAAGATGATGTGTTCGCAGCAGCCAAACAGCACCTCAACCTCACTCTTCCAGGTTTCCCGGGGCTAGAAGGGAAACCCCAGCCAGGACTCAGAACACAGTCCTCCAACGCCATTGCTTACTGTCTGCTCCTCAGAACCTACCGTGTTCTCTCTGACCAAGGAGAGGAATATAGTCAACCTCAGGGAAACAGAGTAACGGTGGCCAGGGAACCACATCTCCCTTCCAAGAGACACAATCTAACTCACAGTGTTTACCTTGTTGGAAGCCTCCGGGCCTCTCTCCACCAGCGAGCTGGAAGGATGTAGAAGTCCGGAAATCCTCCAGGCTCATCATATAAACACTTAATTGCCATCTCAACACGCTCTCTGTGTCGCTTCTGCGTACCCAACCAGCATTCCACCAAGTTCCTGCCCAGCGAGGCTGAGAAGCGCCAAGAACCTTATGCAGGCCTTATCATCCGTATCATCTCTAGTGTACTCTCCCAAGGCCCTTCCATCTGGAGGGCTCTTCGTCCAAAGAGCCTCGAAGAAGGGGTCAGAAGCATAATGGCATCTTTAATGGCTGTTAGCAGTGACCTTAATCAGGACAATATATTAGGCTGAGTTTCTCTTTTGGTGGCTAGGTAACTGACTTCAAAAGGTAAATCCTAGTAGTCTCCAGAACAATGTACCCCAAGGGGGACAACTCCTGAATACAGGAAACGAGAAGACACAACCTTCTAAACCTTGGACAGTTCAGAAAACCTAAAGGTACTTCTAGGCACCGCAGAGTATATGAACTCAAGCATTCCAGGCAGATCTCTTTTAAATGTATTTTACAACCTCCAGGAAAGAAATTCCATACAGAATGAGCAACAGAGGCAGATATCTGGGATGTAGGAGAATGGAACAATAAGTTTCAGTTTAGGACACATTCGTCCAGAAAAAAAAAAAGCTATGACATAAACCCCCAGAGATCGCCAAGAGAAGCAACCTCTAAGGGAAGAGATGCCCTCTTCAGTCAAAACTACATTTACCTTTTCAAGATTACACTACGTAAGACAAAGTCTTCAATAGACACAATCCCTGGGTTCTGTAGTGGAGAATGAGGGCTTACAAACCAACACCTCTGCCTGATCGTCAGTGTCCTTCATCTTCTGGATGGGGAGGGCCCACTGTGAGATGGTGGCTGGAGTTGCCTCACAATTCACCAACAATCACCCCTCCCCTGGCATCATTTCCTAGAACCAGGCGATTGCTACAGCTAAGCACTGCTTTGCTGTTAACCTGAAAGGCCGATGTTTAAAAATGCAGAGCATCGTCTGTCATATAACAAGTACTGATCAAAGTGTTCGCTCTCTCTCTCCTTTTTCTGGCTCCATTTTTTAACTTGTCTGCATTGTTTAAAAGATGGAGGCCACATGCCTTTAATCCCAACACTTGTGAAGCAGTGGCAGGTGGATCTCTGAGTTGGAGGCCAGCCTGGTCTATAGAGTGAGTTCCAGGACAGCCAGGGACACACAGAGACACCCTGTCTTGGGTAGGTGTGTTTGGGGTGGGGGGGATGACTTCCAATGAAAAGGGTCAATAATAATGAAGATTCACAACATTTGAGCATTCTGTTCTTTTTGTTGTTGTTATTGTTTTGTTCTCTTTGTTGAGACAGATCTCATGTAGCCCAGACTGGCCTCAAAATCTGCAGGTTGCCAAGGATTATTTTGGACTTCTGATCTTCCTGTCTCCACTTCCCAAGTGCTGGGACTACAAGCATGGGCCACAATGCCTGGTTTATGCAGTGCCAGGGACTAAACCCCAGACTTTGTACATGCCATACATACACCTCACTAAACTGAACTACAGCCCCAGTCTGGAGTCTCAGGTCATTAAGTCTGACGTCTATCACATGCATCGAACTGGTAGCTATGTAGACACTGAATATCAACATTCAGCTAAATACTCCCGACTCTGAGGTTAACCCTAGGTATAAAATACTCTGCCAAATCCTGTTAAGAATAATAAACACGGTTGGGGGTAGAATGGCTCCTCCTCCTTGACCTTCACAACATTAGGGAAAGCAAGCCGCTAAACCCACAATCCCATAAGCTTTCTACCCCCACCTTGCCTTTTGCTACTGCTGAGTTTGAAGACCAGGAAGTAAAGGGGTGGGAGAAGCACAGAGCTATCATGAGCAATCAGAGCTCTGCTTCATAGTAAGATAACCACTGAGGGTGTGCAAAACACGGTTTCCCTAATACCTGCTCAGAAGCCAAGGCAAACGCCAAGGGCAGTACGGGCGGCAGACGCAGTGGAAGCCTGAGCTCCCAGAGCCCAGCTGCTAAAAGTGAAACTGAGATTCAGACTATATTCAACCCCCCTCCCTGCTCCCCGGCCCCCATTTGCTAAGAGAATCTGTCCTGGAAGGCTGAAGAAATGGCTCTGTGGTTGTAAGTGCATAATGCTCATCCGGAGGACTGGAATTCAGTTCTCAGCACCCACGTCAGGCAGCTCAAACCACCTACAGTAGCAGCTCCAGAAGCATCTGGCTTCCTCTGGTACCTGACTTGTGTGGACATACACATAATCAAAATTAAAATAAATCTGTAAACGATATATGTCTTGAGCTGGCACAAGGGACAACTAGCTGTGCCCCTGGGCATATCAGAAGCCATGCTTCACACTTGGGAATCTGGGGATGCTGTTAAAAGGATGAGGTCACTTAGTTCACCTCCCCAGGAAACATTTACCGTCTGTGTGTCCCTCTGGGAAGTCCCACTGGGAAAGTTACCTGAGGTCAAGTGTTCCTAGATGCTGTGATGTGACCTGCCACCTGGTCTGGGGCAAATGCAGGCATGATAGGTGTCTTAGGACTGTGAGTCCAAGCCAGATGAGTACCTGCTTCTGGCGGTCCCCACTGAGGCCAGCAATGAAGAACTCCCACTGTGTTCACCTGCCAGGGGACCTGTTTTCCTCTTCACTGAGTCTCCACTAAGGCAGCCACAGCTGAAACGGCCAAGGCCCCATTTTCCTGCATTACGTGTGGGTCACCGAAGGGAACAGAAAGAAAGCCCAAGAAGGGTATCTCACCCACCTTGAACTGTGAAAGGAGAAGTCCCTGGGGGCCTGCTAGACTTTAAACTTAATCTGTTGCTGTAGTGCGTGCGCGCGCGCGCGCGTGCGTGTGTGTGTGTGTGTGTGTGTGTGTGTGTGCGCGCGCGCGCATGAGTGTTGTTTTTAGAGACAATCCTGAAACTCAGTATCTTCTTGCTCAGCCTCCCAAGTGCTGGCATAAAAGAGAGACCCCACCATATCCAGATTAAGCTGGTGATTTTTATGTTCCAAGAGCAGAGTGGACTTTGGTGATTCCAGTCACCTCTTCCCAAGCAGAGGAGACTCTGGCAGAAAATGCTGACAGGCACCTTGAAATGGTGGGTACTCCACCTGCAAGCCAAGCTGGTACTGACCAGTACACCCAGGGCCAGCAGGATTGGGTAGTCCTCCATCTTAGGGCATTTACTGGACTGCAAACTACACTCTACATGTTTTACAAATGGGGCCATTCACTTAGAGAACCGGACACCTCTGTGAGGTGGGGCTCTGGTGGATTCTGAAAAGGAAGTAGAGGGACGGGTGGACAGGCAGTGATTTTGATTTTGGCGAGATCTCGAAGGTTCCCAGCCCTGTGAGTAGCTGCACTATAAAAAGAGTCAGACACTAAGTATTTCCTTTCCCATAAAATATTCATGGCCGCGTGGAAGAGCCAAGAAGCCGAAACCTCAAGCATTTCTAACTTTGTACTGCAGTAACAACAGCGTTTTATAAGAACCTTCTGACTGTACTTGTACCCAGCTATAAATACTCTTCCATCAAGAGAAAGGATGGGAGACGCATCCACCCCGGGGTCTACAACATGCCAAGGGAGACCCCAGGTATGCCTCCAATTCCATTAAGCATGCGAGCTAGCTAACAGCGGGTTAGGTGACCCGAGACAAGCTACAATGACAGGTGTGCCTGAGGAGACGCTCTATCGCCCCTCAGGAACAACCCTTCAGGACGTACCCCAAACCTGTGTCGCAGCCTGGAATCCATCCCACACAACAATCAAGCACCACCCAGGGTGCCTGACATATGCACAGCTTTGGGCAAGGTATCGTGCTTTTCCATTCTTTAGTTGAGGAAGCTTGTCTGTGGAGGGTCTAGAGAGAAGGCTGTGGTCTCCACGAGGCTCAGCAAGGGTGAGAAATTTGCACAAGGTCACACTGCCAGAAGGCTGCAGAGCCAGGGCAGAGTCCCACCCCGAGTCCACCAACAGCCCCCTCTCTCCCTGTCGCTCCTGCTGGCAGAAACCAGAAGGCAAGACAATGAGAAAATACGGCATGGGAGACAAGCCACGCTTCCACCGCATGACTCTGCCCTTTGAAAGAGATTCGGAACACCAACCGTCCAGGGGCACTTTCTTTCCCTTTTCAGTGTGTACAAAACAGTGAGGCCCTTCCAGAGGTCGCCATGACAGATGGTTGGCACACGAAATTAAAAACCCTGGACACGCCATCTCTTAACTATCTTCCTTGTGCTCACCAGGAGCGCAGACAGACACAGGGACTTCACTTCTCCTTTACAGCAGGCAAGAGGGCAGAGGAGAAGGTCAGTAACACAGTATGCAATGGTTCCAGAACATTCGATGCTGAAGCTTCACTTGTGATTCCATCCCCCAAGGAAAAGCTCTTCCTTTACTCCAATAAAGGAGGTCCTTTATCTTCCCTAGTCCCTACCTCACCTGATGAGGTTCTACTTAACTAGACAGATCATATGGAAGTCAGTGACTTCCAATGACACGGTCCAACAATCAAAAATACACAAGCTCCCCACCTTGGCCCCCTTGCCGCTGCCTGCTTGTCTCACCAAGACCAAAGCATTCTGCCAAGGACCCACATCGGGTCAGTCAAGAAGCCCTCCTGGGTCTACATACACAGACGATGTTTTACACACACTGCCAAACTGCCTCTGATGCACAGTCAGTCCCATGAGCCTGGCATCTCTGGAAAGTTCTATCAGAAGCCTCTGAAAATTGGGTGTAAGTTGCAAAGAAAACAAGGGGGTGCCCTGTGTCCCCTCGTGGGAGCATGAGCTCTCAAAATCCAACTTAAAGCTCATGTGATCCTTGCGGTTTTGAATAGCTCTACAAGAGTCAATGAATTTGGGCATTCACTGGGTGGGCCATCTGGGGACAGGCCTGCTGATCTGCACACTGGCAGGCTTCCTTGTTTGTTCTCTAGAACAATAAATGCCAGTGAATTAGGAACTTCAATTATGTCAGAGCACTTCCAACACCTGACTCAAGAAAAATTAGGCCTGTGGGGAGAGAAATGACTTTTACATGTAGGAATTTAACACAAACTTTTGAAGAAAAACAACAAAAAATATTTAAAACCCTGCCTCTGGGCAAGGAATCTCCAGCCCAGTACTACTGTCATCTTGGACCAAGTACATTTTGACAGTGAATCGGGGGAAAGGAGTGTGCAGACTGTGAGTTGAGAAATACTCCCAGCCCTACCGAGTATATACCAGCAACAACTCTCCTACATACATTGTGGCAACCAAAACTGTCTTCAGATTTTACTAAATGCGCCCTTGAGCATAAGGCCATCCCTGGCTGAGAACTACTGACTATATCAATCCAAGCCAGCTCTCTCTGTTTTCCGACGCCACGATGCAGTCACTGAGAATCAAGATACTAGTCTCCAGTGCCACAAGATCACAAGATGTCAAAGCGCTCCATGACTTCACCTCCTGATACTTACCAAAGCAGGAGTTACACTACTACTCCATGCTGCAAGCCATTTCAGCAGAGCTCACAACCAACAAGGTTTTCTAGTTGGGCCTTTCAAGTTAAGCTAGAAAATGAAATGAATTACCACAACTATTTCAACGGACTTACTCTCTTTATATGAACACAGACATGCATACAGGATCATGTGAAGCCATGCCTACTAAATCTCACCACCTATCGGCTGAACTATTGCTGATAGCGTCTATACAGACATCGAGAGAAGGACTGGGATAGTGATGGCAGAGGAGGGAAAATAAAACTTGGATCATATCTTGACACTCTTCTTTCGGTTGTCCATTGCTCTGTAATAAAAGCCACTAAGGCAGGAGACCATTGTCACATTCACATCCTGTAAACTCGGCACACACAGGCCTGCATGTGCGTGCAGCTGCAAGCACACATTCCAAAGCACACCCAGCCATCAATGTTGACACATCATGAATTATACACGTTCCCTTAGGGCAGAGCATGAGTCCTAAATTCACAAGTGCCACATCTCAACTAGCCTGAAAAAGGAAAGAGGAAATGACCAGGGGGAGGGAGCCAGCACATCTCCTCACCCCAGACCCCCCCATGCTGCTGTGTGCACATGGCCTTCAGTGTCTAACCTGACAGTTTCCCAGGTCGAACAGCAAAGCAGAGATCATATGTCTCCCAAAGCCCGCGTCATGGAACACAGATTTGGTATATTTCCCTCTCCTGGGTCAAGCTACATGCCCTTACAACCTTGGCACTTTGCTCCCCCAAAGAGTATTCACAGAGCACAGAGTACAGAGCACAATGGCCTCTCCCTGGTGCTAACAAGCAGAAAGTTTTCTTAGGTGCAACGAAAACAAAGCCTACTCCTCCCCAGGCATCTCTACCAGTCTCTAGGACTGTCATTACTAGATGCTTGCTTCCTACATACACACACCTTGCCGGTCCAAGGAAATCAATATGAAAATCAATTCATGCACTGATATATTTTATCAAGATCCATGTGGCAATGCCACATTTCATTTACAGTGCAGCACTCAAGGAAGCCAAGGTCACTGGATGGAGAGCGGGATTCGGGAGCTAGGGAAGAGGGGGGCAGCCCATATTCTGCACTGGCTGCAAATAGAAAAATGAATGAAATAGGAACAGAGATAGAACAGGGAGCCTAGGGATGCAACAATTACTGTATGTAGGAGGCGCGGCACCGCTCCAGCGTGCCAGCTTGTTTAAATGTGAAATAGCTAAGGGATTTAAAATTCTAAGTATTCTCCTTCTTGACCGTGGCAAACCAAAAATGGTTTCCACTACCATGCCGGGGAGTAGAAAGACAACATTTCTGAGCAGGAGATGAAAAAAAATGAGGGGAAAGAAACAAGGCACGGGCTGGAGGGCAACAGAGGCCAGACAGTGTGTGGGCACGAAGGCCAAGAGAAAGAATGAAAAGGAGCAAGCAGGCGAGCCAAGGAGTATGTGCTGAGAGCCAGCATCAGGCAGGAAGCGAACAGAAATTTCAAGAAGGCTTAGGGAGGAAAATTATGATATCTACATGGCTGCAGAGGGGCATATTTTTAGTAAATTTGAAAGTGATTTGCCACGCATGGCACCACCCTACTCGGGAGGGTTCTCCTCCAGCTCCGGTGGCTGTGCCATGGATCAAATGTACTCAGTAATTGCAGATTCACTGCTACCCTCTCACCTCTAAACAGAGTAGATTAAAATAGCACGAACAGCTATAATAATGGGTTTAGGATTCAGCTTTTTACAGCCAGGGAAAAAAATGCTTATGGAAATAAGGATTTTGCTGATTATTTTTCAAATGAGGAAAATAAGAAGAAAATAGCCTCAGGAAGTAGAGGACAAAACTATACCGGGGGCTGAGTGGGCTACTGAGCACTACCCACCCAGACCAAGGCTACAATAAAGGGATGTCCCATGTCACCAAGGTTCCAGTCATCTAGATACTCACAGAGACGTGACCTGCTCCCACGCTGAGGCCAATTCCCCCACTGTCATTTCTTGCTCTAGAAACTGAAGACACTATGCATGTTCCCCATTGACAGTCTGCTCCCAGCTCCACCCAAGACTTCTCCAGTGCCCCAGGAAGAGAATCAATAAAAATTTAACAGCACGTGGAAAGGGGAGCAGGTTACACGCACATGACCACTCCTGGGAAAGGTGAATTGACGGGACTAATTCACATTCTAAACTAGCCTAGGATCTCCCTGGCCAGAATCAAGACGCAACACAGGTCTGCCTTTGAGAACCTTAACTTCACTCAGAAAGATCACAATGAGGCTGGAGAGGTGGGTCAGTGGTTAAGAGCACTTGCTGATCTCTGGGGGACTGGGGTTCATTTTCCAGCACCCACATGGTGACATGCAACTGTCTGTAACCCTAGTTCCAGAGGATCTACACTCCTCTGGCCTCTGCAGGCATGAGGCACACGTGTGCACATACTTAAACCCAGCATGGAAGACAGAGCAGGAACCCCTCCTGCCCCATTGTGACCACGTGGGTGGCACACACTCTCCAGAACCATGACTGCTCTCTTTGCCTTTCACATGGCCACTGCACGAGTAGCTTGGTGGTAGCCCACTGGTAAAGCCAACCGCAGGCCAAGTTGGCCATGCCTCTGCCTCAAGCTGGGAGAGGTTCTCCGGAAGAGTTACTTCCAGATGCTCAGGCAGGAATGGGAAGAGTACATGAAAAGCTTACACTATCTCTCAGGGTCTGCCCCTCCCTAACACCAACATCTAGAGATTCCAAGCTTTCCTAAGGCCATTCTTCTGGTTTCTCATACCTCACTGGAACAGTCAGATGGGACAATGACAAAAAGGGACTCAAGTTCCCAAAAATGGTTTTCCAACTACCTATCGGAGCAAGAAAGTCTAAAACCCAGGCAAACTTAACCTCCTGCGGAGGAACTCCATTCTCTCTCAGCCGCCATGAACTCACCCACACCATTAATGATGTCTGGGGTCTGGGTGGAGGGAGGAAGACTTCCCTACACTCAGGGCCCAGACCCTCACTGTATTAACTTCCTTTTCTCACTGCTGCAATAAACGACCTAACAAGAGCATCTAGAGTTTATTTTGGCTTACACTTTGAGGGCTCAGTTCTTCACGCAAGGAAGTCATGGCAGCAGGAATATGAAGTGGCTGGCCCCGTGGCATCCACAGTCGAAAAGCAGAGAGGGGTGAATGCTGGTGCTAACTCACTTCTTCCTTTTTATTCAGTCTGGGACCCCAACCCATATGTCGAGAGCTCCCCTAAAGGGTGGGTGTTCCATCTAATTAATCTAGAAGCTCCCTCACAGACACACGCGTTGATTCTAGAGAGTGTCAGGTTGGCAATCTGCTTGCTCTGCAGGAGCACTACAGCATTCTCCAACTCTACTCTAACCACCTATGCTTATTCATATTCTCCGGGACACAAGAGTAAGGCCGTCAAAGCCCTACTTCCTGACTGCTAAGAGCACAGGATTCTTGCAGGGAGAATCAGAGGTCTGGGGGCTGGCCGAGCGAGTGGAGGCTTCAGGCCTCATCAATGTCAGAGTGAGCCCATCCCTGAGCCCTCAGCCACCTAAGCAACTCTGCCAGGCTCTCATCTAGCCGCTGTCACAGCAGCCCAGGTCCCCGACTGCACCCCTAGAAGAAGACAAGGCCAGGCCACTCCCAACAGCCACACTAAGCTCCCTCCCAAAGGCTTCCGAGGTCCCACTGCACTCCACAACAGCTCAGCTCTTTACAAAACATCACACTCCCTGGAACCTACCCAGGGGCAACGGAACCAAGAGAAGGGAGTTCTCAAACTCCTGTTCTATGCTTGCCTCCCCCAGCCCTCACCCGGCATACATTTTTATGGAGGAGGGTATGGCAGGGACTTCCTCACAGCTGCCAACACGTCGCTTATGTCCTCCTGCTTCCTCTTGGCAGGGATGTGTGTGCCCATCCTCTTTGATGAGCTTGAGCACCCGCTTGTCCTTGACATCCTGAGCAGCTCCTTGGCACGACACTCATAGGGTACACATGTCCCGCAAGAATTCGATGTGTTTGGTGACAGGTGCTGGCTATCCCTCTGACGTTCTTTGTCACCTGACGGCCCTTGTTGAAGGCCACAGCCCTGGGATAGCTCAGGGTTGTGGCTGCTGCTCTCTGATGGTGGCAGTGGCAGTAAGTTGTTTTTTTTTTTGGTTGTTGTTTTTTTTTGGGGGGGGGTGGTCTTTTGAAACAGGATTTCTCTTTGTGGTCCTGGCTATTGTTGGAACTTACTTTGTAAGCCAGGCATTGTCTCCAACTCAATAGATCCCGCCTGTCTCTGCCTCCCCAGTGCTGGTTTTAAAGGCATGGGCCACCACACAAGCTTTGTGGTTCCCTCTTAAAATATTTCAATACAGAGCACAAGAGTCACCTCATTTTAATGGTGATTTAATTCGTTTAATTCAGATGCAGCAAAAAGTGCCTTAGATAAAAGCTATAGCCATCCCTAGGCAAAGACATTAGATTGAAATGAGAGGGTTACAGAAGCAATAGTTTCCGAGCCAGGAGGATTCTCAACATGGCTGTCTCCATGTGTACCTTGTTCCAAGCCAGCCATCTAGGAGCATGTGCTCAGCGGGCAGAAGACTGGATTTCCAGGCCACTCAGGTCCTCCTCTTGTATAATAAGGATGCATCTGTTCCACGAGATGGGGTATACAAATGGGAGTCCCCCACCTCTCCTAGGGAAGGGCTGCTTTGCTTCTCTGGTTCCCCGTTGCCACTCGAGGAGAAAGCAGCTCTGTCTGTGGGGTGATTTCCTTTATGGAGGTATGCCTGAACTGAATTCTCCAAAGCAGGGGTTCCGAAGCATGGAGGCCATGCCTACAATCAGCACACCCTGGGCCCTCCCGCCAGTCCAGGTTTTGCCCCCAAGAAAAGCCACAAGGCTCCTAACCTGTGAGGTAGACACGGACAGCACAGCCTGCCTCCTCCTGGAGAGGGCTCGCTTAGGGCAACATGAGACCAAGAAAGGAGTCAGTGAAGAAATTTAGCTCAATATCTGCATGTCCCAGATTGGTAGAGGAAATGTGGGGGCACTCTGGATTTTTCTCAGAACTCTCCTGTTGTTCTGAAATGATTTCATAAAAATGAAACCCACAACAGTCACCTTACAGAAGGGCTGGGATGGAGGAAGACAAAGGCTACTGTTAACTCTTTAAGCATTTGTTTGTATCGCTTCTCAAAACGGGTGTGACCACTGGCGTCCTTCGAAACTGTCGGAAAACAGGTAGAGAGAGAGAATGAAGGGTCTGAGATTCACCTGACTCACACAGAAAGGCCAGGCCCAGGAAGTGCTCGCCCTGGGCCCCCTCCCTTCAGAGAGCAAGCTGGGCCTGCGCATGGCTCTCCAGCTGCAAGGCAAGCTCCCAAGGTTCCCAAAAGCCTTCTGTCACTGACGACCCTCCTCACGTAGCACTCTGCAATTGGTTATTCAGCACCTGTGTCTGAGCGGCAACGAGAGCAGGTGAGAGGCTGGAACAGGGGCACCCTGCCCAGTCATTAAGAACGGGGAGATTGTCATCGGTTAGGCTTGGCTTAACTGTCTCCCGGTGCGGTGCGTGACACTCGCTCGGGTTTCAAGGCTGTGTCAGGGCCTGAACGGTGAAGGCTCTACCTTGCTGTAGAGCCAACGGTCAACACTGGGGAGGGGAGTTTTCCTCTCCCACTGTCTTCTTCCTAAATGGCTGGCCTTAATCCCAGAGCTTAGCAAGAGTGGAATTCCAGAACACCTCAGTTCCGGACCTTGTTTGGCAGGGGGGTGTGGGAGGAGGCACAGAGAGAGAAAAAGAGAAAGGGTAAGAGAGTATGTGCGCTGCATCTAAAAGCGCTGTTCCAGGCCACTACCTCTGCAGTCATCACAGCTACCAGATTCTCTGTCTTCTTCTCCCAGCACACTGGCATATTCAAAAACTAAGGGTGGCCGCTTGCTTCCAAGTGTTGCCCTGACCCCACGGCATCCCACTTACAGTATAACTGTGGATCACACTCACAGAGACTGGTTAATTGAGCAAACACCACATGAATGTCCTACGAGTCACAAGAAGAATGGGCTGGACTTGGCTTCCCATCACCTCCCCCCTCACCCCCCGACCACCTCCCCAGAGCAAAGTGACCTTAAAGGCAAAATGCATCTGCTGAACCCCTGTTGAGATTATTCCTATGTTTTGACTCCTAATTCAGAAATAATAAGTGGTTCATGGCTTCCAAGTTTAAAAATATATTCATCATCTGGTCTCTGTCATAGCACGTATCCCACTGGCATGGGAGTGTATGCCGCAGGAGGCTCCCTAGAACGGCCTGGTGCCCACATTCCCATTTAGCCTTTGGTGACAGGAGTCTGGGGCCCCTAGATCCCGTCTCTCCATTTCATTAAAAACCCCGTCTTAAGGCCATTGTCAGGAATCTTCTGGCACATAGCACTTACAGACCGAGAATGGCAAATTCAGGTGTTTCTCAACAATTCCGCAGAAGGGGGGGGACCCATGATAGTGAAAAACATACACGTTACTCAATTTCAAACTTTATGTGAAAAAAAACAGGTCAGCTGGCTTCGGTACGGAACAGGAGCTGGAAAGCCATCCTCAGACAATCTCTTTCTAGAAAGTTGTATATTTTTGCAAATATATCTATAAATAGATATGTATATACGTGTACTACATAAGGCATGTATACACATGTATATATGCATGTATACATGCATGTTTATGTATTATTGTGTATATGCATGTATATATGTGTGTAGACATATATATGTACACACACACACACAAGCATACACACAAAACATAGCTAGTAGCTTGAAATGCAGCCCAACCAAGAAGGAGGTTGAAGCCAGGCAGAGGGACACACAGAGGCTGAGTCGGGCAGCTTGCTGCGAGTACAAAGCTAGCTGGACCAATGAGGGCTACAGGATACCTCAAAAAAAGAAAAAGAAATAGAAGGTAGCTGAGACTCCAGTCTGGCATGCAGCATTTTCTTGTAGCATGTTCATCCTTTCTATTTGTGGTAGACTCCTTTCAGAGGGCATGATAAACCCCTTCCAACCCACGAAAGGCAAGAGTGGATCCCAGCAGCCATATTAAACTATGGAACTGCTATGGACTACACTATAGTGTCTCCTTAAAATTAGCATATTGAAAGCCTCACCTCAAACACCACTGGATGTGACTTACCTAAAAGGAAGCAATTAAGGTTAAACAAGGTTATAAGGGTGGGGCCCTAATCATAAGGATTAGTGTCCTTATAAAAAGAGGACACCCCACCCACCCCACCTCTGCCACCAAGCCTGTGTGGTGGTATATACCTATAATCTCAGCCCCTAAAAGACAGAGGCAGGGGAGTCTCTGAGTTCAAGGCTAGCCTGGTCTACATGGCAAGTCCCAGGCAAGCCAGGGCTACATAGAGCAATCCTGTCTGAGAAAGAGAGAGAGAGAGAGAGAGAGAGAGAGAGAGAGAGAGAGAGGGAGGGAGGGAGGAGGGAGGAGGGAGGGAGGGAGGAGGGAGGGAGGGAGGGAGGGAGGGGAGACCCTGAGAGACCACGAGAGCCCCCTCTGCCTCTTTTTTCACCAGGTCAGGACATGGAGAAGACAATCCAGGAAGAGCATCCTCAGCAAGACCCCTTCAGCACGCTGATCTCAGCAATCCGACCACCAGAACGGTGAGAAGCACATTTCTGTTGAAGCCACCCTGTGCAGCATTGTTGTGTGTGTCTGAGCAGAGCACACCCATGGTCCTCACAGCAAAGCCTCGGTGAGTGACTAGGCACCTGTGGACACTTAGCCCAGCTGCGTAAGACAGAGTGCCTCCCTAAAATCTGGGATACAGATAAGGGCAGCTGAGCCTTGTCACCTGTCCACCTGGGAGTCCTGGGGAGGCCACTTTTAGATTCACTCAGCAAAAAGTTGAAAATTAAGCTGGCTGCATAGACTGAGCAGGGATCTAAAGAACGCTTTCCAAGAGCTGGATGGTAATTCTCTCCTCCTACCTTTCAAAGGAGGCCTGTTTTCTTGCCCTTGGGCTCCAAGAAACTCCTGTTTTCTGACAACAAATTCTTTTTATTTGGCTTCAGCATATATTTCAACCTCCAACCTAAGAGCCTGGGTACTATCCAGTACGGTCGATTTTGTGATCTTTAGCAACTGTGTCCTCCACATGTATTAACCTCCTTATGATAAATGACTACATTTTGCAGAAACCAAAGTGACAGACATTCTTTGAACTGGAACCAACGGGAATACCTGCCAAAGGAAGTTCCACCACCAAACAGGCCAGCTTAAGCAGCAGACAGAAATCAGCGTGAAGCAACAGATCCTTTGTGCTGGGCCCTACATGTTATACAGGCTAAAAGGATGCCATGGCTCCTCCTCCTGTTTGCCTCATACACAGGGCACACATTCAGGAAGTGAAGAATAAAAGGCCGCTTCCATTTTTGGTCCCCACCCTTCTTGCCAACCATACCAGGCACACATCTGCTAGAATAAATGGTTGCTATAGAAATCACCATTTTTGGAACAGGCAAGCCTAGTGTCTATGAAGAATGCAGCCATTTCAGTCTCTGTGAAATCTGTGGACTTGGGGCTTAGGAATCATCCTAGAGGACAGCCAGTACCTCATAGCCAAACTTGCCCTAGATGGGGGTTATGACACATCACACCTCAAAGAATCCTTTGTGACAGTCTGAGCTTAAGAGCTGCCAAAAGGAATAAAGGTCATGCTAGACGTACTCATCTTCAGAGTAAGGTTAAAATTTGTATAAGTCTGTATAATACTATAGTGTGACGTAATGGGGATGGTTTGGGATCTGGAATCCGTCGGTGATAATTTCAAAGCCTCACTCTATGACTTCAAGGCTGTGCAGCTGTGCAGGAGTGACTTCCCCAGCCCATGCCTCAGTTTCCTCATTTATAAAACAGAAATGGAACAGTCCTCATCTCCAGGATCATGGCTATGACTAAAGATAATGGGCAGATGTAACCAACCAACTCATGTCAGCCATGAGACCATGACACTGCCACCCTACAGCTTGATCAGGTTTGAAAGAAAGCACCCAAAGATACACAGAGAAGGCATTGAGAAGGACCAAAAGCCAGCACCATGGGGAGAAACCTGAAGCACATGGGACTGATTAGAAAAGAAACTCTCCTGCAGCAGCGGCAGCAATGGAGAGACACCAAGAGGCTGTGACCTCCAAGGATGAGACACCAAATGTGTTCAAGTCAGATGATGAATGGCATTACAGCGTGGGAGAAAGCAGTTAGGAGCAGGCAAAGGGGTGAGGGGAGAGCTGGGGAAATCTGATCGAAGCTGGTCTTGAACCCCATTGGGTCCAGGCCTACTGCTCTGTTCCTGGTCCCTCCCCATCCATAGCATCTGGACCACTGACTCTGCCTTGGGAGTCTATATACACTCCAGAGGCCTGGTGTGGCTCTAAAGGCCTCCTAGATCCTTGAAAAAGTACAGGCAGATGCTCACCGGCCCCAGGAAGCCACTTCTACATAATAAGATGGAATGGGTCACTTCTCCCCCTTTGAATTCCCTCCTGGGAAGGTCCTAAGAGGCCACCAAGCAATATCCCCTCCAGGCTCAGCCCTCCACGATGCCCACTGAACCCTGCCCTTCTTGTCAGATCCAGTTGAATCTGGCTATTAAGGCCCTTCTACGGGGGGCTAACATATAGGGTTCTCAAGGAGAACTACTCACCTGTCATCGCTCTGCAAAGAACCCTGAAACAGTTTTCCACTTGTCTAGGAGGGACTAGGAGTCTGTCACCAAGGTTTCCAACTCTAAACTTCAGGAATCCCGCACTGCACAAAATCACATGCTTGTCAGTCATCTTCTCACATCGAAAGGAGAGGGCTAGAACAGCACACGCAGTGGCAGGGGATGCTGGATTAGAGGGGACCTAGGGGGAGGTCCTTGGTGAGAAATCCAACAGGTAATGCCTGAGTTACCAGAGGGGAATGGCCCATCGGTCACATAAGCGTGAATACTGCCCTTAAATGCTGTGTTAAAAAGGCTGACCTGAACTATCCATCCAAGCTCTAAGCTACCATCTGAACAGTGTGCACACCACTTATTCCTGTTACTCCAGTCCATAGTGCACCATTGTGAGACGGTGTGAAAGCCAGAGCATGTGATCTCATCACAGAGCCACGACCCCTCCTTGTATCAGAAGCATCATTCTCTGCTTAATCTCTCACTCCAGACTCACTCTTCCACCTGCTCTCCCAGCAAAGGGGTACAGGCAGAAGCATATGAAGCCAAGGCCCAGGTTCCAGCCACCCTGTCCCCCTGGGTGTATACTTTCCTCAGGCAGCTAACTACACAATCTCCATCCGCCAAGATTACATGATATACAGTTGAGTATTTGGCAAGGGCACAGAAATAAAAACAACCTTCCGACACTCCAGCCTGCTTCCTCCAGATCCTGTGGATTTTATAAGGCAATCAAATATGCAATAGATTCCACACACTAATTTCTGACACACACCTGGGGTCCTGTGATAAAGTCAGTTTGCATGAATACAGCTGAGGATTAAAATTTCATAGAGTCGTGATTTCATCAGTCACTAACTACAAAGGATTAATTAGGATCAGGGGAGAGCTCATGGCTCAGGAGTCCAGACCTACGGAAACTATCTATCTCTGCTCCCCAGATGTCAGCACAACCATGAAGAAAGGGCTTTGATGAAAACACTTCTTGTGATTCAAGGAACTCCAAAAGACAGTTTTTCTGCTGTGGAATTAAGATATCTGATTCATATTCACTTGAAAATATCATCTGAAGTCAGTGAATACAACTGAACGTGTAGGCTGACATCTTCTGCTTGTCCAATATCTTTCCTGGGGCTGGGGAGACAGCTCAGTTGGTCAAGTGTTTGCCATGCAAGTTCGAGGACCTGGGTCCAGATTCCTAGTACCTATGTAAAAACTCAGGTGTGGTGGCATACTCCTGTAACCCAGCAGTGGCAGAGACAGAGAAAATCCAGGCAGTCTAACTGAATTGGTGAGCTCCAGATTCAGTGAGAGAATAAAGTGAAGAGCAAGTGAGAAAGTAACACACACACACACACACACACACACACTTTTCCCTCAAGACCTACTGTAAGTACACAGGCTGCCTCCATGTAAAGTGTTTCAAAGACTTTCTTAAATACTATGTCCAAAACCCAAACCCAGTATCTCCTACACAGAACATCCACATTCTTGCCACCCTCCAGTTATTCAGCTAGCAGCCCTTATGTTTCTCAGCCCACTCCCTACAATCCCCCTGTTCCCATCAACCCTCCCATCTGACCCCTGCCCTCCATCTTCCCCTCCACACCTCGGCCATCATCCAGCCTTCCTTCTTGTTCACCCAACCACTAGTTGGCTTCTTGGTGATGCCCCTAATGGCCTCACATACTCATCCTCAATTCAGCTCTCAGAGGGTCCCCATTAACACACCCTTTCTCTTATCTTACTTCCCTGATTAAACCCTTCCAATGCCTTCTCAAAAGCGTACAGAATGAAGTGTAGTTCCCTCTGCTGGGCAAGGAAGACCTTCAGGCAAGGTTCAACTTCACCTCCAGCCCCTATTTCTCTCTAGCTCTCTGGTCACAGTGAGGACACAAGATTCTAATTCTCTGCCCCCCTCCAGGACCCTTGCACAGGCTGCCTCTTAAATGTCTTTCCCTCTTGTGTCATCCTCCATTTTTGCTTTAAAACCCTGCTTAGATTATCATTCCAGAATATTCTTGTCTACGGCACCTCCCCAAACGGACAACGCCATTTCCATTTCGATTCCTTCACACATGGTTCCTACTTCATTTTCACCTTGATTTCTAAGTCTCTGTATCGACTCTCTTGCTAGATTATGAAATTCTTGAAGACGAGGATCAAGTCCTTTTAGACTTCCAGATCTCGATTGGTACACAGGCAAGATTAAGTCAATGCTCACTGGGCACTTTGGTCAGATGGGAAGGATCGTGTCTCTGTTGAGGCCCCCACTGACTTCCTTAGATTCCATCTTTTATGACAGCTCTCTGTGCAATGGGTCTAGCCCCTAAGAGCTAAGAAACAAAGTATAGTTCACCAGCACATCTCCCAACAGAGCTAAACATATCTAGTGGGTATTCAGGAAATATTTGATGAGTTCAACAAAGTGAGTTCAAAGCTACTCCCCCAAAAAAGATAGAAAGGAAGGGAGGAAGGGAGGGAGGGAGGAAGAGAGAGAGAGAGAGAGAGAGAGAGAGAGAGAGAGAGAGAGAGAGAGAGAGAGAGAGAGAGCGAGCAGTATTCTACCACCTACTCTGAAGGGTCTGAGAGGTGTGAAATGTCCAGACAGCCATGTCCAGAACCAAGGGTTACAGAGGGTCAGATGCCAACATGCATGTGAGCAGTTCTGTAGAGGCGAAGAGGAAGACTGTACATTTCAAATCAGTGACTCCTAAGCCTCACTGTCCTCATCACCCCTTCCATGATTCCAACTGCCTATGAGACACACACACACACACACACACACACACACACACACACACACACGCCCATATGGTCACCCCAAACTCAGCATATATTGGGGCTGGGGATAAGAAGTGAACACTTGCAAATAAAAAAGACATAGCCCATCTATTGTTTGGAGTATTAGAGTTGAAGTGGTTTTGATTCCCTGCTGTGTGGGCTGTGTGGGAAGGGGAGGTGGCTGGCTGCACACTGCTTTGAAGGTATATGTGAGGCTGGAGTGCAGATCCCTAAAATCAATTTGTGAGCCCACATGTGCATGCCAGGAATTAGCACAGGGATCCCTTCTGCAAGTAGGACCCCCAAATGCCTCTCTGTCCCTCTCCCCTCCCCTCCTCTGGAAAAGATAAATTATCGGGCTGTCAGCAGAGGACAGCCAAAGTAGTTGTGTTTCTGTAAAGGGGCCATGGAAGTGTCTTTGATTAATGAAATCTTAATACACGGTTGTTAGACGACCTCCCTTCAGCTGCTTTGAGTCCTGAAGGCAGATCCTTTTGGACAGGCTTGGAAAGGAAGAAGGGACCCTGCGCCACCCACTCTCCAGACCCACTGGAAACAGAGGTCTTCTGCAAGTGCGCCCAGGGAGGGGGGCAGCAAAGGGACCCCTGCTCTTGGGGTGGGAATGTGGTGGGATCCATTTCTTTGCCCCCAAGAATGTGGAACTCTCCGCCTGCTCACTAAAACCAACACCTGCCGACGTGCTAAGAGTCCTCTTGAAGTCCCAACAATAGACTTCAAAGCTGACATTTGGGAGTTGAGATAACAAGGAAAGAGAGTTTAAGGGCGGAGGGGGGTGCAGGGAGGGGTTGCGGGGGATGCCACCAACAAAAAGTCAGTCTCACCTTTGACCTCCGGAGAGGCAACAGACCCCAAACACTTTAACTGTTTGAGGCCATGCACACTGTCCCTACTCTCCTCACTTCTGTGTGTAAAAGTCATGGTTCCATTCACTAGAGGGCTTTTCCCAGGCATGAACATAAAGGCTTCAGAGCTGAGGTGAGGGAAGAGAAATCAAAGGAGTGTGAAAAGCCGGAGCAACACAGAATTTCTTCCACACATCTTGCTTTCCTACTTCCCACCAAACAAAAGTAGAGATGAAAGGCGAAAATGCCTTCTCTGAACGCTGTGTTTCTGGACCCTGAGAGCCAGTCCAGTCTGCAGAGAGATATCTACAGAACCTCTATGAAAGAGAGCTCTGGCCTGGAACATTCCAGGCACACATGACTTCTACCCCGACCTCTGTTCCATGTGTTGGAAAGTATGTTCTGTTCCTGGAAAGAATTCTGAGAAGAACCAAAACAAACTCAGAAACACTGTGGCTGAGATGAGCACGGGCTCCCCCAGCACGGAATCACAGCCAAGGCACAGATCCGCCACATAAGGAAATTACAAGAAATTTCAAAGATAATCCAGACAATCAACAGGTCCAGAAACTAAGCTAAAACTGGTTATGGTGACTCAGGCCTGAACCCCAGCACTTGGAAGGCTGAAGCAGATGTGCCCTGAGTCAGGAGCCAGGCTCTAGCTGAATAAACAAACATACCTTTTTAGTTTAAAAATGAACAACAATTGTCCATGTACACAGAAACTCCCTGTGTGTCCCTAGCCAACCAGATGCGACCATCCCCTTTAATTCCAAATAACTTATCTACCTTGGATACTTTTGGTTAGAGACAGGCCTCACTAAGTAGTCAAAGCTGGCTTAGAACTCACTTAGTAGCCCATGCTAGCTTTGAACTTGTCATTCTCCTGAGTGCTGGGACTATATAACCTTCAGTCTTCATCCATTATTCTATCTTCCAACAAGCGTTCACTGGCCCCTTACTCTGTAGTAGACAGCTATCTATGCTGCTAGAATCTAGGTTATTTGAAACTTCCCTACTTGTAAATAGAATAAAAATTCGACCTATTTTCTGAACACACACTATGGAGATAGAAATAATACTAGCTAGCCAGGCATGGTGGCACATACCTGTGATCCCAGCACTTGGAAGGCAGAGGAAGGAGTTAAGAGCTGAAGGCTAGCCTTGGACACACAGAGGGACCATCCTGAACTATACAAAACTTGGTCTGATAAGCAAACAGGAGCAGGCAAGATGTCTCAGTGGGTAAAAGTGCTTGTCACCAAATCTTGATGATTCGATTTCAATCCCCAGAACCCATGGTGGACTTGCACAGGCTGTTCTCTGACTGCCACCTGGCTACTATGGCATCCACACACATGTGATCCCATGTGCACCCACACTCATATACAGACATCATATACACCCACACACAAACATATGATGATAATGATTAAAAATAAAACAGAAAAGAAGAAAAGAATATTTCTATCACCTGGAGGAGAAATGACAGAAATATACAGGACGATTTTTATAATGATTTTATCCCTACATCTGTTATTACCATTAATTAATAATTCAGCTTTCTAACAGGAAAAGAGTAAGAGTTCACTAATCCCATGTGTATAAAACCTGTTTAATCTAGCTACTATTGATTGTGCAACTTTTGGTTAGTGACCGACTGACTGAATGAATGGATGGACACACACAAACAGAAGAATGAAAGCCAAGTTTCAGCTCAAGGTTAAATGGATATCTATCTAGGCAACATGGCTACCTTACTATCTGCCACGGAGTCAACTTCGGGAATAACCATGCCAAGAGCAAAGAAAGGACAAAGTGGGCAGGCAAAACAGAACGACCAGAAACTCAAAAGGTTCTACATTTGTAGAACGTCTGGATTTTATTTTATCTTTCGTCCTCAACCACTTTTCTGAGCTCCAAACCAGACAATAGCTTCACAGGAGCGAAGACTCGGACTCTGCATCCCTATGGCCGGCCGAACTCCAGGCAAAAGACATGGCAGGTACCCAAGATAAACTGTTGATCTCTCCTTTGGAAAATGATCGTGACAGGGTCCCTAGGTGAAGTTAGGGGAGGGAGGGAGAGCAATGCTGGCCACATCTGAGTCCTTTCTTGCCTGACGCTCATCCCCTCCTCCTTCCCACAACTCCAGCTGCTTTCCAAGCCAATACCTAAACCTATCTCGGGACCAAATACCTGCAATGCTGACTTCTGAAAAAGAGAGAACAGGAGAAAAGGGCAGAGGAGGTGATCTGTCTGGCAACTTCGTTACTTCTGACTGGATAGGACACACCGACTGAAAGAGATGGTGGGGAGCCCAAAGGCGAGAGAGAGACAACAAGCAGTCTTTAAGGAGGAGAACTAGACTAGCAGCATTATTTCTGGCACAAGCCAGAAGGCTGGAGGTACCCTCAGCAGCAGAATAGAAGGGTGGGCTGAGCGATGACGACAGGGAACCTCCATTTCAGCAAGGCCTCAAGGTTCGGAGGGAGTAGAAGAAGAGGCAGAGACAAGAGTGGCCTTCCACACAGGCAACTCAAGACTGGGTCCCAGAATACGGCAACCCACATGCTTCAGAGGCTTGTTAACCCTGGCCTGGCGTCTTCAAAAGCCTGGACAATTTTATGGGAGAAAACAACCTTCAGCCATCGTATCACCAGATCCAGATTCAGAGACTGCTCTCTCGCCCTCACCCTTACATGTGCTCTCTCTTTGCCCTCTCCATTTTTCACCCTCCCCCCCCCCCCCCCGCCTTCCTCTCATCCAAATACTCTTCTCATGCTCCAATTCTGCAATGTGATCATCCAAGGCTTTATGTTACCCTCTCTGAAGCCATCACGGGGACACTTTTTTAAGTTAAATGAATAAAACTGCTGCATGATAAGAGGACTCAGAATCAAAACTGTGAAGTGAGGGACAGACCAGGAAAATACTTTCCTCTATTGTGGACAGATGACAGACTGATATTTATTTATACAAAGAGACAGTAGGCATGGAGGCTCCAGTATGTAACCCTGACACTCAGAAAGCTTAAGCAGAAGAATTTCTGTGAGTTTGAGGCCAGACTGGGCTACAGTGAGTTCAAGGCCAGCCTAGGCTGTAGGGCAAGTCCCTTAAAAACACAGAACAGAACAAAAGCAAGAAAGGAAGGGAGGGAGGGAAGAAAGCCAACAAATTTATAAGGAAAAAGAAAAACACAATAGAAAAATCATGCAAAACTTTTTCAATTTTGATGTCAATTTTACCCATTTCCCCCTCTGTATTCCTTGGGTTTCGTACATGGCTTTAAATATATATACTATCTAAAATATTTTCACCTCCTTCCCCGAAAGTAACACACACACATCTGACAGATGAATACAAGAGACTCTTTCTTGAAGAGGATCTAGGAGCACTGAGGAGGGTCGGGGGGAGGAAGGATGTGTCTCAGCAGCAGCCAATGAAAACATTCAAGATAAATAAATTCAGCATTCTGGGATCTGCAGACCCAGGAAAGGTAGTCTACAGATGAAATGAATTTTGAAAACCACCAACAGCACCAGGGGAAGGAATGCATGTGAGAAGAGGTTGAAACAGGGACATGCTGTCAAAACAGGGGTGTCAGAACAGCGTATGTCAGATAACCCCCAGGGGAACCGAGGCAGAGCTCCAGCTTCCCGAGGACACAGTGGTCTCCTCATCCCATTCATAACGTTTGTCTTGGCCAGCGTTCTCAACCACAGCAACATCTGTCCAGAAGGAAGCAACCGAGGTCAGGGAACTGTGCAGACTTCAAGATATTTAGAGTCATTTCATGCAAGAACAGTCAAACGGGCTATCTCCAAGGGGAGGACCAAGTCATGACTGGCAGTGTTGGACAGGGTCTCTCTCTTCCCATTGGTGCGAGATCGAGAAAAGGGTGAGAAGGGAGTTAAGAGACAGAGACCAAGAACTTAGGGAGCTCAGCCAATTATATAGGTTGGCTTTCATTTTGAAACTGGTGCTTAAATAGCAATGATATTGCCTTTAGCTCTCTGAAACTACAGTGTAATTAGGTTCAGTCAACTTAACTTAAAACATGCCCAGTCATTAAAATTTTTCTTGATCCAGCCAACACACACACACACACACACACACACACACATCGCTAAACCAAAAGTACATGATGTCTCTAAGAAATAGCAAAACACACACCATTGCTTCTCCAAAACTGGCCTAGGGTCTCATGACCTTCCTTAAAGATAATGTTCTCACAATTAATTAATTTATGAATAGTTTCCCCCCCAACATGCACAACAGGTTCCATGCAAATTCTTGAGCTTTTAAATTATACTGTTAATGAAAGCAAATAAAGGCAGTTAAAAGGCAATTTGCTCAATTGGTGTTAATATTTAAGCACAGCATGTGTAAAAACAAGATCACAGAATTCAGTTTTTACCAACAAAACTTGAATCCAACTTCATTTCCAAAAGATCAAAGGCGTTACCAAGAATCTTTTTTCCCTGTACCCTTCAGCATCAGGTAATGAGGCTTTTTATTAAGTAAATATTTCACATTAACCTCATCCGTTTCTATCACTTAGAAATTCCAATCTATAAAATCAAATCAGCTTAATCATGTTTAGATTAGATGCTGCGTCCTGGAGGCAATCGGAATTGTTTACATCTCCCCTCTCCTTGGCACACTGGAGCATCAAGATCTGGAGGTATTGGGAGAGAAGAACAGAAGGCTGCTGGCCCTTCACATTCTCACAACCTCTTCCTAACGCCTGTCCCTTTGCTTAGAACCTGTGTCAGGGACATCAACACAGCAACCTTGGCATCTCTACACAGTCTTTTAAATGAGACTTGTACAAAAGCCCTCGAAGTTTGCTGGCCTGGACTCCATCAACTCCAGAGTATTCCTTGAGTCCCTATGAGAGAGAATGTCATCTAGGCGGGGCTGAAAACCAAAATCAAAGTCCCTGGTTTGGGTATGTACACACAGGTTGCCCCATCCTATACCTCAGAATCATTAAGAAAGCCTGATCTCTTCTCCTAGGAAGAAAAAAGGATGAAAGCCATCCAGAAAGAGACAGCCTAGTTTTCCGTGGTATTGGAGGTCCCTACCAAGAGCCCCAAGTATCTCCATAGCACTCACATATACCTTCCACAATTCCCCAACACTCATCATGCCCCTTTTTTCTGAGAGTCCAAAATGATCATTTTTTAAGAAGTGTTTATTATGAGCAAATAATGCTGAAGGCCTTTGAAGTCCCTGAGTGCTTTTCAGAAGTACTCATGTATGGCCCTTACACAAGCACATAATTCTCTCTCTCTCTCTCTCTCTCTCTCTCTCTCTCACACACACACACACACACACACACACACACACACACACACACACACACTCTAGGTTTTCAAAGACATGCCAATTTCCCTCAAGATTCTAATCAGTAAGCCAACTAAACCACCATTTCCATATTTTATCCCGACACATCCCACTGCCTGAGTGCCACTCCCAGGGAGAAGCAGCCCAGCTCACACTGCACTGTCTCTGTGAAGCCCGTTTCCAGCAGAAACCGGTGGAAGACATGGGCCCTGGACAGCCGTGTCTCAGAGGCCAGTGTTTCCGCTTCCCCTCCCCCTCTCTGCCCTTCCTCTCTTCCTGACTCTTAAGTCATTCTCTCCGACCATGTCCATGTCATTCCAATGTGAAACAGTCTGGGCAAGGATGTTTATCTTAGGCTCACTTCCAGGCCATAACCCATCCTGAGGGGACACATTCCTAATCAGGGCAATGGAAAAAAAACTATGCAAAACATCTGGGTGTCCCTGTGCTCCCCAAGCCCGGCCTCAGGCAACTCCATCACCCTCAAGCCCCAAGTCTCTCCAAATGAGCATCACTAGTCATGAGGGATGGGTTGGGTCAGAGGGTCTGGAATGCCAGAGAAAGAAAGAGACATAACTTATCTACCCAAAGAACTGGCTAAGTCAATAATGATGTTACACCTCAAGGCACAACAGCCCGACCTCACCGCAGGCCAGCCATGACTTCTATCTAGAAAGCCATTTTCCACAGGGCAAAGAAAATCCAGGAGTGGAAGAACAAGGTTCCTCAGATAGTGGTCACACTTAGAAGGGGAGCTCCTGACAGGACCAAGGGAACTCTACTGAAGGAGAAAACAGACATGCCAAGGATGGGGGTGGGGTGCTTAATCTCTTCTCCTTCCTCCATCTGAGTCCACCCTTCCAAAGTGCCAGCTCTTAGCTAAATTAAGCTGGTGATGGGTTAGGACAACATGCCTGTCTTCTTCCCACACCAGCAGTGACTGGTCCACTGATGAAGCAAAGTGAGAAAGGATATAAAGACAGGGAGCTAAGGGGACACGGGAAAGGAAAGGACCCCCACACCCCAGAATCTGCCTAAAATCCCTCTCTAGCTAAGAGTCAAGGATTGGAGCACAATTAACAAAATTTACTATGAAGGCTGCCTACCTAAGACAACATTCTTTTTATTTTTTATTATTTTTAAAGATACAGTTATTTTTATTTTTTATATGAGTAGTGTTTTGCCTGTATAGATTATATGCATATACATCATGAGGACATCTAGCGCCCATTAGAGCCAGAAAAAGATGCCAGATTCTCTGGAATTAGGGTTACAGACGGTTATGAGCTATGGTGTGGATACTGAGAATTGAACTTGGATGCTCTGCAAGAGTAGCAAGTGATATTAACCACTAAGTCCTCTCTCTAGACCCTTATTTTTATTATTTATTTATATGTATGTGTGTGGGCCTGGGTGTGTGTGTGTGTGTGTGTGTGTGTGTGTGTGTGTGTGTGTGTGTACAGTCCCTGGAGAAGCCAGAGAGGGTGCCAGATCCCTTGGAGCTGGAGTACTAGACCGTTGTGAGACAACCAATGTAGGTGCTGGGAACTGAACTGCAAGCCTCTGCAAGCCTAGAAGTGCTCTCAACTGCTGGGCCATCTCCCCAGCTCCCAGTATTACTTTTATATAGTGATATTCCAAATGTAAACTTTAAAATAGTAATGAATATGCTTCAGGCCCAAGTATTTATCGTCAAGTATGGCCTTTATCCATGACCGTCTATAAACCTGACATTTTCTGGGACTCTTTTGATGAACAAGACTATGAACTTCACTCGTAGTAAAAGGCATGTCTTAGCTCTTTTACTCAATTCCGTGACCTATGGATTTACCCTGTCAGCTGTAATCTTAGCCAAGTACCTTAGAGACCATCTACAGTCTCATTTACAAAAGTGTGTGGGGTGGGGGAGAATCCTTAAAAACAATGTAACTTCAGAGGAGACCTAACTGTATACATAGCTACTGCTAACACATTTAAATAAATGCCACTCTTGAGAAGATGGATATGTCTTACTATTTCCCCCAATTCCCTTTTCTTCTCATTTCCACGCTTAGATCTATCTTAAAATGTGTTCTTAATTAACTTCAATTCTGCTTCGTTCTGACCCATCCTGAAACTCTTTTCTGCAGGAAAGTTAAGAATCCAGATTAACAGAGACCCCCTAAAAACGATGCCTCGGGCTACTCCTTAGTGGCAGCAAGCTGCATCTAATCTGCACCCCACTATCACCAACAAGGGGCAAAAAGAACTACAATCTGATGATACAGACGGCTCTGCCTTGCTACTCTAGTCTGCCCATTGTAAGACCAACAGAGAAAAAACAAGCACCCATTACACAAATTGACTAAGCAATCAGAAAAACCCAAGTCTCCATTCCAGTTACCAGCTTCAAAGCATAGGCTAAACATCCAACTACTTTGAACTTCTCATCAGTGGAAATGAAGTTTCTCATCTGTCACACCAGGATGTCGAGGCCTGTCCTAGAGACTGAACGAAGCCATGTGTCTCCTGGCTGAATGCAGAGACAGTCACATTGTAGGTAAGCACCTCCCCAGGCCTAAGGGAGAAAGGAGCCACCTCTGCCACATATCTTCATCAAGCCACACTGGCAATTTCCTAATGGCTTTGTGTCCCAGGAGGAGAGCCAAGTTTCACCACGATATTCAAGTGAACTCCCTCCAGAATAAAAAGGCAGAGACCGATACAGAAACCTGTGGAGAAGTGTAGCCATCAATTCTATAAAAATCAGATACTGTGGCCACCACCACAGTCATAGATGTGAGCTCACAAATCCACACAGGGCTTTTTTTTTTTTTTTTAAAGGAAAAGGACAAGAAGAAAGACCTCTGAGAAACTGCAGCTGATGGGTGTTCTAAGTCCCAAGCCACAAGCCTTGGGAATCGCTTTCTAACAGCAGGGAAGGTTTCGTACATTCAGCTGCTCTCTGTGTCTTCTCTGTCAAAGACTGGGGTCTCAGAGCCAAAGCTGGTACCAGGGCTGCTGTCTTAACACACACAAGTTTAAACAGCTCAATGAATAAACCTCAGAACCGGTGAATGATCAAGCCACATGGTTCCCGTCAGCCCCTCTGTTCCCAGACAACAAGCAAAATTCTCCCTTCTCCTACAATGACAGTCTGCTAAGGGCAAACCAGCATTAGCAGGAACAATTAAGGTGGGGAGAGGACCGGGATCTCATTACAAGGAGGGCAGGCTTCAGGGAAACAGATGAAGTGAGTCTCAAATCTCCCACTGTATCCACTATAGGCTAACTTGAAAACCCACTCTCCACAAAAAGTGGACCACAAAAAAACACGCTGTGAGGGTCGGTCACCTCTAACCATCACCCCTCAACAAAGCCCTAATTCCTCATCAGAAAACATTTGTTCAGGGACCTTTTTGCTAACGTAGCACAAAATCCAGAATACAGGATTCTCCCAAGGCATGTGTGTATCCATATCTCCTAGTTCAGGGAAAGCCAGTGTTTGCCTGACACCTATCCAGGCAAGAGAAAAGAACTGCGTAGTCATCCTTACAGCTGGTCAATTGTTCTTCCTGCAAAAACACAGCACAAAGACCACGGTGGCTGGCTGAGAAATGCCATGCTCTTTAAGGCACCGTAGGAGAAAGGGGCTCTTTGCAAAGCGGCCTGCACTGGATTTCCTCATGGGGGGAACAGAACACAGGAAAACAGGGTCCGCCTGAGGCATCGAGAGTTAAATCAGCCCCAGGTGCAAAAGGTTTCACAGGGTATCTTCAGGGTTAGAGTCCTTCTCCTGGGGTCATCAGAACAAGCAGCAGCAGCTGCTGTGGGCCAGTGAGCTGTTGAGTCCTGAGTCCTCCTGAGCCCTGGGTGCTCTAGCCAGTCCTGGCCTCCATCAGGTAACAGGATGCCATCTGAACCCTGGTGGCCCAGAGCACAATTCAGAGCAAGTCACCAACCTTTCAGGGTCTCCATTGGTTTATCACACACGGATGGATGGGTGGGTGGATGGATGGATGGATGGATGGATGGATGGATGGATGGATGGATAGATAGATAGATAGATAGGTAGGTAGGTAGGTAGGTAGGTAGGTAGATAGGGCAAGCAAACCAGAATGGTCACCTCAGGACCTGGGATCATTGCCACAAGTCCAAGAGCCCACTCCCCCTGCATGCTGCCCCTTCTTAAGTTTGGCTGCAAGAGGCAATAATTGAGTGAGGACAGAGGTAAGAGGGCTGGGCTGGGCTCTTGACAAAACTGGAGATCTGATGAGGTAAGGCGGCATCGGCACCCACCTGTGATCTTGGAGCGGTGAGGGTGGCGGATTCTGGGCAGGAAGGTTTGCGGGCTCTGGTCTATAATGAGTTCCAGGCCAGACCGGACCAGAGTGAGAATTTACCAAAAGGGGGGGGCCGGAAGGAAAAAAAGGAAGATGAGGAGAAAGAAAAAGAGGAAAGACAAGAAGGAGGAAGAGGTTGCAGGTAGGACTAACAAGGACAATGACCACAGACTAATGAAAACATATGTTTGTTTGTTTGTTTGTTTGTTTAAACGCCCAGGGCATGAGACATTCCCAACATTTTCTGAAGACATAAGGAACAAAGGGAGATAGGAAAGAGCCAGGTTACTAGCCCATCAGAAACCAGCAGAGGAGACCAGGCCAAGAGGAGACGGCTCAGCAGGTAAAGGCACCTGCCACCAAGCCTGACAACCTGAAATTTTGATACTTGGACCTACACGGTGGCAAAATGGTGTGTGCACTGACCCACAGGTCCACACATACAAATAAATAAAAATGTGGTCATTTTTTAATTTAATGAGGGTGGACTTGTAGACACCTCACCTCTGTCAGTTTGCAAACGGGCTCCTTCTAGTTACACAGCCTGAGAAACCCAGGCGTAAGTTCGAGTTTTCTTCTTAATTTTCAGACACAGCCATTCAGAACATCAATGTTCCTTAAAAGGCGGCAGAAGGAGTAGGGGCCACAGTGACCTCCCTGCAGAGATGACAAATTCTGAACTGGACCGGGCCACAGAAGGAGAGACATGGAGTACCCTCCTACTCACAGAAGTGACAAGGCACTTCAGAAGCGGTGCCACCACTGACGTGGCACTGCTGAGAATATTCCCCTGGCAGGAGGGAGACACCATGGAGAGGGGCAGCCTTTTTTTTTTTTTTTTTTTCTAACAATCCTCCACTGTTAAAGGTTAATACAGATAGGAGGGGTGGAGGCTGGCGGGGGCGGGGGTGCTAGAGAGGAAAACATTATGCAATATTAGAATGCTACTTTTATTTTAAAAGCTATCATGTGTAAAGCATTAGTGGTTTTGAAATTGCATTCTTGAGTTAATTAAATGGACAATCTTTTATACATAAAAGTGAAAGAAAGCAATTAAAAGCTAAATGAAGAAAAACCGTCTTCCCCCCTGGTGATGGGGCTACCCCAATCCCTTTGTGTTAACACTGAGCAAAGACAAGGATCCCCGCAGAACCGCTGTCCAAATGTCTCTTTTATGGCACCCTAGGTGACAGTTGGAGTATCTGTCTTCCTTCTAAGTTTACCTATGAGACTGTTAGAAAGGAAGAGAGATGGCCAGGGGAGGGAGGGGGAGCGGAAAAAACCTCACCTAAGCACAGTTTATAAACAAACAAGGAACCCAGAGACAAGCCAGATCTCAGCCTTAATTGAAACCTACACAGATATCCCACACCTTTTTTTTTTTAAACCACCTCCACCCAAACTACAGCCCCACCCAGGGTTTCAACCCCAGGGAATTATCTCAGAGTTTTGGGCTGACCAGCCAGCCTTGGCTCACGCGCTTGTAAGAATCTAAAATACATTCAGATAACAAGATTAAACCAGGGTTGATTACCAGAAGGAGCTGCTAAGTTCACCTTGCAGGTGCCAAATTCACCAATGAGTCTAACTCTTGCAGATGTGTCTTCCCTGTGTGGGTAGATGGCTCCGCTCTGGGTCAGAATGCTGGCCTGCTCTGCAAACAGGCTTCAGAGGCAAAGCATGGCTTGCAGGGCAGCAAGCAGCCTTGATCTCAGGGGAACCAGCAATAAGAAATTCTCCTGTGCCTAGATGGACGTGTCGTTTGGCATGGCTGAGATTCAGTCCAGATGACAAGAGGCATACCTCGCTCTCTGTGGCCTCAGCCTTATCTAAAGAGTGCGATGGCTAACAGCCACTGAACGGAAGGAGCTTGCACAGGACCCAGGGCCAGCGACCAGCAACTCAGAACCACTTTGCTTCCCCTTCCTGCTCCAGACAAGCAGGGAGAGTGGTGAGCAAGGCAGAAATGGCTGAGCTAAACAAGTGAGAACTGCTCAAATCACGGGGCTACGAGTGAGGGCTGACGTGCTTCCTCAGGTATCTGGGTCCTCCCCAGCCCAGCAGCCCATGTCTACATGCGCAAACATGCTCCGTGTCTACTTGGGAAACTATGTTAGATCACTCCCTGCCCTGCTTCTGTCCTTTCTGCCTCCCAAGTAGGAACTTTTACAAGATTGGAAGTTAGTCCCTGGTTTCCTAAGCATGCTCAGCCTGGGATGAAACAAACAAAAACAAACAAATCTAAATCCCTATGCCATCCAAATGCAGCATTTCAGAGAAGTGACGGCAGATGTGTCTAAATGGGCCCCCACTCTTTCTTCCTGCCTCTTCAAAAACAAGCTTAAACTCAACCCCTTAGCCCTAATGCTACTCTAAGAAGTAGCGCGGGAGTGAGAAAAGAAAAGGAACCAGAGTGGATAACCCACAAATTCAATTATTTAGCCCCCACCCACAGGAAAGAACGGCTTGTCAATTTCTCTTTGATTTGCTGAGCTGGAAATGCACGGTGGGGTTGGAGGTGTGTGTGTGGGGGGGGGGGTGCTGCCGGAGCAGGCAACCTGACCGCCAGCCCCCTACACCTCCTTTCAAGTCCGAGGGCCCAATCTGTTTTTGCTCCTGTCAAAGCCTCCCTCTGCTCAGTGGTTAAGTTGGTAATTCAGGATGAGTTAATCGTTACCTCTATCTGCACCACGCATCTCCTGGGCCATCTGATAAGCTAGAGAGAAAACATCCTGTTTGCAGGGAGGGTTGGTTGATACTGCTGCCTGTGGGGGAGCACCAACGACCCTGGGGCCGCAGAGAGTTAATCCCCCCAGAGATAGGGGCCTCGCTCTCTGAAAGGTTCAGAGAAAGCAGAGAGAAGAAAGGCTGCACTGGCTGTCACATGTGGTCGCCAAAACACACCCGCAGGTTGAGCCTCTTCTGCCCAAAGTGGAGAAAGCAGCCACCCAAACTTCTAGAGTCCTAGCAGACGGTACACACTAAAAAAGAAACGTTTCTTTTTTTCTTCTTCTTCTTTCTTCCTTTCTTTTTTTTTTTTAAGAGAAAGTGAGTATCAGCAGACTGTTCAGGCACTGGCCAAGCCTGGCAACATCTACTCTCTGGGCATTCCTCACTCCCCCTCCCCCATTTAGGTAAACTGTCCCTCGCTGGGCCTGGACTCCACACCATCTCCATTCTCATCCCTGCTTCCCACAATATGGGAGAAGGCTCTCAACGACTTCAAGGTTCTCTTTGCCTCTAACCATCAATAACCATCATGTTTCGGAGGAAGAAGAATGACCAGTGCAATAAAGTGGCATCTGGTGACCTCTGGTTTCGGCATCATTCACATGCCTGAAACAAGGGTCTCTTAATACTCCAACCAGGGAGAAAAACAAGACCTAGCGGCAGGCAGAGGCACCTGCTTTGGGTGGAGCTGGTAAATACGGGAACACACAAGGAAGGAGCTCTAGGTGGTTCACCTGTCACTCCGTGCCACGATACCCGGCATGCTGGCATGAGCCAAAAGCATCAAGCCTGGGCTCAGGAGATGGCTCAGAGCAATTGCTGCTCCTTCAGAGGACCAGAGTTCAGTTCTCAGCACTCATACCAGACAGCTCATGCTTGTAACTTCAGTTCCAGGGGACCTGACACCCTTTTCTGGCTTTTGCAGACACCCAAACACCAAGTATTTTAAAGATAAATCTTTTTTTTAAAGTGTCAGTCTCAAAGAGGGAGCCACACAAGAAGCTCCAGGGTTGGCCCTCCACCACCACCATCCCCGGCAATTGCCCTAAGCTCTTCTGCCTATAAAATCCTCCAGGCACCCAATAAATAATTAAATGGCTGTTTACCTCTTACTCAACCACACCACAGGATGACAAGACCAACTAGGGGGCCTATCAGCAAAACACATCCCTTTGCCTACACACACCAGAACGTTCCCCTAAACCCAGGCCTATGCCCTCTCCATAAGAAAAGTGGGCATGGGGCAGGGGTGAGAAGGGGGGCTGGCAGGACAGAGCTGTACTTGGAAGAAAGAAAAACTGCATATAACCTTTTCCCTCACCTCCCCACCGGCGTAGGCAGTGCCTCTCTGGCTGCTGTGATGGATGAGAAGAGTGATGACGAATGACAAACCTTTCTCCTGAAAACCCCGGAGTGAGAAATTTGCCCAGGAGCTGGAGGACAGTCCATGCATAAAAAGCCAAGTGCACATTAGAAATAGCGGCTCCCCAGCTCCTAAGACCACAACCCAAAGCTGCCAGGACTCCTCCCTGCCTTCCAGCCAAAGGAGGAAAAGCCTCCTCCAAGTATGTTTTAAAAATACCCCCCCCCATTCAAAAGCCACTGTGAGTCTGCAGGGCAGAGCAGCTGGGGTCTTGCCCCAGAGGTCGGTGAGTGTGCCTCTCCTAGCCTTCCCTTTGAATCCACTACAGATGCTGGAACCCAGAGCACCATCCCAGCAGAAGGAAGTCTTCCATGTTGAGGCTGTGGACAGGGAAAATGAGTCAGCCCAAGAGACTTCTAATCTGTAGAGCATCACCAGCTTCATGAAGAAAAGGCTCTGCATGGGGAGGCAGACCACCTTATCTTGTTCCTACTCCCAAGGGCATCAACAATTCCTCCTTCATTACCATAATATACATATAAAAACCAACTAGGAAACAAATATTAGTGCTGCGGCATGAAAAGTATCAAGAAATAAATTCAGATCCTCTACTGTTGGTAAGATTTGAAAAACTAACATTTATTGTATATTACAATAACAGAGGCATATAAACACATGTGTATTTTTTTAAGATTTGTCTATTTATTTGTGTGTGTGTGTGTGTGTGTGTGTGTGTGTGTGTGTGTGTGTGTGTATTTGCATGGGTTTCTGTATAGCACATGTGTGCCTGGTGCCTATGGAGGCCAGTGGGCATTGGATCCAACGAAACCAGGCTACAGGTGGCTGTAAGCTGCCTGGTGTCGGTGCTATGGACTCCTCTAAAACAGCAGTAAGTGCTCTTAATCAATGAGCTCTCTCTCCAGCCCATGTATACATATTTTTTAAATGTGATCTTCACAATGACCTCACCAATTAGGCAGTACCATGCCCTTCTTACAGGGGCAGAGTCTCATTCAAGGAGAAGGTGACCTTAAGATACATGAGGGGTGGTACAAGATGCAGTTTCAAAAGTAGCCAAGCTCTTGACAGAAACTCATCTTGACTCCAAAATTTGGAATCCTGTAGCCTGGTATTGCTCTACGGACAAACAGACTTCTGTTACACCTCTAAAATAAATTTGGTTAAACAGATGAACCAATCTTAGACTCGGCAACAAAGTATCATGGCTACAATGGAGGACGTAGGGAAGGCTGGATCATAGCCAAGTATTCTAAATCCCTGCACAGGAGGAGACGATCCAAAACCCAAATCACAACAACAACAAACCGAATTCATAGTGTTTCTTATTATTGGTGTCCCCTGAGTCCCCAAGGTGGTGGCCCGTGTGAGCATCTCATTAAAAAGGACTCTGGAATGGCCCACCCTCCAGGGATTTATCTGGGCTCCCAAGCCAGCCCTTCTGAAAGCAGGGAGTGTGACATCATCTGGCCTCACTCTGAGTTGATCATTATCCCAGTTTCATGAAATGTTAATAATTCCATGAAGCACAGTGTGTCACATCTCATAAAAGGGTCCATCAGAAAGGTCAGTGTGGGCTCGGGACGTCGCTTAATTGACAGAGTGCTTGCACTGGATGCATGAGGCCCTAAGTTCGATCCCCAACCCAGAAAGAAAGATGACAAGGAAGGAAGAGACCGGGAGAAGGTAGCACCTCCTCAGTTCTCAGTAATTTCAACAATTACAAATCTCCCCCAAACACCTAAAGAACTACGAGGATCCTCATGGAGTTTCATATGTTTACAGCGTTTTCCAAGTAAACTCAAGGAGGGGCCAGCTTGCCGACACCCCAACACTCCCACATCACGCTATGACTACATTCCCCTGAAATGGAGTATGTAATACTTGTTCAGCTCAATCTTTTAAACACCTTTGACTTCCAGCTAGACTAGAGCTACAAAATTTAGACAAAATATTAAGTATATGCTAACCTTCTCAAAATAAGTCAACTACCATGCCTGCTGTCTTACAGAGGAACAGGGATGAATAGAATAGTTAAGGAAGAAGGAGTTTTCTTTCCTTAAGTCCTGACTCTCCAGCTGTGCAGCCCCAGCTGCTGCTCAACTCACCCAGCTCTCCTACCTTAAGCCACCTCCGTCCTATTTTTAGCATCATCCTGGACCCTGCATAAGCAGCAGGGTGATTGGATAAGCCATCTCCATCACGTGGAAAGTAGAAAGAAAAGAGACATTTTGCCACTATTGATTAAGGAGAAGCTGCCAATCTGGATTTAAAAACACACAAACATAACCAGGAGACCTCAGAATACATTAGTGTCATTAGGAGATCATGTCCCCTGTCCAAGAGACTGCATACACAGGGCGTCTGCCCAGGCTGCCGCTGCCGCTGGGGTGCTCTGTGAGGAGGTCATGTTTCTTTTTAAACCTTTAACTCAGTTTTTGGCAGGGAGGGCTGTCCGTTCACTGGAGTGACAGGACACAGAAAGCGGGGTGCAGAAAGCCACGTTCTTCTTGGAAAGGTGCAGAACACAGTGGGGTGTGTGCAGCCGGCACACCCAAGCACACCCACACAGTACAGGGTTCACGCCTGGCATCGGCTCCTGCGCAGTATGTTTAGACACACGTTTGTTTCTACTGAATCACTCGGATGAAGAAGGCAGGGCGCTGTACTGATGTTACTCTTTCACAACATGGAAGGCTTAGAGGCAAGGGCCCAGGCTGTCATCTCCCTCTCCCCCGGGCTGTCAGCCTCATGCACTCTCACGCCCCCCCCCCATATATATATATATATATATATATATATATATATATATATATATGCACAGCCGCGCGTGCGCACTCACACTAATGCGCTGCTCACTTGGGGTGTTAGTCAATAGCTTCAAGAAGCATTGCCTGGTGGGAGCATGACGGCTCACCCTTGTAATAGAAGGTTGAGGCAGGAGGAAAACAATGAATCTGAGGTGTTTTGGGGGGCCAGCCTAGACTACACAACTTCCAGGACAGCCATCGCTAGAGAGCAAGACCTTATTTCAAAAACAAAAGAAACAAGCAAAAACAAAACAAACAAACAAACAAAAACCACTGCCCACCAGCAGCTTCAGTCACAAAACTAGTCTTATCTATTGTTAAAAACCCACTAGAGCTAGGAGTGGTGGGGCATGCCTTCAATCCCAGGACTTTGAAGGCAGAGGCAGGAAGATCTCTTGTGAGTTTGAGGCCTTATCTACATAGTGAGTTCCAGGACAGCCAAACTTACATCGAGAGAGAGAGAGAGAGAGAGAGAGAGAGAGAGAGAGAGAGAGAGAGAGAGAGAGAGGGAGAGGGAGAAGGAGAAGGAGAAAAGGAGGAGAAGAAGAAGAAGAAAAGGAGGAGGAGAAGAAGAAGAAAAGGAGGAGGAGAAGAGAAGGAGGAGAAGAAGAAGAAGAAAAGGAGGAGGAGAAGAGAAGGAGAGGGAGGGAGAGAGGTAGAGAGAGGGAGGGAAGGCAAGGCAGGGAGAGGGACACTGGAGAGGGGATCTGGAGTTTGGCTGAGTTAAAGTGGCATGCTTGTCTAGCATGCATGAAGGTTCAATGCCCAGCACCCTAGAAATCAGATGAGGCGGTGCACAGCCATAATCTCTGCACTTGGTGGGTAGAAGGTGGAAGATCAGGAGGAGTTCAAGGTCATCCTTGGTATACATACCGAATTTGAGACCAGTTTGACCTCCACGAGACCCTGCCTTAAAAAGAAAGAAAGGAAAGAAAAGAAACCCCACTAGCAACAGGTTGGCATGCTCATTTCCCAATGGCTGTGTTTTCTTGTTGCTATTTTCTTTTTTAAAAATGGGAAGATCAGGGGTTTGGAGATAACAGAAGCGGAAGAGAGAAATCTAAGCAACACCTGCACTTCCGTATCCCCCCTGCACACCTTCCTTTAACTGACCACATTATACCATCATAAAAACGGCTTATATACAAATAGCTTTTACACAGAGAGAGAGAGAGAGAGAGAGAGAGAGAGAGAGAGAGAGAGAGAGAGAGAAGGGGGAGGGAGAGAGAGACACGGAGGGCAGAGGATCTACCTCCCTCTGTATTGGCAGTGCCAGGGGGCTCATGGGCTGTGAGCACTGCTTCCAAGCGTAATTCCACTCTTGGAAAAAAAAAAAAAAACACTAAAATCGATATCTGTGCAGCACCTCTCTCTCCCCGTTAAGATCTTGGGTGTTTTAGGAGGACGCGGGCTTCTGAAATGCAGCCTTAACAAACAGAACATTGCTCAACTGTTCTAGAGGCAGGTGTCATAAACAAGCAGCCACATGGCAAACATATTGATTTCCCAGCCCTTATCTCACAGCAACCAGTGCTCAGTTACCAGGCTACTTTAATATGTAATTTACTGCAGGGAGAGGAGAGCAGAGCTGAGGATGTCTGAAATATTTACTGTAGAATTCGCCAGGGCCACAGAGGCTTGCAAGCAAACATGGAGAATCCTGCCTCGGAAACCACAAATGAGCCTTAGCCATCCCTGAGTGTTGAAGAAGGCGTCCCCACCCCTTTCTTCTGGTCAAGACCCCATTTCTCTGGTAGGATGGATCATCAACCAGCCATGCTGTGAAAACAGGGCTCTTCCCCTCCTCTGGTGCGGTACAGGTGCTTAATTAAGTTCTGAAGAGGAAATGCCCTCTGCCCTCTCCGCTTGCTCGGCTGCCCACACAGCTCAAGATGAGCAGAAGAGGCATGGAGGGCTTTGCAGACTCCGGTGCTGGCTTCTGTGAAGACTCAAGAGACTGTCAGGAGTTAGCTGCTTCTTTTTCTTCCTCTTTTAATTTAAGTCAGACTTTTTATATATCCCAAGCTGTGAAACACCAAGAAAGATCCAACACTAATTAAAAGCAATCAATGTATAGTTACATTAAGTGGGAAAGCAGCTATGTGTCTGGCGTTAAAGGTTGTAAGATTAAAATAAACCCAGAAATGCCAAATGATGTTTTTTCAGATTCCCCACAAGTGCGCCCACACGCCTGGTACTATATATATGGTGAGCCCCATACCTACACATGCCGGCCATTAAGCCTCTAGAAGCCCAGAATAAGGCTGCCCCTGCTCCCTGCCTACGTCAGGGGCTCGGGAGGGAACTCTTTGGTTTCCATTTTGCCTGTTCTAACCTTTTGGGGCATAGGGAGTTTTGTTTTTGTTTGCTTCGCATTTCTTTGGGAGTTTTTACATTTTTCATTTAAGTGGAAATCAAATGGAGAAGAAAGGGACCGGAGCAGGGGAGGGGAAAGTTGATTCTGATCTGACACTCAAAATCTCAAGCCAAATTTGCAATAGGTTGCGGGATAGGTGAGGTCTATCACAGGTGGGGAAGGTAAGCCCTCCCAAAGCCTGCTCACAAAAGGGCCAAGTCGAAAACTCTCTGAAGCCTCTCTTTTGCAAACTAGGTTGAATTTCCTTTCTAAATCATGGATATTTTTTTAATTATCTAGGAGGGGAAAAAAAAAAAAAAAGGCTGGCCTGGTGGTGGCGCACGCCTTTAATCCCAGCACTAGGAAGAAGCAGGCGGATCTCTATGAGTTCCAGGCCAGCCTGGGCTGCACAGTGAGACTTTGTCTCAAAAAACAAAACAAAGAAAAACAAAAACGTTTCATTAAAACCAAACAAAACAACACCAAACAAGGAGTCAGCACAGAAGTCCATTTAGAAATCCACCAGAGACCAAGTACATATTTAGTGTGCACTTTACTATGGAGTGAACTTGAATGTTTGCTATACATACACACAAATGATCATTAAAATGCTGCACCCAACATATCTGAAAAAAACTGGCAAAAAGAAAAGTAAGGGTTGGGGGGGTGCAACGGTGGTAATATACTTGTCTAGCATGCACAAGGCCAGAGGTTCGATACCCAGTACCCCACAACACCAACAACTAAAAACGCTTCCCATGTTCTTGGGGGGGGGGGCAGGTATAGCTCTGTGGTAGCACATTTTCTTATCATGCACAAGGCCCTAGGTTCAATATAATACCATAAACAAGTGTTTTAAATTTGCTAGACCTGGCAAGGCATTCCTGTAATCCCAGCATTTAGGAGGTGGAGGCAGTAAGGATCACAGCTAAGTCAAGGTCAGCCTACAAGGCAAGATGGTGGCTTAAAAAACAAAAATCACCAGAGGGAAATAATGTGTTCATAACAATGATTAGGGGACAGTACTAATAGGGAGTGTGGAGGGTGCGTGCGTGCTTGCGTGCGTGCCTGTGAATTAGCAAGAGGTGTTTTGTTTTTTGCTTTTTGGTTTTTTGTTTTGTTTTGTTTTTTAATAGCATGATGCCCTAAGTATTTTCTAAGAAATTTTTCCCTCAAGCACCAGGTGTAGCAATTAGCATCAAACACATTTTTATGACAGTAAAAATACACACAACATAAAATCGGGAGTTTTTCTGAACTGCTTTAAAGGGCACAGTTCGATGCCATTTGGTGCATACATAAAACTCTGAAACCTGGAGCAGAAGCTTTCAGCTGAAGTTCTGTGCCCACTAAACGCACACTGCTCTCCTCTCCTGATTCCACTTTGGGTGTCTCTGAGTTGACGTCATACAGCGTTGGTTTCTGAGATACAGGGAGCCATACAAGATGTGTCCTTTTGTGTCTGGCTTATTCCACTTAGTATCACGCCTTCAAGGACCATCTGTGTTAGAGGATGTGCGAGAATGTCCTTCCTTTTTAAAGCTGAATAGTATTCCACACCGTCTGTCTGTGCGGCCATGTGGCGGTGAGCGTGCGTGCGTGGGCTGCTTCCACCTTCTGGCTATTGTGAATAGCACTGAGGTGAACAGGGGCGTGCAAGTAGCTATTCAAATTCCTGCCTTGAGTTCTTCTGGGTAGATATCCAGAAGTAGAATTGCTCACAAAACATATTTTGGTTCCTTTTAAAGAATTTCTCTCCCTGCTCCCTTTGGTATCCAACACTCTCATCAGAACCAAAAAAGGACAGAACTAGGCTAGGAAACTCGATGACGTTACTAACTCTGAAAGCCACGCAGGAGGTAGGCGGTCACAGCAGCGCCATGGCTGCCATAGGATGGGGACACCCACTGAAGCCTCACCCTACCTGACTTGACAGAAGAAAACTTCAGAGTTCACGCCAGCAGGCCAATTTAATAAAAGATTTGTAGAGCACGGGAATATAAGCAAGCCAGTTAATGGACACTCTCCACAGGCCCTCACTGCCTAGTGCCTTTCTGAGAAAGCGCTAACAACACTGGCGTGTTTTCTAACACAGCCTTCCTCACACTCCACAGCTTGTGCAGAGGGGCACGGTGACGTTCCCAGGAGGAATGGGCACACAGGAGACCCCCCAAGATAAGGTCCTTCCACCAGCTTTAACTTCAGTTGCCAATGGAAAACATGTGCCCGCTTTCTTAGTGGGTAAAGCACTTGCCAAGCAAGTGTGAAGGCCTGCACGAGGTGGTGTTGTGCATCCCGAGTCTCAGAACTCCTGTGGAGAGATGGGACCTGGAGACCTGAGAATCCCTGGATGCTCTCAGGCCAGCTGGCCTGGCATACACAGCAGCAAAGGACAAAAAAGGAGAGACATCTCAGTTAAAGTCAAAGGCAAGGTCCAACGCCCAAGCTTGTCCTCTGACCTACACACACACACACACACACACACACACACACACACACACACACACACACAAATAATTTTTTTATTTAAGGAGCATGCCTATCTCTTTAAGACACGTTATGAGGTTTATACCTCTCACCACAAGACAGAGATAATAGATCAGCCAAGCTCCCCGAATTTTAATGAAAGCTGAGCCCACATCTCTCCACTCTTCAAAGCCCGGCAACATATTTCAGATGCTCAACTGGAGGGAGACAAAAAAAAAAAAAAAAAAAAAAAAAAAAAAAAAAAAAAACAGGCATGGGAAGAGGCAGTTTTAGATTTCTGCATGGGAATTTTGGAAATATAGTATTAAAATGCCCGGGGATTACTCAGGCCACAAGGAATTTGCTTTTTCATAGAATGAAATTATCTTTTATGGCTATTTTCTCTCTCTCTTTTTTTCTCTCTCTTTCTCTCTCTTTTTTTTTTAATACAGTGTCTTAAGTAGATCTTTTGGAATTTACAAGATAAATACTGGTAATTTGATTCTTATCTTCTCCAAATCCAATTCTAAGCCAATTTTGTGTAAAGGACACTAATTATAGCCTCCAGGGAGAGAAAAGGTAACCTATCAGAGAGAGTACACTTGAAACACTTAAAAGGCTAGGGGACCCTGAAAAGTTAAATAGATTTCAAATCTATTGGAGTAAGAATAATAATTAGTTAAATGGAAATTATTCTCAGGGTTTGGTCTACTTCCCATGGGCTCTTCAGTAGCTTGTCAGCTTAGTGCCCACGCATGCTGTGGCACACAGACCAAGGGTTTAGGCTGTGTCCACCCCCCTCCCCAGACTAGGCCCAGCAATAGCTTTTAAAAGACCCAAATGGCCGGGTGGTGGTGGCCCAGTACTTGGAAAGCAGAGAAAGAAGGATCTCTGAGTTCAAGGCCAGCCTGGTCTCAGAGTGAGTTCCAGGACAGCTAGGTCCACACAGAGAAACCCGGTCTTAAAAAACCAAACCGAGAGAGAGAGAGAGAGAGAGAGAGAGAGAGAGAGAGAGAGAGAGAGAGAGAGAGAGAGAAATGTGAGGCTGAGGAGATGGCCCAGTCAGTAAGGCACCTGATATACAAACATGGAAGATGTGCACCCACAAAAAAAGAAAAAAAGCCAGATGTGGGGGCTGTACCTGAGATCCCAGCACTGGGCAGGGGTGGGGGAGGTAGGGGGAGGGATGGGGGAATGGGGGGGTTAAGATGGAAGAATCCCAGGAGTTTGCTATATAGACAACCTAGACAAATTGGCAAGCTCCAAGCTCAGTGTGAGATACTATCTCAAAAAATAACTTGGAGAACAATTGGAGAAGTCACCTAATGTCAGCCTCTGGCCTCCACACATATGTGGACACATTTGTACAATCTCTCTCTCTCTCTCTCTCTCTCTCTCTCTCTCACACACACACACACACACACACGCGCGTGTGTGTGTGTGTGTGTGTGTGTGTGTGTGTGTGTGTGTGTGTAAGACCCAGACTTGATGAGACAAATTAAATATGAAAAGAAAATGGATCTCCTTGCAAAGACCCAAAATTTGCCCCGCGAACAGGTCTCCTGGCCATTGCCGATTATCAATGTGTGAGAAACTGATTATGTAAGACCTGCGCTCTCCTGAGCTGAGCCCAAGGACGGCGGCGGCGACGGTGGCGGGGAGACGTGGGCATGTCTTCGTTCCTCAGCACTCCTACCTCTGTGCTATTTTTCTTGGCCCTGGTCACGAGAGACAGTCGTGCTGCAAGGATACGCCACCAACTCCATGTCGCATTCCCGGGCTGGCTTCAGGACACCAGAGCGGCCAGAGATGCCCTGTATTTGTCTACACCTAGCTACGGTGACCTGCGGCCTGGTCCCGGATGCTCTAGAGAAGCTGCGTGCTTACCTGAGGGCCCAACCTGGCTGAGGGACTGACAAAATGGATTCTTCAGAAACTCAGTGAACCCAGAGTTCAAAACATCTCACCATTCCTTATAGAACAGCTTTTATTTGGGGACCCTCTGCAGCTGCAAAAGACTCTTGGGCCTGGGAACCCAGGCATCTGATGGTAGGGTGGGCAAGGAGATAGAGGATCTAGCCAGGTCCAGCTTACCACGTCACAGGCCCTAAGAACCACATCCTCCCACAAGATGGGCGCCTTTTCTAATTCACACAAAAGCGCCGAGAGGCCCTACGAGCAACGGTGCCTGAGCCCACACGGAAACTTCCTGAGCCATGATGGCCCCATCTGGAGGCCTTCAACCTCTTGTCTAGGAGTCCAGGTTTCCCACTGACCCCTAGACATGCGTACCACCCAAACAGCCACAGCTCTGTAACCCACAGGAATGGCCTACGTTCCTCATTAACCATAAGTGTAAACCTTCTGAAGTGTTTGAGTGAACCCACACCTCAGATTAGATAAGTGGACTCACTGGGGTTTTGTTTTACCACAAGATCCAAACAGCAATATTTATGAGTGCCTACACTGAAGAGCTAACCAGAGAAAGACACAATGGCTAAACCACTGACGTCAATACTATTCCCAACGCATAAATACGGGGGGGGGGAGTCTTGACGACGATGACACCATTTAGAAAACAGCCCTTGTACATGACATGTCCCAGAGAGCTAGAATTTGAGGTGAAAAGGATGCTAAGGAAGCAGCAACCAATGTCAGTAAACACAGAGGAAGCCTCTCTACATCCACCCTGCAGCTCAGCCATCCACCTCTACTGTGGCCGCCAGCATCCATCTTTACAGGACCTGACCCACACAGGCGAAGAGTTGGAAGTTGACAGCCAGAGTGGGCGGGCAGACAGGCAAAGACTTGAGAAGGGGGTAGAAGGCGCTTTATTAAATCACACTGCTTTGTGTCCACGGCCAGGAGGGAGGACACACAGCCCCTCCCCCTCCCCCGGTATCACCCCGACAGCCACACGTTCTACACGAAGAAGGGGCAGGGGGAAGACAGACAACATCTTCAATTGAGAGAGAAGTGGGGGTAAGCAGGCTGGGTCTGGTGGCACGGGCCTGTGATCCTATCTACACAGAAGGCTGAGGCAGAAGATCATGAGGTCAAGGCACACCTCTCCTACAGTGAGTTCAAAGCAATTTAAAGAGACCCTATCTCAAAACAAAATATATTTAAAAATACATATATGCATATATATATTTCTGTGGTAGTACATATGTGTGCGCATTCATATGAAGACCATAGGTCAACACTGAGTATCTTTCCTCAATTCTTGACACACTTTTTTTTTTTTTGAGACAAGGTCTCTCACTGAACAGGTAGCTGATTTCGCTACGGTAGGACAATGAGCTTCAGGATCTGCCTATCTCCACTTCCCCAGTGCTGGGATTAAAGGCACAAACCTTTGTGTTTAGGATCTAACCTCTGGTCATTACACTGTCTGCAGCCAGCACTATACCAACTGAACCATAATTTTTTTTTAAACTGGGCTACATGTGCAGCTCAGTAGGAGAACACGCGTAGCATGTACATGGCTCTCAGTTTCATAACCAGCTCCACCAAAGGAAAGGAGGAGATGGGAGGGGAACTTAATAAAAAGTTATTAATACATTTCTCTAACTTTTCAATGATGATAAAATGTTGCAGGGAAAACAAAACAAAAACAAAAACAAACAAAAGATCAAAAAATAAAATAAAATAAGGGCCTAATCTGGCCATTTGTATCTTACAGGAAATGGGTATCTGAGATGCCAAAGGGTTGAGCAGATGGGCATGACCAGGAAAGTAGACTAGGCCTGATCCATACAGAACCAAGAGATGAGCCCTTGGGATTCCCAGAATCCAAGGCCCAATAGGCTGGGACTTGGAGTCAAAAATTCAGAAGCTCTGCCCAGACATGGCCTAAGCCACATAGGTCTCCAAACCACCTTCTCACCAGCAGAAAACCAGGCACTGCCACCACAGAAGATCTTGGCCAAGGACTGATGAGGCTCCGATGGCTAAAACAGACACCTCCTATTCATCAAAAAACCTCCAGGGTCCGGCCAGTGATGCTTCAGCTCAGGGACACTGAAAATCCAAGAGGCCACACTCCCTCAGCTAGGATGCTGAGGGAAAAAAAAAAAAAAAAAAAAAAAAAAAAAAACAAGAATATTTCCCACACTCCCAGGACTCAGATGCTGGGGTGACAAGATGAATCTACAGCTCAGGAAAGAGCCCCCTCCTGTCCCTTTAGGCCACCAGCAGCGGGTGACAGCAGAGGACAGCACAGCGGAGTTAGGAAGTCACCTGGAATGACGGTACTGTGCTGCGTGGGGTGGGGGCCGCAGGTCACTCATCCATAAAATGGGCCTCAAGGCAGTAATGCTACTTGTCTTGCCTTGATGGCCATGGACCGACTGAGCTCCGAGTGTCCCTTTCTGAACCGCCCCATCTTAATTACAGGAACAATCTCAGCAGGGAACAAGAGTAGCGAAGTGTCCCAGAGTCCCCAGCTTCCTTCCTAAAGACTTGCTGTTCACCCCAGGGCGGCCCCATGCACCTTCCATGTGGGTGGGGAAGGAAAGGAGAGGGGATGACTAGGCCCCTCACACTCCCCACCCAGTTTCCTCCCATGGCTGTCTCTAGTTCACACGTACACTGAGGCCACAAGCCGCGGGCTCCAAGTGGCCTTTGGCAAGCAGAGGTGCACAGACTCATCCCTAGCGGCCAAGTTCCCGGTGGGCACACGGGGACTGCTTCGAGGAGCTTCTACCCCCTGCTTTCCTAACATTTTACAGTCCTGGTCTCCCACTGTTCCAGCCTGAGGTGGGCAGGGAAGGTCTCTAGACATCCCAGACAAGACTTACTGCTTCCTGGGACCTTTGGAAGCAGAGGTTGGTCTCCAAGGCAACCTACCTGATACACCACAGGTCACGAGTCTATGCTTTCCCTAACCAGTGTTGGAGCAGAGCAAAAACCACAGTACTTGTCCTCTACTCCAGAACTCTCCCATCTCCACCCCATAAAAGGGGGGGTGGTGGAAACCAGTCACACCTGCAAACCCTCTTGGAAAGTGAAGGCAGGGGGACTCAAAACTCAAGGTCATCCCTGGTTGGCATAAAAAGTGTGAAGCCACCCTGGACTACATGAGACCTTGTCTCGAGAAAGAGAGAGAGGGGGGGGGGGGCGGAGGAGAAAAAACAAACAGCCGTCAAGCTTGCTCCAAGGAAGGAATGAAAAATGAGAGCTAAGAGTACAGTAACAGGGTTAAACACACCAGCAGGTGCTGAACCCAAGTCCTTGCCTTCCAAAAATGCCCAGAAAAATGAGCCCCAGGAAATTCACAAGCAAGGGAACAGCCAGCACCCACCCCTCCATCCTGGCTCACCCTGGAGGTCAAGGCCGGTCCTCCAGAACTGTGTCTTACAGAGAAGTTCCAAGCAGGGCTTGGTTTCCAGTTGGAAGTGGAGGGCAGGCATACCATTAGCCAGGGGCTGCTGAAGGAGGCAGCAGCATGTAGGCATGCCTGTTGGGCTTTGAGGCCTGCAGCCCACAGCGGGGCATGAAGAAGGCCAAGCAGGTGAGACAAAGGACATGGACAGTGGACTTGGAGATGGTAGCACAAATGCAAAAAAAAAAAAAAAAACAACAGATGGCCTCTTCCCTGAGAGGTGGCCATCCCACAATACAGGCTGAGTAAGAGAGAGCAGAACACGTACAGCCGGGATTAGACCGGAACAAAGCTGGGTGATCACCTGGAGGTGAGGAAAAGGAGGAAGAGGGTGATGGTGGATATGGAAGGCAAAACAGTTGGACAAGAAACACCAAAGCCTGAAGATAAGAGCCTAGGACAGGGCAGAGCCTCCCACACAAAGTCCCAGAGAAGGTTCTAGAGAAACGGTGTTGAAGCAGTTTTGAGAGACACTGAGTTCTATTTTCCTGGCAGGATTGCTATACCCAGCAGTCAAGAGGAATGGAACACACACACACACACACACACACACACACACACACACACACACACACACACGGCCTGCACAGAGAACAACAACAATGAATATTAGGAGATCTCTAGCAGTAAGCATTAGAGAGGCACTCACAGAAACCCCGGGACTACCAAGAAAGAGATTTGGAGAGAAAGGGAGACATAGAGACAGTCCCTGGGGATGCACCCTCATTCTGAGGAAGGGGGTCTGGTCTCCTTCAGCACCTCATGACACACTGAGAGCACACCACCTTTCTCCTCCCAAGAAATGCTTGGGACCAGAGTGTTTCAAATTCTGAAGAGTTCTACGTTCCTTCCTTCATTCTTTTTTTGTGGGAGTTTGTGTGCCACAGTGTGTACGTGGAGGGGGTTCGAGGATAACTTGCAAGGAGTTGGTTTTCTCCTTCCATCATGTGGGTCCCAGCAACTGAACTCAGTTTTTCCGGCTTGGTAGGAAGCACATTTACCCACAGAGACACTTCACCGTTCTGGAACCCAAAGTCTTTAGGATCTGGGACAGGTGCATTGAGCCCCACAGGCTGAGCATCCTTGATCTGAAACCCGAGATCTTTGCTTTCGGGAGTTTACAAAGTTTCAGATTTCCGGATTAGGGATGTTCAGCCTGCACAGACATTTCATGCCTGGAGGAATGGACTCTAAGGACCAGAGAGATGGCAGCTTAGAAAGGAGACAACCTGGGAGTGCCACAGACGCCAGAGCTCCCTGTATGAGGCTGCTCTGCACCTAGGGAAAGAGTTTAAAGGAATACCAGGGAAGTAGAGGCAGGGGCTGGAGGTTCACAGCAGAGGTCAGCAGCCACCTGTGAGAGCACAGCATCAACATCGTCAGCTGATGAAGTGCTGCACCACGTGACCCTAGAAATCTGAATTTGCAAAGAAGAAATGTATTATGGGTAAAGTAGGTCCAAGCATTGCTGTTTGCCGAGCGTTTGTTCCAAGTTCTACGTGCTATCACTAGGGAGCATAAGTCAGGGGAGGGGGACCAACCTTGACTGCTATCTTCACAGACATGTGTTCCTGTGCAGAGAACAGGCTACTCTGACAGGTTACTAGGCCAAGCTCACAAACAGATACTGTAAGGTCCAGCTGCTGCCAGAAACAGAGAAGAGAAATACCCCTAGCTCCAGGCTGGTGACACTGCTCAGAAGAGCCTGCCTGGAACAGGTCTTGAAAGCTGAATGGGACAGATACAGAGTGGGGGTGATCCAGGTGGCCACAAGTTGGTAAGGGGAAGTGAATACTATTCACAAAAGACTTTCGATCCAAAGGGCTGAGTTTGCACTGCTGTGGAAAATTTTTATAGAGTGATTATGAAAAGGGACATGTGGGGCTGGAGAGATGGCTCAGTGATTAAGAGCACTGGCCTCTCTTCCAGAGGACCCGGGTTCGATTCCCAGCACCTACAACTGTCTGTCATTCAAGTTCTAGTGGATCTGACTCCCTCACAAAGACATGCAGGTCAATCACCAATGTATATAAAAATTAAAAAAGAAAAAAAAAACAAGGAAAGGGACGTGTGCAGCCAATTTAACATCTACATTTAGGGCTAAGAATGTGGTTCAGTTGAAAAAGTACATGCCTAGCATGCATGAAATCCTGGGTTCACCACATAAACTGAGTGTGTTGAGTCACACCAAAAATCTTGGCATTCGAAAGATTGAAACGGGAGGATCAGCAGTTCAAGGTTATCCTTGGCTACATAACAATTTCAAAACTAGCCTGTGCTACAGGAAATTAGGCCTCAAAAAAATTATAATAGCACCGGGCGATGGTGGCGCACATATTTAATCCCAGCACTCGAGAGGCAGAAGCAGGTGGATCTCTGTGAGTTCAAGGCCAGCCTAGTCTACAAAGTGGGTTCCAGGACAGTCAGGACTGTTACACAGTCTCAAAAAGCCCAAAAAACAAAAACCAAACATACATATATACATATACATAAACACACATATATATGTAATAGTAATGTCCCCATTCAGTATCGTTCAGAGCTTCTGGAGGAATAAGGAGAAGTAAGAACTTCAGAGAAAGCCAGGACCTGGAGTGCAGGCCTCCCGTAAGACTCCCTTTCATCACCCAGCCCTGCCACTAGACCTTCAGGGAAGATGGGTGACCAGAGAGGACCTAGCATCCTGAACAAGCATCTATCTCATCACATATGCCCTCTGCTGATATCTGTCATCCAATCCCAACCAGTCAAGCCTTGCAAGCAACCTGACTGCTGGCCTGGCACCCAAAGCATCCAGGCTGGACCCTGACTCCTTCTCCCTCCTGAGGCTCCCAGACCCCCACACTCACCCTCCACTCCAGGACATGACTCGTACTGAGGCCCTAGCTCCGATCTCACATGGCCACACCTCTGCTCCCCTCTAACTACAAACAGCAGTTACTGAATGGAAGGGCTTGACCAAAACCTAACTATCCTCCCAGGGCCAGTCAGGTGCTCCTGTTCCATGACGCCTTCACCCCGAGTCCTCCATCAGCACTGTGCTCCTCTTGCCCTCCTCTGCTCTCCTCAGCCTCGCCCATACGATAGCGGAGCGTGGGGCCCAGATACATGAACACACAACGGATACAAACAGCCGCCTTTTCTGTCTTGCTCTGGGCTCTAGTTTAGGTCTCTTTAGGTTTCCACAGCACAAGCAACCACTTCGCACACAGTAAGTGCTCAATAAACGGTTTCTGACTTGACTATCCATGGCTTAGTCCTCCCTGTCTTGGTGAGTTCTCCAAACCAAGAGTGGCCATCCATGAGTGGATATCTGTTTGTTTGGTTTTTTTGTTTGTTTTGTTTGTTTGGTTGTTGTTGTAGTTTTTCCAGACAGAGTTTCTCTATGTAATCCTGGCTGTCCTGGATCTTACTTTTTTAGATCAGATAGATCTAGAACTCACAAAGATCCGCCTGCCTCTGTCTCCCCAGTACAGGGATTAAAGGCATGCACCACCGCAGTGAGCCTTGATGAGTATTTGAAATTAGGGTGACAGTAAAAAGTGAAAACAGTACAGTGTGAAGGGGAAGAACAAGAGGGGGCTCTCTGCCTGCCCCAGGGGGCACCTGCCCAGCACCCATCCCCTGTTCAACTGCTACCTGGGAATCTTCCAGCTGGCCCCAGATTCCAGCTGCAGCTCTCTATATAGCAAGCTCGAGAGCCTTCCTCCGGGTGCTGGGATCCCTCTAAATAATGGATTTCTCCACTCTAATTAATGCAAGGAAAGGATGGCATACGTTACATTTCTCAGTTGCTCTAACTCACAGCCAAGCTGGACACTTTGAGGGAAGGGCAGCCTCAAGCTAAAGGGTCAGATAAGCTAAAAATCAATATGAGTCACTGCCTCTGAATCCTTTAAATCACCGCTTCCCTGTTCCTGCCCATCCCAGAGCCAGACCCTCCAGTGGGTACAGAACAACCTCCGACTAGAGGGACTATCCATTCAAGCCAACGGCAAAAGACAACACATGCCTACCCTCTCTGAGGGAAAAAAAAATATCATCTCAGCTTTAGGGATCAATCAAACAGCCCAGAGATAACCAAGAGCACACAGCACCAACAACAGGAAAGAAACACTCAGGGCAGAGCATATTAATGTAAGCCTAACATTTAAACAATGGAGGCAAGAGGCTCGTTCATTTCTAAACCGGGCCGATCCACCTGGTTATGTCACTGAATATAACTACCCTGATGCAATCAGAAAAAGTTTCACAAATTCAGATATTTGGAAGAGGGTTGTAAGAATAACAATAGGAACTAAAACCATGGTTTAAGGGAAACCACTGCCCCATAGGAAAGATACAAAGCTTCCAAAACATAGCCAGGAGCTTTGGCTGAGTCCCTGTGGTCCCCTCCCCAGGAAGAATTACTAGAGGGCATTAAGAACTCTGGAAATGGAGCAAGTTACTTAGAACCTCTCTGACGGGGGATATGGAGCAGGTTATAGACTGAGAAACGGGTGTCACATGGCTCTGTTCAGCTGTTGCCCAGAATCCAAGGGTCTGGGCCCTGTCACTTCTAAAAGCCAAAGGACACGTGCTGGAGCCCACCTATGCATCTAGGGATGGAAAGAGAGAGGAAACAGCAACACAGCCCCCTCTACTGCTCCTGCAAGCATCTGCTGGCTTCTAGAAACTTCAGGCATGCTCCTTTTCCAGCCAGGGTTCCCAAGTTTCAAGGACTCAGGGCCCAGGGGCTCCCAGCTTGCATCATTCATTTTACTTCACGCTAAAATGAAGTGGGAGATGCCCAAACAGACTGTCAGACTGTGTCCCTCTTTGGGTCTCGGTCTCTCTCTCTTTCTCTCTCTCTCTCAACATCATCAACAACAAAAAAGACAAAGAAGAGAGAAAAGCAAGGCATGCCAGCCCTGTGGGCCAGGCCTCCACACTGCAGGCGGCCTACATGAGCTTCCTTTATCCAACCACAAAAAGGCCCCAGCAAGTCGGCGAGGGGCCTGGGCGCTGCCAAGCCAGCCGCCCCTCAGTTGAGGTTAGCAGTTACCCAGGGGCCAGATCCATCGGGCAAACAGCCCACGGCCCTCATTACACAACGGGGGCCCTTATCTCCCCTGGCCACTGTCGGTTTGCAGACATTGCATGGTATGACAACCACAGCCCAGAATGGCCTGTGAGAGATAGCCTCCTGCTCTGCCCCCGGCTGTCGGTGTAGGCGAGAAGAGAGGCTTGACCGTTAGCCTAACTTTGGGCCCTCACATTGCTATTAAAAGAGAGACGGGTAACACTCCGGGGGACCAGTGTCCTGGTGCCATTTCTCTGACCCTGCAGGTTGAAGCACTTCTTCCCCAGAGCGCCTCTCCTTGGCTCTCTGCCCACAGACATGAGGTGATGAGGGTCTATTTCATCTCTCGGTCGGTGGTGGAGCGACAGATAGGAGACTTGGGGAGGAAGTCTCTTTAGGGGCAGTCAACCACCCTCAAAGCACCTTTTCAGACCACTGCTAGGAGACAGGAAAGAGGCTGGGGACAGTAAAAGACACACTCAGTGGAAGTGACATCGGTGTGGGGTTCTGGCCAGACTCCTTCTCAAAACACCTTCCTAGGTTCCCCATTATCCCAAGATACAGCCCAAAACTGAGCAAAAGTTACGTTTATTGAACAATTACATTGCTCCTTATATTGTGCAGTGGATGCTAGGTGCATACCCAGAAATCCTCAGAATCCTTCACTGAGGGGACAAGCTGGCCACCATGTCTACAAGGGTCAGAATCTGAACTCAGGCTTTGCTGAGCTTCCAGCCCCTCTGTTATTATTGCCATACTCTGCCTTCTCCGGGCCCATTCCAACCTTTAGGGCAGCCCCAGGGAATGCCAATCCACCATCCCGGCACAGATGACCCCCAGCCCTGGCAGGCGAGTGACTTCCGACTCTGTCTCCTGGGTCTGACCACATGTTCCCACTTAGTGTTTTCATCTTCAAATCCTACTTTCAGATGCCAGACGTGCTGGTACACTCCTTTAACCCAGCACTGGGGAGGCAGAGGCAGGCAGAGCTCTGAGTTCAAGGACAACCTGGTCTACACAGCGAGTTCCAGGACAGCCAGGGCTATCCAGAGGAACCCTGCCTCAAAACAAAACAAATCTGACTTTGGGGTCTGAAGAGGTGGTTGAGACAGGGTTGCACTCGACAGCCTAGGTCTCTTCCCACTGTGATCACAGGTGTGAGCCACCATGCCCAAAACCCAACTTGTCCTTCAATGACCCACTCAAATGCCACTCCAGGATCCTGCCTATCCTCACCATACAACAGTGACAGAGCTACTAGGTGAATATCTCTCACCCACTAGCAAGACTCCACATGACTTTGTTGCAAGGTCCGCCTCAGTGGAATTCACGAATGAATTCAGGACATTTTGACGCAAGCGTCTCCAGTGGGACGCCAAGTCCTCTATCTGACGATACATGCCTCTCCTGTGTCCTTGTCCGGTTACCTTCCACTCAATCACAGACACCAACACATACTCTCCAAGTCATTTTAACTCTGCTCAAATTCTAAGATCAAGGGCATGGCCCATATTTTAGCAGTCTTTGCATCTCAAGCCCCCTAACACAGACATTACCCTCACATCCTAAAGACTTGATGGACATCTGACAACCCAGGCTGACAGAAAAGAGGTGTGGGGGGCGGGAGCAAACTCAAGTCCCTGTGCCAAAACTCACCTGACCCCCTGACCCCGCCCCACCCCTCAGTGACAAATGTTTGAAATAATTCCCAAGTCAGATTCCAGTGTAGAGGAAGTGGGGAGCAGGCCTGGGCAGTCCTTGGCAGGGTTGTAAATAAGTAATTAAAGTAGATGGAGAGTGACAGCCCCACACTCTAGTCTCAGTTTGGCTGCTAGCTGGCTGTGTGGTCTTGGGTAAATCACAGAACCTCCCCAGAACTCCAGTAAGCCCTCCCTAAGTGAACGTTTTTGAAATAGAGGATCCTCGAGGCCCTGCCAACCCTAACATTCTATCATGATTCTGTCACCCCAAACACCTGAACACCCGATGCAGAAACCAGGTGGGGTATTTTCCTCAGCAGGAGGTAAGAACAGGGACAGAAATGAGGTGCAATCTAAGGCCCCCACGCTATTCCTTAACCTCCCCAAAATACAGGTGACCCACACCAAGGGAGCCAGGACTCCTCCTGGTGGAGCACGAAGAGGGATCTGAGGGCAGCAGAGGACAGAGGGCAGACGCAGAAGCAGATTTTCAATAACGGGCTTGAACTTTAACTCCCCCCCATACATGTACACTTTCACAGATCCAGTTTGGGAGTGTTCGAATTAGCACAACCTGCCCTGAAATACTGCCTAAAACACACAGTAAGCATTTTGCTTGTTTTTATGTCATCGATGGTTTCAATGGGTGAGTCACCCTTCCTCTTTAGCACTCTGTGCTCATGGGGTTTACTATAAATAATGCAAGGGGGGGGGTGCACACACAGGCTGAGCACAGGCCCTGCCCAGCCGGGCTGCTGGGCCACTGCAGAGCTTGGCAGGACAACCGAGCAGCTCTAAGGTGTGTTCAAAAGGACTGCTTTCCACCCCTGCTCCAGGACAGAGAGGAAGCAAACAGCACCCCCCCACCCCGGACCTCAAGGGCTCAGGAAAATAACCCTGTTAGGAACGGGAACTGAGACCATAGTGTTTGAGTCTTCTGGAACCTTCCGAAAAGGTGCAATCTGGATTCCAAAGCAAGTTCTGCACCTCCCTTAGGATATTTGTGTGTGTGTGTGTGTGTGTGTGTGTGTGTGTGTGTGTGTGTGCTTTTTTGGGGCAGGGCTTCTCTGTGTAGTTTTGGTGCCTGTCCTGGATCTTGCTCTGTAGCCCAGGCTGGCCTCAAACTCACAGAGATCTGCCTGGCTCTGCCTCCCGAGTGCTGGGATTAAAGGCGTGCACCACCACCGCCTGACTTCCCTTAAGATATCTTAGTCAAATCTTAATCCATGCTGTCCGACTCTGACTTTTAATTATTTGGTGATGCCCAAGTTGCAGGGTGTGTGTGTGTGCGCGTTGATTTAATGTGACTTCCCAAGAACCCAAACTCATAGGAGGCTGCACCACAAATGCAGAAACAGTAGTCAGCAGTCAGAGGGGTCTTGGCCAGGCCAGGTCACCACGGAGACTGCCTCACTGGGATTCCAGCCACAGCAGCTGAAGTCACAGGCCCTTCCGACTCAGTCACTTCCTAGCTGAGAAGCAAGTCAGTACTCACAGGGGCTGAGCTCCTTTTAGATCCTGCCCCCGCCCCCTAGGCAGCCCCCTCCCACCCCCACCACTCATCACTCACAAAATGTCCAAGGCTCATCAATTCCCCATGTCTAAGCTACCCTCCCAAAGGCAAGGCGGAAGAATGCATTGTAGACTTCTGAAAAGTCCTAAAGATAGGGGCTTTTGTTGTTTTGGCTTTTTGTTTGTTTGTTTGGTTGGTTGGTTTGGTTTGGTTTTAGGGTTTTGTTGTTATTCTGAGGCAAGACCTAATGTAGCCCAGGCTGGCCTCAAACTCGCTGTGTAACCTGAAGCTGAGTGTGAGCTTCTCATCTCCCTCTCTCAATCTCCCACCTGCCAGGACTGCAGCCAGGCACCACTGTACTCGGGTTTATGGAATGCTGGGGATCGAACCCAGGGCCTCACATATGCTAGACCATCACTCTGTCAACGGAGCTCCAGACCCAGCCCAAGCAGGGGCCTTTATATCCCTGATGCACTTGCATGATCCCCTATGATCCCACTTGCTAGCTGCGAACACAGGACTTCCTATGGCAGCTTCTCCCTGGGGCCCAAACATTCAAGAGCATTCAAAGAGCCCAGCTCTCTAACTCCAGAGCACCTTCACTGCACTGAGCATCTGAAACATCACACATCCTCAGGGCCATAGACAAAGAGAGGCCGTGCAGTTTGTCCAAGGCACGCACAGCTAGCGAATCGCAGCCATCTTACGACGGCCTGGCTGTTCCAGCCATCCATCGTACCTCATTCTAAAGCCTACATTCTTGTCACTAACTCAACGGTGACTAAAAATTAACACTGCCACCACCTCCACCTTCCAGAAAACCTCTCTTTTGAGTGAGGAACCCAGCCCCCCACGCATGCCCGATGCCCAACAGCTCTATCTCAGCATCTCTTGGACTTTGTGCTTCCCAGTAAGTCTGCCCCGTGGATACCCCCGGCTCTAAATAGCCCACTCCGTGATCTGCAAACACTGTGAGGACATCAAAACAAAGCTATCAGCTGGGTACCTGCCTTTAGCAGCCAGTCCAAACTCTTTTGTTTGAGTATCAGGCAGCTTATTGACCAGGGTTAGGGTCAGAAGTTTTTCCTTTACCTAGATACTTTGTTTCAGAGCGGCATATAGGGGCTCAGGCTGACCTCTTCAATAAGCCCCAACTTTGAAGACTGGGTGGAAAAGGTAGGACTTACTGTAAAAGTGGCCAATACCACCCCACTCCCATATGAGCATGAACCTGAGTCCCTAAATGTTTCCTTGAAGCAGGGGGACAGGGCGTGAGGGCAGGAAGCTGGGACATCATGAGATCAATGCAGCTGCCCAATGCAACCGCCATCTCTTCCTTCAAGCTCTTCCCTGCAACTGCACCCCACCTGACAGCCTCCGCTGGTCCCTGCTGCCCACCCAACTTACCACCCCTCACCTGACCCCTACAGTTTATCTTCACTGACTGAGAAAGGTGGCCCTTATCAAGCCATCTACTCCTGGTAGATTGTTCCACAGACCACAAGGGTTATCAGTAGAGCTGATGCAGGATGATAAACAGTCACCTCTTATGCAAATAGCACCAAGAATGTTGGCTACAGAGCAGAAGCCGTGTTTAGGAGAGTTTGAATCGAATGTTCTTTTCCTCCATTCCAGTTCGGGGGACGCAGACAACTTGGCAGAAACTGCTCAGGTAGTTTTTCTCCTCCTTTTCTGGCAGAGATCTGTGCATATCTGGGTCCCGCCCCCACTTTGTTAAGATTGAAGCTTCGAATGGGACTTACGTAAGTTCTCTCTATGACTATAGCCAATAGCCAGGTCATTTTTCTGAGACCCCTGACCATTGTCACATGCCCTGTTTGCTGAGGTAGGAAAGTAAAAGGATTCAGCCTCCGCTGGGCGTGATAGCAAACACCTTTAATTTTACCACTCAATAGACAGAAGCGGGTATGAGTTATAAGTCATCCTGGTCCACATAGTAAGTCCCAGGGCAGCAAGAGATATAAAGTGAGACCCTGCTAGACAGACAGACGGGGGATAGATCTACAAAGTGGGTATGGAGAAGGCTGTGGGTGACACACACCAAAAAAATCCATTAAAAATAAGGGGCAGGGTGATGCCTCAGCCAGAAAGCATGAAGATGTGAGCTCTATCACAAGCACCCAAGTAAAAAGCTGGATGTGGTGATGGACCCGTATAATCCCAGCACTGGGGAGGTGGGCTCAGACCAAGCCCTCGGGCTTGCTGGACAGCCATTCTAGCCACAGAAACAGCAGTTTCCATGCCATTGAGATTCTGTCTCAAAAATAAAATAAAATAAAAGTGGAGGAACCCTTGGGGAACCCAAAACTAATACGTGATATGTATCCACATACACATATACACATCCATATACACATGTACTCACATGTGCACACTCACACATGTGCACACACAGACATGTGTGAACCCATAGACACATGTACACACACACACACACACACACACACACACACACACAGAGTTCTGATTTCTAAGGTGCAACCCACATGACTGGGAGATGCTCTCAGGCTGGATCTGTGGGACGGAGGCAGCCAGGACACCAGTCAGTGCCCTTTCAAACACTTCTTATTCCAAGTGCAAACTCAGAGAGAAGAGTGTCTCTAGGTGACAGAAGAATTGCACTCGGAGGGGCAGAGCAAGCCGTCTCACCCCCAGGGCTGCAGGCTGGGAGGGGGAAACAGGAGAATGACACAATCCAGGGCTGGCCAGAATGAAAGACAGAATGGAAGAGGCTAATTTACACAGGAAGTGAGCACTTACCAGGCCCTTCATCTCAACACACAAAACCCTCGGCCATATCTGGAAGTAATTACACCCAGTTAACATGATCTGCTTGCCACTAAAATTAACTGCAAACAGAGATATTTTTCACTTTTGCAACAAGGAATGCCAAGATGTGTTCTGGTCTGCACCCCACACACACCACTGAATCTGGCTTGGGGGAGGTGGTATTTATCTGAGACTTGGCAAACAGGGGGGAAAAAAACGCTCTTATAGCTGTCAGGACACAGAAAGTAAAATAGAGGAGAATTATGGAAAAGTGAACGTGGCCCTGAAAATCCACAGTGATGGAAGCCCTCCGGAGTCTGTAGCCCTTGCTGGCCCTGTCTGCTTTCCCACTCGGAACTCCAAGGAAAGCAGTGTTTTTAGACTCACTCGATTTAGCTTCCCATTGCATTTAGGTACCATCTTCAGCCCTTCTGCCAAGGGAGCGGGGGTGGGGGGGGTGCAGGGAGGTAGATTCACAACTGTTAGCTGAGCCTTGATTTAGCAGATCATTTTGGAGGACAACTGTCACGATTTGCACTGAGTGTTTCCAATTCCTAATGTGGCCAGTGCCTTCAAAGCAGCTTTCACCTGCTCTGAGCTGCTCAGGAACCACTCACTTGAGACATGCGCAGTTTTGCTATGCAAACGAAGAAGAAAGGTCTGGGAGGAAGCCACAGTTGGCCTCCAGTGTGGGCACCCTGAAACGGGTCCATGTCTCGGTCCCCAAAACTCTGGGCTTAGCTACAAACACAGACACAGATCTGTAAAGTTCCCAAGGAGGCATTCGCCCACACTGACCCCTCTTTTCTAGGCCACAGGACACACACTCCCCCTCAAGATGCAGTTCACTCCTTTGTCGCCAGGGGACTTGAAGCCAGCAGCAACCAAGTAGAGCATCCATTGACCAGACAACTCACAAACATCTTTTCTCAAAAAGAGGCAGGCAGAAGTTTCCCTTAAGAATGAGGTCAGATGCCACTGTTCTCAGTAAAAATCACATTTAGAAATACACCCTCAGGCATGGGGGGGTGGGTAGTATGCCAACCAGAGAGGCAATGCTTTGAGGACTTGAAGCTATGATGAGGCTGGAGGGAGCATTTGATACAGTGAAAGAAACATACACACACACACACACACACACACACACACACACACACACACACACAATTCTTTAACTCTGTAAATCTGACTTCATGAAGACATTAAAGAGGGTCACATGTCCTCTTCAAATCAGCGATCCCGGCCATGTGAACACCCAGCATTGGCTAACTGTTTCTGCTGTGTGCACCATGATCCTACCGACTAGGACAGCAGCATGCCAAATGGCATGCTCCTAATTTCCTCCCGCTGACCCAGATGCAAGTGGCTAGGAACCCTGCCCTGTTCACCAGCTTCTAGAAGAGCATGGATTCAAGCCCAACCTCACTTCCAGACACCATGTTCTCTCCACTCACCACTCTGCAGCCAACCACTGTAGGGAATTTAGGAGAGAAGGGTAGAGGAGGGAGAGAAAGAGACCCTTAAATGCTCCCTCCCATTAACAGCCCACTGGTATGTGGTGTGTCTTCTTTCCCTCATATGTGCACACAGATGCATAGACATGCATGCACCCACTCACATATAAACATGCATGCACACACTCACAAGGGCTCTCACATGCAGGGATGCACACCCTGGGTCCTATTACTGCATAGCTCTCCAGGCTCAGAAAGGGTTAAGTTACCCTCACCACATAAATCAAAAGTTCAAGGCTGCACCACACCACAATGATCCCCTCTTTACATATGACGAGAACCAGAGAGGACTGCAATCCCAAGCATCCTGAGTGAGTCTCCCCAGCCCGCACAGGTTATACCGCTGGGGTCAGGGCCGAGGACCTTTAGCGGCAACATTCATTTCCTGAACAGGACAAGCCCTCCTGACCATAAAGCTAATAAGAACTTCCTCGCACGGCGAGCTCCGGCTGACAGGGTGACTTGTCACTGGTCACGCAGGAGGAGAGCGCTGGTTCCCATTAGAGGCTTATGATGCCAGGTGCTCCTAATAAGGCACCTCAGTGAGAAACAAGAGCCTGCTAAGTCCTGGCTCCGACTCTGGAAGTAATCAGGCCTGGGCTTCAGGGATTAGGGAGGGGCCTTCCTTGAAGAAATGGGGGGGGTGTTGGGGGTGGCCTCGGTAGACCCCTGGCAGCCGCTAACCTGCTGAATGGCTTAAATAAATAAATTCCTAAGCATCCTTCCCCATCTTTCCCAGTCACCATAAAAGACTCCCCCAAATTAACACTAGTAACGTTTCCCCAGTACTCCATCCAGGCTTGATGGATTACCCAGAGGGCCATTACGTTAGGCCAGATCTGCTTCCCATGACAGCAAGGAGTGTCATTCCAACAGACCTAATGGTATTAAGATCACAACCCTCAGCTAATCCACTTAGGCCAGGAGAGGATGACAGGGGACTCAGTGTCTCCCCTATCAGGCTGGGGTCACAAAGGAAGTGGAAGGTAGGTAGGCAACTTCTTACCCCATCCCTGCTGCTACCAGTTAACTTGGTTTTGCTTCCACATACCACCACCCATCCTCTGCAAAGGTAAATGGTTTGATGGAGTGCGGATCTTATTTTTAGCTCATCTGATGGCTCCAGTGCCCATGCGCTGTACGTCTTTACTTTCTGAGGATTCCTGTTGGCTGTAAAGAACTTAGACAAAACTAGCATTTTTTCTTTTTCCTCTTCATCAAAACATCCGTGACGGGGTCTTTTAGTAGTTTCCTCAGCATTGCCATGCTGTCCCAGGAAGTCCCTTCTCTTACCTAACCCAGCTCCTTCCTCCCGTAACCCTGAACACAATCTGTTCACACTGAAGAAAATCGGGTCTCAGGGTCAGAGTGGAAAGTGAGTTCAGAACTGAGACTCAAACAGGATTTGGGGGAGTTTTAGGCAAAGTTTCCATGCTGACAAGAAAGGGCTGGAGCCCCTCCCCACAGCTGCAGAGTTAAGCCTCGCATAGGCAAAACCCAACCATAGTTTTTTCAGACTGAGCCAGCATAATAAGGACACAGGGGCTTTTAAGGGGAAACAGTAGAAAGGGGGATTTCTGATTATGCTGGCATGGAATTAACAACTTGGAGTTTTTATTTTTGAAAATGGGTCTTTTTTTTCTCTCCCTTTATCTGTTTTTCTGTTTTCTAGTCAGCATAAAAGCTTGTACCTCTAGAAGCTGGTCACTCCGTCAGTAAGATGTGACACCAGATTTCCCGGATCTGTGTGGTCTGGGCCCATAAACACCTGTCCACTATGCCATGTGCAGGTGACTGACCTCTTCTGAAGCCACCAGGAGAAATGAGAGACCAGAACTGGTCCCTTAGCTTCAAGGAAAATGAATCAGAAGACTAAAGCGCTAATCCTGGCACCCTCTCCTGCTTTCCATAAAGTCGACTAACCTCCTGGACTTTCCTTGGCCATCAGAAATGTGAAACTAACACCTTCCTTACAAGTCAGCTAAGAATTAAGCAGATCTCATGAGTGCACTCAGCCCAGAAACTGACATGTAACAAGCACAGAATACTGTCCCTGAACCACTCTGGGAAGGATCCTCAGAGAGAGAGTTCTCAGCCCCCATCATTCATGTGAGCCCTGCCCAAGACTGCCTGCAGTAAAGTAAGGTGGTACATGTGTGCCCCATATCACCTCCACCAAAGTGCCCCCCGACACACACTGAGCCCTGTGAACAAAGAGTGGACACCACATCTGTGCTCTGTGTTTGGACCAACCAGACAGCAGCAGCACTGTCCAGCTAAATTTCAAGACCTGGAATAATTCGCCAGACCCTGGGCCAATGGGACAAGGCGTACCCCGGACATGAGAGTGCACTGGTCCACTTCCCAGGGAAGACAGAGGAGCACACGGGCCTGTGCTGTGGGCATGGCCTTCTGCACAACAGTGATGGATACCAAATGGCATCCACCTACGGAACCTAGGCACTATGCATTTCCATGTTTTGCAAATACTTACAGGTTGCTCCCTCCTTATAATGACCCCTTGGGTAGGTACGGTTATTATTATCCCACTTCATAAATGAACAGACAGCCTGTAGAGGTTAACTACCACAACCCCAATCACACAGCCAGTAAGTGATAAAATTAGCATTCTGACCAGAGTCAATAGGAGCACATTCACTATGTATAAAACATGGGGTTGGAGGTGGTAAAGGGCTCTGTGACAATCTTTATCTATCAGAGTAACTATGGAAGAGTCACCCCTTTCACCTAAGATGCCAAACATAACTTTTAGTTATCATGGAACATTCAAGAACCCTCGTCACCTCTTATCTTCATTTTGCAAGACTCTTAAGTCTTACACTTGAACTTTCAGTTGTATGTATTTTAAAGTCAACACACACACACACACACACACACACACACACCGAATTAGCTAGAAATCAAAAGTGGAATTTGAGTCTAGCCATTTGGGTTAAGAACATTTTAAAAACTCTAGCATTTTCCTAAAACATGCAGGTTTACGAAAGTTTCAAGAGTTCATTCTAGATCTCGTATGGGTAAGTTGGGCATGGTGGAGCACACCTTTAGTCTCAGAACTTGGAAGGCAGAGGCAAGCATATCTGTGAGTTCAAGGCCAGCCTGGTCTACATAGTGAGTTCCAGGACAGTCAGGGGTGTAGAGTGAGACCCAGTCTCAAAAAAAAAAAAAAAAAAAAAAAAAAATCCCCAAACACAGCTGAGTGCAGACAGAAGGAAATCAAACTGATCTTCATCTCGGCTGTCAGATCCCACAATGCAAATTCCAAAACACAATGAACCAACAACCCAGCAAGTGCTCATCAAAGTCAGAAAAGAAAGCTCAGGATGGAAAGGGGGCAGCAACAACGCAGATAACTCAGAGCCTTAGCCTCCAAAGCAGCTGGACATGAGGACGCACCACTGGCAAAGACTTGGCCACCTCACTTCTCTTCACAGCCACAGACCTCTCCAAAAGACCAGGTTTCCATGAGCCCAGGAGGTTAGGGACAGAATCATTCATCACCCCCGAAAGGATACTTACAGGAAACAGCAATGGGTCTGAATAGGATTGGAGCAAATCTGTGAATGACATAGTAGCTGTAAATAGCTACTAAGCAAAGCCTGGATACACCTGACCTTTAGAACTGACGTCAAGGAAGATGGTTGAAGCCTCCAAGTCTGGCAGTTTAGGGATGGTGCTGGTACCTAAAGACGAGGTCAGATGGAGCTGAGCCAGAACAGCACTGTCCATGTTCTTATAAGGCCTGCTGCAGCGTGCCCAAGGCCCATGAGCTAGAAGGCAAGCAGAGTGCCTGGCCCTAATCATTTATAGCTGTGTGACCATCAGCAAGCCATTCACTTGTTTTCAAAACTTTTCTTTATCTCTAAGTTGGGGGGCTTGATACTATCCCAAGACCACTTATCCAAACCCGCTAGGTGCTTCAGAAATCAGAACTGCGCAGATGGTAGGCTCATTGGGACCTGTGTTTAACAGCTCCAGTGGCATCTAGGGCAGCACTCTGTAATCAAACACATTAATATTTTTGCAGCAAAACATATGAATATTCAAAATAAAGCAGGATAAATATAGTCTCGCATCAGCTTTTGCCGCTAAATGAGTTTGCTGCAAACTTACACAAAACCTTTTAGCTTTCAGAGCTTCTCTGACTTCGTAATCACAGAGCTAGGAATCTTTCTCTCTCTCTCTCTCTCTCTCTCTCTCTCTCTCTCTCTCTCTCTCTCTCTCTCTCACACACACACACACACACACACACACACACACACACACACTCCCTCAGAAGGCTGTGAGTTAGGAGAGAGACGTGTTTTACAAGAAGATAGAGCACCACAGCAGAAAGTGGGCATTATTAACGTGGCTGCTGGGCTCTCATCACTCCACAATTCACCTTGTTCTATAAGAAGTTGGTGTGGCCTCAGAGGTGCCTAGAAGCCAAACATGGCAGCTCAGACATACAATCTCAGCATCTGGGATGTTGCGGCAGGGGGGGCAAGGGGAGTTCAAGGCTAGTCTGGGCTATAGTGTGAACTGAGAGAGAGATGGGGGTTGGGGGGAAGAGGAGGAAGAGGAGGAGGAGGAGAAGGAAGAAGAAGAAGGAGGAGGAGGAGAAGAAGGAGAAGAAGAAGAAAACTGGGGAAGCCTCAGTTGGTAGAGTGTGTGTGCTCAGTTGGTGGTAGGGTGCATTGTTCAGTTGGCAGAGTGCGTCACTCAGTTGGTAGGGTGTGTGTACTCAGTTGGTAGGGTGTGTGTACACAGTTGGTAGGGTGTGTGTACTCAGTTGGTAGGGTGTGTGTACTCAGTTGGCAGTAGGATGCACTGTTCAGTTGGTAGGGTGCATGTGCTCAGTTAGTAGGGTGTGTGTACTCAGTTGGTAGTGTGTGTGTACTCAGTTGGTAGGGTGCATGTGCTCAGTTGATAGGGTGCGTGTACTCAGTTGGTAAAGTGCTTTCCTAGCATACACAAAGCCCTAGCTCCTCAGCACCACAAGCACTAGGTGTGGTGGTTCCCAGCATTTCAGGGGGTGGGAGCAGGAGGATCAAAAATCCGAAGAAGGCCACCCCTAGCTGTATAGTAAGTTTGCAGCTACCTGGGGTACACTAAATCCTGTCTCAAAACAAGCCATCTGACCTCTGCATGGTCCCTCACTGAAAACAGAGTCTGTGAGAGAGAGGCTAGCTGAGCAGACAGACCTCCAGCATCCCAGCTACGTGGTTCATGTGTCCTCTAGCCAGCCCCAGGAAGCTTGGGGAAGAGCTCTACGCAGGTGGGTTTGGGGAGACAGCCAAGATCATTCCTTGGTGCCTGCGCCTCCCTTGCAGAACTAAGTACGAGTTCCCACTATGCAGCAGAGCTGCTGATCTGACCTGAGGGCTGCTCAGTGTTTGATCTGGTAGAGGCTCCCATAGAAGATCTAAGCCCTACTCTCATTCGGCAGCACTAAGGTCAGAAGTAAAACAAAAGCTGTCTCGCGTGTGGGATAGACACAGCCATAAACGAGGACTGTGTCTTCACAGTCAACGACGCTGCTCTTGTAAGGTTATTGTACACGGCATAAAGTTGGGGATGAAAAGGAGCATCTGACCCAGGTGAGCTGGATCCGAGACCACATCCAGACCAACTCACAAACAGAACTGCAGCAGCTTTTCAGAGAAAGGAGACAGGTGAGCATCAACTAGGAGATGCTGGACTTCCAGAAGCCAGATAGGGTCCCCTCTCCCACAGACTGGGGACCTGTTGGGTCCAGAATCTAGAGAAGACTGCTGATCAATCGTGTCTTCTCACTGGCTAGCTTCCTTTGGGTTCTGTTAGTTAAATAAGGCCACCTGGTTTATCCAAGTGATGTTCCTGTCTGATCTTTCCATCCATTCATCCATCCATCCATCCATCCATCCATCCATCCATCCTTCTTCCATCTGCTATTTCCTTGATACCCTCCCATCTGGTACAGGAATCATGACACTCAATCCCACTATGTTTCATTACCATTCTCTGTCCAGCCAAGAGGTGCTCCCATCATGCCATACCAGGTTGGGATCAAGTTATAGGGAAACCTATGCCTTGCTTCTCCACAACTCTGCCCTTTCTTTAACCCCAAAGCAAGAATAAATGCCAAATACTTCATCTGTACCAACACTTTAACCTGCTGGCTTAAAATAAAACAAGCCTTGTGGCCTCTACCCTATCATAGCCATCCCTGTTAGGATCCCAGCCAATTCCCACAGTTTCCTGGCATCTGATTTTTCTATCTTGCCTTTCTGTTTGCGCTGGTAGCTGTGATGATTTTTCTTCCACTGAACATTCCTCAGATTGCTGATAGGTGGGAAGGGGGCAATGCACAGAGAGCAGTGGGGAATGGAGAGGTGGTGCTTTAATCCTGGTGCCTGGAGGGAGGAGAGGAAAGGCCTCCCATAAAGAGCATCTAGCCAGGGGTAGAGTGCGCAATACACACACACACACACACACACACACACAGAGAGAGAGAGAGAGAGAGAGAGAGAGAGAGAGAGAGAGAGGGAGGGAGGGAGAGGGAGAGGGAGAGGGAGAGGGAGAGGGAGGAGATCTTCTCTCTCCCTTGATTTCCTGAGATCTCACACTTTAGCTGCTTGGGATGACCATCTCATTTCAACCCTCAGTCAAAAGCTCATTTTTTTTTTCTTTCAGCAGCCCACAGTGTAGCACCAAGGACTCCAGATTCGAGCCACATTGTTATAAGGTTATGAGGACAGGAACATAGTCTACACCACCTCACACAGGCTCCAGTAGACGGGACTGTTCGGAACCCCACACATTAGAGCTCAGAGCCAACGGGAAGACACAAAAAGGAGGCTAGGACTGCCTTGAAGAGAGAGGGTGAGTTCTTCGCTTTCATGGTGACTACATGGTGGCCACAGCTCCAGTGACTCTGGATGTCACTTCAATCAGCATCAACCCTTAAAGCCAACCTCAGAAAGCTGGAAGAATACTGAAGATGCTTCCCATGCACAGGGCTAGTTTACTCCTCCCAGCCCTTTGAGATTCAGCTCAGTCAAGCATCATTTCTTCCCATCAGGGTCCCATCACATGAGAACCCAGAACTCTCGGGACAGGTCCATCTTTTTCGGCCTTCTCTAGTAGAAAGAAAACTATGTACACAGGCTCATTGAGAACTCTTAGTTCTGGAAGGAAGGCTTGGGAGACACAAGAACTAGAAAAAAGGCCAGGCATTTGGTACACAATCTTAATCCCAACCCTCCTGACCAGAGGCAGAAACAGGTAGGGCTCTGTGAGTTCAAGTCCAGTCTGGTCTCCAGAGCTAGTTCCAAGCTATCTATGGTTATTGCAGTAAGATCTTGTCTCAAAACCAATAAGATAAATTTTCTATAAAACAAATCCGAAAAGAAAGCCTTTTATTTGTGTGTGCACACTGCTATGCATGAGTGCGCTTGTGGGGGTCAGAAGTCACATTAGGCATCTTCTTCAATTGTTCTCCACGCCAATCCTCTCGTTGAACATGGAACTTGTAGATCAGGCTGACTGGCTGGAAAGACCCAGGGTCTGTCTATCCCCACCTCCCCAGGGCTAGGATTACAGATGCATTTTGCTGGGCTTGGCCTTTTGGTGGTGTGCACGGCTTTTTACACTGGGATCCAAACTCGGGTCCCCACGCTTGCAGAGCAAGCACTTTACCAACCGAACCGTCTCTCCAGCCTCACCCCCACCCCAAGAGTGACCTTAAAAAGTGACTTTCTATCATACCCCACTTTCCACCGCATGTTCACATGTGGAGAAGATGATAGACTTATCCGGTCAGGTTTGGGAGGGGGTTTCCTCTTAAGGAAAATGTAAGCAAAAACAAGCATACTTTCGTCAGTCTATTTCTGAGCAGACCAAGTACCAAGAAGACACATATCCGCAATTGTTATTTTATGTATCACTGTGGGGAAAATGGCTACTTTTAGCTGAGTGCCACTTTCCTTAGGGTACAGCCCACAGCGGCCAATCAGAGAACTTCGGAGCAAGCTGCGGCTAGAGGTGATTGTATCAGTTTCCCACCCACCTCAGGTCCCCTGAATAAGCAACAGGAATGGAGGAAGGGGAGAATGCATACAAAAGTGGAAAATCCGCCCAAGATCATCAAAACAGCCAGCCGGAAGTTGTGCGAAAGGTTAGCATCCATGACGACAGAAAACCGGATTTGTGGGCACAACTCATCAGACCCAGGGATGAGGGATGAGAACGAGGGGCTTATAGTTTATGGCAAACAGAAAAGACAAACCCACTGTTGCCTCCCTCTCTGATGAGCACTGGTCAATGCTCCCCCACCTGTTCTGCAGGAAGGTGCAGATCCTCTTCTTCACTGGATGGCTGGAACCACAATGCATGAGAGGTTAAGTCTTAGTTGGAATCTCTCTGCCTTGCTAAGGACTTCGTCTCAGCATTTTCTTGTGTATTAGTAAAAGAAACACTACCTACCTCTTAAGGACATTGCAAAAAATGTGCAATTCCAGGTAAAGCACTGATCCTGAACCAAGTGTGTCACAAGAATTCAAAAGGGGGGGGGGGTCATTGTGCAGAGAGCCAGAGGGCAGCCAAGGCTAGCCCTTGTGATCGCAGAGGGGATAAGAGACTAAACAAACTGTAAGACCAAAACTCTCACAGGCGTCCTTCTCCTTGATTTGGACTAAAACCTCCTCTGCCTCACAATGTGTCTCCCACAACAGATGTTTGGGTCCTCCGAGTACGTGTAGGACTTGAACAACATCCAAGCCATGCTACTGTCCTAGGCTGAAGACAATGGCCTGCCATTACACAAACCCTGGCCAGTAGGGGTAGGAAAAGCCAAAGCCTGATAACGTGGCTCGATCCCTGGCCACAGGAGACCCTCAGCCTGAATCCCCACTTCCTGCCCTTTTTCTTGCATTCAACAGTTAGTCACTCTGGGCAAAACAAAAGCAGAGATCAAACCACAGGAAAACCAGATGGAAGCCCAGAAGCAAAACAGAAAAGAAGGCCTAGGAGCTGGGTCCATGGGTTCCCTAATGCTTTGGACAGACACCATTTCCTCTCCCCATCCTCTTATAATTAACTATGGGCCCTCCTATGCCTCAGTATGGGAAAGAGTGGTTTGGTTTCGCTTTTATTTTTTTTAAGGAACACAGAGGAGTCAGGTCCCCAGATTCAGGATGGGCCAGGCATAAAGGAACGCCATCAGGGACCGGAGATGTGCAAGGCTGGGGCAGGGGGTTACCTGTGCTGCTCCACGGCCTCGTTGTCCGGAAGCTCGACCCCACACACGCTGCACTGCTCCCCCAGAGGACGGCTCTCGGCCTTCATGCCCACAGCCAGCTCACCCAGCTTGCTGAACAGCTCCCTCTGGATGAAGCCCTGAGGCAGCAGGCCCCCATAGGTGCTGAAGTCCATGGAGACGGCCAGGGCAGGTTGCACATGGAGACCAGAGGTCCCTGACGACGGCATGCTCAACACAGCATCGGCCTTATGGTTGGGCAACACTGAGTAGATGCCCAAATGCTTCTCCACTGGGGGTACCAGGGGCTCCTGTCGCCCGGGGGGTCCCTGACCAGCTTCAACAGGAGGGGACGGCTGCTCACCACTCTCTTCTCGCCCATAATGAAGCTCCCTGGCACTGGTGATGACGCTGCTTCTAGTGGGAGTCCCAGGCCCCTCTTTGCTCCTTTCTTCAAGCTTGTCCCCGATCCCTCCTGAGATGCTGGACTCAGCTGCCCCAGGGCTGTCCTGGCCAGGGACTTCATCTACCTGCATCATCTCTGTCTTGACCTCAGCCACCCCAGGGTGCCGCCCACCCCCCACCAGTGTGGGCTCTTCAGGCCCTGCAGGTGGCTGAAGAGTTCCTTGCAGGAGAGACTGTCCTATGGTCATCAAACTGTCCACTGCTGCCTTGGTAGGACTCATGGCTGAAAGACCAAAAGAGGTGGAGACCGAAGGGCTCTGGTCCACCATAGGCCCAGGGAGGCTCTGTCCAGCCACGCTGGCATACCCACTCTCCTCGCTGGAATGCTTCGAGATGAAGATGTTCTTGAGGTATCGAGCCTTGCGGTCCTCTTCTTCTTCGCCCCCACCATCAGCCATGGTGGCCTCTGCGTCATTGTCATCGGATGCCTGGATGGTCTCCAGGATCTTCAGGCACTGCTCCTCCAGGTACTCGATTTCCAGGATTTCAGCTGCATACAGCAGGTCATCCAGGTCCTCTGCCTTAGCTTGCAGTGTGGCTGTGTAGGCATACTCCAGAATCTGCTGGAAGGTCTTTGGCGAGAGGAAGTCCAGGGTATAGTGCTGGCTGTTTCGGTGGAAGAGAATCTCAAACATCTTGCTGGTGCAGGCCAGCACCGTCCGGTGGGCATGGAACTCCTGGCTGTCCACCATGATGACCACATCGCACAAAGTCCCGGCCAGTCGCATCTGGTTGGCCTTGCACAGCAGCCCCGTAGGGTGGCTAGGGTTCTGCAGCTGGATCATACCCATCTTTGTCAGATCCATGATGCTCCCCTTGGCTCAGGCATGGGGCTCTCTTTCCTTCTTTGCTCTGCGTGGTGGGGCAGGGTAGGCTTCCTGGGCGAGCAGAGGGGACTGAGGAAAGGAAGAAGAGAAGAGGGAATAGAGTTGAGCAAGTGACAATGTCCCCAGTGTCCCTAGAAATAAGAATTCAAACATTACAATATGCCTTCACTCTGGCATGACGCTCTTGGGGGTTTTAATGGAAGGGGCTTGGGCTTCCTAGAAATCTATGAATCAGCCTTCATAACAAGCCCAGGGTTCTGAGAGTAAAAAGGTTATGCTTCCCCATATGTTTAATCAACTGCTCTGTAGCATCTGCTGGATGAAGCGAAATGAAGATCACAATGAGTCCTAGGCATTCTTTAAGCCCGAGAGTAGAGACTTTCCATGTAAGACCAGTGTCCACCAGGAGGCTTACAAACATGCTTAAAATTAACGGGTTAACCCTTTCCTTTAGTCAACTGAAGCATTCAGCTTTACTGCGGACCCCCTATAAGCAAACTCTCATCTTCAATGCTTTTCTAGTTCTACTTCCCTGAGATGACCTTAGGAGACAAGCCAAATCCAGCCAGGGCGCTAGATATGGTGGTGCCCTGTTATCTACGAGCAATGGGGCTGTCCTCTGCTAACCATGCCCTCTGTCCATCATCCAGTGTCTTCTATGGCCTCTGTCCTTGCACTCTGGAATCTGGGCCGCAAAGGACTGGCCTACCCATTTTTAGGCAGTAAACACACACACACACACACACACACACACACACACACACACTTCACATTCTAGCTTGTCATTTCTACCTACAAGTTCCTCAAACTTACTGTGTATGTCCAAGGTGTGGTGTGTGTGTGTGTGTGTGTGTGTGTGTGCGCGCGCGCGCGCTAGCTGAAGAGTATTAACATGCCTGCATACAATTATACAAGATGATACAGTCTTCTCCTTTCCCTTCTGCCCACAAACACCCAATGGACAGAATGCTCTAAAATGGGAAAGCAGAGAGACACCATAGAAAGGTGTGTTCCCAACAGTTTTGAGGGCTCATGCCGGACTGGATGCCTCCCAGGTGTTACAAGCCCAGTGACAAGGAGAAAAACTGACATGGGACATGGCTCTAGAAGTGACATTGGCACCAGCATCTCTGGTTAAGTCTAGAAGGTGGGGAAGACGGGGTTGTAACACAAAGGCCTCTCCCGTAGCCTGTTCTGGATCACTGAGTGGCTCCCAATTCTGAACAGCCACTGGGACATGGACAGAAAGACCTAACGGGCCCAGGTCCCAGCTTCTGCCTAGCTGTGGCCAACACCTCACACAGCCAATGGCCTGGGGAGAGGGTGGAGAGAACTAGGTTTCTCACCCACTCTTCATGGAGCTGGCCTTCACCCTCAACAGGAGTCTTAAGGACTCTTAGGCACAAACTCATGCAGAAAAGGTTAACAGCACTGGTTGGCCACTCTTACTGCCCACCCCAAAGTGGAAACGCAGGGCATCAACAAGGGTGAGACATCCGTCCATCAAAAGCTTCATGAACATGGTGTGCATTCGGCAGAGATCAGAGTTTCAGAGGACTAAGAGGGAGAACTAAAATAAAGAAGGTTTGCTGCCTGAATATCTTTCCCCAAAGGAGCCTTTTGGGCCTTGAGGCAAATCAAGGTGCCCTCTCCCTCACCCGCAGCTCGGCACCCGCGATCGGACTGTCGCTAGCTGCAGCGATCAGCCAGGCGGCGCTGGGCAAAGCGCTAACTCGCCAGAGCTCCGAGGATCGATCGCGCTTCCAACACACCCCTCGTTCCCAGCGACCCCCGCCGAGACTTGCAGAGGACTTTGGCAAACTTGGTAAAGCAACTTTTCCCCGGGAGTCAGGGCCTGGAAGAAAGGGAACCGAGCTAAGAAAACAGGGAAAGCGAAAGAGACCGGGGAAAGGAGAAGGTCCGAAGCCGCTGGACGGCGTTGCTAGGCCGGCCAGGCGGCGCAACCCGCAGGAGAAGGGGAAGCACAAAAGCCCTGCGGCGAATGGTGGGAGGCCAAGCAAGAAGAGATCTCCGGGTCCTCCGTCTCCCACCCAAGATCAGGATCCCCGGGAAAGCCATCAGCAAGGTTCCCGGCCTCCCGCACCAGCTGCCGGCGTGCCCGAGTTAGACACGCTAGGAGCGTGGCGGGGAGGAGGCGAGCTAGTCGCTGCGGAGCGCGTCTTTGCATTCCGGTGGGTCAGCAGGCTGGCAGGATCGTGCGCATTTCGAGCGCGTGCGGGAGCGTGCGAGGGGCTAGGCAAGCTTGCAGCCGGAGCGCCAGGGTGGGAAAGACATCCCGAATGCATCAGGTGCAGAGCCCGGGATCCCACCGTGCGCGGCCGGGAGCGCACAGCGAGCTCCGGCGCCACGGCTGCTCCCACCGAGAGCCGAGGAGGACCCGGAGCACCGGAGTCTCTTCTAAGCTTCCCTCTCCTTAAAAAGGGGCATCAACTCCAACCAAGAAAAAAGAAAAGATCCCACCACGTTTTTCTCTAACGAAAACAAAACCCAAACGGTACCAGTCCCCTCCCCTCCGCCCCCCACGTCCACTCCTCGGCTCCTTCGGTTCTAGCTCCCCAGCGGGGCAGCGAATAAACACAAATAAATAAGGCACAATCCTATCTCACGCCAAGCGCACCGGTCCGCATACATATGAGCACCCACAGGCTCTCTGCTCTTCCGCCAGCCCTTAGCTGTACAAAGCCACCCAATCCCGACCACACGCGCCCGCAGCCCCGGCAGACCTCCCCGCTTGCCACCTCTCACCCGGACCGTGCCCCGAGGAGGAAGGTTGGGGAGGCAGCTGCGCCCAAGCTGACAGCCTGGGCTCCGCTTTCTAGCTGACCCCCAACCGGCGCAGGCGATCGTTGCAGCAGCAGCAACCAGAGAGCCCCGCAGGAGCCCAGCGGCCGAGTGGCCAGAGCTAGCGCCACCCGCCTAAACCTCTCCCGCCCCAGGGCGCCCTGGCGGGAGGCGATCGCTGGGCGGTGCGTGTCCTTCCCGTGTTCCCTACACACACACACACACACACACACACACTCACCGCTTGCCGAGCCTGGAGCTTGGGGTGGGTGTGCGTGCCTGGGGGGATGAGGGGTGTGCCTGGATCGGGGAAGGGGTGTTGCTGGGGAACTGTTGCTCCGGATCTCACGGCGGCAACGGCGGCATCGCCCGGCAGTTCGCAGTACCCGCTCTCATCACCCTTAACTCCTCTCTGCCGCTAGGTTAGCAAATCACCACCGGCTGCGGCGCCTCCGCCGCGTCCCACGTCAACGCCGAGCCCCCTCCCCTGCGAGGCCCCGGCGCCTCTCCATCTTTAGTGCTGGCGGCCGAGCCCGGCTCCCTGCCCACAGCTGCCCCCTCCCCTCCCCCTGGCCGGCCTCGGCCCGCCCACCCCGCCCCACCCCCGCCCTGGCGGAGCCCGTGCGCGTTCCTAGCCCGGCCCTCCCTTCCCGGGCGCTTCCCTCCCCTCCCAGCGCTTGGCGCTCCGGGCTTCGCCTGACATCTAGCTGCTGCCCGGTCGCCAGCGGCCGTTCCCCGTAGCTAGGCGGAGAGGGCAAAAGGTTGCAAGGCAGAGGGGCAGCAGAGGACCTGTCAACTCCTAATGGGGCAGAAGGATGAGAGGGAGGAGCAGTCCCCACTTTAGCCTCGGGTTTCTTATTTCCAATGGGCATGTGGTGTATCCCGCTCCCCCAACTCCCGTGCTCAAGAGCGGAGTTTTGTACGGTTTTCTAGTGTTTGCACCAGTTCAGTGTGTGGCATCTAGCCTTTCACTTTTCCTCCGGATTAGGGTTGCATCCTGCCTTACCCTAGACATTGGTTTTAAAAGGGTTGTTTCCCAGTCCCAAACCAGGCCTCTCATGCCGGCCCTTAGGGAGTGAGCGTTTGAGTTAGCGGGATTTGGCCAGTCAGATCCAGAGGGGCCAGTGGAGATCTGGTAAGGGGGCGGCGTCTCGATTTTGCTATCTGGATAGTTGCAAGCTGAGGTCAAGGCCTGAGTAAAACTTTTTCACTCTCAATCTCGGGCATCCTCTCCCCTCCCCTACTTACCCGGCCCCAGGAATCTGGATGCAAAGTTCTGAAGATCCTGCGCCTAGCTCAGCTCAGCCTTCCCATGCGAGTGGAAGCTTGGAAAAGCGTTGGGCCTCTCCAAAATACTTTCTCCCCCTGGGCAGCTATCCCCATTTTTAAAGGGGGTTGAGATGACCAACCGTAGGGTAGAGAGACCAGAGAAAAATGTGTCCTTCCTCCAGCTGCGAGAAGCTGAGCCGGGGGTGGGGTGAGGGTGGAAGGTATTTTCTTGAGCCCTGGCCTCTAGCAAAAGCCCCAGAGCACCAATGTTGGGGGTGTGGTGGAGAGCGCCACCCAGGGGCGCTCTACACAGCCCCACCCTCAAGTCCTGAGGGTTCCAGGCTTTCAGTGAGGGGTGCTGTGTCCTTGACTGGCAAGGGCTTCTAATCTCCCACAGGACTCACCGAATCGCATTTTGGTGCCCCACGAGCTAAAGGAGGAGGAAGGTAAGGGCGATGAATGGGAACAAAATCCCACGAAGACCAGGTGGGCTAAGTTTACACACGGTCTGCACGGGGTTGCTAGTGAGCAAGGGACACTCCAGTTCTCAGCCTAGGAGTGGGAGAGAGGAGTCAGCAGAACGGTGCACTAGAAAAGTGAAGGAAGAAAACAGCGATTGAGTTACCCTCTAATAGGCAACATCACATGGACCAGGCAAGGGGAGTTCCCCCCCCCACCCCGAAGTCATTTGGTATACAACAAGAAGCAATCCTATTTAAAGGCTACCTGATTTTTCAAGCTAAGGCCAACCTTCTGTAAGACAAGGGATTTGAGGAAAAGTTAAGAAGGAACTGCCATAAAAGAAAAAAAGCAAGAGTGGATGAGCATAAGGGGGGCAGGAACACACACACACACACACACACACACACACACACACACACACACCACAGCCTACCCCCCACCCCAACCCCCACCCCCTACCGCCGTTCTGTGGATGCCTTGCTAGAGAACCACCGCACTTGCTGAATTCCTGCCCAAGGAAAGCTTGCTGTCTCCGGTCCACATCCACCTACCAGCCTCTCTCCAGCAGTCACCGGAGAAGCACACAATTAACCTCTGATCCTATTCTCCCATTAATCCTCAAATCAGAGAAAGAGAATCTGTGGACACAATGAGAAAGAAAGAATGATTCCTGCCTGGCTCTGGCCTCCACCCCCCCCCCCACACACACCCCACCATAGTCACTGTATGTGAAAATCTCCCTTGCTTCATAAACTCTGCCCGTTAAAGAGCCCAGCCCTTGTTAGTAAGTGTTAAAGAGAGAGTAATGCCTGGATTTAAGAGGTGGGGAAGGTAACAGAAAGGGGATAAGGCAAGCGAGCCTGTGGGCTGAGTGCCAGTGTTGGGCTCCCAAGCATTTCCACTTAGCGATGAAGGCTGGCCGCTAGGCAGTTTGATAAGGTTTATTGGGCCCAGATAAACAGCAGCAGCCCCCACCCCCAAAGCACCACCATTTATAGCTGGAGCTGTGTCCTTGGGTCCTGGAAGGCTGATGAGAGTCCCCAGTTGAGAGATTTCATAAGGTAACGCCTAAAACCAAGCAGACTGGAAAAATTATAAAATCATGGGAACAATCTCTCTTCTGTCTGTCTGTCTGTCTGTCTCTGTGTGTGTGTGTGTGTGTGTGTGTATGTGTGTGTGTGTGTGTGTGTTTTCCTTCAATGATATGGTAAGAGAAACTGGAAAACCAACTCCTAAAAAGGCAAAAAACCATGGGACATGGTGGTGCATGCCTTTTATCCCAGCACTCTGGAGACAGACAGGTCAAACTCTGTGAGTTTGAGGCCAGCCCCAGGCACTTAAGTGAGACCTTGCTTCAGAAACAAAACAAAGCGTGGAACCTTGATTCAAGGTTTTTCTGACAAAATGCAAGAGGCCTCACTCACTCACTAGAAGCAGAGACGGAGATGAGCTAACCCTGAAGGAAGATTCCACTACAAAATCCCTCATTCTTTCACCTCCCCATCTCCCTCTAGAGCCCCAGCCATGTAGCCTCTCCAAGCGCAGCTAGTGGAAGAATACATCTGGTCTGAGGGAAACATACCGGAAGGAGGTGGTGGGAGTACTGATTCACTCAGAGCATCCCTGTGAATCTTAACAGGTTGCCTATATTGTTTCAGTTGGTCCTCCTAGCAACCCTGTTGGCATTCTGTGACCATCCTCATTTGGCGAGAAGGGGAAGCTGAATCCTAGAGATTGTTCGAGTCTGACATGATTTGAATCGCGCTGTGTGACTGCACAGCCCAAGCCTAGATTAGCCAGCCTTTATTGAGAGGAGTCAGTGAAACAAGCAAAGCTTTTAATTTCCTCTCTTTCTCTGCCGCCCAGGACAGGGCGAGGTTAGTAGCTCACTGAGCTGAGGACCCGGTGACCCAGTGACTCCTTCTCTACCGTGTAAGGCTTTCTGCACTTGCCTTCCTGGCTCAGAATCCCAGGCTACTGGAAGGGAGTTTTGAGTGACAATACAACATCCAGTAGACACTCAAGTGCTCGAGTATTTTACTTGCATATGAATGTAAAGTCTTAATTCTTTGGGTTGAGGATATAGTTTAATCCCTAGAGTTCTTGATTAGCAAACATCAAGTCCTGGGTTTGATTCCCCAGTACTGAATACACCGATGTGGTGTGCATGCCCCCATGTTCTGTATTCCATAAATGAATTAAGTGCAACAACGTCATGAGACAACGTCTTCCAAATAGCAGTGGGGGGAGTATTGAGGTCAAGTGCATAGTCTCAGAACACCCAACCAGAAGATGCTGCTTAGATGATAGTTTCCACCATGAGGTACTGAACAGTGGAGACCATAACTTGGGCATCTCTTCTAGACACTGAGGACACCCTTGCTGGCATCTACAGTAACTATTGGTTGGTTGATACAGGGTCCCACTTATATAACCTCTGAACACCAATACACCTTGCTAGAGAACAACTTTTCAAAGATGGACGAAGAAGGAATTTTTTTTTTAGCCCCAGCAGCCTTGGGGTCAGTGTGACCCCAAGATATTTGTAATTGAGGACAAGAGAGTGTTTTCTTTCCTCTTTCTCTACCCAGCATATTGCAAATGGCGTTGGGACCTAATGTTGTCAACTCAAATAGCAAATCTGAGTTGTTATTAGTGCAAAGATGCCCTGAGGGGGTAGGCAGTGTGGATGAGATCTGCAAGGGATGTTATGGGGAAGTGTGTTTATAATTATAATGGGATTTAATGTACACTGGGACCAGATGATGGCAGCCATTTAAAAAAGAGATGCCTAATAAGAGAGGTCCCTTAATGACAGGCAGCAGGGCTCAGGTTATTATGGGAAAGTGCCGCGTTTCACTGGGTGTCACTCACCATGTGAAAGGTTTTATAGGGTTCCCAACAAAGCTTTGGAGTGAGATACAGCAACTACTGTCATCAGCTGCAGAGGTGCATCATTTTACCATTGCTGTTTGGAAAGGGGCTACACACACACACACACACACACACACACACACACACACACACGTTTCCTGCCTTACACACAAACTCACACAGGCCTCAGGCCAACACCGGATAGCTCTGGGTGTTTCTGGAAATCTGCTTTGTGCTGAGAAAGACAGCCTCAATTTCAAAACTAAACTTTTGTAGCTATCGAGGGGTGCATTTTCCATATAGTATGCATGGAGGGAGTCGGCATGACTCCCATTATAGGTAATGATAGTCCCACAGCTAAGTCCCCAGACACCATGCTGAAAATTAACCCCCAAGTTTTCACTGGGGAAACAATGGGGCCTTTAAAACAAACGAAACTACATGTTTCTTTGTTGGGAGTCAGGGAAGAAGGGAAGCATGTCATTTATATATATATTAGGTGTTCAACTTATACTAGGCAGCCATTTAACTCTCTGCTTTATCCTTACAGATTTTGATTCCAAGGCTGCTTTGGGGGATAGAGACTGGCTGGTCATGCAGAGCTCCCGTGTTTGGTTCCCAGCATTCACAGGGCATCTTGCAACTGCCTGTAACTCCAATCCCAGGTCCCAGGGAATCCAGCACCTTATTCTTTGGCCTCTGTGGGCATCAGGCACACACATGGTGCACAGACGTACGTGCCAGCAAAACATTTACACACATAATATAAAAATGAATAAATCATTTTTTTTAAAAGAAAGCATGCTTGCTACTCTTGCAGAGGAACAGAATTCCATTCCAAACACTCATGATGGGCAGCTCACAACTGCCCATAATCTACTTCCAGGAAAGCCAATGGCCTCTTCTTACCTCTTCGGGCACTCACACTCACATGGGCACACATATATACATAATTAAAAATAAATCTTTCAAAAATACATATAACGGGCCAGGTGTGGTGGCACACACCTTAAATCCCAGCACTTAGGAGGCAGAGGCAGGCAGATGTCTGTGAGTTTGAGACCAACCTGATCTGCAAAGCTAGTTTCAGGCCAGCTAGAGCTACGTAGTGAGACATTGTCTCAAAGAAATAAATAAAGCCAGACATGATGGCACATGCCTTTAATATAACATTGGGAAGATGGGTGATCTATGAGTTTGAGGCCAGCCTGGTTTACTTGGCTATTTCCATGCCAAAAGCTCTAAACACAGAGAGAGAGAGAGAGAGAGAGAGAGAGAGAGAGAGAGAGAGAGAGAGAGAGAGAATGCCAAAGCCTCTGTTTTACTGTGAGTGGGAATGCCATAGCTATGGACAAAACCTGGAAGAGTATGAGGTCACAATTCTTGGAGATGCTCTGCCAAGTTACATGATTTAGACATTTCTTCCTGATAATAAATAAGTTTATAAAAACCACTTTATTGCACCTACAGTTACCATTGTCTGTTTGCAAAACAAGGTCTGGCCTCTGTGGGTCCTAAAAGCAGAATATGCTTAAGGCACATGATCACTACATTTTGGTCAATATGTGGCCACAAATACGACAGTGTGACAGTATCTGTGAAGCTGTGATCACTGATGATGTCAGCTGGCATTACCAGCACTGTCTTAGTTTGTATGTGCACACTCACACAATGACAAAATCAACTCCCGGGGTGTTCAGAATGGATCCCCATCGTTTCTCAGCACACACCTTCCTCTACCCTGACCCAGGGAGAGAAGGCAAGCCAGTAGAGGAAGTGAACGCTCTGCTTCCAGCCACACTTCCAGCTACTGAGGGTCTGGAGTTAGTCTTCAAAGAGAAATTGTCAGGGTCCGAGATGTGGCTCAGCGGGCAAAGGCACTTGATGGCAAGCCTGAGGACCTGAGTTCCATCTCCAGACTCCACATGGTAGGAGGAGAAAACTGACTTTCCCAAGTTGCCCTCTGACTTCTACTTCCACACGCAAGCATACATACATCCTGACACATTGTATGTGTATGTGGGGCCCTGATGCAGGCATGCACACCTTTAACTCCAGAACCCCGGAGGCAGAGGCAGGTGATTTCTGCAAGATCAGGGTCAGCCTGGTCTCTACTTAGGAAGAATCTGTCTCAAAATAAAATATAGATTTTTTTTTTTGAGACAGGGACTCACTATGTAGCCTTGGCTGGCCTTGAACTTGTTAATGTAGACCATACTGGCCTCAGTCTCATGGAGATCTGCTTACCTCTGTCTCCTGAGTGCTGGACTAAAGGTGTGAGCTACCATGCCTGGCTGAAAAAAATTAAAGAAATTATATGTCAGGCTTTTACAAACCACAAGATGGAGTTATGTTTTTCAGTGACTGGTAGTTTAAGGCAGAGGTCTTAAAATTATAACAAAACAGATGCTAATATCCTATAGATTCAAATTTCGAATTTATATTCATTTTTAAGATAACATGAAAGAATGCCCAGGGCTTTTCCCTGGAGAACAGTTTGCTGTATTGCCCTCTGTGTTGAGTGGGTGGGAGTCTGGAAAACGCCCCAGAGCAGAGGCTGCTCAGGACTCCAAGCCAGACTCTTGGTATGCTGCCTTCCTTACCAGTCCAGTTCTTTTTCCTCTTTTGAAAGCCATTGCTAGATCTTTGAGTAATTTCCCCACTCCACCCTGTGTCAGAATTCATCTCCCCCTCCTCCATGAGTCCCTTTGCACTGTTTGGACAGTTATCATCATGCCGCCATCTGCCTTGCATCTGACTGAGTGTTGTGTGTTCTGACCACCCCCTCCATTGGGAGCTTCCAGAGAGCCAGGCCTCAGTCCTGTTCAGTGCGGCATTCTCTCTCCCAGTCTCAGAGCCTGGCTCTCAAGTTGGGCAGACATTTGAAGATAGACCAAGTGAATTCATGCATATATGCAGAACTGGCTCATGAAAGACTTCTGCCTAGAGCCCTCCATTGCCTCTTCCTACCTATGACCTGACCCCCACGGCACAGATATTTTGGAAGCAGAACTGTGAGGATGAGAGGAATCTGAACCCTTAGGATCCATTCTAATCAGAGGGACTGAGTGAGTACTGTGTCTACCACACAGGATCTGAGTGAGCCCTGCATTGCGAAATCCTCACCTGGAAACTGTGGGCCATCATGGTGTCCACCTCACTCACGTCACTGGGAAAATGCACAAAGATCTGAGAGCCATCCAGGTATTGTATGTCTATAGTTCCATGCTGAGATAGAAGGATGTCTGGAGTGGAGGAGTTTAAAACCACCCTGGACCGCTTAGTGAGACCTCATTCTGAAAACAAAATAAGGGCCTTGGAGCTGGCTCAGTGGAGAAGCATCTGCCTGCACAGGTGAGGGTCTGGGTTCCAGCCCGATTAGCATAGCTATTTCTTAAAAGAATGAAGTAGATTGGAGATGTAGCTCAGCTGGTAGTGCTTGCCTGGCATGCATGAAGCCCTGGACCTCATCCCCAGCATTGTATATATGGGGCTTGCTTATGGCCTCATTAGAGGCAAGAGGATCAAAAGTTTAAGATCATCCTCAGTTCATAGCAAGTTCTAGGCCAACCTAGGCTACAGGAGACCCTGACTCAGAAAAAAAAAAAAAAAGTAGCCTTTAATTCTTGGAGTCTACTTGTGGTTAAGCTCAGTGGTTTGTGGCCCTGTTCTCCCAGTCTGGTCCCCTTTATTTAGTAAAGAGCAAGCTGGTAAATGGAAAGCAAGGCCAGGTGGGCAGGGGGTGGTGTTAATTTTCACCTTGTAGCTTTCCGTGTTTATTAGTGTGTACGGACGGTAAATGCAGCAGCCTGGTTTCCCTGAGTTAAGTAGCAGTCATGCCCAACTGGCTCTTCATGTACCATTACTCCAAGTGATTGAGCCAATTTTTCCCTCTGCCGTGAGTTTAAGTTGTAAACCTCTCAGCCAGACAGGGAGGCAATGATAGGCTGCCTGTTGTGATTATTATTAACCTTTAGCGTTATGTTCATAGGACCAGGGGGTCGCCAAGAAGCTGTTGGCTCCCATCTGCCCACTGTGCCCACTCGGCATCTCTTCACAGGGAGGCAGGCACATGAGTGTTCCCTTCAGCCTCTCAAAGAGGCTCGTCCTATCAGCCTGTGGTGAGAGGTCACTGTGCTGGGTGTGTGGAGAAATGTGAAGTATGAGGGAACACACCTGTCGAGTCCTGGGAAGGCAGAGTCAGGAGGACTGGGTGTTCAAGGCCCGCCTGGACTACATGAGATCTTATCTTCAGAAACAAATATGTCCAGAGTCTAGAGAGAGATGGCTTGGAGGTTCAGAGTGTATCTTATAGTACTCTTGCGGAGGATTAGAGTTTGGGTACCAGCACCCATGCCAAGTGGTTCACAGTCTCCTGTAACTCCAGCTCCAAGGATCCGATCTAGACTCTTCTAGACTCTGAGGGTACATGCACTCGTGTGCACATATACACAGACACACATGATTTAAAAAAAAAATAATAAAAATTAAAATTAAATCTTTGGCGGGAAAAGATGTCATCAGGCTAATGCCAGTACTTGCTTGGCAGAGGCAGGCAGATCTCTGTGAGTTCAAGTCTAGTTTAATGAGTTCCAGGACAACCAGGGCTACATAGAGAGATGCTGTCTCAAAAAAAAAAAATTAAACATTTTAAATAAAAATATTTTTAAGGGTATCCAGTGCTCTCTGTTCATAGTCACAAGATCTTAAACTGGGCATTATAGGAAATCTGGAAAAAGATCTTCTATGAATGCCAAAATATTTAGAAATGCTTTGTCAGCCAGAATTTCTTCTCTTTGCTGTCTATTTATTAGCAGAATGCTGAGCTGAGCAGCCGAGACTCGCTGAGACAATGGCTGTGGAGGTTTGAATAAGAGTGGCCTCCACAGGCTCATGTATTGCAATGGTTAGTTACCAGGGAGTGGCACTGTTTGAAAGGATTAGAAGGATTAGGAGGTGTGGCCCTGTTGGAGGAAGTGTGTCACTGGCCTTTGAGGTTTCAAAAGCCCACGCCAGGTCCAATGTCTCTCTCTTGGCCTGTGGGTCAGGATGTAGCTCTCAGCTACTGCTCCAGCACCCTGTGTGCCAACGTGCTCCCAGCCTTGATGATAATGGACTAGATTTCTGAGACTTTAAGCAAGCCCTCAATTAAGTGCTTTCTTTTTATAAGAGTTGTCATGGTCATGGTGTCTCTTCACAGCAATAGGGCAGTGGCTAAGACAGAAGTTGATATTAGGGAACCGAAGTGACAGGCTTGAGCATGTTTTTTTGGAGGGATATGTAATTAAATGAGGAGGTCAAGTTCCAGTCCATCAAGCAGCAGAACTTTGTGGGGGAGGGGAGGTCGCCTATGGAGCCAGGTGCTAGTAAAGCTACCCCCCCCCCACAGGGAGAGTGTAGAGGGTGGAACCCAAGATGTTTGTAAAAAGATATGATTGGAGCTTCAGGTCAAGAAAGATGATGTCAGTACATGATTCCCTCGTGGACAACACTGTAAATACTGTAGACTAGGCACATGACTGGGTAACCTTTAAGCTGATTGGCCCAACGGGGCATTTACCGCTGCCCCTCCCCCCAGCCTTGTTTTCTTTATGCTTTAAAAGAGCTTGCTGTTTTTAAATAAATGAGTCCTTGCCTGACTTGGCTCCCCACTGCCTCTGATTGTCTGGGGTGGAGGGAGAGGGGGAAGAGGCTGGGGAACCGGGGGATCAGAGTGGCACACTTACCTTTCCTTGGTTTCAGGTCATCCCTTCTCCGGAGACCTAAGTTCCTGGTGGGGCAGGACCCCACAGAACTTGGCAGCTTCTCTGTGTGATTCTAGCTTTAGAGATAAGGATACAAGAAAGGGGATGTGGAATCTCTATGACTAAGGAGAGCTGCTGAAGCCAGGTGTGTGTCAGGGGTGCTCCTGCATGGAAACCTGGAGAAGCGACACATGAAACTGTGGAGGTGAAGCCTGGATTACATGGAAGACTCCAAAAATCTTAGAGATGCCAGAGTTGTGGGAGCCCTGCCAAGGTACAGAGCCAGCCCAAGAGAGAGAAGTGTGTTGCAGTCAACAAAGCTGGAAGGAGTTGGAGATCTGAAAAGCACATTGACATCAAACATAGAGATGCAGAATTGTTGAGTTTTTCATGCTGGTTTGGTCCTGCTTTGGTCCAGTGTTTATTTCCTCACTATGCTCACTTTCCTCCCTTTTGGAGTGGTAATGTATACTCTGTGGCATTGTATGTTCCAGGCAGGTGAGCTGCTTTTTTATTTTATAGGGTTCATAGTGAAGAGGTTGCCATGGGTCTCAGAGACTTTGAACTTTGGACTTTAAAACATCCTTGATACTGTAATGGACTATGAGGACTTTCGAAGTCGTACTCAATGTGTTTTGGGCTAATGTTATGGCTACAAGCCTATGGGGGCCAGGGAGTGGAATGTGGTCGTTCAAATAGGAATGGCCTCCATAGGCTCATATATTTGAATGCTTAGTCACAAGGGAGTGGCACCATTTGAAAGCATTAGAAGGATTAGGAGGTGTGTACTTATTGGAGGAAGTGTGTTCCTGGGGGTGGACTTTGAGGTTTTAAAAGGCCATGCCAAGCCCAGTGTCTCTCTCTCTCTCTCTCAGCCTGCTCATCTGATCAGGATGTAGCTCTCAGCCGCTGCTCCAGCACCCTGTGAGCCACCATGCTTCCCGCCATGTTGACAATGGACTAAGCCTCTGAAGCTGTAAGCCAGCCTCAGTTGAATGTCTTCTTTTATTAGTTTTGCCTTGGTCATGGTGTCTCTTTCTTCATAGCAATAGAACAGTGACTAAGACAGAAAAAAAAAAATTAAACGTTTTTAAATAAAAAAAATTTAAAGGTATCCAGCACTCTCCGTTCATATTCACAAAATCTTAAACTGGGTATTATATCTGGGAAAGAGATCTTTTATGGATGCCTTGATAGTCAGAAATAATTTGTCAGCCAGAATTTCTTCTCTTTGTCATCTATGTATTGACAGAATGCTGAGCTGAGCAGCTGAAATCTGCCAGGTCAATGGCCCCTTCCTAAGTGTAGCTAGGTCACCGTGATTATATATATTTATGACGGTCACTTCAGGAACTAGGCACCCAGGCCTACAGGGACAGGAGAAAGTGTCACATAAGCGCTTCTCTGCCCTAGATCCGTGGTTCTTGGTTCTGTCATCCGCTCATCCTCTCCTTCCTCCTTGTGGTGTAATCACAAATTGGCAGGACCGCAGTTCCTCGTGTGGGCAGCTTGTTTTGATTTGTTGAACAGTTTGGTCTCTGCAAAATGTGAAGAAAAGAGGCCACCCTCCCAACGGCCTGTGGCATGGTGGGGGGATGGGGTGGGATGGGGCGCCACTTCCCTGTTCAAAAGCCTGCTGAGCCAGAGTGACTGAGAAAGCAAGAGTAAATATTCTGCCCCTCAGGAAGCTTACTGTCTGATAAACAAGGACTAGAAACAGGAAGGAGCAGGAGCTGTGGGAGGCTCGGGAGAGGGATACGTTGTAACGGATGGAGCTGGGTTCTGCCTTCTCCATCTGTTCTCCTCTTGCTTTGCTCAACTCCTTTCCACACACAGTTTCATGGAGAGGACTCTGCCTACAGGATCCTATAGCTTACGTGGAATGCCTATGGATTTGATAGGCTCTTTTAAAAACACTTCAGGCATGCCTGCCATTTATTTCCGTCATGACCTTTATTAAACAGTGCTCACATGGTAGTAACCACAGCTGATGCTGTATTGAGTGCTGGCCCTCGTTGTCGTGAGTCACTTACTTATTCCTGCAGATAGTCCCAGGAGGTGGATTCTGTTGCCATTCTCATTTCACAGAAGAAGGAAGAGGCTGAGCCAGAGAGGCAAGGCAACCTTCCCAAGGACACACAGCCAGCAGGCAGCCTGCTCCTACAGACCCAGCACTTAGAGCCACTTTACCCTCCTTATTAGTCTTCTTCTTCTTCTTCTTCTTCTTCTTCTTCTTCTTCTTCTTCTTCTTCTTCTTCTTCTTCTTCTTCTTCTTCTTCTTCTTCTTCTTCTTCTCCTTTTCTCCTTTTCTTTCTTCTTTTCTCCTTTTCTCCTTTTCCCCTTTTCCCCTTTTTTCTCCTCCTCCTTCTCCTTCTCCTTCTTCTCCTTCTCCTCTTTAGCTTTGTGTGTCTTAGTTACTTTTGTATTAGTGTAAAGAGACACCATGACCAAGGCAACTTACAAAAGGCGGCATTTAATTGGGGCCTTGCTTACAGTTTTAGACTGTGAGTCCATGATCATCATAGCAGGGAGCATGGACAGAGGTCAGGCATAGTGTTGAAGCAGTGTCTGAGAGCTTACACCTGATCCCCAAGCAGGATGCAGAGAGAAAGACTGGACCTGGCTTAGGCTTTAGAAACCTCAAAGCCCACCCCTAGTAGCACACCTTCTCTAACAAGACCACACCCCCTAATCTTTCCAAAACAGTTCCACCGCCTAGGTACCACGCATTCAAGTATATGACTATGGAGGCTTTTTTTTTTTTTTTTTTTTTTTTTTAAATGTATACAGTGTTCTGCCTTCATGTTTACCTGCAGGCCAGAAGAGGGCACCAGATCTCATTACAGATGGTTGTGAGCCACCGTATGGTTGCTGGGAATTGAACTCAGGACCTCTGGAAGAGTAGCCAGTGCTCTTAACCACTGAGCCATCTCTCCAGCCCCAGCTATTCTTATTCAAACCACCACAATATGCACGCCATGTGTGTGGTATGCACACGTGTGGGTGTACTCACTTGTGCAGGCACACATAGAAGCCAGAGATCAACTCCAGGTATCTTCTTATCTTGATGCAACCTCTCACTGAACCTGGAGCATGTTCTTTAGGCTAGACCGACTGGCCAGCAAGCCCCCAGAATCCACCCATCTTTGTGCCCCCAGAGCTGAGGCTGTAGGCATTTACCACCACACCTGGCTTTTACATGTGTGCTGGAGATCCACACTCAAGTCCTCAGCTTGCACATCAAGCATTTTATCAGTGAGCCAGCTCCCCAGCCCTTCATTCCCCCCGTTTGAACTATATCTTGCACCACTCTCGGCAGACGCATTTGAGCCTTCTTTAGTGGAAGGAAAAGAGGTGAAATGAGCTGACTTCAAACCCACTGGACTTTTCAAATCTAGCTACCAGGCCATCCTAACTAAGCAGGTTAGAGGCTCTCTTTCTTGGGACTGGAACACTGGGAGCCTTGCCAGGTTGCCTTCAAGCAGAAGTGTGGGTAGTAAATGCTGTGTGCTATGACCCAAGTTCCTTCAGTTTTCTGCATGTGGTGAAGAAAACAGTTTCCCAGTCAACCCCACAAGGAAACTCGAGAGGAGAGCTTCTCCAGGGGCCACTTCTGGACTGATAGACCCTGGGACTGATGGCCATGGTGTCAGTTATGACACTACATGGATTTGGAAGGGTGAGCGCAGACTGCAAGCCATGCAAGCAGACCAAGGAGAAAGCGTCTTCTGCCTTTCTCTTCGTACCTCTTCTGTGTCCTCTGGCTTGACAGTGCTGCAGAAAGGGACTTCACACCTGCCCTGACTCAACTGGATGATTTTTATAGAGAGGAAGCCGATCAGAGAAGTGCTACAATGTCCCCAAAGCCACAAGGCTAGTCAAAGTCAGGACATGGGACCAAAGTCAGCCTGGGGCTACCATGAGAATTCACAGAAGGCATTCAGTCATTCTTGGAAATTGTTTTCCTGGCACGCAGCATGAACCTTTTGGAAGTCTTTGGTTCTGGTATATGGAATTGGTGTTCAAAGCTAGCTCAGAGGATGACCTAGCTTCTTTTTGGTTGCTGTGATAAAATACTCTAAAGGGGGAGTTTATGCTAAGGATACTCTCATGGTGGGAAAGTCAAGCAGCCTAGAGCTTGAAGCGGCTGCTCACATTGCATCTGTAGTCAGGAAGCAGAGCACAGGAATGCCCTTTCTCCTTTCATACTGTCCTGTAGTGGGTTGCTGTTCCAACTTTGACCTGGAAGTACTACCCCCATTGAGGCTTCCGGTGACTGTCACGCCTATGAGGTGGGGCCGAGACAGGAGCCCTTAAGACCTGAGATCCAGATGTGCTGGCTCTCTTGGTTCCTGGGTCCTGGAGGCTGGAGGTAGACCAAGCAGAGTTCTCCAGAGACCACCACTGGACTGCACCTCTCCCGGACCCTGTAACCTATCCCTTTACTTGTAAGTTACCCCACAAAATAAACCTCCCTTTTAACTATGTGGAGTGGCCTTGATACTTCCACCAATACTGTCCAGCATCCCTTACTTAGGGCTGGTGCCACCCACGGTGAGTGGGTCCTTCCATCTCAATGAAGCTAGCTAACATAACCTATGACAGGTATGCCCAGAGGCCCATCTCACACGTAGATTGCAGAGCTTATCCACTTGACAACTGAGATAGTCATCACAGAGGGTGATGAAACTAGGTGACCAAATATGAGCTCACAAACAAGTGGAGCTGGGGAGGAGTGAGGCTGAAAGTCTCCTGTGACTCATAATCCAGCACCAATGGCTGCAGTGTTGTAAGAAATCTGTCCTAAAAAAAAAATCTGTCTGTGTCCTTAGTATGACCAGGTAGAAGCAAATCATCTACACTTGGAGATTCCTATTCTTTGTTCTGTATTTATATTCTTTAGTGTATGTGTGTGTACATATGCATATATATACACATACCCAGGGACAGTCATTTTGACATATTCATTTAAAGTGGATATATTTTAATTTAAAATAAATCATTATGTAGCTAGAGTTTTCCTGCCTTGCCCACAGTCAGGACAAATCTGTCACCCACCAGTCCCATAGCCGCTCAGACCCAACCAAGTAAACACAGAGACTTATATTGCTTACAAACTGTATAGTCGTGGCAGGCTTTTTGCTAACTGTTCTTATATCTTAAATTAATCCATTTCCATAAATCTATACCTTGCCACATGACTTACCAGCATCTTCACATGCTGCTTGTCATGGTGGCGGCTGGCAGTGACTCCTTCTGCCTTCCTGTTCTTTCTTTTCTCCTCTCTGTTAGTCCCACATATCCTGCCTAGCCACTGGCCAATCAGTGTTTTATTTATTGACCAATCAGAACAACAGATTTGACATACAGACCATCCCCCAGCATCATTATTTCAGTGTCTATGTATGTCTGTGTGAGTCTGTGTGCACAGGTGCCCACGTAGGCCAGAAGAGGGTCTTAGGTCCCGTGGAGCTGGAGTTACAGGTGTTTGTGATCTGTGCTTCGATGTGAACTCTAGTCCCTGAGGTAGAGTACTGTGGACTCAGCTGCTGAGCCGTCTCTCTGGTTAACTTGATAATCATGATTCTTGCAGGCACAGTTAATGAATGTGTGCCTTCAGTAGTTATCAATGCTGACAGTCCCATGGAGGAGCAGAAGGAATCACACTCACCAGGCGGTGGTGGCACACGTCTTTAATCCCAGCACTTAGGAGGCAGAGCCAGGCGGATCTCTGTGAGTTCCAGGCCAGACTGTTCTACAAAGTGAGTTCTAGGACAGCCAGGGCTATGCAGAGAAACCCTGTCTTGAAATTTAAAAAAAAAAAAAGGGGTGGGGGGGAATCACACTCATGGTCTAAAACCCAGAACTGCTGTTCCACAGCTACATAAAGTTTGGCAGATTTAAAACTCAAGCTTCAGTCTCCTCCCCTCCAAAGTCAGCATACCTGGTGTGAGGGTCCATTCCCATCATCCACTTGACAGGGTCCCCGGATCACTTAGGAGACACACCTTTGGGTATAGAAGGAGCGAACACCCAGCCTGAATGGGGACAGCACTATTCCGTGGTCTGGGGTCCTGGATGGAAAATAAAGGGGGTGGGGGTAGTGCCAGAATTCCCCTCTCTCTGTCTCCTGACTGCAAAGACCGTGTGACTATGGCCGTAGCTGGAGCTGCACCGGGAGCCACACACACCCTTCCTCCCTCAAGCTGTGTTTGTAGGGGATTTTGTCTCAAAACAAGAAAAGTAACTAACACACCAAGAGTCTATGTAACTTCTTGAACTTCCAAGAAATGAAGGAACGTGGCTGAGATTCCGCATTGGTAAAGGACAATGCCGGAAGTAAGCTGAGGGTTGTCAGAGTCCCAATCCTGGTTCCCTCCTGGGTACCCCTCTTGCGTCCGTGCAAAGGAAAGCCAAGGAGGATTGTCTTCGATGGGATGTCACCATCAGGACCACAGGTGCTGCATAGCCTGCCCAGTCCAGTCTTTTTAAAGCTATCATGTAGAGCCTGCCTGAAAGAATCATTTACAATTGCATGTAGGTTAATATTACATATGGCTCTAGTGATATATATGTTAGATTTCAGTTTTTAAAAATAATCTTCTTCCACCCCCTCACCCATATCTAAAAATAAGATGCCAAAAATATTACCTGGGAGAGAAATGTAATGAAAAGCAGGAAAAACTATAAATTGACTATAGTCTATTGCAAGATGCGGTGGTTCCGGTTTATGGAGACCCAGTTCTGCAAAGCTCCATCATTAAAGGAGACTGTGTTTCTAGGGGGACGTGTTCAAACAAGCTATGCCAGTAGCTGTTTATTCACTGGTGACTTTTTTTCCCAAGAAAGACTGACTTACTGTCGACTCTTTCCAGAAAGAGTTTTCGTTCTATTGAGTTTGTCATTAATGACAAAGAAAAGAAAATAATGAAAGAGGGCTAGTAAGTTTTTTTTTTCCCATTTTCTATATCTCTTTAGACTGTTCTGGAATGTCTATTTGCTGCGCTGTTTTTTGTTTTTGTTTTTGTTTTTGTTTTTGTTTTTTTTGTCCCATTAGGCATAGAATGAGCATCATGCAATGTTGTGAACATTAGATTTCTAGTTAGAAGATTAGGATTCATGTCCAGCTCTATCAAATATTTCCCATGTAACCCCTGGCCAGTCACTTGATATCTCTGGGCTTCAATTCCTTTTGGCATAAAGACAAGTATGGTAGTGCATCCCTATAATTCAAAGCATTCTGGAACCCGAGACAGCAGGGTTACAAGTTCAAGGCCAGGCTCAACTAATAAGACCCTGTTTCAAAATGAAATTACAAACAGCTAGGCTGGTGAGATGGCCCAGTGGATAAAGGTGCTTGCTGCTAAGCCTAATGACCTGATTTTGATCCCCAGACTCCAAAAATGAAGGCAGAACGGACTCCCTCAAGTTGTCCTCTGACCGCCAGACTTCCACCGCATTGTGTATGGCCCCCGCAAAAAGACACACAAATAAATAGGTAGGTAAATAGATATGTGTAGTTTTAGAAGTCTGAGTATGTGCACTAGCTCAGTGGGAGAGTGCTATACTGCCATTCATGAGATCCTGGGTTTAGCCACAGTGCCGCAGAATAAAATAAAACAAATGGAAAAAACATCCTAGAGATGTTATATGGAAAATACCTTAGACTTTTGTGGGTGTTGCTTTGTTTTGTTGGGGTTTTTTTTTTGTTTGTTTTGAGACATGGTCCTCACACTGTAATTCAGCCTGGCCTGGAACTTACTGTGTAACCCAGGCTGGTCTAGAACTCACCATGTATCCCAGACTGGCCTCAATCTCACAGCGATATGCTGTGGGATGTTAATGTATGTCCTGTGGGAGCCCTTCTTGGGTTCCTTGTGGCGTTACCCAGCAGGTCCGTATAGAGGATGATTAGGACCATGGGCCTGAGTGCAGGTGTTTGAGATGGTCTGCACTTGGCTGTGCTGGGGGATGGTCTGTATGTCAAGTTGTTCTGATTGGTTAATAAATAAAACCTGATCGGCTGTGGCTAGGCAGGAAGGATAGGCGGGACTAACAGAGAGGAGAAATAAAAGGACAGGAAGGCAGAAGGACTTGCTGCAGCCGCCGCCATGACCAGCAGCGTGTGAAGACGCCGATAAGCCACCAGCCACGTGGCGAGGTATAGATTTATGGAAATGGATTAATTTAAGCTATAAGCACAGTTAGCAAAAAGCCTGCCATGGCCATACAGTTTGTAAGCAATATAAGTCTCTGTGTTTACTTGGTTGGGTCTGAGCGGCTGTGGGACTGGCGGGTGACAAAGATTTGTCCTGACTGTGGGCAAGGCAGGAAAACTAAAGCAACAGCGATATTCTTGCCTCCACCTTTCAGGTGTGTCTTTAATTATTTAAGCTAGTTTCTTTATTCTTTAGAAGTGCCCTTTGGCCTATCTATAAGTCACTTTCTGTCTGAGCAAGGTATTTCCCCTCAAGTTGGGATAACACAAAAACGTTCATCTGGTTTTACCCCTAACTCTGCCCTAACTATGAAATCTCTAGTATTCTGTGAACTGTATCAGATTCTCTGAAATGAAGTCCGGGGCTTCAGCTTGAGAGGTGTGGTGTGGGTGTTTTTAAAGCAACAATTCTGTATTCCGACTTTGACCTGCACCACGTGATAGCCCAGGTGCTGGGGGACCCTCACCCAGGGGAACACATGAAGTGGAAAGAGGGTTAGAGCGAGCAAGCGAGCAAGGGCTTCAGTAAAGGCAGGAAACGGTAGGATGCCTCTGCCAACCATGGTCTGTGGTTACAGCACGAAAAGGAAGTATCCGTGGTGAAGCTATGGCCAGGTCAGAGGAAGGACTACAAGATGAGAGCATGTCCGCGTACCTGGTGAAGACTACCAGTGACCCAAATAAGATGAAGGAGCGGGGATGAAGATGGAGGTCTAGTGTGCACGAGCTCCAGAAACACACCTACTCCTGCCTTATCAGAAAGCAGGCCCCAGTGCCATACACCGGACCCCAAGCTCACACTACCGCGGATCACCAGCTCCTGCCTCAGGGCCTCGTTCTCTGGGTGCACAGGTCTCCTTCTGGCTCACGGTGCTGTACTCTCGTTTCCACTGATCCCTATTCCCATGCTGTGCCTATCCCAGGCACCCCTGCCTGGCCTGCTTGCCTGGCACGTGCTCTTTTTAGAGCTCGTTTCCCTTGTTTATTTGACTGTTGGTTCATTTCCTGGCTAGCCTCCCTGGAGCCTGCTCAGACGGCCCTTCGACTTCACCTGTGCTGCTGAGACCGGAGACCTAGACTACGGTTTGTGCAGGGCACTCAGCTGCATTAGGACAATATTTAGCACATAGTAGGCACACAATAGGTAGTTGTACAAAGAAGGAAGAAAGTGAGAAGTTTGTTCTACTTGTTCTTTCCTCTCTCCTTCCAGGAAAGCTTACACAAATAAGCAACATGTTTTTGAGAGTGTGGAATCCAGGCGTACATAATTAACAGCCAGAGAAAGGAGAGGAATATGTCTTTCCACGGGCAATTTGCGCGCTGCGGTTGTTTTTTTTGTTTTTGTTGTTGCTGTTGTTTGTTTGTTTTGTTTTGTTTTTGCTTGTACTGCTACAAAAAGAAATGGCCCTCAAGCATCCCCGTGTCCCTGTTCTTTAAGGGTATACCAGCACCCTTCAAAGAGAGGGCAAACTGAGTGACGGTGTCTGATAGATGTGGAGCCCTGTTCTCAGCACCATCCCATCTCAGATTTGCATTTAACATTTCACTCTGTAGACCAGGCTGGCCTCGAACTCACAAAGATCTGCCTGCCTATGCCTCCCGAGTGCTGGGATTTAAGGCGTGTGCCACCACCGACCGGCTTGCATTTAACATTTTACAAAAGAAAACCCGAGGCTTCTGAAGCTGTTCCACTTGACTGAGGCCCAAAGTAGAAAGCTGAAAAGTGGACCAGAGTCTGTCACAACACCAGCCAGCCTTCTTGCATTTATGTGTGAGCACCTAACAAGTGAGCACAGACTTGCTGGCTCTCTGTGGCCCTCCCCTTGGAGAGATTGAAACTGGATCTGCAGTTGATAAGCTTATCAGGACCAGGAAAGAACGAGGCAAGCAAGGTGGCTAGAATGCAGAATTCAGAAGGTCCATCCTTTTTTTTTTTTTTTTTTTGAGATCAGGCCACAAGTAACCCAGGTTGGCTTCCAACTCACTGTGTACCTGAGGATAACCTTAAATTTCTGAATCTTCTGCCTTCACCTCTTAATTATTTCTTATTATGGGTATGTGCCACTGAGACAAGTCTATGTAATGCTGGAGCTCGAACCCAGGGCTTTGTGCATGCCAGGCAAGCACTCTACCAACTGAGCCACACCCCAACCCTATGAGACATCGCTCTCAAGCACTTGCCCAACTTCAAAGAGTGATGTCTCTTAGCGTTTTGGGCCAAGCACCCCCCCCCACTTCCCTCCCTCATTCTGGCTCTGCTCTTAGCAAGTTGCCTTTGCTATGGGGTCATCAGATAACGTCTTTGTAGAAACAGCCGGGTTCATGTTAAGCCCTTTGCTGGGAAAGGTGTGGCCCACTTTGCTGGCTTGCTTCTGCCCATCTCTTGACAAGCTCTTCTGTAAACAGCGGCTGGAATTATTTTTCTAAGGAACAGATACTTCAGTCTCTTTCTTAAAACCTTCCAGAGGGGCTGGAGAGTTGGCTGAGTGGTTAAGAAGACTGGCTGCTCTTCCAGAGGACCAGGCTGGATTCCCAGCATCCACATGGCAGTTCACAATTGTCTGTAACCCCATTTTCAGGATCTAGTGCCCTCTTCTGGTTGCCAGGGACACCCGGCACTGGTAGTGTATAGAGATGCATGAAGCCAAAACATCCATACACATAGAAAAAAAAACTCTTAAAACAACAAACCTCCCAGAACTGTGCTGGCTGTAGTAAGCTGCTTAGTACAGCCCTGAAGGCCTTTACATGCTGGCACCAGTCTCCAGCCCTCACTCTCTACGCCCTAAACACGCTGGCATTGTCATACCCCCTTGACTCTGGACATGCTGTGCCTTGTACTGGAGCCGCCCTTTTGTCTAAACTTAAATCATTTCTCCCACAGCATCATACTCCAAGGCCACCGCACCCGACTCAAACAGCCCCACCAGTAGTTCTAATGAACACTCAGGTGAGGGGACGGGAGGAGGAGGCCGAGCCTCAGACGAGCTATGGAGATGCTGAGGTTTTTGCAGCCTATCAGACTTCCGAAAGCAGGGAGCCACCTCAGTGCTGAGGAGGAAGACGGGGCTATGTAGTTAGGAGAAGGAGGAAGGACAAGTCCTTGTGTGTATACCTCCGTACATACATCTTCAGATCCATGTAGACATTCACAGGGTCAGACAACATCAGAGGACCCCCTGTCCTCTTTAGTTCTGGAAACTTCCCATATGTGTACTATGCCATTTTATCTGGCCAAGAAGACTCTGGGAAACTACTATATTAATTGCTTTTCCCTTACTGTGATAAAATACCTTGACAGAAGTCACCTTTAAAAACAAAAAGGGCTGATTCTGGCTTATGGTTTTAGAGGGACAGCATCCATCATGGCAGAGAAGCCGCGGCAATAGACAGGGAAATCACGATGGCAGGAACAGGAAATGGCTGATCATATTTTCAACCACACACACAGGAAGCAAAAAGGGAGAACAGGAAGTGGGGGGACTCTAAATGCTCAAAGCTCGTCCCCGGTGAGGTGTTTCCTCCAGCCAGACTCCACTTCTAAAAGTTCCATAACCTCTCCAAACAGAGTTACCAGCCGTGGGCCAAGTGTCCGAAGACATGAGTCTTTGAGGGACATCTTTCATTCAACTCACCATAGCCCTCCATCTTTCTTTGGGTTCCTCCTCTTCCTGATTTTTCTCCAAATTGGAACAAATCTTACAAACCCCTAGTCACCATTAGAAACCAAAGGAGTAGTTAGGTCTGAACACCAGTGTTAGGCAAGGGGCTAACATCCTAACAGGCCATCAGCTCAGGCCTCTCAAAGCTGTACCCCACTTTCCCTGCACAGAAGGGGGTGGGCAATGGTCTCCAGAAGTGTTCTGCAGTGCTGACTTCACAGTCCAGCCAAGTGTGGATAAACCTTTGGGCTCCCTTGTATATCTTTTCCCGTGACAATTCGGGTCCCAGTTGTCCATCATGAGATGAGGCCAGGTTCTCAAATGTCCCGCGGCTCCCCCATCTGCCCGGGGCTCTGGGCTCGTGTCTACGCTTTGGGCTTTCAGGCCAAGCCTCCAGGTCAGGGTGTTGTAACTGGCTTGCAGGCTTCACACATAGTCCCAGCCTTTGGGGTGGCGCTCCGTCACCTCACTTTTTGCCTAAATTGCCAGCGATTTATTTTCTTTCTTCCCTTGTGTTTAACTTTCCTGCCTTCCTTGTGTGATCTTGACAGTGAAGTCAAAGTCAGGCTGACATTTTGGTCTGGTGTCCCCGAGGAGTTCCAGTCTGCATTTCTGGAGAGAAAGTTTATGTGTGTATTGGTTGAAGACAGGCTTCACCAACCGCACAATAACTCTTCTCTGGCTTTCCTTCCGTCCCTCTCTCCCTCCATCTCTCCCTCCCTCCTTCCTTCTCTCCTTTCCTTTTTTTTTTTGTTTTTTGTTTTTTTTGTTTTTTGTTTTTTGAGACAGGGTTTGTCTGTGTAGCCCTGGCTGTCCTGGAACTCACTCTGTAGACCAGGCTGGCCTTGAACTCACAAAGATCCACCTGCCTCTGCCTCCCAAGTGCTGGGATTAAAGGCATGTACCACCACCACCCGGCTTCCTCGTTTTTTGTTTTTTTGTTTTTTTGTTTAAGTGGGGTTTCCTGTAGCCCAGGCTGGTATTGCACTTACTATGTAGCCGAGGATGATCTAAACTTCTGATTCTCCTACCTCTGTCTCCACAGTGCTGGGATTACAAGCATGCTTGACCACATCTGGTTTATGCAGGGTTAGGGATCTCACCTAGGGCCTAGTGCATTTAAGGCAGACTCGGAAAGATCCGGGCAACTAGTAGATGCACATGTTAAAGAGGGCATTTGCTATAAACAATTTTTTGTATTTACAGAATCGATAGGGCTGAGACCAAATCAGCATTGTGATTGGGTATCCAGAGGTGGGGCCATTGGAAGGTGAGAGTAGAGCTTTCCAGGGTGGGATTGTCACCCATAACAAGAGGCCCAGAATCCAGGCTTAGTGATGAGGGCCTAGAATCTCAGCATTTAGAGGACTGAAGCAGGATGATCTGCCTAACGTGTACATGGTCTTGGGTTCAACCCTGAGCACTGGAAACAAAACAAAAACCAAACTAAAGAGCATTATTGCCCCTTTCCCCATGAGTGGCCTCAGGGAGAAGAAGTCATTGGGAACCAGGAAGTAGGCCTTTGATGGCCATGTTCCATCACCTTGAGGAAATGCACCTTGAAGGAAGAAAGGCTTATTCTTCTGGCTCACTGTTTCAGAGGTTTCCATCCAGGGTCACTTGCCTAGGTCCCTTTGGGCCTGCGGTGACACAGAGCATCATGGGAAGGAGTGTGTATGGCGCAAGCATGCCCACATCCTTGCGGCCAGGAAGAGACAGAAGAAGACAGAAGAGCAGCACCGTGATATCCCTTTGGAAGGTGCCCCTCCTCACCACTTAGTATTTAGCTACCTTCTTGCTTTATTTGTTTATTTAGATAAGGCCTCACTATGCCACAGGTGGTTTGGAACTCACTATATAGACCAGGTAGGCCTATATGCCTCTACTTCTCAAATGCTGGCACTAAAAGTATGTTACACACACACACACACACACACACACACACACACACACACACACACACACACGCACCCACCCACGCACTCACCCAACAGATCCAAACCACAGCAGGGTCCTAACCACCTATAGAACTGACCAACTTCCCAACTTCTGAAATGTATCAATGCATAAATCATGTACTTTTTGCTATTGTGTTGTATCAGCACAATAGAAACAGTATCACGTCTATTTCCACAGGGGAAATCAGTTCAAGGTCACACACCTGAAAAATAAGACAAAAAGGCATGGTCTCCTTGAGTGGATCAGGCTAGCCTTAAGCTCACAGAGACTTGCCTGCTTTGCCTCCCAAGTGACATGGCCCTAACTGGTGGGGTCCAGCACAAGTCACTTCCTCTTTGGTAGATTCTGTTATCTCAGGCAGAGAGGACTGCACTTAACTTTATAAAATGGAACAGTTGCGTGAAGCAAGGGATATAAAGTCCTCTGCTAGCATACGTAAGGATTCTTTGAATTCAGAAACCCCTTATATTAGTTACTTGCTATAATAAAATACCATGACCAAAAGCAACATGTGGAAGAGAAGGTTTGTTTTGACTTCTGTTTCCAGAGGGAGAATCCATCATGGCGGGGAGGCTAGGCAGCAAGTGGCAGGGGCAGGAAGCTGAGAGGTCATGTGACCACCACATGAGGGAAGCAGAGTGAGTGAACTGGAAGTGGGGAGAGACAAAAACTCACAGTCTTCCCTCTAGAAGCCCTTCCTCCCACCAGTCCCCACCTTCCAAAAGTTCCACAACTCCCCAAACAATACCACCACCTGGGGTCCCAGTGTTCAAATGCGTGTGCTTATGGGGAGATGTTTCTCATTCAAACCACCACATCTCGGGGGATCTGGAATAGGACACAAACCATAAAGCATGATTAAAATCACTGACATGTTTCCTTAATTTGATTTGAAATTTCTATTTTGAAAGATTGTCATCCTTCACAATCCAGGCTCTTTGAACACACTATCAGATTTCCTGCTTTTTCAAAAGGTAGTAGCTGGGCTTGGTGGCACCCCCCTATTGTCCCCTTTATCCTACTGCTCTGGAAGCAGAAGCTGTCAAATCTATGTAAGTTTGAAGCTAGTCTGGTTTACATCGCAGTTCCAGTCAACCAGGACTGCACAGTGAAGCCCTGTACATAAAAATGCTAAGAGAAGAAAAAGGGTGAAAACCGAGCCTCATATCTGCTTTGGGAGTCAGGCAGGACCAAAAATACTATCCCTATCTTCCAGGGAGATGTATTTCTCCAGCTGTCCTTCATGGTTCTGTTGAGGGCCTTGGGCAGAGGACATCATGGAGTTGGGAAGGTTTGGGAACAGGATATGCTCACCCTTTCCAGCTTGCCAAAATATGCACACACTCCACACATACCCCTTCTTCCACTTGAGTCCTATAACTCAAGTTTGGTCCAAAGCATCCGTGTGGCCATTCACAGCTGCCTGTAACTCCAGCTCCAGGGCATCCAATGCCCTCTTCTGACCTCTTTCAGCACTATATTCTATGCAACAACCTCTACAACACACACACACACACACACACACACACACACACACAATATACACACACACATACAGACACATAAATATAGACACAGACACACAGAGACACAAATATATACATACACAGACACACAGATAAACACACATACATATACACAGACACATACATAAAGACACACATACACAAATATATACACACACATACACAGACACACATACATACACACACAAAATATACATACACACACATACAAACACAGCACATACATTCAGACACATACACAAATATATACACACACATACACAGATTAAGAATGGGGATTTGGGGGCTAGATCGAGAAAGCTAGAAAATTGCTCTTTGGATTGATTTTAAATATTATGCAAGTTATATTGAAACAAGATTGACAACATTAAACATTTTGGTTTGATCAGTTTTCTGTACAGCAACCTATTCTACCACGAAGCAGCCTTGGGATTTAGGGACGTGTGGACCCCACAGAAAGGAAACAGCCAGTGTATACATTTGCAATGGCCAACCAGGCCATCCAGACACCATACTGGAGAAGAGGACCAGGAGTTAGAGGGGGGCCTTCCCAGGTCTGAATGCTGAGGTCAGACATTTCCAGCTTTCCTTTCATCTCTCCTAAGCTGCCCGATGGGGAAGCCTCTTTTCTCCCTGCTCTGGATATTCTTGGAGATGGATGAAGAAGACCCAGCCCCTGGCCTGCTCCCCCAGCTCTTCTGAAACCTGGGTTCGGTGAGGGTGAAATCCGAGGTGTGACCTCTGAGCCAGGGTAAAGGAACTTTTGGTGCTACTCTCCTGCCGCAAAACAGCACAGCAGTGAGTCAAGAAAAAAACAGCCTTTGGAGTGCAGGCACTGGCTCATCCTATGAGCAGCCTCTCTGTTCACTGGGCTACTCTGCATGCCCCTGCACGAAGAAGATTCACTGCCCGGGTTGACTCATCTGTGCACAGAGTCCTGGAACAACCAGGTCTCACCCACAGCCCTGGTGTGGCGCAGAGAGGAGATCAGAACTGAGAGGTTTTAACCAGGAAAGCTTTTAAAAATCTTTAAAGTGAGGTTGCCTTCGCCCCCTTGCGGTATCCCCAGGACCCCTCTGACGCCCAGAGCGCCTGACCTGCGCCTGCTGGAGGCCAGACAAGGAGAGGTTGGCTGTGCCATCAGCTTCCCCTAGAGTTCTGCAAGGGCCACCTGCTGCCCCTTCTGCCAAACCCTGCTGACCTCTAGTGGCCATAAGGCAGAACTGACTAGGACACCAGATGGTCAAGCAGGTTCCTCCCCATCCTTGGTTCTCAGACTCGGTGTCCACTTCCGAGTTACCTGGGAGTTTTGAACAGTTTTATTAAGTCAGCACCTCCCTTGGTGGGTTGCAATGTCACCAACCTGCAGAGGGCCATGTCTCCTTGAATTAGTGGGTCTCTGAGTGGATTGTCTGAGCACCAGTGTGGTCTTTGTGCCTGCCCTGCAGCTGTTTTGAGGCTGGCATCTGCTTCCTGGTGGGACAGTGAGCCTTGGCGCAGGCTGCTCAGGGTGAGGGAGGGAAGAACTCCTGGCACAGATCTGTCCTGAACAGCTAAGGAGGATGAAGCTGGCCTGTGGGGTTTCGTAGGGAAGGGGGTACCCATCGGCATCCTAGTATTTGAGAGGCCAAGGTACACAGAGGCTAGCATGGGCCACGCATCAAGGTCAGGGTCAGCCCAGGCCATAGGGTAAGATCTTGTTTCAAAACAAAACAAAAGACGGTTTACAGTCGCCTTCCCTCTTTGCTGTTGTGAAGTTCTTCCTTGCTCTCTCACCGTGGGCCCATCACAAGAGGAGAAAAGTCGAGGTTAAAGGGAAAGAACAAGAGTCGGAGGCGTTGCTTGGTCAGTAAAAATGCTTGCTGGGCAAGCATAAGGATCCAAGTTTGAACTCCAGAACCCAGAAGCCACATAACTAAAAGATCATGGTTATATGGATTTGTTACCCCAATACAGGAAGGGAGGGACAGGAGGATCCTTGGTCTCACTGGCTAGTTAGCCAAGTTTAGTTGGCAAGTTCCAGATCAATGAGAGACTCTGCCTCAAAAACAAACAAACAAACAACAAAAAAAAAAAAACAAGGTGGATGTCCTGAGAAAGACACCTGAGTTTGACCTTCGGACACACACACACACACGGACACACACACACACACACACACACTTCTACACCACACATGCATAAACACAACACACACACACTGTACACACATCATACAACACACACACCACACCACATCACACACACAATACACACACAACACACAACACACATATACACCACACACCATACAACACACAAACAACACATAAACACAATACACACACCATACAACACACATACACATACAACACACACACACACACACACACACACACACACACACACACACACACACAAAGGCAAGCATGCCCCATGACAGCTCTCCCCACCAGCTCTGGCAGCAACCATAGAGACAGAAGAAGTCTGGTGTGTAGCTGTGGACCCAAGGCTACATGGCACACTGAGCTGCCTGTCAGCCACAGCACTCCATCAGGCTCTGGATGAAATGGGTTGGAAGGGAGAGGAGCCAGCGCCAGCACCATTAAATTAATTCCCAGCAGCTGCGTGGGATTAAAATCACCCACTTCTCTTCTCTGGTCTCTGTGTAATGTTCCTGGAAACAATGTCCTGATCCTGGCCTTTTCTTTGCTTTTCCTCTGGGTCACAGCTTTGGGTGTACTCACTTCTGATTACTTTTCCATCCCAAGCTGCCCTTCCGCCTGCGAGGCTGGAGGCAGACGGGCTGATAAGCCTGATATTCTCCTACCCAAATATTGTGAGTGCTGGGCTAAGGGGACATCGTGGGACAGTGGGGCTCCTAGGATGATGGAACCATCTGTCATAGTACTTCAACACTCTTAGAGGTCCTAGGAAGTGGAATGTTGGACTTTCCTCAAATGTACTTTCAGGGAGCAGATGAGCCCCATCCTGGATGTTTAGAGTGAGCTCATGGGCTCCGTGTTAACTAACTTACCTACTCTCTCCTTCTCTAACAAAGAGAAGGGAATGGCTGCCTTATGGGCTTTTGTGAAGGACAAGAGAGATAATGTATAGAAGTATACTTCTATAATAGATGGTGGAGGCTGGCCCATGGTGGGTAACCATTAATGATGTTAAAGTTTTTTATACGCATTGTTCAGTCATCTCTGCTGAGTCATCAATGAATGAAACCATAACAAATGCTGGTGAGGATGTGGGGAGAGAAAAGCCTGAAACCCTGCAGATGAGAGTGTAAACTAGGGCAGCAGCTTTGGAAATCGGTATGGAGGTTCCTTAAAAACCAGAGCAGGGCTATGGAGATGGCTCAGGAGGAAAGAATACTTGCTGAGTAACCAACCATGAGGACTGTCTTAGTTAAGGTTTCTATTGCTGTGAAGAGACACCATGACCATGGCAACTCTTATAAAGAAAACATTTCATTGAGGGGGCTCGCTTACAGTTTCAGAGGTTCCGTCCATTATCATCATGGCAGGAAGCATGGCGGCATGCAGGCAGGCATGGTGCTGGAGCAGTAGCTGAGAATGCTGCATCTTGCAGGCAACAGGAAGTCAACTGACACACTGGGTGGGTAGTATCCTGAGCATAGGAAACCTCAAAGCCCACCCCCACAGTGACATACTTCCTCCAACAAGGCCATACCCACTCCAGCAAAGTCACACCTCCTATTAGTGCCACTCCCTATGAGATTATGGGAGCCATTTACATTCAAACCACCACAAGGACCGAAGTCCAGGTCCTCAGCACCCACGTGAAAAGTCTAGCATGGCCATACACACACATTGGGTGGGTACAGAGATAGGAGGATTGTTGGGACTTACTGGCTGGCTGAAAAGCCTCAGTGATGGTCCAGGTTCAGTAAGAGACACTGTCTCAAGGGACCAAGTTAGAAAGAGGTGGAAGAAAACATTTGATGTCCTCCTCTAGACTCTGCATGTACCTGTAAAAGCAAGAACATCTGTGTGAGCATGCACACAGGCACACACACACACACACACACACACACACACACACAGGCACACACACACACAGGCACACACACATACACACACAAGCACACACACACACACACACACACACACACACACACACACACACCAAAACAAACAAAACCCAAAGCTGAAAAATAGCCTATTCATGTGGGCATGGTGGTACAAGCCTTTAATCCCAGCACTCAGGAGGCAGAATCAGATCTCTGTGAGTTCCTAGACAGGGCTACATAGTAAGATCTTGTCTCAAAGGGGGAAAAAAGTGCCTAGTCTATTGCAGAGATATCTTAGTGCTTAAGAGCACTTGCTGCAAGCCAGGCAGCTGTGGCACACGCCTTTAATCCCAGCACTCAGGGAGCAGAGCCAGGCGGATCTCTGTGAGTTCCAGGCCAGCCTAGTCTACAAAGTGAGTTTCAGGACAGGCTCCAAAGCTACACAGAGAAACCATGTCTCGAAAAACAAAACAAAACAACAAGATCACTTGTTGCTCTTCTAGAGAATCCATGTGGCTCACCATGGGTAACTCCAGGGGATTTTCCAACACCCTCCACCCTCTTCTGGCCTCCACAGGCACTGCACACAGGTGGTACACAGACATACAGTGCAGAAAATTCATATACACAAAACAAATCTTAAAAAAAAAATTAAGGGGACTACCCAATGAAAATAAATCAGGCAAAGCCAGGTATGGTGGTTCATGCCTACAATTCTCCTAAAAGACTTTCCCCCTCTTGGGAAAAACAGAAGAAACACTGTAGTTATCTGGAATCATGGCAGGAAAAGGACAGGAAGGGAGGTAGGCAGCTTGGAGAGAAAGAAGGGATCCTGAGGAGCTGCTAGGCTAATGGTGGGGCAGGGCAGTCCATCCCTACACCTCACATTGTCTGTCACACTTGCTCCTGAGAAGGACTGGGTTAAAAGGTTTTTTTTTTGTTTTTTTTTTTTAAATTAACTTGTTTTGAACCAGGCTTTCACTACACTGCCAGGCTGGCCTTGAATTCCTTCTGTAGTCCAGGCTGGCCTTGAATTCCTTCTGTAGTCCAGGCTGACCATGAATTCCTTCTGTAGTCCAGGCTGGCCTTGAATTCCTTCTGTAGTCCAGGCTAGCCTTGAATTCCTTCTGTAGTCCAGGCTGGCCTTGAACTCACCATTCCTCTTCCCCAACTTCCTAGCAGCCCGTATTCCGGGCCCGTGTCATCAGGCCCAGCTTAGGGACAGGCTTTCCTTTGCTCTTCTTTCTAAGGACCCTGAGCTGATAAAGGGCCTGGGCTAACTCAGTTCCAGCAGTGGGACCCGAGCAGCTTGAGTTTTTCCTCATAACACACTGTTCCCTCCCTCATTCTATGAAGTGGAGCTGGGGAGGCAGGGATTTGACCAGGGACTCTCTTCCACCCTGTCATAGATGTTTGACTATGGCCGCGTCACCTCCTCTGATTACCACCAAGGTGTCATCCAGTTTAATGTTTTGACTCTGATTCCTAGCAGGTCCCTGTCACCCTGTGTCACCTCAGTTTGGGGTCAGGGGGACTCACTGCAGTTTGGGAAATGAGAGAATACATGGCACATAGAGGAAATGACGTGGGAATGGGAACAAATGTCACCTGCCACTACCCTGGCTCCTACAGCTCGTCATCAGAACCAGACTTGGGATGGAATGCTGTAACTGGGGAGTTGGGATTAGTCCATTCTTCTAAATGCCCCAGAGGGACTGTGCTCATCAGTTTTTCACTATGGTAACAAACACCTGATGTGCTCACCTTAGAGAGGAGAGCGAGAGCTCATTTCTGTAGGTGTTTGTGTTAGGATTCTGTACGTGCGCAGTCCTGTGTCTTATGTCTTACATCATCAGCGGGTGCTGGCCACTACGTACCCACTGCATGGTCACGCAATCCCACCTTAAAAAGCTGGGTGTGGCCAGGCGGTGGTGGCGCACGCCTTTAATCCCAGCACTCGGGAGGCAGAGCCAGGCGGATCTCTGTGAGTTCGAGGCCAGCCTGGGCTACCAAGTGAGTCCCAGGAAAGGCGCAAAGCTACACAGAGAAACCCTGTCTCGAGAAAAAAAAAAAAAAAAGCTGGGTGTGGACACCCCCCCCCACTCTCTCTCTCTCTCTCTGTTCTCTCTCTGTGTTCCTCTCTGTTCTCGCCATCTTCTTTTCTGTCCAAGCCTGGCTCTCCTCCCTTCTATCCCCTCTTTCTTTCTAATAAAGCTCTTTATAACTCTGGTAGTCCTGGCCCTGGCCCGTGACTTTTCCACCGGTAACCAGCGCCACCACCAGTGCCGTTTATCATAACCATCAGTTTGCCCATGGCCAGCTGGCCTATTGTTTCTGCACATGTTAAGAGGGAGCACACCACAGGAGGAGCATGTGGCAGAGTAAGTCGTTCACCTCATGACAGCCTGGAAGCAAAATAGTGGATGGAGCCAATGTCCTTTTCAAAGACATATCCAAATGACCCAGCTCCCTTCCACTAGGCCCCAAATCTTAAAGATGGCGTAACTTTGCAAGAGCATTAACGGCCAGGGACCGTGCTCTTAGCACATGGATCATTAATGACTTCCTAAATCTCAATAGTCAAGGAGGTGAAAGGAAACTTCAGGTTAAGAAAGAGGTGGCCCAACAGAACCTTTATCATCGCAGCTCTCCCCTGTATGGTCCTTGCTTTGTGCAGCTACTGTCCTAGGTCCCTAGAGAGTCTAATTCGTTGAGTCTTTGGACCAACCATATGGCAATGGGTCTTGTCATCATATTCTCACTTTACAGATGGAAGCACCCAGCCATAGACAAGTTATCCAACTAACTAGTTACAGTGTATGGACTCTTGCCTTAAGTTACAATGTTAACCATCGCATTGTGCTGCTTTTCCAACGAGGGTTTCTCAGCCTGACCAAAGAGGTTGTTTGAGGAAATGTTTCTTTGAGCTCACTGCTTGGGCAGGAGGCAGGGGTTGGGGTGGGGAGGGGATGGGGGTGGGGGCGGTTCATCATGATATGGAAGGCATAGGGCAAGCACAGCTCCAGACTGGAGCAGCAGAAGCATGAAGAAACTAGTTATGCTGTATCTGACATCAGGGACCAGAAGCTGGGGCTGGAAGTTGGGTAAGGTGATAATCCTCAAGCCCCGCTCCACCCAGCTACTCATTTCCTCCCCAAACAGTGGGGCCAGATGCTTAAACCCACGAGCCAATGGAAGACAGTTCATATTCAAACCATAGCAAGAGCCCCGCAGAGCACCGGAACCTGCTTGCTGAAGGGCAGATTCTGTGTGGTCCTTCACTATAGCGCTAAGACAAATGCCTCTCATTCCGCCATCTGGGGATGAGAAGTGGGCCATGCTTTGTCCTCTCTGGGTGGCTTTCTCAAATGGGTGATGTGAGATGCATCTCCCCCACCCTCATGATGTCATTTCTCCCTCCTCTCTTACACCTTTCCTCTTCAATCTCTCCTCCACAGCGGAAGCTGCCCAGTCTGGGTGTCCAAACACACCTGTTCACACTGGGCAACACCGGCTCATGCAGCACTTGCCATTTTCACCGACACACTAGCAGAAGGAGCAGGAAACAGAGCCCTGAGATGGGATGACCAAAGCACACAACCGAGGCTAGGTGGCTGCTGAAGTTTGAATTTTATGTCCTTCCAGGGTCCGTGTGCTAAAGGGCTGACCCCGACTGGTGCTACTGATGGATGGGGGAGCCTTTGAGAAATGAGACCTCGTGGGAGAAAGGTTATCAGAGGCATGTCTTTGGAGTTTGTTGTGAGCCCTGGGCTCTTGGTTCATCCTCTCCTTTGCTTATGGGCTGTTTTGCTCGGCCAGGTGCTCCCACCATGACGTGCCACACCATCACATCCTAAAAGCAACAGGAATCTCCAACACTGAGCTCAACCTGCCCTTTTCTCTCTATAAGCTGATGGTCTCGGGTACTTTTGTTCGAATGATGGAAAGCCGACTGATACAGAGGGTGACCTGCTATTGGCGTATCAGCAACTCACCCCACAAGCCTTGGGGGGTGGGTCTGTCCATAGTTGCTCTCGTACCACGGGTGTCAAGAAGTAAGAATGGAGAAAACACGCCAGAAAGAGTGGGGAGGAAGATGAGTAAAAGACCCAACTGATGCAAATATCGACATAACCATTATGAGGGTAAATAAAACTGTGGTTTACGTTATGCAATGAGATACTCTCTGAATACTTCTGTCTCGAGGAAGTTTTTATTTCACTATAGAAGAAAAATGTTTTCATATTCTCTCCCGCCGCTCAGACCCAGAACCCAGCAAGGCCCTGTGCCCCCGAGAGCCATAATATTATTTGTTAACATTTTTATGATGCCAAATGGTCTGGAGGAGAACGGGCGCCATTCTTTAGCTGGGAAACCATATGGCACGGAGAGTAATAAATAAGGTATTGTGATAGTTAATGAACCTAATTGCCAGCGAAGGCTTTAACACAGAGACTGTGCTGCTGAGAATTTAGCACTGCATTAGGGATGCTGCCGAGCTCCCCTGACTTCTGAGGCTTAATTTAAGTTCTATATTGCAAACTCCAGAAAATAATTCCAAACCCTCCTGCTGGAAAAGCAACCTGCTGGTAGACTGTGATTATACCGAATTACTAAAATCGCAATCAATTTTATACACACAGTTAACCCTTGCCAGGAACGCTCCTGGAGCGGAGAGGCATCGGAAATGCAGCCTCTGCTATTTGCGGCTCTGGTCCAAGAGGCAGAGTCAGGAAAGGTGCGCCATGGTCAGGGTGGTTTATTAAGCTAAGAATGGAAGTGGGAGCCGGGCGGTGGTGGCGCACGCCTTTAATCCCAGCACTCGGGAGGCAGAGCCAGGCGGATCTCTGCGAGTTCGAGGCCAGCCTGGGCTACCAAGTGAGTTCCAGGAAAGGTAGCAAAGCTACACAGAGAAACCCTGTCTCGAAAAACCAAAAAAAAAAAAAAAAAAAAAAAAAAGAATGGAAGTGGGAGTGGGGTGAGAGGAGATTTGATCACCATCATAGCCCTCTGGACCCCTCTAATCCTGGTTTATGGGGCACGAAGACATGGGGTCTTGGAAAAGCGGTCCGTGCTCACTCACTGACTCCTAAGCAACCAGAGTCCCTTGCAGGAACAGAGCCATCCCTTCTATTATTCCATAAGTCAAGGTTATTAACTAGAGAAGATCACATTGTAACCTTGCTTTGTGTAAGACGTAAATGCTGCGCAGCTGCTACTGAACTTTCCAGGCGCCTCCAAGGGTCCCTGAGAGAGCAGAGCTCACTGCTGCCAGGGAAAGAGGAACTGGGGCAAATGTCCTTCTTCCTAGCTCAGTTTTGGGGTTTGCAACACACCCTGTTCCCCTCCCATCCCCGTGGAAGCCGAGGGAAGTGGTCAGCAGCAGAAAAGGAGGCTCCTGGGATTACAGAGAGCAGGGTGTGACTCTGAGAGGAGAGGAAGCTTCTAGACTGTGGATCTCTGTGTGCCTCTTCGACAAGACAGCGTCGAATGGTGATGCCTCAGCCTTGGACCTTGAAGAGTTTAGATATGTTTTTCCTCCTCTTCTTCCTCCTCCTCCTGGTCATAGGGATTAAAACCAGGATCCCTTGCTTTGTAGGCAAGCACTCTACTCCTGACCTATATTATCACACACACACACACACACACACACACACACACACACACACACACACACACACATTTAAGGTTTTGTTTTGAAACAGGGTCTAAGTTGACCAGATTGGCCTTCACTCTCTAGTTCCAATAGGCCTGAATTTGTAATCCTCTTGCCTTGGTTTCTCAAGGAACCCATGTCATCAGGCCTAGTTCTGAAATGTGTTTTGCAGGAGATCACCTGGACTGGATGTGAAGTTCAGTGGAAGAGCATTTGCCTGACGTGGGTGAGGCCCCAGGTTCAATCCCCAGCATAAAACAAGAGCAGCTTTCAGGGATAGAACCCTGCGCTCAACTTCCCTGCGTGCAGAGAGGGAAGGGTGGGCAACCTGAGAGAGGGAGAATAGAAATAAAGAGTCTTCATATGAGTCCAGAAGATGTGGAGAGAGCTGACTCTATGGAAGCCAGTCAAGGCAGAAGAGTATGGAAGGAAAGTCCTTGAGTTCACTGAAACCAGGGAGCTGGTAGAGGCAGGTCTAGAAGAAGAAGGGTCTGGAGCAGCAAAGTGAGATCCTGAAATGTGTGGTCACATGGCTCCTTCCCAAAAGCTAGAATGGAGCCCCATTCGTACTGGAGATTAAGGGGTGTTTAGCTTCATCAGTGGATAAAGACAGAGGTCCCAGTTAGGGTCTAGAAGCTTAGCAGTAGGATTTATGGGAGAGAGCCCTCAGAACCTTTGACATAGCTGAGCACAGTGGTACATGCTTTTAATCTTAGCACTCAAGAGGCAGAAGCAGAGGCAGGCAGATCTCTATGAGTTCAAGGCTAGTCTGAGCTACTTGGCAAGTTCCAGGACTGCTAGGTCTACATAATAGAGAGACCTTATCTCAAAACCCACCTTTGAAACAGGAAGTTCAGTACACATACACAGAGTTCGAGGCTCAGGGTGAATGGGGGAAGAGGCATAGTTGCTGAGGTTAGGTGGAGGTCTGATTTTAGCAGCCATCTAATATAAAGGAGCAAAGTAGGCATGCAAAGAGTGGGGAAGAACCTGTATCAGTCCAAGATGCCAGGCAGGCAACAGAGATGGCAGGGCCTCCAGACAGTGTGGACAGAATGGATCACAGAGTTCTGCTAGGCATGGAGGGAACCTAGCCTCAACCTCACTGTTGGTGCTAGTTCGTCATTACTAACCCGGGCTCGCCTCAAGTCTGTGTGCTCAGCCACCGCTGCAGACCAAAAGCAATGCTACCAAGAGCTTTGTTTATAAGCCCTGTCACTGGAACCCAGTAATGGGAGAAACTTGTCATCCGCAGAAGGGTGGGGACTGGAGGAATAGGAGATCAAGAAATTCTTCTCAGAAGCTCCTGCTCAGATAAAGTTAGGATTCTTGAGTGTGCTGCAAAGAACGTCAGAACAAGTCAGTATGAAGCGGAGTGTTGGAATTGGTTTGGAGCGGGGGACGGGGGAGAGGCTATCCTGGAACTTGCTCTGTAGACCAGGTTAGCCTCGAACTCAGAGATCTGCCTGCTTCTGCCTCCTGAGTGCTGGGATTAAAGGTGTTTGCCATTACACCTATCTGCAGAACTGAAGTTTAGGAAGAAATTTTTATATTGATTTAAACATGGGCATTAAGAAAGAGAGATGTTTAGGAAAGCATAGCTCATGCCAAGGATAGGTGTAGGCTTCTCCGGAGAGTGACACTTAATTAAGTTTCTTACCAAGAGCCAGATGTGTGATTCTAGTGGCTTCTGAAGTCACCTACCAAAGGGTGGCTAGGTATATTCATTACTTTTTTGTTGCATGATAAAAATACCATGACCAGAATCAACTTATCGAAGAAAAAGTTTATTTTTGGCTTATGGTTCCAGAGGGACAATTCAGAATGGTGGAGGGACATGTTTGTAGGTGGCTAAAACAGGGAGGTAGGAGTTCATGTCTTCAACTGCAAGCGTGAAGCACAGAACTAACCGGAAGTGGAGCAAGGCTATACACTCTCAAAGCCCTTCCCGAGTGATGGACTTCCTCCAGCAAGGCTCCACCCCCTGAAGGTGCTATGACCTTCTCAAACAGGGCCACCAACCAGGGACCAGTGTTCAAATACGAGGGCCTGTTGAGGATATTTCTCGTTCGAATCACCACACTAGGAAACACTGTCCCCACTTCTTTTGGTGAGTGGGATGACAGGGTGGTACCGGGATAGCTTGGAAAGGCTCACCAGCTGATAAAGTAGAACCATGGGTCAATCTTTACATTTGCACTAGAGCACTGGTTCTCAACCTCCCTAATGCTGTGACCCTTTAATACAGTTCCTCGCACTGTGGTGACCCCCAACCATAACATTATTTTCGTTGCTACTTTGTAACTGTAATTTTTCCACTGTTGTGAATTGCAGTGTAAATATTTTTGGAGACAGAGGTTTTTCCAAAGGGGTCATGACCCCACTGGCTGAGAACCTCTGCACTGCTTAGGCCATATCTGTCTTTCACTGTAAATGGAGTTCTTTGTGAGAGTCCTGGGAGATTTACAACTAGGAAAGGAGAAAGGCCATATTTGATCATATATACTTAGGCCATAAGCATGGTTCACTGTGTTTGTTTGTTTGCTTTGGTTTTTTGAGACAAGGTTTCTCTATGTAGCTTTGGCACCTTTCCTGGAACTCACTCTGTGGCCCAGGCTGGCCTCCAACTCACAGAGTTTCACCTGCCTCTGCCTTCCACGCGATGGGATTAAAGGTGTGTGCCACCACCGCCCAGCTATTTTTTAACATCTCTATACAAAAGGGATATTGTCTCTATGTTGGCAATTCCCATAGCAATTTTGTTTGTTTGCGTTTTGTTGTTGTTTGTTTTAGTTTTGTGGAAATTCTTGACTCTCAGAAAAGTAAAGGTTTCAATCAACCAAAATAAATAAATAAATGACTGAAAAAAGAAAGACTTCAGCCAGACTCTGTGGTGAGGGGCCCCTTTCCCTTCCCATGGCCTCTTCTTTCTCAGTCTTTCTATTTTGTCTCCACTGAGACTTCAAAGATTTCCCCATCCCTAAGACTAACCCCAACCCTAATGCCAGCCCTGTCTATGTGGGAAAGAGAGAAGGAAAAAGGATCATAGTCTCCCTTGGTCCCTCTAATCCTGATGAATCATTTAGAGCATGCTTTTGCTATAGAACACTCTTCTCACTTGGGCCATCAACACCATTCAAAGCAGGATGGAGCCTGGTACCTCTGCCTTCGTTTTGCATCTGCCTCCATTTGCTTCCAGTCTCCTGCTTACCTAGGCATGTGTGTAGCATGTTAGTCACTCAAGGGATGTCTGTCTAGAAACTGGCGACACCTCCCCTGCCTCTTTCCCCTTCCAGGCTGAAAGCACAGAGAGTAACTGAGACATCTTATTATCAGCTTTTACAATGTCCTGTTCCAGACAGTCATTGTCCTAAACCTGCCGTCATCTTGGATTCTAGGAACAGCACAGCATCTCAGGACAAGCTTTCCCCGGATGAAGGCAATGGTCAGTGGAGCTAGGCTGTATCCTGAAATAGGGAGTAATTGTCTCCTGGGAAGGAACTAGCTTATCTACTCAACAATAAATTCTCCTTTAGGTCACCTTGCAGAAACAGACTTGAAATGATGGTCAACCACACTTGGACTTGAATAGCTTGATCATGCATACTTCTTGCATCCTGCCCTAATTCTTCCTCTAAACCTAAAGATCATGTCGGTACCCAAGAACAAATGTGGAGGTCGTAGGACCCTTTTATCTTTTCCTTTTTCTAATGTACATATTGGTTAAATTCCTTTTCTGTGTTTCCTTTATTTTTGTGTATGTATAGGGGAGTGTGTGTGTGTGTGTGTGTGTGTGTGTGTGTGTGTGTGTAAAAGCCAGAGTTCAACCTCAAGTGTCCCTCCTCAAGAGTTCTGTACTCTGGTTTTTGAGATAGGGCCTCTCATTTGTCTGTAGCTCATGGATTTGGCTGGCCAGGAAGCCACAGGATTCCATCTCCATAGGGCATCTGGACAGCGACACTGAGAAACCTTTAAGTCTTTAGCTTTTGAAACCTAAGTTGTTCTATCATCATTGTCATCACTATCATCATCATCATCATCATCATCATCACCACCACCACCATTGCTTTTGAGATGGGATCTCACTCTGAATCCCTGGCTGGCCTGGAACCCAGTATGTACAACAAGCTGACCTCAAATTCATGAAGATTCACTTGTTTTTGCTCCCCAACTGATGGGATTAAAAGAGTGTGCTGCCATGCTTGGCTAGTTTTCTTCATATTTTATACACAAGGTACATAAAGGGCAAAAAAGTCTCACAATTCTCAGAAGGGCAGTGTCAGAATAGACTAGACTCTGGATGGCCTGACATCAAATATATTCTTTTCTGGAGTGTTTTGTGTTTTCTTCTCTCTGGTCACACTATCTTGGAGCAAGAACGAACCCAGGACCCAGGGCCATACACTGGATGTGAGGGGGACAATGGAACCCTGGAGAGAGACTTCTTGTCATCTGGCGGGAGAGAATGCCACAGAAATGATAGAGCAGTACATTAAATATACAACTTAATATGAATATAGAGGTGCTCGGATGAAGATCCTAAAAAGACCATGACTCCCTAGAAGTGCTAATAACGACTTCCGATTTGATGTGAGCTCAACACCCAGCCCCATGCCACACACTTTGGGCAAAATCAGGAAGGCGGAAGAAGTAGCACCTGTTCGAAGGGCACAATCAGTCTAGTTAGAGACGCCACAGGATGAGGACCAGAGGATGCTGTGTGAGGTAGCTCACTGGGCCTGAGGGTATGAAACCTAGACCTGTGGTCTCCCACTGAGGACCTTCAGTTTCTCTAGATTCTGGGAAGTAGAAATTGGATTAATGGAGATAAAAATGCACATGGCCAAGGAGGCCTCAGGGGTGATCACCAAGGCCCTGGGATGGGGGCTGCTTTCTCAAGGTCAGGATCATGGAGAAAAAGCCTGACAGAAACTCCTGAGCTATCTATTCCATGCCACTCGGACCTGTGGACAAGGCAGTGACCCCCAAGACCCCAACTCTCCCTGTTCTAGTGGGAGGTGGAGGACACTCTCTTAGGCCCAGAGCTCTGTCAAATTGGGCAAGTGCTGAGATGAACGACCACGGAGTGCAGAGTTAATACTGTATATAAATAAACTTTACAATCATGAGAAAGGCTTTCTACTCAGAAGAGGCCATGGGAATATTTTATAGTGGTGCAGATCAAGTGAAAAGACGGGGGATAAATAAAAAGGGAAGATAATTATTTGATGGAGTTCTCTTAGGATCCGCCACAGCAGGGAATACTTACAGAGAATACATATTACTGGAGAGACACAGCTATTCACACATCAAACTGAACTATAAATTGTCAGAAGCAAGAACCGGAGGAGAAGGACGGGGGAGAGACCCGGGTGCCCACCATGCCATTAGAGCTGGGTTTCCGCTCTCCACCTTGCTCACAGTGGCTCTGTGCGCCAGCCCGGGCACGGTCCCGCAGAAGGGAGACGCCACCTAATAAATGTCTCCAGAAATTTACAATCGTACTGCTACAGTAAAAAGATGGTGCCGTTTATCTCGGCACCATCTGCACGGGCTCATTTGCTGCTCCCGAGGCAGCCCACACGCACCCAGCAAGTTTGCAAGTCCCCAGCACTTGGGAGTGTTTTCCTCGCTGGGATGCTGCAGGACGTGATATGTGATTTCTCTTCTGGCTCCCTGTGCTCAAGCCAGGGGAGGCCTGCAATTGGACCTTCTGGTTGGCGTGTGTCACGGACCACAGCATGCCATCTGGAGCTTGAGATTAGGAACGGTGGCCTGGATTCCTTCCTAGGCAGGTGGAAAGGCGCAGGGAGAGCTGGGGAGACAGCGTCGCTGGTAAGGGGCTTACCCCAAGCATGAAGACCTGAGTTTGCTCGCCAGTACCTGAATTTAAAAAGCCAGGTCTGGAAGCATCGTGTACTTTGTTACCCAGTGCTGAGGAGATGGATGGAGATAGGTGGATCCCTGGGGCTTGGTGGCCAGTCGCTGTAGCCTACTCATAGAGCTCTAGGCCAGGGAGACCCTTGTCTCAGAAAACAAGGTAGATGGCAGCTGAGGAATGACTCTTGAAGGTGTCCTCTGGCCTCTGCATGCATGCATGCATGCATGCATGCAAACATGCAGGTGTTATTGCACATACATACACCTCTGCGGGGAACGGGTGGGAATACCCTCATGGCTCATCCATTCATTCTGCTAGTTAAAACAAAACGTAATCATAGCTGGTTGTGGGGCACTGGTAGAAATGAAGGCTAACTGCCTAAGTTCTCACACTGGCTGTACTTCCTGCAGGTCCTTATTCAAATCCCATCTTCTCAAGAAGGTTTTCCCTGGTCCCCTTATCTAATATTGCAACAGCTGCATTTTGTAATATGTCATTCTGCCCTGCCAGTATGCCAGTGTTCCATTTAAAATTTTTTTTTTTTGCCACAGACCCCCAGCTGTGTACATTACCAATGTCGGTACCTAGGTCTCTTTGAGGCCAGTCTTCAAATTGCTAAAAGTTACTGTGCTGGAAGTTACTGGAAGTACCTGGGAATGCATAGCTTAGTTCCTACCCACTTGGTATAGTCATTAGCCAATTTTGTTTGTTCGTTTGTTTTTCGAGGCAGGGTTTCTCTGTGAAGCCCTGACTGTCCTGGAACTCACTCTGTAGACCAGGCTGGCCTTGAACTCAGATCTGCCTGCTCCTTCCTCCTGAGTGCTGGGATTAAAGACTTGTACCACCACCACCTGGCTCAATGACTGATTCTTACAAACCTATCTCCACCTCAGTGCAGGGGCTCCCAATGGCTACAATATTGTGATGTGTTTGTTATTGTTGCAACATAAAATATTGAGGCTGGGATAGGCAGTTGTCAAACTAGGAGCGCACTGTTTGGAGGGTATGGGGACTTGTAGAGGTATGCACTGAACTCATTCCAAGGACTAGACTAAAGAGGGTGTTATGAGTGTCCTCAATGAGAGGGACAAACAAGGTGCCAGTATGACAGGATGAGGTCATGGGTCCTGCTCTAACCTCAGTCTGTTGTCCAGTTGTGTTGGAAGGTGCAGGTGGATATCACCTGGAGTCCCTGCTTAGCAGGGACCAGAACCGTGGAAGCCACTAAGACAGCTTGGAACCCCTCCCTTCTCTTCTTTAGAAGTTACACCCAGCAGATACTGGCTTGCAAACCTGCCCTCTCCCTCTCCCTTGCCTTATCTTCATACCCAGTCCAAGAAGAGACGCCCATCTCAGCTAATTTTGTTTTTGTTTTGGAAATCTCACTTAGCCCAGGTTGGCCTCAAACTCTCCATATAGCCAAAGATGACCTTAAACTCCCGATCTTTCTATCTCTACCTACCGAGTTCTGGGATTATAGGTGTGTGTCACCACACTGGCTTGTTCTACTTTCATTTCTGTGATAAAATATGCTGATAAGCTACTTGAGTGAGTAAGGGTTTCTTTTGGCTCACAAGTCTATGCTATAGCCCCTCATTCTGGGGAATTCCTTGATGGCAGGAATCTGCACATCCATAGTCAAGAGCAGAGAGAAATGAACAAATGCATACTGCTTGCTTGTTTGCTCTCAAGTAGCTTTTTTCCTCTCTTACACTGTTCAGGACCCAATGCCTATGGAATGGTGCTATCCACAATGGGCTAAGTCTTCCTACATCAATTAACAGTTAAGACAACCCCCCATAGACATGGTCCAAAGCCAACCTGATCTAGATAATTCCTCATTAAGATGCTCTTCCCGGCGGGGGTGGGGTGGCACACGCCTTTAATCCCAGCACTTGGGAGGCAGAGGCAGGCGGATCTCTGTGAGTTCGAGGCCAACCTGGGCTACCAAGTGAGTTCCAGGAAAGGCGCAAAGCTACACAGAGAAACCCTGTCTCAGAAAAAAAAAAAAAAAAAAAAAAAAAATGCTCTTCCCAGGTGATTCTAGGTTGTTGAGTGGAGAATTAAAACTAACCAGCCCAAACCACTATTCTTTGTGCTATGTGAAGAAGCCCCTGTTAGACTTTGTTTAGGGGGTTCACTTGAAGCCTTTATGCCACTGATAGGGGTGTGGGGGCCAGGTTACAATGAAGTTTGGTGATGCTGCTCTCAGAACCAGTGACGGTATTCATGGGGGGGGGGATGCCTAGATAAAGCTGCAAGTGGGTGGAGAATGAACTGACCGTATCCATATCTGGGGTGAAGGGTCCCCCAAAAAGAATCAGGTGATGGTAAGGCAAAGGAGAAGGGGATGTGACCCAGGCTGGGAAAGTGTCACTGAATGAAGGCCAGAGCTAGGGGGCTCTTTGGGACGTTTAGTCAACAGAATGTGCCAACCGTGGATGTTTGTGGGGGATGTTAACTGGGGCAGGGTGTTAGATTTTTGTGGAAAGGAGAAACAAGGGACAGGGGTAAAATGATAGGGGGGAGGAGCAGAAATGAGGGGCAAGAGATGCTGAAAAATGACAGCCAGGCACAGGCACTGAGGAAGATGACAGTCTTCAGGGTTTTTTTTTTTTTTTCTTCTTTAACCTATTTGGAGCTAATTTTAGACACACAACATTGATAAAATAGTACAGAGAAACCCTTCCCCCCTCCCCTGCCACTTGCCCAGCTTCCCCCAAGACTAACCTACCACGTGATCATGATCACAGAAGCTACCCCTGTAGATGGGATCAGCCACATGGTTGGCCTTGTCTAGTAGGTTCCCTAAACTGGTAAACTCCTAGCAAGTACAGACCCAAGGAAAGGTGGGACCAACAGGATTAACTTCCTAATGTATGGCTTGGTATCCCATCTAGTGTCTTGACTAAACTGCTGTGTCAAACCCCTTCCTCTTGCGTGTGTGTGTGTGTGTGTGTGTGTGTGTGTGTGTGTGTGAATGTGTGAGAATGTGACCTGTGTGTGTGCCTTTTGTGTATGAGTGTGTGCATGTGTGTGAGAATGTTTAAATGCAGGAGTCTGTGAATATGTGTAAGAATGTGACTGCATGTGTGCGTTTGTGTGTGTGAGTGTGTGCACGTGCGTGTACAAGGTAATCTTGAGAGAGTAGGTACATTAGCTTCTCCACTCCTAGGGCCATCTGACATGGAGACAATGGAAGGTAAGTGTAGAAACTGTGACCTGTGGGGGCCCACAGAGGCTCCCTAGTAAGGCCTTACTCAAGGTCAGAAAGTCTGAGCTTGCTGTGCCCGGCAGGGCTACATAATGAGATGATTTGGCCAAGGGCATGATTACCAGGTGTTTTAAAGGGTCTACACTTGTTGGTACTTTATACCTCGACCTTGGAAGAGGGAGGTCTTTTGTCCCTCCCCTTGCTGATGGATAAAAAGCCCATTATGAATAAAGTCAGGGCAAGTGGGTGTAGACCCAGGCAGGACCCTGTGTCTCTGTCTTTCTCATTGTCTCCAGCCATATTTCTAATACTTCCTCATTCCTTTCTCCTCCCCTCAAGAACCCTTTGACAGGTTGGGGCTGGCCTCTGACAGTAGCCCAAACATGGCTCCCCATATGCCTTCTGAGACTAATTCCAAAGCCTACAAAATTGCAACATGATTGGGCCAGCCTGCTTTCTTCATAACAGTGACACATAACTGTGACATGTTTGAAGATTCTGTTATGTTTTGGATATAAAATTCTTCCCACTGGCTTTTTTAAAATTACTATTTCAGGTAAGGTCTCAGATCTGTCTGCCTTTGCCTCTTGAATGCTGGGATTAAAGGCATGTACCACCACACTTGATTTTTTTTTCCCCTTTATGGGTTGAGCACCTGACCCCCAACGCTGGCCTATTTTGAAAGGTTGTGGGCTCTTTAGAGATGGTACCACATTGGAGGAAGTGGATATTTGTAGAATGTGTCTTTAGGTTATAGCAGAGTCCGGCTTCCTGTCTCCTGTGTGCCTCTTGTTCAGTCTGCATGTGAACAAGAAGCCACAACGAAACCACAGCTGCAAGCTCCTCCCTCCATCATGCCTTCCCCGCTGTGATGAACTTCTCAAACTGTGAGCTAAAGCCAGTCCTTCCCCACTGAAGTTGTTCATCTGGCATTTGTTTGCAGCCATGAGAAAAGTCTCCACTACAGTGCCTTTCTGCTGTTCTTTGTTTCACAAAGGGAGAGAAATCTGACGTCCCTTTCTGAGTTGTGATGGTCACCCTAGTGTCTAGGAAGACTGGTGTTTACTGAAGACCAGTCATGACCCTTAAGTGGGTAGTACCAGCAGGAAGGAATCTGAAACCCCGATTTGAATCAGATGGCAGGGCAAAGGGGCAAAGCGATGGCATGTCCCTGTCACCAAACTGGGGCGGACTAGAAAGAAAGGGGGAAAGAGCCTGGCTGACGTTGATCACCAGCAGAGAGTCAAAAAAAGCAGTGCAATTAACCACGTCTGCTGTGAAGGCTGCTGGAATAGAGACAGCATTTCTATCAAACAGAGAAACTTTCAACTAAGAATATTAAAATAGCAATGATTCATTCTTACTTCAAGTATGCCTACTCCTTTCCCAGATATTTCCTGGAAATCTCACAAATAAGAATAAACTTGATAGTAAAAACATCTTGAGACCTAGGTTTTACATTATTGGCTGTGATCTCCCCCGGTGCACACAGAACAGCCCTATGACCTCTGTCAAGCTCTGTAGCAGCTTTTTGAGTGTATCCAGGAGCCACCACAAAGACAGTAAATGGACACTCTTTTAAGGAGACCACACCCACGCTTGGATACTTCTTATTCTTTCTCTGAGTGCCCCTGTGGTCTCACTCTGTTAAATCACCATCCCCCACCCACCCACACACACACCCTGGACTAAAATCTATATTATACTTTCTTCCCAATAAACTCCAACTCTATTTCTTACTGACTGGTCCTTAAATTCTTTTCTGTGGTGCAGCCAAGAATCCCATCTTCACCTGAACGGAGGTCTCTGATAACTCTTCAGGCTGCTGCAGGGCTGTGTCTCAGGCCTGCATCCCACTGCTGCTGATAAAAGGACCAGTGACTCCAGGTCAGTACAGATGCTCCTTGTTGGAACTCTTTGGTAATCTCAGAATAAGGTGTGTGTGTGTGTGTGTGTGTGTGTGTGTGTGGCCAGGAGGTTGGTGGGGATGTTGTGGATGGGGAAAGCCTACTATCAACACAAGAAGCAGAGGCAGAAGGATCAGAAGTTAAGGTTGTCTTCATCTACATAACAAGTCTGAGGCCAGCCTGGTCTGTGAGACCTTGTCTCTGAAACAAACAACAGCAAAAGTGGAATAACTCCCTTCTTCAGTGCTTGGCGGGAATTAAACGATCAATGTGCTCAACTACTGCAGAGCACAATGCCTGAATGAGAGAGATAATAAAAGTAGCTGGAAGAGGTGGGGTGGAGGGAGAGAGTCCTAGGAGAAATGGCTGGAATTGAGGGGCATCCCAGGGTGGTGTGGAAAACTAATGCAGCACAAACTCCCTGCGATCTGCAGCTGTGACCCTAGCGAAGTCCTCCTAGTCATGGGGAATACGGAGCCTGAACGGGCCAGCTTCTATAACCAGGAAACGCTTCCAGTGGGGGACTGGGACATCAATCCAGTCACAAACTCTTCCACCTACAATTTGTCCTGCCTGCAGGATGTGCTGAGGTAAAGGTGGCGCAGAATTTGTGGGAGTGGCCAACCAACGACTGGTCCAACTTGAGGCCCAGCCCACTCCTGACAGTGCCTGGATGGTCTGGAGCCAGAGGCTGGATAGACTTGAGACCTAGATAGCCCAGATGCCTAGCTTAACTGTCATCAGAAAGGCTACACACAGCAACCGAGGGGAGCAGATGAAGAGACCCACAGCCGAACATTAGGCGGGGCTCCAGGAACCCAGTGGAAGAGGGAGATGAAGGATTGTAGGAGCCAGAGGGGTCCAGGACACAGAACACAGCCCTCTGAATTGATGAAGCAGGGCTCATAGGGGCTCACAGAGACTGAAGGGACAATCATGAAGCCTGTATGGGTCTGAGCTAGGTCCTCTGTGTGTATGTTACGGTTGAGTAGCTTGCTGTTCTTGTAGAACTCCTAACAATAGGAGCAGGGGCTGTCTTTGGCTCTTTTGCCTGATCCTGGGACCCTTTTCCTCCTACTGAATTGCCTCATCCAGCCCTGACATGAGGGTTTATGCCTAGTCTTATTGTATCTTGTTAAGCTGTATTTGATTGATATCCCTGGGAGGCCTGCTCTTTTCTGAAGGGAAGTGGAGGAGGAGGGATGGATCTGGGAGAGATGGGAGGTGGAGGGGGTATTGGGAGGAGTGGAGGTGGGGAACTGCAGTCGGGATGTAATGTAGAGAGAAGAATTAAAAAGAAAATAACTATTATATGATTGTTTTAGATGGTCAGAGACAGCGTCTGGAGCCATGGCTCAGGAGTTAAGATCACTTGTTATTCTTGCAGAGGACCTGGATTTGGTTCTCAGCAACCACACGAGCTCATGATGGCCTATAACTCCAGTCCATCGCCCTCTTCTGGCCTCCACAGGCACTGCATGCCTGTGGTTCACATACACGCATGTAAGCAAAACACTCATACACGTAAAATAAAAATAAACTCTTTTTAAAGGAAAATAACAGAAAATTTACTATGTGTGTGGAACACATTAAATTCACAGTCTACAGCAGTATGGAATCTGAGCTGAGGTATTTCAGGCAGTGTGCCTCCCCGCATTGTATGGTATAACCTCATGCGTGGTGCAGACCATGGTCCTCCATGGACTGTGAGTGGGGTCTGAAATGCTGGGTCTCCAGCACAACAAAGGCCACCCAACCAGATGAAGGGATGAGCCAGGCACTGTCATACACCATAGTCTTATCTAGAGAAAAACCCTGCAAAGCAGATTTGCCCCTCGTTTCTGGAAGAAAGAAAGTCTCTGACCAGAGGTATGGCCAACAGTTGTCTGTCTAGCCTTGAGTGCATCAGGCACACCTGGAGCTGATTCAACATAACGGAGTGCAGGGCTGGAGTCAGTAGGTCTGAGGTGGAGCCCGAGAACTGGCGTTCAACAAGTTTGTAAGTGGGGGGGAAGCTGTTTTGAGGACCACTGAGTTTAGGGTCACAGCTGTAAGTGGGATGGGAGAATTAAAATGGACACTTCTGACCCCAAATCTGGCCCCTCCCCTCCCCACAGATGGCTTCCTTCTGTAGAGTACCTGCCTAAGATCACTGTCCATGCCTTGAAATTTGTGGACCTGGCAATAGCATGTGTGTGAGTGGAGTAAAGAACAAGTGCCCTGAGCTCTGGTCCCATGGGAGAGAAGGTCTGAGGATGGAGGCTTGGACCACAGGCATGGCTCCTAGCCACTGTGGCTGCTGCTACTGTGCCTCCTCCTGCTCCTCCTCGGTTCCTCCTCCTCCTTGAGACAGGGTCTCCTGTACCCTAGACTTGAACTTGAACTTGCTATGAAGCCTAGGATGACCTAGAATCCCTGGTCTTCCTGGCTCCATCTCCTGTGTGCTGGGATTACAGACATGCACTACCAGGCCTGGTTTGTGCAGGGCTGGAGATCAAACCCAGGGGCTCCGTGCACTAGGCAAGCACTGTCGTAGCTGAGCTATGTTCTCCAGCTTGCTGATTTGACAGTGTGTTTCACAGGGGAGTTTTCAATGCTGGCGTTGGGGTGGGGTGAAGGTTTCAGCCCTCCAGAGTCAACAGTGCTCTGCCCAGCCATTGAAGACACCTCCCCCACCCACTGCAGGGCAGCTTTTAATTGCTACTGTAGTTACTAGTTAGTTGAGATGTTGGTGTGGTCATGGACAAAGGGTGAGACAGAAAATGCCAGGAATGGGCTGAGAGGCTGAGAGACTTTATATTTCTCCTGCATTTAGCTCACTGGGGATTCTGTATGGAGCAGCTCCGTGGGGCTCAGCAGGAAGTCTGTGTTAGCGCTGCACTTTGATGGGTCTGAAGTTCGTGTCTCCTGGTTTGTGGGACCCAGGAGGCTGGGAATCCCAGCTGCTGCCATGAGTCTCTCCTGCCATTCCCACAGGCAGGGACTGACTGTGACCTTTCCAGGTCCCGAAATAGAAGCCAGAGCTAGCTTTCAACACCATAAAGCTCTGTGACGCTACAAGTTGTCACTGCTCTTCAGGGCCCCATATTACCAGGGCTGCCTGGAGAGAGGTAGGGAGATGGCCACAGAATCCTAAGCCACTGCATCTTGTCAACCCTCAGTGCTGGGAAGTGAAGGCAAGTACCTTTGGCTCTCATCTCGGCCCAATCCAGACATCTGCCCTTTTCCTGATGTGGCTCCTCTCAGCCCTACCCTGTCCGAGCATTGTCCCGAACTCCAGGCAGAAACAGGCAGACAGAGAATGCTATCCTTTGCTTGGGGCTCCTCAATCCTGGGAACTGGCTGTTTACACAATGCTTCGGTTAACCAACACAGTGAACAAGGATCTGGGTATGTCCTCAGCTCTGTTTTATAGAGAGAAACTGAGGCGCTTGGGGCTTGAGTAACTTTTCCAAGAGCACATAGCCGGAGAGTGAGGCAGGATTTGTATCTATGTGGTTCAGGCCAACACCCTTGACCCCTTCTCTGTACTGCTTCCCATCCCCACCCTGATGCCTGCAGCTGCCAGGGATGGCTTAGACGCTTCCAATCTCGTGCCTGCCAATCATACAGCGTGGTCACCTGTGTTCATGTGGCACACACAGATACGTTACTTTGCAAGAATGAAATGCTGAGGAAATGGCAGTGAAGGCAGAGGGCTCTTAGAGGGTTGTCTGTGACCCTAGAGACTGAGGTGGCAGAGAGCCTTGGGAACTAGGATCAGATGACAGAGTCCCTCCGCCTCCTACCTGAGTGACCATGGGAAAACTACTTAACTCCTAAGAACCATTTTCTTATCTGTAAAACCAGAACAAGCTAACGGTGGGTGGCTCACTCCTGTGATCCCAGCACTCAGAAGGTTGAGGTAGAAGGATGACTGCAGGCTTGGGGCCAGCCTGGGCTACAAAGAGAGACACAAACAATAATAAAATAAAGGGGCAGAGATATAGCTTAGTCAGTAGAATTCTTGCCCAGTATATGTGAAGCCCCAGGATTGATTTCCCAGTACTGCATAAACCAGCACAAGTCTATGATCCCATACTTGGGAGGCAGAAGAATCAAAAGTTCAAGGAGAGAGAGAGAGGGAGGGAAGAAGAGAGAGGGAGAATATTAGAGCAAATGGCACATTTTTAAAGGTTACCAAAAAAAATCCTAGAACATATTTATTTTCTAGGTCCTTGGAAGGAATTTGTTGGAATAAAGTTTCACGGAGCTTAGATGTCCATAAATCTGCTTCTGCTTGCACAAGTAAACACATACCCATGCCTGGACACCAGGCCAGCACATGACCTATGTGGTGTTCTTGCCAGAGGCATCTCCCTAGAGGTCATTCAATGGATGGTCATCTTGGAGCATGTGGGCCTCTGTTTGCACACAGTACATTCAGACAGAATTTTCACCCAGCCTTCCACAGTCCTGAACTCTGTGCACGGAACTGGAGCAAATGTTCATTAGCAGCAGACTCTTGAGTCAAGCTATCAAGACCAGATGTGATGCCCAGGCATCGTAGTGGAGAGAATGGTTGTGCAGAGTCCTGGAGGAAGGAGGTAGTCAGGCCTTTTGAAGAGTTATGCTTTCCCAATGATGCTGGAATTTATGCACATGGGTAAAGAAGCAAGAAGAGAAGGGAGGGGAAGTAGGAAGGAACGGAGAAATCACAGATACTGAAGCACTGAACAGGAAGTCAGTGCAACCATTTCGAATACAGAGACACATTCAGGGCATGTTTGGGGAAGACCACTCTGAAAGCAAAGTGGAAGAAGCTTCTGAAGGGCCTCAGCAAGGTGAGAGATCCTTCTGGAAGCTACTGTAGTAGTCTAGGTGAGTTGGTAGTCTCCAGAGAAATAGAAACCAAAGAATGGGGTAGAGTGGATAGAAAGACCCAGAAAAATAAAATCCCAAGAACTGAAAGCAGCAACCTGGATATCCAGGAGATGCTATGATGTAGTTCTTGTCTAATCCTGAAGGCCAGAGACTCAGGAGAGTTCATGATGTAGGCTCAGTCTAAAGACAAGCAACATCAAGGAAGAGCTGATATTTCTGTTTAAATCCAAAAGCCAAGGAAACAAAAACATTTGTCCTAACTCACAGCATTCAGGCTTGAGGAATTCTCTTATGGAAGCAGGGGTCAGCCTTTTGCTTTGTTCAGACCTTCAACTTGACTGTATGAGGCCCATACATATTATGGTGAGTATCCAGTATCTTTCCCTGGGAAGATGTGATCTAACATTATTTATCCCAGATAAGGCACTGATGACAAGATAAGAGAAACCAAATTAATGAGTTTATTGGGGTTACTTACAGGCACATGGGTGAGGGGTTATATCCTAGTTGGCTTTGTCAACTGGACACAGCCTAGAGTCACCTGTGAAGAGTCTTGAAAAACTGCCCAGATCAGATTGCCCTGTGGACATGTCTGTGGGGGATTATCTTGATTGTTCATTGGTGCAGGAGGGCCCTGCCCACTGTGGGCGGCACCATCCCTAGGGAGGAGGTCCTGGGCAGTACAAGGAAGTCAGCTGAGCATGAACCAAGAAGCAAGCCTGCAAACAGTGTTCCTTCTGCTTCAGGTTCTCCTCCCAACTTCCCTCAACAAGGGACTATGATGTGGGAGTGTCATCCCAATCAACCCTTTCCGCCCCTAAGTTGTGCCCGGTCAGAGTGTTTTATCACAGCAACAGACGGGAGCTAGGATTGGTTACTTACAAGCCTCTGAGTGACTTGGGCAGCTGTGTCACCAAATTGTGTGACCACTCACAAAGGCTGCATCACCATTTCCTGTGCAATTTATAGGCAGCTTCACTAAAGAATCTCCTCTTCCTGAGACACTGCTCACGGCCCATAGAACCTCAGGAAGATGAGTCTTGTTTCTTGTGCGTTTCCTGAGCCTCCCCGTTCTCTTTAGCAGAGTACCCAGGACAAACAAAGTAGCAACAGTGGGAAATCTACTTCCCTCAGCATATTCATTCACATGTTAGCATTTTCTAAAACATCCTGGGACGGAAAACAACAGGATAATGTTTGGCTGATTATCTGGGCACCCCATGGCCCAGTCACACAAAGGGGGACCAAATAGTGGCTACCAGGAAAACAGCAGCCCCAGCAAAGCAACGATGATAGATGACAAAACAGTTATGAAGTAGGGGTTGGTGACCAATTTACTTTGAAAGATGAAGGAGCCTGAGGTAACGCTGATTTGGGTTTGCAGTTAAGCGAAATGTGGTCCTGTGATGATTAGCTTAAGGTGTCATGTTGATACAGCCTAAAATCATTTGGGAAGTGAGTCTATATTGGGCTGGCTTGTGGGCTTGTCTGTAGGGGCAGGAGTGTCTCATAGTGTTGGGGGACCAAACTCAGTGCCTTTGCATGTGTGAGGCAGGAGCTCTTCTTCTTCTTCTTCTTCTTCTTCTTCTCCTCCTCCTCCTCCTCCTCCTCCTCCTCCTCCTCCTCCTCCTCCTCCTTCTTTTTCTGAGACAGGGTTTATTTCTGTACCTCCAACTCTCCTGGAACTTGCCTTGTAGACCAGGCTGGCCTCAAACTCAGAGATCTGCCTCCCAGTGCTGGGATTAAAGGTGTGCACCACCACCGCCCAGCTTGTGGGGGTTGTCTTAATAAGTTAATCATGTAGGAAGATCCAGGCCAGTGTAGGTGGTGCTATTCCCTAGGCAGAGGGACCCGAACTATGTAAGAGTGGCAAAACTGAACTGAGCACTAGAAAGCAAGCAAGGGAGTGTACATGGCTCATTTCTCACTGCTCTTGACTGTGAGTGTGACCACTAACTGCTTCAAGCTCCTGTTGTCATGATTTCCATTTTCAGATGGACTGTAACCTGGACCTGGAGTGAAAATATAACCTTTTCTCCCCTAGGCTGCTTTTGGTTAAGGTATTTCATCACAGCAACATAAATGGAACAGGAACAGCTCCTCTTGCTGTAACAGTGTCTTCCGGTTGTCCCTTAGCCTCACTGGAACCACAGGAACAATGGTTATCATGGTGACCATAAAATACAGATCTTACTGGCACAAAACTCCCACCTGCAAGTCCTCACAGCCTTCTTCCCCAAGAACTCCTGGTGTCTTTGAAAGTCTCCACCCACATTCATGAGTCACCTGAGTTAGTTCCAACCAATGCACCTCAGCTGAAGAAACTGCCAGGCCACAACTCTGCCACCCCTGCCCTCCACACACATCAACAGTCAGAGAAGCTTGGCCCCAGGTGGGCAGAAGCTGCAGGCTGTGCAAGCATGCCACAGGGCCTCTAGATGGCTGGTCACGTGGGAATGTCCCTTCCCTTAGGCTAGGAGGCTGTCTTGGTGACCGCATAGGCTTGGCTCACAGATGTAGCACTGAGATGCATGAATCTCTTTTTCTTGGGTGACTCTCTCCTTCCCTCACAAGGACACTAGTTGGTTGGTCTCAGTGTTCACCCTATTCTAATTTGACATTAACATAGCCAATTATACCTGTAAATGCCTTTTTTTCTGAGTAAGGTACTGGGAGTGGAGACTTTCTCTTAGTGGGGGACTCAACCCCTAAAAACCCTTCTTTTCTTTTTTCCTTCTTTGCTATTGTCAACTCATGGCTTGCCTTTCTGGCTTCCTCAGATCTGGCTGTCATGGTCCCTGAGTCATGTGTTAGGATTATGTCAAGTAAACGAAAAGGGACCTCCTCTCCCATCTGCCTTTCCAGGACTCCTTGACCAGCAGACTTCCTCTCATTTCTCATGGACAATCAACATGATTTTATCTCATGCCTATATCTAACCCAATCACTGGGAAGGAAACAGGGCCACTCATCACTATTGGCTGAGACCAGTGGGTTCAAATTTGAGCACTTAGAGGGCTTGTTATAACACAGGTTGTAGGCTGGGGGTGTGACTCAGTGGAAGATCCCTTCCCAGAATGGGCAAGGCCCTGGACTTGATCCCTAGCAACAGAAAAACAAATAACAACAACAGAGAACCCAAACCCCAACAGATTATAAGGCCCTATCTAGCTCCGGTTTCCAATTCAGCAGCTCTGTATTGGAAATGAAGCTTGTGAATTTGTACTTTTTCTTAAGCTTCATATTATTTTAATTGACATATGGTAGTTGTGCATGTTCATGGGATACAATGTGATTTTTGATACATGTATGCCTTGCAGGAATAATTAATTCAGTGTTATTATCATATCTGTCACTACAAACATGTATCATTCCTGCCTGAGAACATTCCACATCTTCTTTTGAAGCTGTTGTGAAACTGATGGTACTTTTCTGTTCACAGTCACCCCACTGTTAACAGACCATCTGAACTTGCTCCGAACTGAGACTTTGAACCTGTGGTCCATCCTCTTCCATCCTCCCTCTTCTCAGCCTCTGCCAACCACGATTCTATCCTCTATTGTATCCACTACCTCCTCTTCCACATGTGAACGAGCTCTTGCCACGTCTATCTTTCTGTGACAGGCTTGCTTTACACATTGCGACATCCCCCAGGCTCTTCCAGAATTTAGGCTGTTTTGTTTTGTTGTTGTTGTTTTGAGATGGAGTTACAGATATTCCAGTCTGAATTCAAGCTCACTATGTGGTCAAGGATGACTTTGAACTCCTGATCCTCTTATCTAAGTACTGGGGTTACAGGCATGTGCCGACACACCTGGTTTAAGTGCTGGGCTTGAACCCAGGGCTTAACTACAAAAGACAAGCACCCTACATCCTTAGCCCCTGAATCTGAATTTTTAATTTGATTTTATTTGTTCTTGTGTGTGTGATTATTGGGTGCAGGGCCTGGGGGGGGGGGGCTCATGAATGCCAGTGTTTCTGTAGAGGTCAGAGGGCAACTTTCAGGAGTCGGTTCCAGGATTCAAATGCAAGTGATCAAGCTCGTGGGGCAAGTGCTTTACCCACTGAGCCACCTTGCCAGCCCAGAGCTTGAGGCCACTGGTCTTGGAGCACTCTTTGAGACAAGTGATTTAGGCCAATCGGGATTCATCTCAAAGATGGAGCTCAACTCTCGGGAGGTGCACACCATTCACAGGAGGATGTCTGACCCAGATCAGGATTCCCACCAGAAAGGAACAAGGTGGGAAGTGGGAGGCACTGAGCAGGTCAGGAGGAGATTCAGAATGGTGCATGTGGGCAACACTGTTAGTGTCACAGAGGGCCGGGAGGATGAGCGTGACAGTGTCATCATTGGGATGGACAACTGGGAAAGCTTTCCTGACCTTGCTCCTCATTCTGAAAACAACCAGAAGCCTAGTTACAGAAAACAGAAAGTTATAAGACAGGTCAAGTGGCTCATATTTTACAACTGTAATCTTACACTCTGAAAGCTGAGGCAGAATTGATTTCTACAAGTTCAAAGTTAGCCTAGGCTACATAGTGAATTCCAGGTCAGTCTTGGAAACAATGTGAGACCCTATTTTTTTGTGACAAGCCAATAAATAACAACAACAACAACAACAACAACAACAATAATAATAATAATAATAAAGTACAGAGTTATTTATATTTGTTACCTGCCAAGTACTAGAGTTAATTTCCCGAGTCGGGGCTGGTGGTCCTGGAATCAGATTGTGGCAGGAGAGTAGGAGCTGGAGAGAGAAGTACCAGGGTTCACAGATGAAGGAAGCCAGTTGGCAGAGGATTGGAACCTTCCTCTGGGCTGTGTGCAACAAACAGCGTGTGTGAGAAAAGCCAGTCACAGACAAGCATGGGAAAGGTGAGCTCTATGGAAATGATCTATGAAGGTGCTAGTGGGTGGCTAATAAGGGCTGTGAGACCAGCACAGAGCCTTTGAACCTATGCCCTTCCCTACTCTTAGCTGCTCCAGTTCTTGGAATGGACTTTCTCTTTCTTAGTCAGCTGCCTCTATTTCTGTTACCTTACCACATGTCCTGTAAACTAGATTGGATGTACCTGTAACAAGATGAATAAGAGGATGTCATGTTAGATGTGGTGGCCCATGCTTTCTATTCCAACAACTGGGAGGGAAAGGCAGTTGGATCTCTATGAGTTCCAGGACAGCCTAGGTTACATAGTGAGAGCAGACCAAAATAGATAGATAGATAGATAGATAGATAGATAGATAGATAGATAGATAGATAGATAGATAGATAAAATTTAAAAAGGAAGTAATAGGGCTTTTATCACTGTTGAACAGTGAGATGAATTTGATTAGCCAGTACTGTGTTCTGAATTCAGCAGTGAACACAGCTCCTTTCTCGGTCCTGTTATAGATGAAAAGTCATGATTGTGGGGGAAGGCTTGCTCATTGATCTGAGGTCCTCACATCAATTTCCGTGTATATTTATGCACACTGAGCCCTCTGTCCCCCTCTCCTCCCTGCTTACTCATTGTCTAGCTTTACATCTATATGAAATTATCTATAGCCAAGTCAAGCTTCTGCCTCACTCTGGAATGCTTTTCCTGGTCTCCCTTTCGGCATCTGTGATGCAGAGATAGTAATTGTACCCCTTGTGGAATAGCTGTGAGGATTAAGTAAAACCACGTGTATAAATAAAGATGTGTATTAAGATAATTGTTGTTGTGGCTACACATCCAGTGCTCTCCCCACGCACAGCATCACCACTAATTACAGATTGATTCCCAGGTGTTAGATGATTATCATTTTAGAACTGTATTTATAGCTATTGACATCTACTTGCCTACATAGATCTATACCTAGGGATATATACCTTGGCTCCCAGCATTTCATACAAACATTTGTGTGCCTGTCTTCCTGGCTGTGGTTCTTTCTAGAAGCTATCTACAGGAGCAAAATGTGAGTGGTGCTTGTGTATCCTCCTCTCTCCTTACGTAAATGAAAGGTGCATTATTCCAGGTCTCATGAGTTCAGATGTCAAGAGGGGATTAAATGTGCAAGGAATTTATTAGAGGGAATGTCTAATAAAAGGCAAACGAGGACCGTGCTCCGAGGCTACGGAGCAAGGCTGACCTGAGTCAAGGAAGCAGGAAAGAAAGTTTGAGGGACGTCTTCCTGAGCTGCTGTGCAGTACAATGAAGGTCTGGCAAAGCCACTGTGGAGTCCTCTGGCGGGTCAGATGCTAGAGTTCCCTGCCTTCCAGAACAATGTGGCCATCGTCCTCCTCCTTCTCCCACCCCTCTCCCTCCCCCACTTCTTTAAGATAGGATCTCCTGTATCTCAGGCTGGCATCCAGTTTGAAATCTCTTTGTAGAAACCCCGAGTTTCTGACTCTCTTGCCTCCACCTCCTGAGTGCTCCATCACAGGCATGTGCCACAAAGACCGGTTTCTTGCTGTGCTGGGGCTCAGGTACCACCAGGCTTTGTGCAGGCTAGGCAAGCACTCTACTAGCTGTGCATCATCTCTAACCAGAAGGGAACATGTGTTAATGCCTTTGTCCCATTCAGTCTCTGGCCTCCATCAGCCCATGTGAGATGTCAGAGCCAGTCTGGAGCTCGGGCTGTAGTTTGGATGGGGCACAGATTCTCTCGGCTGTCATACAAGGCATCATCTGTTTTTGTGCTTAATGAAAACAAGAAACTACAGATTAAATGACAGAAACTCAAATTCAAGAGACTCCAGCTGAGGACCCCCTCCCTGTGGCTGTGGCGTGCTGTGCTTCCACTTAGACTGTTCTCAAGTCTGGTGTCTCACATAGAACATGGCTTGAGCTCTGTCTCGGGCCTGTCCCGGGGAGCTCTGGCTAAGCTCAGGACTTCAACGCTCTAGAAACTTTGGGGAAAACTTTCCCTACACAAGAATGGGAATATCTAGAACATTCTTTGCTTGACAGCTGGGAACATCATAAAGGGGAAAGGGAGGTGCCCACCCCTTAAATCTTTTTTCCACTGGGGTTCATAACTTTCTTCAAGGTCTGCTGGTCCAGCCTTGATCAGAGGCAAAGGAACTGACTGATGGTGGCCAACCAGGACATTGACTGTGGGAATCACCTTACATTCCATCAACAAGTCCACTGATGGAACCAGCCCCAGCAGCCCCAATACTGTACCGATGAAAGTGTTATTTATGGGAAAGCTGTATCTGCAGAGGGAACAATAAACCGGAAAGCAAAGTATGAAGGTTTGCAGTGAGCGCTGTAAAGTTTTATATTCCTGAAAACTAGGGATAAAAGATATAACCATTTAAGGCAAAGTGGATAAAAGGGGTTTCCACGCGATTGTAAAACAGCCTTATAATAGTTAATTGCTAGTTTCTTATTACAAGGGGGAGAGTCAAAATCGGCTTTAAAAACCCCACACTGCAAAGTGAAGGGAGGTATGAGAGACAGGGAGGGATGGCCTGTTAGAAAGCTTTGAGTCATGTTCTGCCTCTTCTAGAAGAGAGAACATTGCTGTTCAAAAGTGCTGGACATGTTCTATCGTGGTGACTAATCACTACCCAAGTCTGTCTTGCATTTCCCATCCAGGACATTTCTCCCCAGACAGTAGTGTTTTATGTCCAGTGACCGGGCACAAAAGCATCCTTAACCCTCCTACCCCAATACTCAGGTCCTGTTCAATCCCTGTGCCTCCATCGGCCTGGCACTGTGCTAGCAGCTGGGCTGGAAGAGAGTGCATGGGCAACAGCAAAGCCAAGCAGATCACAGGCATCCAGAGGTGATGGAGGAAGGCAGTAGACAGGTACCCAGAGAAGACTCAAGGCTTCACAGAGGGGAGCTGACCTGAGTTGGGTGTTGGCGGCAGGACAAGAACTTTCCAGAATGGTATTGTAACTAGACGAACCCTCCCGTGCAAGGGAATAGTGTGAGGGCTCAGAGTGAGGGTAACTTCCAAGGGTCCATTCATAGTACATCCTTGTAAATGGTGCTGTAGCAGCCGCCGCTGGCAGCAGAGTTCAGAAAGTACCTCCACAGGGGTTCTAGGTTCTTGTGTCTCTGAAGCAGGAATTGAGTAGAGATATACAGTTACAGCAGAAGCAGTTTATTAGGAGAAGATATACACACTTCAAGGGCAGAGGCAGTGGGGCCAACAAGATGACTCAGTGGGTGGGTGGACTTGCCTTTGACACCTGATGACCTGAGCTCCATCTGTGGGACCCATGGGGTGGAGGGAGAGAGCTGACCCCCGTAGTCTGTTCTTTGACCTCTACATATATACTATGGTACACACACACACACACACACACACACACACACACACACACACACACACGGTAGATAGATAGATAGATAGATAGATAGATAGATAGATAGATAGATAGATGATAGATAGATAGGTGGGTGGATGGATAGATGATGGATGGATGGATGGATGGATAGGAAAGGCCAGATGTGGTTGTAAACCTTTGTAATTTCCATGCTGGGGTAGCAGAGACTGGCAGAACCTAGGGCTGGCAGCCAACCTAGCCCAATCATAGAACTCCAGACCAATGACTGACCATGTCTTAAAAAACAAGGTGGATAGCACTCATGCTTTGGCTTTCACACTGAGGTTCACACATACCCAGTTACATAGGAACACACAAACACACACACGCACACAGAGATAGAGAGAGAGATATACTTCTGTATTCCTTTTCTTTTACTATGATAAAACACTGTGGCTAGAAGTGACTTATGGAAGGAAAAGTTTATTTGGGCTTCCAGATTCAGAGGGACAGTCAGTCTATAATGGTGAGGATGGCCTGGTAGCAGGTGGCTAGAAAAGGAATCTGTCAGGTCCTCCCCTGCTTTTGTTTGTTTGTTTGTTTGTTTGTTTGTTTTTGTTTTTCAAGACAGGGTTTCTCTGTGTAGCCCTGGCTGTCCTGGAACTTGCTCTGTAGACCAGGCTGGCCTCAAACTCACAGAGATCCGCCTGGCTCTGCCTCCCTGAGTGCTGGGATTAAAGGCATGTGCCACCATCACCCAGCCAGATCCCATATTCAACAGGAAACATGAAGCCATGGAGTACTGGAATTGGGACCACACTGTATTCCTCCAGTGAGCTTCTTCCTTCAGCAAGGCTGCACCTCACCATAGCCTCCCTAAACAGTGCCTCCAGTTGGGAAGGAAGCATTCAGATCCCCAAGCCTGGGTGAACATCCCCAATCAAGCCAGCACACCTTCCAAAGGAGGAAGTGGCTTAGAGCAGAGAGAGTTCAGTAACCACACAAGGTCAGAGGCTTGCAGCACTTAAGTGACAGCTTTGGGACTCCTTTGCATAGTGCAAGCTTTTCTGCCCTTGCTCCATCCATTACGTGGAGTGCTACCTACAACTTCACACATCACATGCCTCATTAGCATATTCAAATCTACACAGGGGGTGTGTTCTAATATGATAAGGAGCTCAGGTGACCTTCAGACAAAGTACAGTGCCTCTGTGCCTATGCCAGGGGCCACTGGAATTATCTTTGCCACTTGTTTTTTTTTTTTTTTTTTTTTCTTTGTCTTTATTTGGTTTTTGTGTGGAGTATGAGCATGTATACACACATATGTGAGAGCACAGAACTCAGGCCGTCAGCCTTGTAGAGCAAGCACTGTTACCTGCTAAGCCATCTTGTTTTTTGTTGTTGTTGTTGTTGTTGTTGTTGTTAATATGCAGATTTTGTAAGGCTTTGTGTCAAGCATTCAGAGAACCATCCCCTCTACCCTACAGTGTACAACCTGTGTGAACAGCACAGACATCCTGTAAAGCTGGGGTGTCAGATGCACACTAGGAGCATGAGGCAGAGCCCCAGACCCAGCATGCACCACAGCAGATCTTCATGTCTTCCCATTTCTAATATCCAGGACTGGAGGTCAGGTGGGAGGGAGCTACTTGTCTCTTCTTGGCTACAGGGTGATTTCTACTCCACTCCCAACCTGGAAAGCCCCAAGGAGATGTTAGGAGGCTTGGGGGAGTGCGGCAACAAGTCCATTTCCCCTTTCAGAAAAAAAAAAAAAAAAAAAAAAAAAAAAAAGCACATTTGCTGGAGGAGCTTACAGATTCCTTCTGTACAAAGGTAGCAATATTGGAAAACAGAGGGTTTTTTTGTTTTTGTTTTTGTTTTTTGTTTGTTTGTTTGTTTGTTTTTTGGTTTTTTGAGACAGGGTTTCTCTGTGTAGCTTTGTGCCTTTCCTGGAACTCACTTGGTAGCCCAGGCTGGCCTCGAACTCACAGAGATCCGCCTGGCTCTGCCTCCCAAGTGCTGGGATTAATGACATGCGCCACCACCGCCTGGCAGAAAATGGGTTTTTAAAGCAACAGTTTATCAGAGTTCTCTGGTCAGTTTAGTCCTGCTGAGTCAACTTTCAGCCCCACAGTGAAAGTCCCCCTGTGGACAGTGCCCTCCTCAAGCCACACCCACCATGCCTCACTTCACCTAGGGGATCCTCTCTCAGAGGAATGGTGGGGGGTGTCTTGGGATCGCCAGTCTCCTGTGAGCTCTGCTGAGTCATGTGGCCCCCACAGAAAACCCTTCCGACTCCTGGGTCTGTGTCAGGAAGAAGCCATGACCCCCTACATTGGGCAAAGTGGGAGGCTCCCCTCCCCAGCCACTAGCCTGACTTCTCTTGACTTGGGGAGAAGAGATTGGCAGAAGAACCTGGAGATTCTCTTGACTCTGGGGCTGCAGCTGCTGAAAGGGCTGGAGAGAGCCCAGGGCTGCAGGAGCACCTCACTTGCCCCAGATGACCCCACTTAATGGCATGCTGCATGTGCAGTGGTTTTTTTCAGGACAGAAAGGCCCTGGTTTGGTGGTCATCTTAACAGAAAAGAACTCCAGTAGGAACCACACTCCTTTGTTAATTGGACAGTATTGAGCCTCCACCCCATGCTAAGCACAGTGTTCAGCTCTGGGTACCTCTCTGGGTAAACAACAGTGAAACCTCTGTATGCTGTGTGTACTCATGATTGGGGCAGACACAGCCCCAAACCAGCTATTACACAATGAAGAGTGACCCCTGTGAGAAGTGTCAGCCTGATGCTTGGTGGGTTTGAGTTCCATCACCAAGACTAGGTCTCAGGAGCGAAAGAGGGGACGTGAACACGTCAGTCAAGAGGAAAGGGCAGGACACTCATGGAGCCGGAACCCCTAGCGAAGTATCACCCAGAGGGAATGGCATTATTCTCTGGATCTGGGCTGGAAGGTCCTGTTGAAGTCACCACACCATCTCCTGCATGCACTGTCCTAGACAGAGAAGCTGGACCAGGAAGTTGCTGGTATCGCAGAAGGTCTGCAGGGAGTAAGTCAGTCTGAGCCCCATTCCAGGGTAGGACCTCTAGGTCAGGAAGCCCTTGGCACCATCTCAACTCAGGAGGCTGTCCTAAGGATGAGAGGAGATGGTGAAAGACAAGCCAGGTTCTCTGTCTCTTGCCACTCTGGCGTCCTGGCCTCCAGTCTGCTTTCTTTCCTGTCCCCTTCTCCTGAGCTTATAGAGCTGAGCCATATTTGTCATGTAAACACACTGCCCGTGTTGCCTGATACAAAGCATGATTTCTCTTTCTGTGTTAACTCAGTGTGTCTGTGATGCCCTACTTTACAACTCTGCTGTGCGGGAGGCAGATAGATTAACAAAAAAGCAAGAATAAACCATGAATGGAACTCAGCTACCATCTACTACATCCTCACAACAAGCTCAGAAGATGGGTGCTTTATTATGTTGATTCTTACAGACAGGAAGATGGAGGCCCATGGAAGATTGCCCAAGGTCTCAGGGTAGGAATAATGGTGACCCCACCAAGGATGTCTACCTCGTGACCTCTAAGGCTTGTGAGTGTGACACGTTCTGAAATAGAAGGCCTTTGCTGAGTGCTGAATCAAGACTTCTCAAGATGAGCAGGTTCTAGATGACCAGTATGGGCAGGCTATAGCCACAGCAGTTTATGGGAAAGAGGGGCCAGAAGATGGTATGGTCCACAAAGTGCCTGATGTGCAAGCATGAGGATCTGAGTTCAAATCCCTGGCACTCACATAAAAAGCTGGGTGTCATGGGCCTGTAACCCTAATGCTGGAGGGAGGCAGAGGCAAGGGGATCCTTGGGCCTTGCTGGCCAGTAGCCTAGCCAAATCCATGAGGTCCAGGTTCAGGGAGAAGCTAAGGAAGATACCCAGTGTTGACCCCTGGCCTCTGCACATGCACACACATGTGCGCAGGCATGCGCACGTGCATGCACACACACACACACACACACACACACACACACACACACACAGAGACACAGACACAGAAGAAAAAAAAGGATGATGTGTTGGGGCTAGAGAGAGGGCTCAGTGATTAAAAGCACTTTCTGCTATACCTGAGGACCTGAGTTTGGTTCCCAGCACCCATACCCAGCAGCTCACAATTGCCTAGAACTCCAGATCCAGGGGCATCTGATGGCGCTGACTTCTTCAGGCACCCACATGCACATGTACACACTCCCCTTTGGAAACAGATGCAGGCACATAATTAAAAATTGAACTTTTCCACTGAGATGATTCGAGAAAGGAAAGCTCAGGAAGGGAAAGACCGAGGGAGAGAGGGAGAAGGAGAGATACAGGGAGAGAGGTGAGGGGAGGGGGAGCTGGAGAGGTGAATATCAATATCATCTGAGCTGAGACATTTGGAGCTTGGCTTTGAAGGTGGGAAATAATGTCCCACAGTCGGCACAGGTGGCCCAAGTCTGGGAAAGGCGAGGAAGCAGATTCTTTCCTACGTTTTCCAGAAGGCACTCAGCCCCGTGGTTCCATTTTGGACTTTTCAAACAAATGAACCCCCCTCCCACAGAACAACAGCAGCAGCAGCAGCAACAACAACAAAAACAGTTTTCATTGCAGTGGAAATAGATGGTTTATTCTGAGCCAAATATGAGAGGCTGTGGCCAGCAGTATGGATTCAGGCCGTCCTGGGTGACCTGCTCCACTGTGGAAATAGTTCCAGCCACAGCACGAATGCCACTTAGTGCATTTACCAGCTACACTGTGGGAATAGCAGGTAGGTGGGTTCCAGTAAAGCAGGGACATCTTTGCTCTAGGGCTAAGGTACTGTGTGATCTGATGACAGGCTTAGCTTTGGATACTGGAAGCCCATGCGTGGGCTGTTAAGGTACTTCAATGGTTTTACCTAATAGTCAGAAGGCTGTTAGGTTCAATGCAGACATGGGTAATCAATGCCTACTAATGGGAACTAAAGATAGCCCATGGTAATTTTAGCTTTGGATCTGCAACATTCCAAGTCTCCACATTCATGGATGTTCTAATCGGTCAATTAATATGCAAAATCTTCAACACAGATGTGGCCTTTTCGGGGAACTTCAGTTCACAAGGACTGACTACGTGCAGGTGCAGTAGGTTGATAATTTGTCGAGGGTTGGGGGGGGGGCATGATTGGAGGGCATGGCAGTAGCCACACTGTGGACATTGTATATGTTGTCCTGATAAGTAAAGGAATGGATTCTTGAAAGGCCTGCTTAGGACAGCCATATCTTCCTCGGTCCTTCCCTGAGCCAAGCCTGGGGTAAATGAGTGTCTCCCAGGCACTTGTTCTGTCTGTCCATCCACTGACCTGTTCCAAGTACTTGTGCCCATCACCCCCTCTAGCCCCTTTCCCCCAGGACTGTGAGGAGTGGTTCCAAGTTGGTACAGCATGGGCTGGAGTTGGGCAGAAGAGAGAAACAGAATCTTCCGAGGGCTTATGCTGAGAGAGCTTTGGGCAAAACAGTGTTCCGCACCACCAGCCACCGGCATCTTCATCAGCTGTGCAGAAAGGGGGAGAACTAGAAGAGCCAACTTTGTGGATGAGAGGATGAGCATGGCCAGAGCCTAGGCAGGGACCTCAGAGCATGGGGCTCAGTATGGGCACATCTGTAACTGAGTGGTTAGAGAAGCTGCTTCCGCCTGAATACTTGGAGCTCAGGAATGCTGTCCTTATTGCTGGCCCAAAGGATAGGGCTGGCCTTGAAGGAAAGGGGCTGCAGACACCACTAGTGAGGGATAGGGGTCTTTATTTGGGAGGCGCAGCAGGAAAGGGGGCAATAAAATGCTTTGTGCCTGACTTTCCATAGAATTTCTGGGCTTTGCTGCCACCTGGTGGACAGAATCTAGAAATCATGGTTGGAGTGGTCTTGGCCAAATAGCTTGCTGGATATTTATTTCTTTCTGAACCCTTAGTTGGGGAAGTTCTTCTAGCTTCGGGGAAGTGAGTTCCTGGGTTCCTGTAAGTCCCACATGCCATGCTCACAAAGCTCTTTCTTCTGTGGATTTACAGCAGGTTACAAAGGGACATGGCCAGGCTCAGGAGGGGATCCTAGAGTGTGCAAGGCTCCCACATTGTCTCAGGGCAGGAACTCAAGAGCTGAAGTTTTATGGAGGAACTCTGTTAAGAAGCTGAAGGTGTGCAGGTGAGTGTGAGACATGACAAAGGGACAGAAGGGACACCCACCGGTGTTTGGCACAGGCTGGCTCTTCAGTTCCCTGACCTTAAGGTAAGTGCCTAGCCCTGTCTTTAAGATGGGACAAGCAGGACAAAGGTCCCCATCCACTACTTGCCAGGATCAATGCTCACTGGTTCCAAATGTGACCTGACCCAATCAAGAAGGGCCAGCATGATGCTAGGCAGGCGTCTCTACTACAGCCTTGTAGATTCCCTGAACATTTCTTCATTGGGATCACAGAATCCCTAACACCTATGATGTGAGAACTGTGTGAGCCCCACTTCGCAGATGGGTAGGTGGACACACAAGGAGACCCAGGATGTGAAAGATTTTACACCTGGGGTCTGACACTCCACAACACGCTCATATTGTTCTCAGTAGACATGTTTCAGAAAGCAGTGTGATGTCCAGGTACAGCTCTGGGCTCCCTCCTCCCAAAAGCTCCAATAGAAAACTGAAGTAGACCTGTCTGCCTTAGTTGCCCTCTCCCAAGCTACAGAGCTAAAGGTCCCGTTTTGAAAGGCTACTAGGAAACGAGATGCGATTGTTCTTTCCAGACTCCTGATTTAATACTCATTGTTAGCATCGGTCTTGCCAGGAAGTCCTTCCTCCTGTCTAACCTCTGCACTTCCAGATATAATGGGAGGGAGGAGAGGAGAGAGAGAGGGAAGAGGGGGAGAGGGGGAGAGAGAGAAGCAAGGCTTCTATTTCAGGACGGGATATTCTTATTCCCTAAAACTAGGGTTGAATTCTCTAACCCGGACACTGTGGCACTCAGGGCTGGCCATCACAAGCCTCAGTGGAACAGCTTAAATTATAGAGGACTAAGTTAGAAAAATGGAAAGACAAAATCCAAAAAAAAAAAAAAAAAAAAAAAAAAAAAAAAAAAAAAAAAAAAAACCCACCCAAGTCCCAGCTGGTGCCTAGTTAGTGGCCGCGTGCTTGCCTTGGGGGGACCTCTCACAGGTCAGGGTACCCAGTGCGGCTGGCTGGAGGAGAAGGCCAAGGAGTTGGTGTTAGGCCAAGGCAATTGTGTGGGGTGGGCTGGACCAGTGTGACTGCCTCCGGTGCAGTCAGAGGCGCTGCCCCTTCTTGCCCAGCATCCCCCTCCCCCAAACACGCGGAGGGAGGCGGAGGGAGTGATTAGCATGGGGCATTGTCCCCAGATAATGGGCCCCAGCTGCCTCCTGAAAGGAGACACAAAGCGCCTGGCGGCTCCACGCGCATTATCCCCTCGTTAAATCTCTGTTATTAGATTAGATTCAGAATGTATTGATTCGGAGGCTGGGGGAGGAGGGGGAGGGAGGAGAAGCTGGCTGGCGAACACTGAGCTGCACTCCCCGCTCGTTCCATCCCCAGGAAACTTTTCCCCTAAGCTAGCTTGGGGGAACTCACAGTTGCGTCGTCGTCGCCGACCCCCTTCCCACCTCCACCCTCACCACAAACCCCCTGCATTGGCTGCTGAGCTCAGCCTCCCTGTCGCAGCTCTCCTGAAAGCTACCAGGTGTCCACTCTAGGGCATGCCTTGGAGGTCGTTGAGCGCAGGTGGCCGACTTCGGGAACAAAAGCAACTCCCTTCCTAGCTAGGAGCCAGTGGTAATCCCCCAGCAGCTCAGCAGCAGACTCTTAGAGCACCGAGGCTTGCGGGCTGCGGAGCACTTCCCCAGTCTCTGATGGAGTTTGGGGGAGACTGTGCGCGAAGCAGGGTGGGTGGGGAAAGGCCGAGGAGCACTTGGGAGGTGAGATGAGGAAGTGCCTGAGGGGCATGGAGACCAGAAGCCTATCCGTTGGCCTAGGACAGGGTCAGAGGCAGGAGCCATGTAGACTAAAGCAGGCCTGTAGAAGCTGGAGCATACTAAAAGGTCTTGATTCCTCGCAGCTAACCAAAGGCTGGTTCTCTGCCCTCACTCTGTTACGTCTTTCTTACCTAGAGCCCAGAGCTTTCCTCTGCGGCTGTAGTCACTCAAGAAGTGTCTAACTTGTCTTTCTACTTCAGATTACTCCCACCCTAGATGATGACACCTCTGGGGGAGAAGCCATTATCTTCTGAGAGCCACCTTGAGCCCCTCAAGCAAAGGACCTGGCAGATGAGGCAATGATGGGTGGCAGTAGGCGGGGCGGTCCTTCTCTAGACCAAGATTGCTTAATTATTCATACCTCCTGCCACTTGCCACAAATCTTCCTTCATTTACTCCTAAAGCTCATGTCAGTACCCCAAACCCGAATTTCGGGTCACTGTACCTCTTATCTGATTTATTCCAACATGGCTACATTGCATAAACCTCTCTGTACCACTAAACTTCACCGCCCTCGGGTTGACCTGGATCTCCTATATGCCAGGCTGATCTTGAACTAACAGTAATCCTTCTGCCTCAGCCTCACAAGTGCTAGGAGTACAGGTGCAAGCCACCATTCCTGGGTTTACTTGTCTCTTTAGTCAGTACATTAGGGACTGGAGGCCCAGCCTAGCCTCTTTGGGCTGCCTCACTCTAAGCTTTAGTTATGAAAGGGAGGAAGTAAGCAAATGACTGGGGGTGTCCCCCAAACCCAGTAAGGACCTCCTATGGCATAGTCCAAGATTAGCTTTGATGAAGAGAAGTTGGTGCACTGGAGACGTTCTCCAGTACTGGGCCTCAGTTTCCCATCCCTGGGAATCGTGGCATAGGTGCCAGATCGATGTTCCTATTGGATGTGGCCAGTGGACCAGAAGATGTTACATGCAGCAGCTCATTCCTGAGGTGGATAATTGGCCACCTCGGTACTGGGCTCTGTCGCCCCATTGATTACGAATGAAGGGTGAGAAGAGGGAGATGGGGAATCAATAGGCTGATGAGTGTCTTACTAGCTCTCTGGTTGAACACTTTGTCAATAGTTACCCACTTAATGGCCAGTGGTGCATTGACTGTCCATCTTTCTATCCTTGTGGCTTGGGACAGGAGAACCTTCTGATAGTGTGTGACTAGGCTCAGCAGTCCTAGTCGGTAGGGCAGCTTTTGATTCTAAAACCAGGCTCCAAGTGAAGAATTCCAGGACCTATTCTGAATAAGAACTGTCCCCACCTCGAGCCCATTCTTGCTCAGCCAAAGGCAACTCCAGGTCCCACACTCTCCTATTCAGTAACAGAGCCTGATCCCCACACAAGCAAAACAAAAATCAAAGTGGAATTCTGAAGTCATATCAAAAGCTCATGTGTCTAGGGTAGAGGTGGTGACGAGACCTCAATCCCAGTTCACCTGAGGAGCTAGCAGCTAGTTAGGATCCAGGAACTCTTTGTATGACTTGGGGATCCTAGGATGAGAGGCAGCTAATAAAAGGTAAACCAGGTGAGCCCTTCTTCAGCCTTAGGCTCTTTCAGATGTGACAAAAGCCAAGGCCCCAAATTTCTGTCCTCTGCTCAGCCTCCCAGGTGATTTATGAACTGAAATTGCAGTTTGGGGGTTTGAGAATATACCATCCCCAGTGTTTGTATTGACTCTCTTATTGTTAGCTGCCATGGAGCAGCTTAAGAAGTAATGGAACTGTTTGACCTCATCCCTGACATTTTTGGTGGGTCCTGTCCCTGTAGCCTGGCCGTTTGTTGTCTAGTCCCCCTCTGCCTTGCTTTACTTTGAGTGTCAACTAAGATAGGAACATGCTAAAGTGTCCGAGGGAACCTTGAGACTAAGACAGAATATTCCTTTCCCTAGATGCCTGTAGCACGAATCTTAAATGGTCTTATTAGTAAAAAACAAACCTGGAGCTAGGTATTGGGGTGAGTGCTGGAAGATCAGAGAAGCAGAACAAGCCACAGCCACCTCACCTCACCAATTCCCCAGCTGATCTTGTTTCCTCAGATTGGAAGCCTCTGTGTCCTCATCCGAATGGATTTCAGCTGAATTGCTGCTCAAAAGCCTAAAAGCTTAACCAGCTCTAGTTCCTGGTCCTCATGCCTTGTGTACCCTTCTGCTTTCTGCCATCACTTCCTGGGATTAAAGACCCACTTCCTGGGATTAAAGGTGTAAGTCACCATGCCTGGCTATTTCCAGTGTGGTTTAAACTCACAGAGATCCAAATGGATCTCTGCCTCCCAAGTGATAGGATTAAAGGTGTGAGTGCCACCATTTTCTGACCTCTATATCCAGTGGCTGTTCTGTTCTCTGACCCCAGTTAAGTTTATTAGGGTGCACAAAATTTTGGGAAACATAATATCACCACAGATGCCTGTTAGGTGGGTGGAGTGGAGTTGGGGGTATTGCTTAGGGTGTCTTAAGCCCTGGTGTCTAGGACAGGTGACCGGGATCAGTTATGTCCAAGAGCATTATCCCAGCTCTACCTCCCTCCGAGTCCTGCTTCCTGGTTAGGGGCACCAGGCACTGGCTACTAAGAGTTCTGAGGGGATGCCTCAGTCCATGCCTTGCTTTCAGCGTTTCCTAAGCACCAGGCCGGAGGGTGCTGGCCGTGGTGCTGAAGTCTTATCTCCCTGGTAGCGCTCTGTTGCAGGGTAAGAGCTTGCTCCCTGGAGACCCTGAATCCAGAAGAGCTGGCCCACGTGGATCCTTCCAGCATTTTCCCAGTGGGTTACAGAAAGCCTTCTTCTCTCTCTTCTCATCTGATAAATGGTCAGTCTTGACCTTCAAACTGATCCACCTCCTACTGTTTCATCATGGTGGCTCTGGTGTCACCCTCTTGTTCCCTGGTCCAGAAAGCATCTGTCAACTGAAACTACAGGTGATTCCAGCATCCAGCCTTTTCCCAAAGCTGAATACAAATGGCCATGGACAGATATCAAGATATCACTGTGTGCTTTATTATCCTCCTTTCCCCATTGACTGACAAAGCTGAGTGCTAGGGAAGTGGTCACAGGTGAGCTGAAAAGAGAGCCATTAGGGGCTGGATAAAATGAATGCAGAAATTTCAGGCACCTATGGTAGAGGATTAGTTTTTCATTGAGCAAAAACCAAATTTTGTGGAAATGAGCAGTTCCAAGGGCTTTAATTAGGGAAGTACTGCAAAGGAAACTGAGGCCGGATGCGTTAAGTTAGAGGGTACTTGGTTTCTCTTGAACTAGGATATCATGCTTTAAAGCCATAGCAGGGAGGTTGGGAATAAAGTGGGGGAGGCAGAATGGGTTTTCAGCACTAAATTTTGGGGCCAAGGGTTCAGACACTGGTTTGGGATTGCTCAGACTAATTGGTGTTGGAAACAGAATGAAGGACCTAGGGGAAAATCCTCCATCCTTAACCTAACCAGTCCCAGGTACCATGCCGGGTTGTGCTCACTCAAGAATAATGCCAAATGGACCAGAGTGTGACCAGGGTGATGCTGTAGGCCAGCACAGCCAAAAGGTAGATTCGGAAGAGCAGCCTGTCGAGCACGTATCCCACTCTCAGCCAGTCCCGAGCCACCTCCCGCATCTCATCCCGCTTCTCCAGGAAGTGGCGGATGGAGGCTAGCTCTTGCAAGAGCCCACGCACAGCCAGCGAGGCCTCTCTAGGTGGTGGAGGAGGGCTACCTCTGCCCCTCAGGGTCTTCTCCAAGTCCTGGGGTCCCCCAACATGGCTGAAGTGGTTTCCCATGGCTGGAAGAAGAAGTGAACCTTGGTAAGAAAGGGAGACCAGTGAGATACCCTAGTGCTGTGGCAAAGGGGTGGGGTATGGAGGCCCAGAAGTCAACTTTGGGTGTCTTCCTCAGTTACACTCTACCTTTCTCTCTCTCTCTATCTCTTCAGACAGAGTCTCACTATATAGTCCTGGCTGGCCTGAAACTCACTATGTAGACCAGGATGGACCAAACTCACAGAGATCTGCCCACCTGTGTCTCCCAAGTGCTGGGATTCAAGGCGTGAACCACCACACCGAGCTCCTCTGAGCCCTTCTCAGCCCATGGGGCTCAGCCTCCAGGACTCCCACCTTACATTCACCTAGGCTGATGAGGGCTTTGAAAGCAAAGGAAAAGGGCCTGGCTGGGCCTGATGGTGCATGCCTTTAACCCCATCACTTCCAAGACAGGAAAGATCTCTGTGAAAGCTAGCCTGGTCTACGTAGTTTGTTCCAGGTCAGCCAGGGTTACAGAGTGAGACCCCCATCTTTTAAAAACAGTGGAAAGGGAAACAAGGTTCCAGGCTGATTGACATCTTTGGATAAAGCCTCTTTCTGCTTCTATCCTGTATCCAGTTCCCAGGTCCTGTCCTGCATCCCTGGCATATCACAGCCTCTAGACTATGTATGAGTTTGTCCCTACTCTCTCTCACCTGAGCAGTCCTCCGTCTTGTTGACTTGGAAGGTGGCTGGGTGCCTATGGGCCATGGGCTGCTGCTCCCCTAGACAGAGCAGCCAGGCTGTTTTCTCTAGGACCAGGTGCCTTAGCCAGGCCGGTACTGGGCGCTGTAGGTCCTGCTTGTGCACCAGCCGCACAATGAAGATGGTCTCAGCAAGGCTTATCACCAGCAGAGCCATGCACACCACAAAGTAGACACCTGAGCCAGAGAAAGAGATACACTAAGGGCGGGAGCAAGTCCACGTCATCACAGCGAAACTCTTGCCTGGGGGAGGCCTTACCAATGAGGGGAGTGCCGATGGCCGTTGCCGGCAGAGTGTCTGACACAATGATGAGAAAGACTGAGTATCCCAGGAGGAGTGTGATCTTGAAGGAGACTCTCTCGCCACTGTCCGGGGGCAGGCAAAAGCCCACAATGTCTACAACCATGAGGAAGATACTGGGCAGCAAGAGACTGACTGCGTAGAACAAAGGCCGCCGGCGGATGACCACCTGGAACCAAGATAGGAGCTTGGGGATGGCTGGGCAGACAGGAACCCAGGAACCACTCCCCCCTACCCAGCCCCCTCTCTTGTAGAATTTCCATCCTGGATGGCTTGGGGAAGGACAGAAACAGACCCCTATCCTTCCTCTGGCACCAGGCTTGTGGCCGTTGAGGACAAACATGGAGTGCTTCAGGTGTGTTCCCGTCTCCCTTTGCTGAAGTTACATGGGATGTGTATGACCTGGAGCCGGCAACAGGGCTACTCTGCCCCTTCCCAGTTGCCTCTTTATGCCACCCCCAATGTGGAGGTCGAGTCATTTTTGTCGCCACGCCAGTCACCACAGCCATGCCCACTCACATAGAACTTCATTTCGGCGTAGCTGTTGCTGGTTTCCATACTGAACTCCTGAAACTGAGTCAGCACCCCCAGCAACTCCCACTCGCCCTGATTCATGAAGACGCTCTTGTCTGACCTCACTTCTTCTGGTGATCGCCACAGGGAAATGTTGATGTCCTGGACTAAGAGAAGACAAAGGGTCAAAAGAAGCTTTGGAATCTCAAGCATAGAACCTTCAAGCATAAAAGATGAGGCTTAGTGCAGACAACACCCAAGAAACCTTCTTGTCAGATCTCTAGACCCCAGACTTCTGCCCTTAACCTTCAGCCCTGGTTCCCTTGGGTGTACAAAGTGTGGTGATAGAACACATTTTGTCTGTCTGACAAGCCTATAGTGAGGGCACCATGCAAACAAAACAAAACAACAAAACAAACAAACAAAAACGCAGGAAGCATCCATTAGAAAGCTTTCTCTCTCTCTTTCTCTGTCTGTCTCTCTCTCTTTCTCTCACTTACACCCCCCCACACACACACACACATACTCACACACCCCTTCCAAACAGTCTTCTATGTTTCTTTGTTAGAGTTTCTCACCTAGGAAATGAATTAAACACAACATTTTTACTTCTGTCTTCACAGAACTACCTGTCTTTGAAGAAGAATTAAGAAAATAAAATAAATCCTCAATTACACCATACCACAGATATCCCCTATCTATCTGTCTATCTATCTGTCTGTCTATCATCTATCTATCTTCCAGAGGTATGGTGATATTTTATTTGTACTGAAATGTGATTTTAATTGTATGTTAATAAATAAAGTTGCCCGGGGGTCAGAGCTATTAGAGCCATAGCAAAAGTTGGGCGTTGGTGGTGCACACCTTTAATCCCAACACTTGGTAGGCAGAGCTAGGTAGATCTCTGTGTGTTCAAGGATACAGCCAACAGACAGTGACGAGGCAGTCATGTGGTTGGTTTTACAACCAATAAGAAGGCAGAACAGAAAGTCTATATAAAGACAAACAGACAGAAAATAGGTCTCTTTGGGAGAGGTCTCTTGGCTTAAGAGGCTAGCTGCAGCAGGCGGGTAAGGCTCTTAGCTCTGATCTCTTGGTTTTCCTCTTTGCATTGGTTCTGTGTTTCTTATTTAATAAGACGGTTGGTTACATCTACACAGAGGACCCAGGTTTGGTTCCCCATACCCACATGGCAGCTCACATCCATCTGTAACTCCAGTTCCAGAGGATCCAATGCCCTTTTCTGATCTCCATGGACACCAGGCACACACATGGTGTACACATATATACAAGCAAAACTTTCTTATGCACAAAATAAAATAAATAAATATAAAACAACTTTTAAGTAGAAAAGGGGCTGAGGAAATGGCTCAGTGAGTGGAGAGATTGCTGTTCAAGCACAAAGACCTCAGTTGGATCCTCAGAAGCCATATAAGAAATCTGGGTGTGGGGGTGACACTTGTCATCCCAGCCCTGGAGAGGTAAAGGCAGTGGAATCCCTGGGCTCACTGACCAGCCTAGCTTAATTGCCAAGTACAGGGAACAGTGAGAGAACCCTGCCTCAAAAAGACAAGATGGAGGACAACTGTGGAAGATACCTTGAGTTGGTCTTTGACCTCCACACATGTGAGCAATACACACACACACACACACACACACACACACACACACACACATACACACACACACACACACACACACATCAAAGGAAATAAAGGAAACTATCTAAATGTCCATCCATCAAGAAAATACTTAATAAACAATGATACACCTAGATGAGTCTATTGCAGTTAAAATTTATGAGGAAGATCTCATACACACTAATTTTGAGAAAGGTCAGGGATTCATTGTTGATAAAAAGAATTAAGTAGCAGTATATGATAGGAGATGCAATATGTGCTCTCCATGGGTAGCGTGTGTGTGTGTGTGTGTGTGTGTGTGTGTGTGTGTGTGTGTGTTTGTGTGCACCTGTGGGTGGAAATGCATAGAGAAGTAAATGGAAGACCCTATCATGTCATGTTGTATTTAGAAAGAATTTTTGTATGTATGAGTGTTTTCACCTGCATGTGTATTTGTGTACTGTGTGTGCAGTGTCTGTGGAGGCCAGAAGAGGGCACTGGATTCCCTGGAACAGGAGTTACTGTTGTGAGTGATCATGTGGGTGCTGGGAACAGAACCTAGATCTTCTGGAAGGGCAACAAGTACTGTTAACTGCGGAGTCATCTTTCCAGCCCCCATAATTGAAGTTTAATGTAACGAACAGGTCAGAATGGGGCAGATTGTTTTCCTATAGTCCAGCAGTGTGTCTTCACCAGCCCTCCACTGAATACCTAGCAACCCACACACTCAATAAAAATTCTCAGGACCCGACACTGTGCTGGAGAGTCTAATAGTGGATCAGAAACCATGTTCCCACTCTCTGAAATCATGCCCATGAGAAAATTAGACATGGACTGAACAAGTATTGTCAAGTGATGAAGTTAGTAAGAAAAACCAGGGTTCTTAAAAACTGCACGAGAAATAGCTAGTCTAAGGGGCTAGAGGAAGTCCCCCCGACACTGGTGATACCTGGGGATAATCCGGTGAGTGGAGGGGTTGATCAGGCTGTGTTTGGGGTGCCGAGTGTAGGAGGAGGAAGATGGGTGGGTAGCTTAGGAGAGGGAACAGCCTGTGATAAAGAGAACAGGCAGGACCTCTAGGTCTCCAGAAGAAGGCAGCTGGGCTGGCACTCACCAGATGAAGCTGGTGTGGTACACTGTGGGCAGGACCAGGTCAAGGATTTGGATTGGGTCCCAGGACTACTGGGAAGCCATTCAGGGGTTTAAATAGCATGATCAGATTTGCATTTTAATAAGAGCTCACTGGCTGTTGTGGGGAGCCTGAACCACAGTGGAGGTGGTACATGGGGAAGACCATAGGAGGAAGGGAATGAGGACACCTGGGCAGGAGGTGTTGGCTTAATTCAGGGGTGAAGAGGAGTGGGTGGGTCTGAGATACATTTCCTGCCAGATCTACTTTGAGAACCTGGGTAAGAACTGTCCCTTGCTGAGTGTCACATGAATCCTTGTAACAACTAGGGGAGGCGGTGAGAACAGCAATATTGGCTCCAGCTGGAGGAACAGGAAACAGAGGCTCATTGGCATTGAAAGGACAAGTGGCAGGATATATTGCTCAGTGGTGGGGTGCTTGCCTAGCATGTGCACGGTCGTAGGTCAGATCCCCAGAACCACAAGGGAACAAGACAAATGGAAGAGACGGCTGAAGGGAAGAGAAGGAGGGAGAAAGTAAGCGGTGTCTTGACGGAGGGAGGATGTATCATAGAGAATGCTCCTGGCCCCAAGGACCTGAGAGCCCCAACCTCTGCCCCACCCACAAGCCCACGTACTCACTGGTGTGCAGCCAGCTGGTGAAGGTCAGAGAGCAGTTCTGCACATCAAAGGGGAAGTTATAGATGTCCAGGCTACAGGCGGTCACCACCTGGAGGGGCTTGTAGTTTTGGACTTCACCTTGATGATGCACGTACACATAAGGGATGCTCGGAGACTTCCCCACGTCCACACTGGTCAGGGAAGAGGAATCCATTTGTGGGCTGAAGAGACAGACCCTTGCCCTTGGAGGCTGAAGATCTTTTGAGTAGGCCAGTAGGAAAAGAAATTCAGGGAGGGTCTGGACAGCAAGATAACTCAGACATTTTGTCTGGTCTTAATTTTCCAGGGTTAGCCATCTCAGTTTTCCAAGCGGTGCTCCAAACAATAAAGGGTGCTTCTCTTTAACTCCCCTAGCTCTCACAGGAAGAGAAGGAATCCATGAATCTATGGAGCTAGCCAACTGTCTTCAGGCTGTCACACCCACCCCACGACGGCTAGAATAGAGCTGACTTCAGAATGGCCAGTGATTGGATAGGAGGGGAGAAGCCTATGTTTCATCCTGACTCTGATTTGGCTTTGATTCCCATTTTTAGAAGCCCCCAAAGTGAAAGCAGTCATCTCAGGAGGGAAGAGAATAGAGATCGTAAGTAAGAACAGGGAGACCTAGGAAAATCCAACAAGAATTCAGCCCATTTTCTTGACTGAGCCTGGACTCCAAGGCTGAGGTTAGTTAGTCTTTATCCCTCTATGGGGTTGCCTGAAAGATGAGAAGCTAAGATAAAAGGCAGAAGGAAATTTCTAGAACACTTGCCACTTGTGCCATTTGGGGCATTCAAGGGTGGAGTCAAATTCAATGGTCTTCTTTGGGAGAATGCCATGGAGTTGGATGGTGCAGTTGATATGGCATGAATCCCTCCAACGCCTCCCCTTACTATGATTATTAATTTTTTTGAGATAAGGTCTCATGTAGTCCAGGCTGGCCTTGAACTTTCTATGTAGTCAGGAATGGGCTTGAACTTCTGATAATCTTGCCTCCATCTCCCAAGTTCTGGGATTGTAAGCCTGTGCCCCCACATCGAGTTTATTTGACACTAGGCATGGAACCCAGGCACTTTGCATGCTAACTAGATATTTCACCAATTGAGTCACGGCCCCAGCCTCCCTTCCCCTTCCTATTTGTATTTCCCCCACGAATTTTCCTTGCCTTTGAACTCAGATGTCCAGTTGGTGGACCCTGGATGAACCTGCAGGATGGGGAGGAAGTCAGCTGGCTGAAGGCGATGGGACCATGTTGAGCTGCTGGGAACAAAAGCTAATGGGACCCACTTCATACCGGAGGTGCCAATTGTGGCCTGTTCAGCACATGTGTAGCTTGGGAGGTTTGAACATGTTCCTTGGCTCCCAATCTCTTTTGTGACTAGGAGCATTGACTGCCATCAGTGTCTCACTCCTTTCAAAAAATGTGACAGTCCCCTCTGACAAATGCAGCTGTCTCTATTAAGTTATTAGAACTCAGTGTGACATCACTTGCTGGCTTCTGTTCCTATGATAGGGGCCCCTGAACTAAGAAGTATAAGGTTGTAGCATCCAGTATAAAAAGAAAGGGATGGGGGGTTATCAAAGAAGAGAAAACTGGGTAAAGGAGAGCTTGAGCAAATGCTAACTTGACTTACAGCCTGCAAGCTTGGCTGGGACAATTTGGAGGCTGCAAAGAGGAAGTTGTCACCGTGCCTGGCTTCTCTAGTCCCAGCCTCCCAGCCCCCTCGACTCTGATGGAAGTACTCACAACTCATTGATGAGAATGTCAGGGACCCAGATGCTGTCTGTGGGGATGGACAATTTGGTGATATTGTCAAAGTCCTCGGGAGTCCACTGCAGAAATTCATCAGTCCAGAACTGTGTGTGGGAGAAGCAGAAACAGTCATGGGCAGCTCCCTCTCTTTGGTGAGGGTCACCTGCAAATCAGACATATCCCTACCCCTTATGCTCAGGCAGTAGATGGGCATCTTCCAGAGGGAAATCTGAGCATTGACCCACATCACTCACTGGTGGCTGAGAGACCCCCACCTCTCCAGCTCTCCAGCATCTGCATGTATAACAGCACAGACTGCTGCAGCCTCTTCTGGGGAAGCATGCAGCCTGTTCTTGTTTGGCTCCTTGCCCACGAGACAGGGTGTGTTCTGAATTAAGGGATCCTTCAGTGAGACAGAAACGGAGCTGTCTGAAAGGATCAACATTTCTCTGCTACATTCTCTGCTATGGCCGTGGGAAGGGATTCCACAGAGACCTGTGCATGCTGCTGTGTCTACAGAGCCTCTGGAGTGAGGCCTCTCTGGTTTACCTCCAACCCCAGAGCTCAGTCAAGGCCTGAGACATTTGTGTACCAATGTGACTGGCACCTGTCAAAACTGAACATGTGGTACCAGGGCAGAGTCCTCAGGTTTAAGTAGATGGCTTCTTCCTGTCTCCATCTCTCAGTTTTGATTGTTATCCAACTTAGCGTAGAAGAACTTTCTAACAATTGAAGTTGTTCACATGAAAGTGAAGTGAGGCCAGGAATTGTCCTTTCTCCAGGGTTAGTCAGCCAGCACTTGCCTAGGATGCTCCAAAGAATCTGAGAAACCAGGGGTGAAGGCTGGGAAAATGTCCCACACCCATTTTGCCCTGGCCCTGAGATGAGAACGTTTCAGACCTCTAGATTTTGTATCTGTCTACCATTCCTTTGAACCTCCACTGGGGCTGCTGAGATTCCTGACTCCTTGAGAGGGGGACGTCCTTCTTGGTAGAGAAGTCTCATCTCAAAAAGCAAAGTGGTGAGAGGTGGTCTGCTCACCTGTCGGTACCAGATGTAGGTGGTCAGCACCTGGTTCTTCTCATCCTAGGAAAAGAAAGGGAGCTGACAGGTGGTCCCACACACACCACCCAACAAGAGCTGGTCTTCTGGGAAGGCAGGAGGTGGGAAGGGACTGGGGAAGGGGATGAACTGGCTACTGGGCATCCAGGAGAAGCTGGTCTGTTAAGAAGACACAACTAGAGTGAAATTCAATGGTTTCTTTTCAAGTTCAAAGGTACATAGTGTGGTGTGGTGGTACATGCCTATAATCCAATGCTCAGGAGGCTGAGGCAGGTGTACTGCGGTGAACTTGAGACCAGCCTGGGAATCTGGTAAAAGTCTCAATGAAACATTTTAAAAAACACCCTAAAGATATGTAAATTATGCATGTTTCCTGTTGTCATTGTTTATTATATATATATGTACATATATATATAAAATGCATATATGGCCTGCTGTATTATGAAGTTAAGAGACTCAAAACTACAGAATAAAAAAAGGGATTAGTCTCCTCTCCCCCATCTAATTTCAGATCTTCCTTTCTGAAGCAGCACACCAACCTGCCTTTAGCTGTTCTTTCCAGAGATGTTCTAAGTGTTGTGACTCCCTTCTCTATTGGGGTGGGGGGTGTCATGTGACTTGTGAAGCAGGCCGTGACGTCAGTTCCCACCTCCCCGACAGCTCTTCGATCACCTTTTTGTCACTCTCCATGAACTGCTTAGCCTCACCTACTGAACAGTGCACCCCACCTTACTCTAGTTATTGATTAGTTAATTGATGATCTATTAGTTGACATTTTATCTACTGTTGCCATTCAGTGACACCTGCCACTCAAGGGACTTGCATAAGGCACTAACTAAGGGCGTAAAGACGATATGGGGAGACAGGGTCCATCATGCAAGAGGTAACCACATCTAGGAGAGGGTGCACATAGGTGGTCCAAGTTTGTGGTTTGGGCAGCTGTGCAGAGGCAACTTTAGTCTGTCCCCCGCATCATGATGCCAGGCCATAGGCACTAGGGTCCTTGATGCCCACTGTACGGCCCAGTAGATGCTTTGGCTTCACGTAACTTCTCTGACCCCCCCCCCAACAGGTTGAGGGCAGCTCACCACATTGAGGATGGCATACATGATGACATCGATGGACACGGTAGTAGGCTTCCTCCAGTCCCGCACGGGCCGCACATCCTTCTTGTAGTTGGCCAGGAGGTGATCAGACAGCCTGAGCAGAGCGGGCAGGGTGGTGTTGTGGGCCCGGGTGGCCGCCCTCCGACTGGCTGGAAAGGAGAACAGTTCGACACAGGAGCTGGAGCCCTGGTTCTCTTGCCCCAGCTTAGAATCTGTTATAGAATTTCGTCCTCTGGGCAGGTAAAATGGCTTAGTGAGTAAAGATACCAGCCATCAAGCCTCATGACCTGAGAGAACGGACTTTTGCAAATTGTCCTCTGACCTCCACATACATGCCAAGTCGTATGTGTGACCACACACACACACTACTAAAAATGAATGAATGAATAAATCAATAAATAAATAAACTGTAATTTTAAAAAGAATGTAGCACCAGGCCCTGGCCCTATTCTGGTCATTTTGAGTATTCCTCAGTTTCCCTCTGGAAAACAGCAGTAGTAACTCAGAAAGCAGGAGTGATGTGTGAAAGCCCCCCCCCACACACACACACACTTCGGCAGCACACGTACTAAAATTGGAATGACATAGAGGTTATGGAAGACCCTGCACAAGGGTGACATGAAAACTTGTGAAACAATCCGTATTTCATTAAACAAAATAAAAGTCAACATGCATGGGGTAGGGAGGGCACAGCCCAGAGTGGACTGGTCCTTTGCAAACCAGGAGCCACAAGGCTGGTTACTATTAAATAATACTGTGTCCTCATATTCTGCCCGCAAGCTTGTCACCAGATAACAAGGCATTCCTGCAGATTCCTCTCTGGTGTGTCATCTGCCTACCCCATAAACTCCCCTCCTGTCTGGAAGGACAGAGGCAAGCAAAGAGAGGTAGAAGACAAGAGACTACTTTTAAGTTTGTTTTACTGTGTTTTGCTTTTCAGGCAGGATCTCACATAGCTGAGGCTCACCTAGACCCTTGCCATGTGACCAAGGATGGATCTTGAACTTCTGATCTCCCTCCCTCCACTTCCTAAATTCTGGTATTACAGGCTTATACCTTCACTCCTTGTTTATGTGGTGCTGGGGATTGGAGTCAGGGCTGTGTGCATGAATGATATGCTAGGCAGGCCTCTACCAACAGAGCTACATTGCCAGTCCCAAGAGACTTTCTTTTCTTTTCTTTCTTTTTTTTTCTTTGAGTCTTCTTGGGAATAATGGAATAGCATCTACACAAGTCTTCCATTCAATCTCAGGATAGCCTGCTAAAGTTAGCTAGCAAGACAGACCATTATACAGACAGGAATCCCCAAGGCTCAGAGGGTTAAGAGCATATACTGCTAGCTGAGAAACTGAGATTCAAACCAGATTCCATACCACTATCTGGGATTCTGCGAGGCTTGGACAAGGGTCTGGTGGGCTTTGGGCAACTCTTGGGGGTTTGGAGGGTGTCTGGCTAGTGCAGCCAGGCCTCAGAACAAGATCAGCTGAAAGGACAGAACAACCCAGGAAAGGCAACCCAAAGCACTTACCACGTGCGGCTTGCTGATCCATGTACCCTGCCTCTCCCAATGCCAGCTTGCGGAAAAGAGCACCCTACCCCTAGCTTTCAGTCCCACCCCTGGGTGGCATCCTTCTCGCTGTCCCCCAGGATGCTGCAACACAGCTGTATGGAAGGATCCTTCCTGTGGGGCTGAATGTGGTCGGCAACAGAAGGACCCAGGACCCATGTGGCCAAACACCCTGACTCTGAGGCAGACAGGAGAGGACTGGGTAGGAAGGGCAGGGAAGTTTAATATTACCGGAGGTGAGCCTTGGAGGAGCCTAGGGGAGGAGAAAGCCTACAGGACCCAAGCAACAAAACCAGCAGAAGAAAGAAAACATAAAGTGGTCTGCTACCCACTCTGCTACAGGCAAGCTGGGTGACCCTGAGTGCATTATTCACCCTCTCTGGACTGTAGCTCTAAGAAGAGAAAGTAGACTAAATGAGCTCACAGGTCCATAGCTGCTTCCATTTGGTAAGTTGAAAGGCAAGGCAAAGAGAATGGGAACCTCTCAGCACCTATTTATTTCTTACAGACAGAAAGCACTCCACTCCTTTCTCAGCAGAGGACTCACTTGAGCTCAACTTCTCAAGCCACTTAATATGACCTCATACCTTAGAACGCTTTCTCGCCCATCAGCAGTGAGATAGCCAACCCTCCTTCAGCCCTCCTGTGGCTTCAGCCTCTCCGACCTTCAGCCCTTTGAGACCTAAGGCCTTCCCCCACCCCAGCGTGTTATTCCCCTCCCCACCAAACTCCTTACCTTCGGCCTGGGCCAGAAGCAGGGAAAGGACCAGGGCCAACAGCACCTGCGGCATGCAGAGCAGCATGGCAAGCTTCCCAAGCGTGGGAGGGCCTCGGAGCAGCCACTCAGGGTGAGTCCCCCTGACTGCCAGCCTGCACACCCTCTGCCAACCTCATGTCCCAGGCAGCCTGCTTTTCCAACTGCTGTCTGCACCTTGTGAGGCTGCAGCCTGGCACTCCCGGGCCACCAGAGTTGGGGAGCCGCCAAGTTTTCTAGCAAGCAGCTTTTCAGCTAGATCAGGTTTCAGGGCGGGAGGAAGGGGAGGGGAGTCTGCTAGCTGATGTCAGGAGAGGGAGCTCAGCCCACCCCTTCAAGTAGGTGGCTTGGCCACATCTTGTCCTGGAAATGTTTTGGGGAAAGGGCCTACAGGGTCTGTGGAACAAAGATTTGGATTGACAGCTTTGGGACTCTACGGGCTGTCACTGTCACTGGCGTCCCTTTACAAGTATAGCAAGGGGAAGATCGGGGGTGGCTTCATCAGAGGCAGCAGGAGACATACTTTGACTCCCCAAGGTGACATAATGTCCCTAGTGAAGCAGGTGACTGGGCATTTTCTGTAAACAGAGAGGGTGGGGGGGGGGGGGACGGTCAACTAAAGGCCTGCTCCTTCATCCTCATTCATTAAAAACTTTTTAATTTTCGTTTTGATTTGTTTTGATTTGTTTTTTTGAGTCAGGGTCTCATGCAGCCCAGGCTGCCCTTGAACTCACTAGGGGACTGAGAAAGGCTTTGGACTTCTAATCCTCCTGACTTCACCTGTCGAGTGACGAAGGATGATGTAAGGCAAGTGCCACCAAGAATTGAAGAAAACGACAGAGAAACCCTGTCTCGAAAAACCAAAAAAAAAAAAAAAAGAATTGAAGAAAACGAAATACATTTTACAGATCTTTGCCTGAGCTTTAACAAACATGATGAAGTATCTGACCTTTGGTGATTACATTCTTATCGTAAGTTGGGGACATGGTTGGGTGGTATGGTGCTGGCCTAGCATGCCCAAAGCCAAGTTCAGTCTCTAGTGCCACACAGGAAAAAAAAAAAAAAAAAAAAACTTGCCTTAGGCTAGGTGACACTCACCTGTAATCCCAGGAAGGTAGAGGCAGGAGGATGGGAAGTTTCAGGCCACTCTGAGCTCCACAGCTGGTTCCAGAGCACTTTGGGCTACATGAGACCCTGTCTCAAGAGAACAAAAAATAAAAAAATAAATCAAAAGTTAAATAAGCAAAAGAACCAAACACTGCGATCCACATATGTAACCTCAGCTCGGGGAAGGTTGAGGTAGTAGAGAGGTAGACTTGAGGCCAGCCTACCCAGGATGCACATAGAGCATGACCTCCCTCCCTCTCTCTCTCCCTCCCTCCCTCCCTCCCTCCCTCCTTCCCTCCCTCTCTCCCTCTCTCCCTCCCTCTCATATACACAGAGTTAAAAATAGTAATGTACATATATTTTAAAGATCTCTTTTACTTTTAATGATGTGTATATGGATGAGAATGTGAGGGGGTGGGTGGGTATGTACGCACATACGTACGTACATGTGAGTGTGTGAGTGCAGGTGCCCTTAGAGTCTAGAGGAGGATATTGGGTCCCCTGGAGCTAGAGTTACAGGCAGTTGCAGGATGCCTGTCATAGGTGCTTAGGAACTGAATTTGGGTCCTCTGCAAGAGCAATATATGCTTTTAACATCTGAGTCATTTCTCCAGCCTTGTAAAAAATATTTTTTTGTTTTCGTTTTGTATTGTTTTGTTTTTTCCCTTGGAGCTAAGGACCGAACCCAGGACCTTGCATTGCTAGGCAAGTGCTCTACCCCTGAGCTAAAACCCCAACCCTGGTAAAAAAAAAAATATATATATATATTTTTTTAAAGTCATGTATATTTGTTTTTATACATTTTTGTTAGATATAATAAATGCATGTAGTATTAATTACAGAAAATTACAAAGAACAATTGCAAACATCCATAGGCTTACTGCCCCAGAGAGAATCACTGTTAATATTTTGGTGTATGTTCTTCTGTGAGTCCCTTCCAGAAAGTGTATAGTTAAGAAAACAGGAGGTTGGAAGGATACCTCAGTGGTTAAGAGCACTGGCTGCTCTTCCAGAAGTCCTGGGTTCAATTCCCAGCACCCACTTGGTAGCTTACAACTGTCTGTAACTCCAGCTCCAGGGTATCTGATGCCTCTTCCCACCTCCTTAGGCCCCTGCATGTATGTGGTTCAGAAATACACTCACCCACATAAAATTAAATAAATAATAAAATATACTATATATAATTTCATAGCCTTCTTCCCTTCTTTTAAAAATGTATTTTTATTTTTTAAAGACTTCATTTTTAAATGTGTGTTTTTGTTTGTGTATGTATATGTATGTGTGGGGAGTACAGGCGCCCATAGAGGCCAGAGGTGTTGGATCCCCTGGAGCTGGAGTTACAGGTGGTTGTGAGCTGCTCAACAATGTGTGCTGGGAGCTGAGCTCAAGTCCTCTGCAAGAACAGTACATGATCTTGACTGCTGAACCACCCTCTGGCCCCCTGCCCTTTTTTGCTTAATATCCTTTTGTAGACATTTTCAGTGCCTTCTGTCTAAACTCGGTTTTCTTGAAAGAGATGTTTCTTTTCTCCTTATGAATTAAATGGGTAAGCACCTACTTCTCAGAGACACAGCTATGTGCCCCCAAAGGTTGTCTGAGTAAAAGGTTGTATAACTTTCAGCTGGGAGGAGGCCCACCCCAATCTTATGTAAGCAAAAACTCACCTACCTCTTCTGTATTAAAGGCAAAGTTTTCCTATATCTGTCATGGTAAACTTTAACAGTGAAACATTTGTGTTCTTTGTAATTCCTTTTTAAATTGGATAAGAGTATGGGATGGATTATGAGAAGGAAACGGCTTCTAAATTGTAGTGTCTTTCCTTTCTTTTTTGTTTTTATCTTATTTTATTTTTTGTATATAGGGTCTCATCTAGCCCAAGCTTGCCTAGAACACTCTTCGTAGCCAGCAACGATGATGAATGACAAACTCCTGATCCTCTTGCCTCTACTTCCCAGATTCTGGGATTACAAGTGTGCACCATCATACCCACTACATACAGTGCTGAGGATGGAACTCAAGGTTTCATGCATGCCAGGCCAGCATTTACCAACAAAGTCACATCCCTAGCCCCAAGAATAATATAACATACTTTTTAAAGGCAGGGTCTCTTGTAGCTGAGGCTGACCTTGAACTCCTGGTCCTCCTGTTTCCTCTTTCCAAGTGCTGGGATTATAGGCATATACCACCAAGCCTGGTTTATGTGGTACTGGGGGTCAAGCCCAAGACCTCATGCATGTCAAGCAAACACTCTACCAACTGAGCTACATCCCTGGGGCTGTAAATTATAGTTAAAAGACAAACACAAGCCTTGGTCGGGCTGAATCCTCTCCTCATTCACATGCACTATGAACTCTGCACACTGCTCTGTGACACTCGTTGGCAGACTCTCTTCCTAGGGGTGCTAACTAGGACTTGGTTCTAAAAGGTTCCATCAAGCTTACAGAGCTCTTGTTACCCTTCTGTAAATTCATTTGCTTCAAAAGTAACCGCTCAGAAACGCAAGGAAAATCTACCTATAGGTTTTATTTTGTCTTGGGAGAATGGCAGTGAGGCCAAGTGGCAGAAAAGGACACTTGGTAAATAGGGGACCCCAAAATTGTAAATAATGTGTCAAGGCAGACAGTCCCAGAGTGAATGTTCCCAGACTTTGTGGTTCACGGAAAAGCAAGACAAGGCAGGAAGATCCAGGGTGCCTTCTGGGTTTTCAGTCCGAGGACCCAAAGAAACGCAATGATGCAGGGAAGCAAGCCCTCTGCGGAGGCCAGCTAAAACTCCTAGATTACTTCTGACCTCTTGGAACCATTGCACCTGCAAAGTTGCTGCAGATGGCTGCAGGATCTCTCCTCTCACTCCTGTGCATGGTGAGGCCTGCAGACAGCATGCTGCCACTCGCTGATGGGATCTCCTCATCGGGCAATAAGCCAGGGCTGGGCCTTCAGCAGACATAGGAATTTGGGGTCACTGCTGAAGCTGTTTCACCAGTAAGGAGCAGACAACTCCCACAGCCTCATCACTCTGCTTAGATGCTCCACTGTGAGGCTCCAGTACACACGCAAGCCACGCGAGCCATCTGAAGACAGAAGGTCAGGAGGAAGCATCAAGAGTCCCCTGTTGTCTAAAAGGGGCCGCACCACAGTGGGAGTGAAAAGAGAAGAAATGGAAGATACTGGGAGATCTAGAGAAGAAGAGGAAGATTTAAAAAATGAAAAGAGAAAGAAAGAAAAAGAAGAAAAGGGAGGGGCTGGAGAGATTCCTAGCAACCACATGGTGGCTCACAACCTTCTATAATGACATCTGGTGCCCTCTTCTGGCGTGGAGGCATATATACAGGCAGAACATAGTATACATAAGAAATAAACAAATCTTTAAAAAGAAAAAGAAGGAGGAGGAGGAGAAGGAGAAGAGCTGGAGAGGGAACGAGGCAAGGAGGGAGAGGAGAGAGAAAGAGAAGGAAGGAAGGAAGGAAGGAAGGAAGGAAGGAAGGAAGGAAGGAAGGAAGGAAGGAAGGAAGGAAGGAAGGAAGGAAGGAAGTGTGGACTGCCCCTTCCCATTACCCTCCTTTAGGAAGTGGGCCTTCCACACTGTAGAGTGGGGTACCCACCATGTACGTGCATCAGGACCTCTTAAGAGGTAGAAGGGAGGCCATGGTAGCACACACCTGTAATTCCAGCTGCTTGGGAGGCTGAGGGGAGTGGACCAAGGTTCAAGCACGGCTGAGTATAGACAGCTCAGTTCATAACGAGCTTGCCTAGCACAGAAGAAGCTCCAGGTTCCGTCCCCAGCACTTCACAAAGCCAGGCATGGGGGTGCAGGCTTTTAATGTCAGCACCGAGGAGCAGGGAGATCAGAACTTTAAGGTCACCTTCGATGACATCATGAGTTCAAGACCAACCTGAGATATACAAGACTCTGTCTCAAACAAACAAACATGCAGGCATGCAAAAAGTTTAAGATGAGCCTGGGCAACTTAGTGAAACCATATCTCAAAATTAAAAACTACTAAAACAACAACAACCCTCCCGATGTAGGAGTGTATGCCTAGGATCCCAGCCTGAGGGAAGTGAAGGCAACAGGAACAAGAGTTCCAGGCTGAGGGCTGGAGAGATGGCTCAGTGGTTAGGAGCACTGGCTGCTCTTCCAGAGAGAGGATCCGGGTTCATTTCCCGGCACCCGCATGACAGGTCACAACTATCTGTAACTTCAGTTCTAGGGGGTCTGACACCCTCACACAGACATGAATGCAGGCAAAAATACCAATGCACGTGAAATAAAATTAAATAAATTACTAAAAAAAAAAAGAGTTCAAGGCCAGATCAAGCTACGTGAGAGTCTGAGGCCAGCCTGAGCTACATAAGATTATGTCTCAAAGAAACCCCTCCAAACTATAAATTAAATTAAAAATATTTAGAGCCTTAGGAAGGGTAAGAACATAGCTCAGTAGAAGAGCATGTGGGTAGCAAGCATGGGTCAGGCTCTAGGTCAATGACTCTCCAGGCTGTGACCCTTTAATACAGTTCCTAATGTTGTGGTGACCCCCAACCATAAAATTATTTCATTGCTACTTCATAGCTGTAATTTTGCTACTGTTATGAATCATAATGTAAATATCTAATATGCAGGATATTTGATAGTTGACCCCCCCCAAGGGGTCATGACCCACAGGTTGAGAACTGTTGCTCTAGGTTTGATCTTCAACACTGAGAATTAAAGAATACCATGAAAAAACCTGGAGACCCAGTCCCATGGGCCCTACGCCTTCATTTCTGTGTTCAGTACTGGAATCCTCTGGGGCATCCAATTGGGTTAGGAGGAAAGAGGATGTATCATATGCAGCGTGTGCATTAGAGAATTAATCCTTAGGTAACAGGATTAGAGGGAGCCAGGCAGGCCATGGCCTCAGATGGAGATAGATTGCCCAGGAGCCTCTCCGATGGAGCAGCAATCAAGTTTCCCCTGAAGAAATGTCCTAATAATGGATTTGATGGCACAACACACAGAGGGAACTTGGAGCTGCGGCCAGTGGCAGGGTGTAAATTGCCTCAGATGAAACTGTGGAGTCACTTTTGCCCCTTTTAAACAAGATAAGAATTAGCGTGAGGCCTTGATGAACTTGCCTTGGCCAGTGGGGACGGGGGAACAGCAGAGGCCTGGCTAATTTGATTCCTGCGCTCTGTTTCAGACTATCAGGCTCCTCCCAGGGAATGGAAGCAGACACGCAGATGGCCTATGGCAGGGAGCCAGTCTGCTTAATGAAAAGCTCTAAGAGTGCAGGACCCACAGGCCTGGGCTGACTTTTTGTGTCCAATATTCCCGGCACTGGAGGAAGAGGACCAGACTCACATACGTGCTTGGGGAGTGTTGTCACCCACCCAGAGATGCCGTCATGTACCCTCAGACCACTGATCACTGTGCTTGCACCCATTTCTCTGGTTGAAACAGAACTTAGGTGAGGCATGTGCACTTGCCTTAATCCCCACAGCTGGTTTAGGATAGAGCCGTGTCCCTCCAGGCTCTCCAGGCTCCAGGCCCAGCATTTTCCGTTGCAGCTGTGTTTTTCCATCTTCCATAGTAAAACTTTTACTGGTCTGTAAAACTTTCACTGCCAAAGATCCTGACCTTTTAAAACCTATAAACTTACAAACGCTGTGACCGGCGGCAACATCTGGTCCCACTTCGGGCCCACCTGCGAGGGAAAGTCTAGGAGTGGCATCTGTCTGGCTTTTCCTTACAGTGCTGAGCAGAAGATACACGTGCACCCTTAGCCATCACCTGTGGACAGGGTTCCATGGAGCCCTTAGTCTCCTTGTCCCCAGGTAAGGCACTTGCTAATGATGAGTCTCATAGGACCCACCTCTGTCCATACTGAGTGTCAGACCATGAGAGCAGACAGGCACACCTAGCTCCAGGGCCCCAGCTCCAGGGACCAGACATGTCAAGCATAGAGGCTGAAAGATTCAAAGGTTGTTCATTCATGGAAAGAAGAGACACTGGAAGAATGGGAAAGGCCTCACAGTTTCCTGGTTCTCCACTCAAACAGACAACAACGGCCTACCTAGCGGTGAGAGAGGAAGGATACCATTCTCCACAGGAAGAGGTCTCACCCTTCCTGGCCATGCCCTCTCCCCCTTGTTGCACTGTATGTGACTCCAACCTTCGTGTCAACAAAGCCCTGGATCCTTGGAACGTCTGCACTGCACCGCACTCTCCCAGCAACAGTAGGTACAGTTTGTTGAGCATCTACTATGTGCCAGCTCTCTGTCTTGGTTGCTCATTGCTTTCTATGAAGAAGATGTTAATTTAGTCTCAAGGCACAAGTGAGAAAGCCAGAGAAATGTATCCAGATTGAAAAGACTGCCGAGAGGAGGGTGTGGTGCAGGGCATTGACAAAAACACATGGACTTTAATAGCCCATTATAATCTAAGTATAATCTGAGTGGGTTTTTTTTTCCTTTGATTTATACCCAGGCTGATTGGACTTTGACCTTTATACTCCTCTCTTTCTTGTCTTGGAAATGGGTGGGGCCTTGCCTTTATTACTCTAGTTGAAAGTCAGGCTCATTGAGTTGGCTTTCATCAAAATATATATAGTATTTCTATTTGGAAAGGAGTTAAGACAGAGTCTCATGTAGTCCAGATTGGCCTTGAACTCCTTAAGTGTCTGTCATGACCTTGAACTCCTGATCCGCTTGCCCTCTCCTCCCAAGTGGTAGGATTACAAATGTGTCCCATCATGCTTGGTGTTGGGTGTAGGCACACTGTGGTGGGCTGCACTGGAGGACAGGAAAGCGTGCTCTCTCCTATCACCAGATAACGAGGCCTTTTTCTAACTCCCCCCGCCGGATGCCATAGCAACCTGAGGAGGTCAAGATGACTTCGAGGCTGTTCCTAAGTGATGGGTGAGGTGCTGTGTTGCCTCTTTTCACAGGCAAAACAGAAATTAAGACAGCAGGCAAAGGGTCTTCGGAGCTGTGCAGCACTTGGGTGACCCTGTGGAGCTACTTCAGGATCTTGAGAAAAGCTAGATAGATCAGGAAACCAAGACCTGAGACATAGAGTGGAAGAGAAGGGAGGGGATTTTGCCCCTGACTGGGCTAGTGTGGTAGTGGCAGCCACAGCCTGAGAGAAACTGCAGAAAAAGGCAAGCCCTGTCCCACATGGTGATCTTCCTCACATTGAACTTGGGGTCTCTCTTCAACAAGCTTGCCTTCAGCAAGCCCCCAAAAACCTGAGGATTCATTGATGGAGACTCTGAAGACCAGGCCAGGTCTAGCCCTTCCTGTCTCCCTTCCTTGTCTTAGGATAGAAAGATGGAAGCCTCATCCCAGATTTTGCAATTAGGGTAGCACTGGCCTCTTAGAATGGATTATAAAATGTTCTTCCTCTGTTTTCTCTATTTTAAAAAATTATTATTATTATTATTATTATTTACATGTATACAGTGTTCTGCCTGCATGTGTCCCTGCAGGCCAGAAGAGGGCATCATTACAGATGGTTGTGAGCCACCATGTGGTTGCTGAGAATTGAACTCAGGACCTCTGGAAGAGCAGTCAGTGCTCTTAACCTCTGAGCCATCTCTCCAGCCCTCTCTATTGTTTTTAATTCTATGTTTCAAAGTCGAAACCCAATAGGATTCCATGCACATTTCATTTTGTTGGTCCTCGCGCCTCACTTCAATTCTTGTAAACTATCAAAGAAGAGGATGACCCGGTCTCCTGGGCGTGCTTCCCTTTTGGAAGAAGAAACTTCTCCCATCCTTTGCCCAGATTCCCATTGAATTCCTTTTCAATTCATTTCATTATATTGAAGGTAGCAGCAGCTTTCTCCTGTGTGCCATACAATATCACCAATGGTAGAGTGCTCTCCAAGGCCATTCTGAATGTCTATCTAAAATTAGCAAGCTTCTAAGGAAGGCCAGCCTTTAGTGGATCGCTAGCCCTTATGGCCACCCCAGAGCTGGAGCTGGGGGCAGAAGGTCATTTGTCTTAAGTTTCTCTCAAGGGAATTAATGACTTCCAGGGAAGAAGGATCCATGCAGACTATCTCATTTGTGTGGGGAAGGAGGTGGGGAGGGTCACCATTTATCTATCTGGCTACCCTAAAACTGGACCTCAGAGCAGAGATTGGTTTGCTTGAATTTCTCTTGTACTTGAATTCCAATTTCTGGAGTGCCTATCTTATCCATCTCCTTGGTTCTGGGAAGAATAGAGCTTTAATGCATTATAATAGTACTTTCCGAGAAAATTTGAAAGACAGACCTCAACCCTACCCCCTTTGGGATTCCAAAACAAAGTTTTTTTCAATCTTTAACTGTAATTGCACTTGGTACAATTTGAATCATTTCCTTGTCCCTGTAGAAATAAGTCCCATATCCAACCCATCCTTTCCAGAGTCTCTTGGTGGAAACATAAACACCAGGGATGGTCCTGGGCTCTTCCAGAGAGAAGAAAATAGGCAGAGGGTGATAATGACCAACATTCATATAACACTAAGGGGTTCACAATGCACATGCACTGATATTCTATCTGAACCCTAACACTCTGAGTGAGAGACATGATTCTCCTTTTAGAGATGAAAGACTATGGTTCTGAGACATGTAGGAACTTGCTCAAGGTGTTCACACTTGGTTCATAGCCCTAAGTCAGGCCAGGGCAACATTCCTTAAGATCCGATTCTGTCTTCTGTCTTATCCACTGGGATAAGACACAAAGAAGGAAAAAACTACAACAAACCATGGTGGCTGTTTGCCTTGGGGAACAGTTGCTGTTAGGAGATAGGATAGAAGGAAGGTTTCCTTTTCACTTTCTACCTTGTTATGATACTAAATTTTAAGTGTATGTTATGTGCAAAAAACTTAAATGAGGTTTTAAGCAGAAGCAGTGTGTATGGTGGAATACAGTCCAGTCTTATTCCAGGTTGCATCATGGAATGTCAGCATGACCTTGAACAAACCAGCTAAACTGTCTAGGCCTCTGCATCATACCTGCCAAATGGAAAAATGTGATAACTGCCCTGTCTGCCAAATTCACTTGTCTGTCAAATTCCTCTGGATCTATGGCAGCAATACACTTCGCACTTACTGGTCCGGAATCAGAAAAGTGACGCAGTGATCTGGCTCAAACGGCATGTATCACCTCTCCATCCTCTTTCTCCACTATCACAATATTCTGTGGAATATTTTGATCATATTCCACAGAAATGATCAAAACCACAATTCATGTGAACTGTTCTCTGGCACCCTTCGCTGAAGGTCACTAATCGCATTTGTGGGGCTCTGACCTCATGATCTAGTCGCCTCTAAAAGGTATTACCCTCCATAGCTGTCACACTGGAGGTCAAGTTCCACCAATGTGGATGTTGGGGAGCCACAAACAACCAGTCTCTAGTAATACTGAAGTGTCTAACCTTGATATTTTCCTGTCTGGGTTGGATGCAGCCGTATTTACCCTTATAGGTTGTTATAAAATGTATAAGGGCTCATGAGGGGGCGTAATGGTTAAAGGTGCTTGCTGTCAAGGCTGAGGACAGAAGTTCAGTCCCTGGGACCCACATGGTAAAAAACGGGAACCAGCTCCTACAAGTGGTACTCTGACCTCCGACCATGTCCAGTTGTGCACATAAACATGTACATGCACACACACACACACACACACACGATATAAGTGTATAAGTGTAGGGAGATTTTTTTTTTAAGTGAGATGCATGTTTGACAAATGAAAGGGATCAGGAGAATTAACAAATTAAGTGAAAGGATAGGAATGCTTTAGCAGAATTAGAAACATCCGACAAGGGTTGTTCCCAAGCAGCTTATACTGCCCACATAGTGGCCAAGGGTGGAGTCTGGGGATAAGATAGGAAGAACTGAAAGTAATCACTTGCTTTTAGAGACTGTTATCTTCCTCAAGGATCACCTCTTTGGACCATCTACCCTAGGTTCTGCCCCCAAATCTCTCCAGATTCCTTCTATGTAGGATACCTGTGTGTTTTTGCTTTCTTGTCTTGTTTATTAGCTGTCTCTCATCTCTGGAATGTAAGCCCCACAGGGTAGGGATTCACACCTCTTCTGTTGGTTGTTGAATTCTCAGGACCTAGAAGAGGGCTTTGTCACACAGAACCTGTTTGGTCTAGAGTCATTGGTTGACACTGTAAGTGCTACATCTCTGAGGGGAAAGGCTTCCCCAGTGGAAGCGTTTGCAGCTCTGAAGGGAAAGATATCCTGGCAGTTGGGAGCCAAAAACTGCCACCAAGTCACACCACACAAAAAACCTCACACATGAGATTTACTGGGAAAGACACGAAAGGGTGGCTGTGGCTGCCTCTGCTTGGGCAAGAAGCCGCAAAGAATTGAGCAGGCTTTATATAAGATTTCTTAGTGCATGGTGGAGACGGGGGTGGGGGGTGGGGGGGGGCAGTTTCCAGGGTGCTCTAGGATTTGCTAGGATTTTGTGGCCTGATCTTGGAGAAAGCTCAGGGATTGGTGGAATTCTGTGGCCTTATCTTTGGGCAAGACCAGGGATTGGTGGGATTTTGAGCTCTGGGATTGGTGGGATTCTGTGGTGTGACCTTGGGAGTCTGGAAATGGCCTTAGTCTGGGAGGGGGGGGACAAGGCCTGATCACTCATGTGCCTTGAGTGGCTGGGCCCAGCGATTAGAGTAGTCTGAGGGCGGGGCCTGGCCACTCTATCTCCTTGAGGGCCTTACAGAAATGAATAGATGAATCAATGACATCAGAAGGCAAGAAAAGTAGGAGGATCCAAGCAAATCTACCTTTGCTCTGAGGCTCTTAGAGAGTCCTGTCAACTGGGCAGGAAGATGCTGATGGCTCTGAAGCTGGGATGTTGATTGCCTCTTCTGCGTCTGAGAAGGAATTGGGCAGATAGACTAGTATACATTCATCATAGCTCCTGTTACATTGCTTTTCTAGGGGAGCTATAAATGAATATCTATCTATTTGCCCCGCTAATTATCCACCAACAACAGACCAAATAATTTCACCCAAGTCTAACTTGGCGAACCTATGACTGTCATCTTTGGTGGTAAACGGAGTTTGTAGGTATAATTAAATGAAGGGTTTTAAGATGAGATTTTTATCCTGGATTATCAGGGTATAGAAGTTTGGATATGAAATACATACAAACACGCGTGCATACGGGTGGCGGTGCTCTTTTTAGATGACATGGCAGATTTAGAAGGTGGGACCTAGCTGGAGGAGTAGGGCACTGGGGATAGAGCTTGAGGTTTGGAAATGAGCTCTGTTTCCTGGCCCCTCTTTCCTACGTGGTTCACAGAGATTCTAGTAAACACTGCTGGAAACAGCTTCAAGCCATTCCCGCTCAGCCATCCTTCCCCCATCATATTGGACTGCTCAGCCATCCTTCCCCCATCATATTGGACCACTCAGCCATCCTTCCCCCATCATATTGGACTGCTCAGCCATTTTTCCCCCCATCATATTGGACTGTTTCATCTCAAGTTATTAGCCAAAGTAAACCTCTCCTCCCTTAATTGCTTCTTGTATTTTTTTTTTTAACTCTGACAATTTGGTGCATGTGTTTGGTATACTTTGATCATATTTTCACCCCCATTACCTTCTTATCCCCACCCATCCTGTTGAATCTCTTCTTCCCAAGGAGTTCCCTCTCTCTCTCTCTCTCTCTCTCTCTCTCTCTCTCTCTCTCTCTCTCTCTCTCTCGTTGTTGTTTTTGTTTGGATTTTATTTTCTATGATACACTGAGCTTAATTAGGATCACTTACATGAGTATGGGTTGGGGGTTATTTACTGGAGCATGGCTTTCCTGGAGTTATCACAAGTCCAAGAGCACAAACAACTTAACAGTGGCTACACCATTGAAAAAAATGACTCCTCCTCCTTCTCCTCCTCACCTAGTAACCATTCGCTGTCATTAGCCCCTTGGTTATAGGTTGGACCTTAGTAAGCCTGCCTCCATCAGTGATGGAATGTTGGCAGGCCTCATCTTTTTTTTTTTTTTTAAATTTTATTTTACAATACAATTCAGTTCTACATATCAGCCACGGATTCCCTTGTTCTCCCCCCTCTCGCCCCCGCCCCCTCCCCCCAGCCAACCCCCCATTCCCACCTCCTCCTCTTGTACAGGTCTTTTGTCAATAACTATAGCTGCTTTGAGTTCATGAGTGTGTAGTAGAATATCGTTTTAAGGTGTGTTATTTTTGTTTATGTTGCATTTGTTTAACCCTGTGAAGCTGTGTAACTGTGCCTGTGTAAAACACCTGATGGTCTAATGAAGAAATGAACAGCCAATGGCAAGGCAGGAGAGAGGATAGGCAGGGCTGGCAAACAGAGAGGATATATAGAAGGAGAAATCTGGGAAGGAGATCTAGAAGTCATTCAGAGAAGGAAGAGGACTCCAGGGGCCAGCCACCCAGCTACAGAGCAAGCCATGGAGTAAGGGTAAGATTAACAGGAATAAGAGAATGAGAAAAGCCCAGAGGTAAAAGATAGACGGGATAATTTAAGTTATGGGAAGCTGGCCAGAAACAAGCCAAGCTAAGGCTGAGCATTCATAATTAAGAATAAGCCTCTGTGTGTGATTTATTTGGGGACTGGATGGCGGACCTCCTCAAAAGAGCCAAACAGCAATCTACACCATGAGTGCAATGGCCATGTCAAGTCCAGAACACAGTGCTTCATAGCATGCCATTCTAAACTGTCTTCCTTCCATGATGTTCCATGAACCTTGGAAGAGGTGACGTAGATGTCCCATTTACAGGTTAAATTGCTTCCTGTCAGATATTTGGTTACATTGACCAGAAGGTAGCCAATACCTGGGGTCAGCCCTAAACGTAATCACAACTGTCTTCACATGAAGAAGATTTGAGGACAGAAAGGAGAAGAGGACTGAAGCAGAAACTAGAGTGTTGGACCTTGAAGATACAGGGCGGGGCCACCAGCAGGGAGGGGTAGATGGCCTCTAGACACCGGAAAACAGCATTCTACCCTCTTTGCAGAGGGAATCAGTTTCTGCCAACACCTTGACTTTGAAGAATGAACCCCAGAGCTATAAGAGAGTGAATATGTGCCACTAACTCTATGGCAATTTGTCATAGTAGCCACAGGGAACTGATATATCTCATTCCACAAGCAGCCCACCCCATAACCACCAGCACAAATGCCAGTTGTGTGTAAGTTGTGAGGCTTTTGTTGTTGCTTGTTTGGAGCTCTCTGTATGGCTTTTGTTATGGTGGTTTGTTTGTTTTTGTTTTTATTTATTGAGACGGGATCTCACAATGTCGCCCAGACTGGACTTGAAATGGCAATCTTTCTTCTGTGGCCTTCCAAAGTCTGGGATTACAGGCATGTGCTTCTCTACCCAGCTCCCAATTCTCCTTTCTTATTCACACCCCATTTTTTTTTTATGACAGAGTCCCCTGTAGCCCAAGTTGATC